>NC_138291.1:56772500-57430000 GCF_965601325.2 Salmo salar | reverse complement strand
AGTCAGTATCAAAGGAAGGCTAAAGAATAGAGTCTTTAGTGAGTTTACACTGTAGCCTACACTCCCACTGAAATTCACACCCTCTGGCTGCTTGATTCAGCCCTGTATCACATCTAAGCAGGGATTTCAGTTACTCTGGATAGACGACGAATTATGTCCAATAATGAGGTCAAAGCCTTTCACCCTGCAAGGAAAGGGGGCACATGTTTTAACAGTACAGTACAATATAGACTGACGGAGAGCAAGAATGAAAAAGACAGAGAAAGACTGCTCGTCCGTGCCCAGGATTCACCCACTGAGCTCTTATCACAGCTGTGTGGATGAGCGTGAGTCTGTGGGCGCGTGCGTGTCTGTGGTCTCCCTATCAGACAAGATGAGTAGTCTCAGCACCTTAGCTCTCTCAGACCCTCTCAGCTCTTCTCTCAATGAGGAAGCATTTTTTTACTGTTAGTCTACACCTGTTGTTTTACGAAGCATGTGACTACTAACGATTTGATTTGATTGGTCTCTGTTTCGGATTGAGTGACTCGGCTCTCTGCTGGTCTCTGTGATAGTGGTCTGGTTGATAGCTTTGTACTAAGGCTTAAGCTATTTTCCCTGGCTTTGTCTTAGTCTGTTTGATGGCTATGTGTTGGATTTACATTCCATGTAAGAGTAGATTGGTGTATGGCTGTGTATTCTCTTGAGAGCCAGGTCTGCCTAAGGCGGCCTTTCTCAATAGCAAGGCTATGCTCACTGAGTCTGTACATAGTCAAAGTTTTCCTTAAGTTTGGGTCAGTCAGTGGTCAGGTATTCTGCCACTGTGTACTCTCTGTTTAGGGCCAAATAGCATTCTAGTTTTTGTTAATACTTGACACATTGAAAATAATTATTTTTTTTTTTCTGATTTGGTTGGGTCTAATTGTGTTGCTGTCCTGGGGCTCTGTGGGGTCTGTTTGTGTCTGTGAACAGAGCCCCAGGACCAGCTTGTTTAGGGGACTCTTCTCCAGGTTAATCTCTCTGTAGGTGATGGCTTTGTTATGGAAGGTTTGGGAATCGCTTCCTTTTAGGTGGTTGTAGAATTTAACTGCTCTTTTCTGGATTTTGATAATTAGCGGGTATCGCTCTAATTCTGCTCTGCATGCATTATTTGGTGTTTTACATTGTACACAAAGGATATTTTTGCAGAATTCTGCATGCAGAGTCTCAATTTGGTGTTTGTCCCATTTTGTGAATTCTTGGTTGGTGAACGGACCCCAGACCTCACAACCATAAAGGGCAATGGGTTCTATAACTCACTATCTCTTTTTTCTTCAGAATCACGTTTATTCGCCAAGTACATTGACACAGTTTACATACATTAAATACAATATAGAAAATAGCAAAATGAGCAAATGTACAGTATAAATACACTCTTACTCTATCACTCTCTTTCTCTCTCTCTGCCACTGTGGTCTACGGCTGCCCAGCCATCTAGGGCACGGTAACTGCCCACTACCTCCGCTCACTCGGTCTGCGCGCATTCGTGTGTGTGTGTGTGTGTGTGTGTGTGTGTGTGTGTGTGTGCTCATATTACTACCATTCTGTGCACATTCTTAAACCCTTTTTTTATTACCTTTATTGGCCAGAAACTGCTCTTTGAGCTTATAGTAAAGGTTAGCTTGATCTGTTAGCATCACGAACATTGTAAAAATGGTTTGGCCTTTGGATGAGCTTTTATTGTTTACCATCATTGAATCCACTTTTTGAGTTCGGGGCTAAGTGTTCTCATTGTTTAACTTGTTAATACTTTGCTCTAGACTTTTATGACTGTAGATGTTTTCTCTTTGGCACTTTTTAATTGTGACTGTGTATGCACCTTGTTTTTTTTGTGTCGGGAGGGAGTTCAAATTCCTTCTGAGTAGAGAGGAGGGTTCATCAGCACCCCTTTAACAGGCAAGCCTTAGCGATGAGGCCCTCTCACTGTCTTCACTGCAAATTAGCCCAATTCCATCCAGCAATCAGGACCTAAACCACAGCTGGGCTTGGCAGTAGCCCTGAGCATGAAACCCACTTCTCACAAATACTGAGCAGTTGAATTTTCCCTGTATTTATATTGTAGAGGCATGGAATACCTTCATACCATGCCTGTGCCATCCTGGGATATACGGTATTACCGGCAGTGCACACAAGGGACACTTTTTTGTTGTTGTTCAAACATAAAATGTCAGAATGCTAACAAATGCTACGAAGACAGCAAACCCAGCTCATACAGTTATGCAAGTATCTCAAAACACAGTTTGCAGCATGCACAAAACAAGTATTAGACCACAGGGATCTTAATTCAGGAAGGGATTGTCTCTACCACTGTTACCAAGCTTGATCTAGCACTTAAGCTAATATTAGCCCTCTGATTTACAATGAAGAGCAAGACGTTCTGGGCCAGCTGCAGCTTAACTAGGTTTTTCTTTGCAGCACTTGACCATATGACTGGACAATAATCAAGATAAGATAAAACTAGAGCCTGCAGGAATTGTTGTTTTTAGATTGTGGTGTCAAAAAAGTAGAGCATCTTTTTACTACAGACAGACTTCTCCCCATCTTTACAACCATTGGATCTTTGTTTTGACCATGACAGTTTACAATCTAAAGTAACACCAAGTAATTGAGTCTCCTCAAATTGCTCAACAGCCACACCATTCATTACCTGAAAACAGCTGAGGTCTAGAACTTAGGGAATGATTTGTACCAAACACAATGCTCTTAGTTTTAGAGATATTCAGCACCAGTTTACTACTGGCCCGCCATTCCAGAACTGACTGCAGGTCTTAAGGGTTTCAGTAACTTCATTAGCTCTGGTTGCTGACGCGTAAATGGTTGAATCATCAGCATACATGGACACACATGCCCTTGGCAGGTCCTTGGTAAAAATAGAAAAGCGAAGCGGGCCTAGAGTGCTGCCCTGCGGTACACCACACTTTAAATGTTTGACATTCGAGAAGCTTCCATTAAAGAAAACCCTCTGAGTTCTTTTAGAGAGGGCTCTGATGCCATGATATGGCAGTGGTTGAAAAGCCATACAACATACATTTTTTTCAACAACAGATTATGGTCAATAATATCAAAGGCTGCACTGAAATCTAACAGTACTGCTCCCACAATCATCGTATTATCAATTTCTTAGTCATTTGTGTCAGTACAGTACATGTTGAGTGCCCTTCTCTATAAGCATGCCGGAAGTCTGTCGTTAATTTGTTTACAAAGAAATAACATTGTATTTAGTCAAACACAATTTCTTACAACTGTTTGCTAAGAGCTGGCAGCAAGCTGATACGGCTGCTGTTAGAACCAGTAAAGGCCACTTTACCACTCTTGGGTAGCGGAATGACTGGCTTCCCTCCACAAACACTTTTTCTTTAGGCTCAGATTAAAGATATGACGGATAGGAGTGGCTATAGAGTCAGTTATCATCCTCAGTAGCTTTCAAGCCCTCATGCCTGTGTTTTCCACTCTTTCTCACTTCCCATATCTTTTCACAGTGGGGCCTTAGGGAAGTCACCAGATGCGACAAGTACGCCTTCACAGACAAGCAGAAATCCAACTCTGGAACTATGATATGTCTGTAGAGTATATTATGTTCAATAATATATTGAACAATTTTGCAAATCAAATGTTTTTTATATTTTCAATATTCATAAACTAGTCATTACAGAGCAAGCGTTAACTTCATATGACACAATTGTTTGCAATGTAGCACCTACAGATGAAACATTATGGAGTCTTTTCATGCATGAGTTCCAAATATCTTGGTTGCCCCAGAGTGATTGATAAAAAAATATATAACAATTATGTACTCACGGTTTCAAAATGTGATTGTTATGCAGCAGGACAGTTAACCCACGCTGCCCTCAAACCAAGCCACGCTGCCTGCTAATTATCTATAGACTGTTTCAGCTTGTCAATTTCATTTTTTTTTTACAAGTTTTATTTTCTAACAACAGTTTGAATTGAGTTGTGTTCCGCTTCCTCATTAATTCACATAGAAGTAGCCCATTTCACAGTTGCGGACAATACATGTTTGAGGCTTTACTGAGAAGAACAAACTTCTCTTTTCAACTAGAGCCTAAGCACTTCCCCAGTTTTTCCCCAGATCAAGTATGCAAACATTTACGCATCGCCAGTCAGAAAATAACTTACACATACTTTTACCCCCAGGCACATTTTCCAGCTGGCACACACATTGTCTTCAAAGTTGTTTTCCTTAAGAACATACACATGTCCAAAGTTATTACTATCAAAGTGCCTTATTACGTTATCTTTATAGTTTCTGTATATCGTGTTGCCGTTTCTACTGTAGCACAACATATGAATGTATGGAGAATAAATATTTACTGTTTTATTCTCATGTTTTCAAGTACTGGTGACAAATGATGCATTCCGATTCTTGCATATATTCTAATGGACACATGATGTGTATAAAATACTTTTTGGATGGTTGTAGTGATTATGATGAGCTAATGCTAAGTTAAATACCAGATATGTGTGGCGCCATGTTTGTTGACATCATACAATGCGTTCTGATTGTCACGTAAACGTCTGTCAGACAAAAGATGTTATAACAAAACGAGGTGAAAGGATGCTTCACTCGACTGACTTAGATTGAAACTATCGTTTCTCAGGTTTGCCAGCTCAGACCCCCTTTCCAGGGGTTTTGTTTTTATTTAGCTTATAAACTTCTCCTGTGTTCCCCCCATGTATTGATAAATCCCCCATCATAGTAATATTTCCTGTATCATATACCCCAATGATACCTTCCCCCTCCCAAAATTGGGGTCACCCAAATCTGGCAACCCTGTTTAGCTTTCACACTATGGCTAGACTAGGCAGTAGACTTGTATTTGGGGTGACGATCTCTGAGGTGATAACATTTTATTTGCTTTGTGATTTGTCAAAAAACTGTAAATGACTCATCATGCCACGTGCTCCGGTTCTTGTATACACTGTAACACGTACATTGAAGATTGCTGAGAAGTGGCCAAACTTTGACTTAGTTTTTTTTTGTTTTTTTATAGTGAATGAAATTCTTGGATGAGGGAGTTTTTGCTTGTCAAACATAAACAAACTTAATAAAATAAAATGTAGCTGCTGTTAGCTTAGCTGACGCATCTCTTTTCTAAACAATATTACATTTCTCCCTTGCCCTCACCAGAGATGTGGTACATTTAAAGTCTAGCTGTTTGGTCGCTAACTTTGTTTTTTCTGTCAGCGCAATCTGTTATTTAGACTGGTTTATAGAATGAGTTTGGCTGTGGATGTGTTCCGTGTGATGCTTGGATTATGAAGTTCACATTTGTCTTTTACAATAAAAGGTGAAATTGAGGAATAAAGTTGCAAACTTTATTTCCCATCAGTACAAAACATTGTTTCGATGCTTTCCAGACAACAATTCTGTTTAGATGCGTTTGTTGCGTCACACGTTCTGTTGCTATGGTTCCAATCACATATTTGCGATGGTACGCTGCAGGGTCCACTCAACAATGATCACAAACATGTGATCGTACACGTTAAAGGAGGCCTGGGTAAGGCCTAAATGTTTGTGTGGGTCTCTTTGGTGGGTGGATGACTAAACGTGTGTTGTCTACAGTATCTAACCCCGTCTCCTCTCTGTAGATGACAGTATCTCAGCGGCGAGTGCGTCTGATGTGCAGGATCGTCTGTCGTCTTTGGAGCTGCGGGTCCAGCAGCAAGAGGATGAGATCACCGTGATGAAGGCGGCGCTGGCAGACGTGCTGCGACGCCTGGCGCTCTCCGAGGACACGGCCACCACCGCCAAGAAACAGACTAGCACCAAAGGTAGTCAGTCACCCCTGAACCCTGAACTGTCTCTGTCGTCGCCATCACTGTCCCCATCTGAGGCACTCTCATGATTATATCTGCAATCTGCAGGTTTTTGTAAACCCTCAGATATCTCCATGGGTAGGTTCTCAAAACCTGCAAAGGACAGTTTTACAAGCACCCTCTCCCCCACCATAAGCTGATCATGCACTGTCAAATCCATCTGCACTAGCTTCTGTACCATTTACCATAACTTCCTTCCAGCAATGGAAATTCCACTTTCCCAATGGCTCGTTCAGCCCCTCTCCTCTCCCTTGCATTTCCTCACCAGGTGGTAGTTGTGGAAGAGAGCGCTATCCTGTATTCCTCCGCCTGTTTACATTAAGGAAGTTCTGTTAACAGTTCCACTCTGACCTTGACCCCCGGCTTTTATTACCCTCTCACACCTATACACAGCAACACATGATTACACATCCCATATAATCACAATCTAACACTATATTCTCAATGACAAATGTACTCTGCGCCATTTTCTCTCACACAATAGCCCAACCTCTGGTTAACACATGAACACTGTGCCATAGCCATTCCTCTCTCTGAGCTCAGTGATAAAGTGGAGGCTGATATAACCAGCCAGCATTAGGACAGAGAAGAGGGGAAGGGAATTTCATTCTCAGCTCTGAGGGAAAGAGAGCGAGAAAGAAAGTGATTGAGCTCAGTTTTAGAGAGACAGAAAGGGAGAGAAGGATATTGCATTGAGAGAGGGAGGCTGAGACAGAGGGAGGCTGAGACAGAGGGAGGCTGAGACAGAGGGAGGCTGAGACAGAGGGAGGCTGAGACAGAGGGAGGCACAGAGAGAGACACGGAGGCTGAGACACAGAGAGAGACACGGAGGCTGAGACACAGAGAGAGACACGGAGGCTGAGACACAGAGAGAGACACGGAGGCTGAGACACAGAGAGAGACACGGAGGCTGAGACACAGAGAGAGACACGGAGGCTGAGACACAGAGAGAGACACGGAGGCTGAGACACAGAGAGAGACACGGAGGCTGAGACACAGAGAGAGACACGGAGGCTGAGACACAGAGAGAGACACGGAGGCTGAGACACAGAGAGAGACACGGAGGCTGAGACACAGAGAGAGACACGGAGGCTGAGACACCGAGAGCGCGAGAGAGGCTGAGACGCAGAGAGCGCGAGAGAGGCTGAGACGCAGAGAGCGCGAGAGAGGCTGAGACGCAGAGAGCGCGAGAGAGGCTGAGACGCAGAGAGCGCGAGAGAGGCTGAGACGCAGAGAGCGCGAGAGAGGCTGAGACGCAGAGAGCGCGAGAGAGGCTGAGACGCAGAGAGCGCGAGAGAGGCTGAGACGCAGAGAGCGCGGGAGGCTGAGACGCAGAGAGCGCGGGAGGCTGAGACGCAGAGAGCGCGGGAGGCTGAGACGCAGAGGGAGACGCAGAGGGAGACGCAGAGGGACACGCAGAGGGAGACGCAGAGGGACACGCAGAGGGAGACGCAGAGAGCGCGAGACACGCAGAGGGAGACGCAGAGAGCGCGAGACACGCAGAGGGAGACGCAGAGAGCGCGAGACACGCAGAGAGCGCGAGACACGCAGAGAGCGCGAGACACGCAGAGAGCGCGAGACACGCAGAGAGCGCGAGACGCAGAGAGCGCGAGACGCAGAGAGCGCGAGACGCAGAGAGCGCGAGACGCAGAGAGCGCGAGACGCAGAGAGCGCGAGACGCAGAGAGCGCGAGGGAGGCTGAGACGCAGACAGAGATTGTGTGTCGTGCCCATGGTCATTGGGGAGCATCTGGGTTCTGTAATTGGGCTTCAGTAATAACCACCACTCTCTCACCTATAGACAGGACTGAAGTTAGTTAGCCAGGCTATCTGCACACAATAAGACCCCCTGTGTGTGTGTGTGTGTGTGTGTGTGTGTGTGTGTGTGTGTGTGTGTGTGTGTGTGTGTGTGTGTGTCTGTCAGCAGGGGGCCCTGATGGTGGAACATTATCTGTGTGTATGGTAACTCTGCAGCCTTGTCCTGATATTTGACTTTCTCTAATGGAGCCAATTACTGTATATGATGATGTGAAAGTGTCTCTCTGGGCTGGGAAACCATGCATGGCTCCGTTACAATACTGCATCCTTCCTTCCTCTCCTGAGGTAACCACTGATCCAACATGTATAGAGTGAGAGCAAGGTTTCCATTTCAATGCTTTCACTTATCCAGTCACATCATATTAGAATTCCTCCAAGGAAATAAGGCCGCACTTGAAACGTATTGGAACAGGACCCTTACTGCATGTGAACGGCAGGATAGGAGTTACTGTATCGTGTGACAGCACTCGCCCGGTGCCACCCTTGCTTAGCTCTTTCGTGCCACATCCTCTACCCCCCTATCCCTCCGTCCATCATCTGTCACGCCTCCCTCCAGCCTCCTCTGATCCCTCGTTCCGGTCAGCTCTCCATTCCGCTGGTCACCTCTCATTATGACGTCACTCTCCTACTTAATAGCGTCCATCGCCATAACGACGACCCCTGGCCACCCCTTGCTGTGTGTGCGGGTACGACTCTAGTGAGTTCATCAGCACTCCTGGTACGTTGACATTGACTGATTATTATTTAGGGGTCATTGAGTTGATGTGTTACGGGATTGGCAGTTTGTCACGTACAGCTTTCTGTACTTTAACTCTGTTTTGCTGCTCTCTCGGTGCGTGGGCAGTAATCTGGGACCGAAGCAGACAGGAAGCAAAGGAAATCACATGGTTTAGTTTCTCTGCAGACACCCATGCTCTGACTTCAAAGCCAACTCTTCAGAGTATGCAAACCTCCACTGCCCCACATATATATATACACACACACACACACACACACACACACACACACACACACACACACACACACACACACACAAAGAGAGAACGAAGGCACACACACGGCCCCTTCCTGCTCTTGTTAACTTATTCAAGACCCAGAAATATCTTCCTCTCTCATTCAGTCTTTCTTTCCCCTCTATCACTTGCATTATTGGTCAGCACTGTGTCCCTTTCTCTCATTCTCATGTTTGTAAACTTCTCTTTTTCCAGTCCCCTATCTTTATCTTTCCAGCCCCCTATCTTTATCTTTCCAGCCCTCATTCTTTCCACCCTTTCCCCCAAATCTTTCTCTTTTCCAAATAATGTATTATCATGAACGAGGAAGCCAAGGCATACGAAGGTTTTCTTAGTGTGACACTATGAACACTGCAGACACACACACACACACACACAAACCTGTCAATCACATGGCTTCGATGGGAGAGAGAAACAGGTTTATGAGATCAGGAAGCCAGGTTGAGGGATGAAGACCCTCCCTCTTGCAAGGCATCAGTCGTTATTGATATGCAGTGCCTTCAGGATGTATTCACACCCCTTGACTTATTCCACGTTTTTGTTGTGTTACAGCCTGAATTCTAAATGGATTAAAAAGAGGATTTTCTTCACACAATACCCCATAATAACAAAGTGAAAACATGGTTTCACAAAGGGGCGTGAATACTTTCTGAAGTCTCTAGAATGGGATTGGTTTTGGTCGACCATTCATTACTCTCATTGACTTTCCCTCTGGCCTTGTGTACCCACATTTCCAGTCTTTCCCCAAACACACTCAGGCGGTCTTTTGTCTTGATGTTGAGGGGGAGGGGAGGAGACTGGTGAGAGGAGGATGGAGGTGGTGGGGGCTGGTGGATGGGGTAGGGAGGCCACCTCCTCCTCCTCCTCCATGCTGTGTGTATGTGTGCTTGGGGTGTAATGGGCCGTGAAACCTGTGCCTTGTGTCACTGACACGGAATCCGGCTTCCACTGGGACGCCATGTGCCCCCAAACATAACCCTGCCCCCCCCCCCCACACACACACACACATCGTAGAGAGGAAACACGTCGTTTCTACGCGTAGAATTGGCTTGCAAATTACGTCCGCCACTCTGTTCAGAGGTGCTAAGTGTTCTCGGCTGGCAAACGCTACCGTTGTGTCTGTGCCTTTTACAGAAGTGTCATAGAAGCTTCATTGGGAGGAAGGATGTTTGTTATGCTTTTTACATCTGCCTTCCCTAATCCTTCCCTTTGTTCTCCCACGGATTAGACTCTTAAACCATGTCTGTTGAGCAGTGATAATCTCATACTCCGTTGTTCAACCACTCCCCCTCCCTTTAATCCCTATATATGTAGACAGTTACTCTCCTGAAGTTTCCGGTAATAGGTTACATGAGTCGGCAACCTTTCTCGTGCGGAATGCCGATTTATCTTACCATTTCTACTGATCTGCGTGCCTGTTATGGTTTTCAGATGCACATTTACGTCTAACAGTTTCATTTCATTTATAATAAAGTCTTCGTATCTCAAAATCATTCATGTGGTTAATCGAAATTCTATCCAAATGAAAATGATACAACGCTAAAGAAGTAACTTCTGTTGCCAACTATGTAAGAATAGCCTACAACAAATAAAAACATTGCAGTCTGCAGGTAGAAAATATCCTATTAATCGCATTGGCTATGCATGGCCTGTCTCCAATGAACTTGAAACGGTGTATCAACTATCAACTTGGGTCCAGCTCACACTAGCACACGTGTAACGTTGTATAAAATATAGCGTTAGGGATAAGAACTCATCAGGTAGACTCATTTTGTGACGTTTCCACTGGATCTGAGCGTGACATTTTTCTCTTTCACGCTGAGTTGGTTATTGGAAAGGGAGAGGGCTAGAAATATTTTTCAAATACAATTGAGGAACAATTGTCATTCTCAATAGATGTAAAAACAGGACTTTGTTTGCTTACTGTTTTGAGGTGAAGAAAACATTACTTTGAAAATCTCCACTGCTCATTAGTGGTGGTGCGTTAAGCCAATCAGAAATAGCATCAGATCCCCAAATGGGCACATTTTAAGCTATATGCCTACATTTAGGTAGCCTATAGGCTGACTTCTATGCGTAATCAGGTGCATGTCCTTACTCAACATTGACAGTAGTGCTCCAAACAGAAAACTGTCTAAATTGACAAAACTCGTAAATGGAACGAAATAAATCCAAACTTAGCATAGGATGTCCACTCTGCCAATGAGAACGGTAAAAAGACTGAAATAATAATATAGTGAATGTATAAACAGAAGTGACCATAACCAAACAAACGTTGTAGATTAGAAATGATAGGAATGAACGGTAAATGTAGGCTACTATTTGATGTATGCAATGGGGACTTGATAGACACTAACAATCAAGGCAACAAATTCACACAATGAAGTTATGAAACAATGAATGTGCACAAATTGGCGGGAGAGAGAACGTTCTGGAGAGAGATGTGGATTTTAGCCACGCTCCCCTTCTTCTTGGACTGTGCCATTACGTGGCTCCGCAATGGATTAGTCTCAGCCTCTGCAATGGATTAGTTCACTGACATGGGTGTGAATCAGACAGGCGACTCGTGTGCCATTAAAAAATATATCTACAGTGGGGGAAAAAAGTATTTGATCCCCTGCTGATTTTGTACGTTTGCCCACTGATAAAGAAAGGATCAGTATATCATTTTAATGGTAGGCTTATTTGAACAGTGAGAGACAGAATAACAACAAAAATATCCAGAAAAACGCATGTCAAAAATGTTATAAATTGATTTGCATTTTAATGAGGGAAATAAGTATTTGACCCCCCCTCTCAATCAGAAAGATTTCTGGCTCCCAGGTGTCTTTTATACAGGTAACGAGCTGAGATTAGGAGCACACTCTTAAAGGGAGTGCTCCTAACTGCAGCTTGTTACCTGTAAAAAAGACACCTGTCCACAGAAGCAATCAGATTCCAAACTCTCCACCATGGCCAAGACCAAAGAGCTCTCCAAGGATGTCAGGGACAAGATTGTAGACCTACACAAGGCTGGAATGGGCTACAAGACCATTGCCAAGCAGCTTGGTGAGAAGGTGACAACATTTGGTGCGATTATTCGCAAATGGAAGAAACACAAAAGAACTGTCAATATCCCTCGGCCTGGGGCTCCATGCAAGATCTCACCTCGTGGGGTTGCAATGATCATGAGAACGGTGAGGAATTGGCCCAGAACTACACGGGAGGATCTTGTCAATGATCTCAAGGCAGCTGGGACCATAGTCACCAAGAAAACAATTGGTAACACACTACGCCGTGAAGGACTGAAATCCTGCAGCGCCCGCAAGGTCCCCTTGCTCAAGAATACATATACATGCCCGTCTGAAGTTTGCCAATGAACATCTGAATGATTCAGAGGACAACTGGGTGAACGTGTTGTGGTCAGATTAAACCAAAATGGAGCTCTTTGGCATCGACTCAACTTGCCGTGTTTGGAGGAGGAGGAATGCTGCCTATGACCCCAAGAACACCATCCCCACCGTCAAACATGGAGGTGGAAACATTATGCTTTGGGGGTGTTTTTCTGCTAAGGGGACAGGACAACTTCACCGCATCAAAGGGACGATGGACGGGGCCATGTACCATCAAATCTTGGGTGAGAACATCCTTCCCTCAGCCAAGGCTTTGAAAATGGGTTGTGGATGGGTATTCCAGCATGACAATGAACAAAACACATGGCCAAGGCGACAAAGGAGTGGCTCAAAAAGAAGCACATTAAGGTCCTGGAGTGGCCTTGCCAGTCTCCAGACCTTAATCCCATAGAAAATCTGTGGAGGGAGCTGAAGGTTCGAGTTGCCAAACGTCAGCCTCGAAACCTTAATGACTTGGAGAAGATCTGCAAAGAGGAGTGGGACAAAATCCCTCCTGAGATGTGTGCAAACCTGGTGGCCAACTACAAGAAACATCTGACCTCTGATTGCCAACAAGGGTTTTGCCACCAAGTACTAAGTCATGTTTTGCTGAGGGTTGAAATACTTATTTCCCTCATTAAAATGCAAATAATTTTATAACATTTTTGACATGCGTTTTTCCGGATTTTTTTGTTGTTATTCTGTCTCTCACTGTTCAAATAAACCTACCATTACAATTATAGACTGATCATTTCTTTGTAAGTGGGCAAACGTACAAAATCAGCAGGGGATCAAACACTTTTTTCCCCCACTGTATGTATTTGCTACTGCTCGACCTAAAATAAATCTTGGTCAACCAACAGCCTGTCGACTAATTGGGGTCAGCCCTAGTAGACAGTGTCTCCTACTCTCTCACAGCGCTCTCTTTCTCTCTCTCGCTGTCTCGCTGTCTTGCTCGCTCTCGCTCGCTCTCTCGCTCTCTCTCACACGCTCTCTCGCTCTCTCTCACACGCTCTCTCGCTCGCTCTCTCACACGCTCTCTCGCTCTCTCACACGCTCTCTCGCTCTCTCTCTCTCTCACACGCTCTCTCGCTCTCTCTCGCTCTCACACTCTCGCTCGCTCTCTCTCACACGCTCTCTCGCTCGCTCTCTCTCACACGCTCTCTCGCTCGCTCTCTCTCACACGCTCGCTCTCTCTCACGCTCTCTCGCTCGCTCGCTCTCTCTCGCTCTCTCGCTCGCTCTCTCTCACACGCTCTCTCGCTCGCTCTCTCTCACGCGCTCTCTCGCTCGCTCTCTCTCACACACGCTCTCTCTCACACACGCTCTCTCTCACACGCTCTCTCTCTTTCTCTCTCTGATACATCAACTTTCCTCCCATTGTATCCTAATGTACAGATAACAGCCAAAATAAAGTGAAACACCAACATAAAGTGTCTTAATAGGGCGTTGCCCCAACGAGCCGCCAGAACCACTTCAATGCACCTTGGCATAGATTCTACAAGTGTCTGGAACTCTATTGGAGGGATGTGACACCGTTCTTCCACAAGAAATTCCATCTTTTGGTGTTTTGTTGATGGTGGTGGAAAACACTGTCTCGGGCGCCACTACAGATTCTCCCGTAAGTCTTCAATTGGGTTGAGATCTGGTGACGGAGAGAGAGAGACACACACACACCATTTAAACCCCCTATGCTCCTTTGAGACCCCTCTTTCAAAGTCACTGAGATCTTCTAGCCTCGGTAGCCAAAATAACGGGCAACTGGGCATTTTTCTACATGACCCTAAGCATGATGCAAGGTTAATTATCTCAGGAACCACACCTGTGTGGAAGCACCTGCCTTCAATATACTTTGTATCCCTCATTTGCTCAAGTGTTTTCGGCAGTTACTTGTATATACTGCGTAGGTTTTTACTGTCCCCTCTGACTGTGTTTTCTCCTGCCCGTTGTAGGCCAGACTCCCCTGCGCGAGGCCTACTCTATGTCCTGCATCGCCAACGGCAGCTCCAGCAGCCGCAAGCCCAGCCACAGAGACCGAGACAGCTCCACAGTCTCCGTCACCAGGAAGGATACCTTCTCCTCAGCTGCCAAGAGGTACTGTACTACACACACACACACAAAGTTGCATACGCTACACACACACACCATTCAACAACAGTCATTGCACAACTCTAGACCTGCTGATATCAGATGGACAGCCATTGATGCAGAGCCTGTATTGATACATTTTTTTAGCTTTGAAACGCCACATTAATTCCTCCCAGAAAATAAACTGTTGAATGTTGATCACGTGTTTAACTTTCTCCCTTGCAGCTTGCAGTGATTCAGCAGAATAAAGCCTATACACTTCCCTGGTTCTTTCAGGACAATGACGTAGTGATGGAGTACCTGTCACAGCATTTAGCTAAGCCTATGGCTAAGCATTGCTGAGCACGTCCTCGATGAGTAACTAGATATTAATCAAATATACTGACCTCAGCTATTCACTGCCTATGCAGGAAGTTGAGGCTTTGCAGGTCTCTCAGTAGTGAAGGCTGTGGGTAGAAGTTGCCCAGATCTAGGATCATTGTACCATCAACGGTGTCCTGGTATACCCCTGTGTTTCGTTATTTGTCACTTTTTGTCCTCCTATATATGTTCCATCTGCTTGTGTCCCCTTGTACTCATGTCTCCACTGGTTGTATCCCCTTGTACCCCTGTCTCCACTGGTTGTATCCCCTTGTACCCCTGTCTCCACTGGTTGTGTCCCCTTGTACCCATGTCGCCACTGGTTGTATCCCCTTGTACCCCTGTCTCCACTGGTTGTGTCCCCTTGTACTCATGTCGCCACTGGTTGTGTTCCGCTGTTTGGTTATCCTCTGGTTGACCCCCTGGTTGTCTCCACAGCGGTCAGACAGCGGAGAGGAAAAAGGACAAGCCTCAGATGGAGGGCATCAAGGAGAAGGAGGAGGGGCCCTCCCAGCCCAACCAGGCTAACGATAAACCCTCCCCTGCCAGCCCCGTACAGCCCTCTCCGTCCCCCTCCATCTCCAGCCACCCCCCCTCACCTCACCCCCCTCAGTCCCAAAGGCAGGCCCCGGAGAGCAAGGGCACCTCCCCAGCCAAAAGGTTCCTAAGATGCCCACTTTGGTCGTCGGTCTCCCGCCCCGCCTTACCACCTTACCAACGCAATGCCCTCCGACACTCTGAATGCTCTGACTTTAGCTTTTACCTTTGACTGGTTGGCATGCTTCTTTAGATCGCTTTCATTTGAACCCATTTTGGTTATTAACCTATTCTCTCTATTCTCTATCTCTCACCTATACTTTCAGCTATCTTTCCCTGTACAGACTCAGCCACTGCAGACCTTAGCTTCTCAAACTGCATCACTTATCTTTCAGACTAGTTGTAGCACCGCTTGTAGCAAAGCCCTTTCATTCAGAGATGAGGAGAGGAATGGTTTGCATATGACCCTTCTGCACTCATCTGCAACAGTTTGAGCTCTCTCTCCATTAGGAATAGGAGAGGCCCTATCTGTCATGTACTGGCTGTGCTTCGTACCATTCAGGATACACACTCGGATGCATACACACACACACCAGCCCTAGACTCCCACACACACGCCAACACACACACGCTCCAGCCCCAGACCGACTGCTCTCACTAATCAAAGCACTGCCTTCACACTCATTACCCATAACACAGATCAATAGAAATTATTCTCAGAAACATTGAGAACCAATTAAGTTTCACAAAGAGCACCCGTGAACCCATCCCTGCCTATTAGACTGGGCAAGTGACCGGTTATTAGTCAGGGCGTCTGCTGTGCCAAGAACGCTAGCCGGAAAACTTGTCCGCTGGCAATTGTGTGTGTGTCTGTCCACCCAATCTGAAATGGGCCAGGCTTCTAAGCAGCGCAGTGCACAGTCGGGGCTCTTTCTGGGGTTGAGTATTATAGGGTGATTTTTACCTCTTAAATGGTCCTTTCCCATGCTATTCAATCCTCTGGTTGGATTGAAAGTATCAAGTGGGCTTCTATTCCTATTTTTGAAGATGTGAGTGTACCATTCAGGGCTTTTAACCAACACACAGAGTTTGCAAAACATTAGGACCACCTTCCTAATATTGAGTTGCACCCCCTTTTGCCCTCAGAACAGCCTCAGTTCGTCGGGGCATGGACTCTACAATGTAAGCGTTCCACAGGAATTCTGGTCCATGTTGACTCCAATGCTTCTCACAGTTGTGTCAAGTTGGCTGGATGTTCTTTGGGTGGTGGACCATTCTTGATACACACGGGAAACTGTTGAGTGTGAAAAACCCAGCAGCATTGCAGATCTTCACACACTCAAACTGGTGTGCCTGGCTCCTACTACCATACCCTGTTTGTGGGTAAGACGTACGAACGTACACAACCCATGTCTCAAGGCTTAAATATCTTTCTTTAACCTGTCCCCTGCCCTCCATCTACACTGATTTGAAGTGGATTTAGCAAGTGACATCAATAAGGGATCATAGCTTCCACCTGGATTCACCTGGTCCATCTGTGTCATGGAAAGAGCAGGTGTTCTTAATGTTTTGTACACTCAGTGTACGTTACCTATCTGCTGTAGAGCGATGATACTGTACCAGTACTGCGTGCGTGCGTGTAGTAGGGTTATGGAGAAATTCTGCTGAGGCAAGGTTGTTATTTTCCCGCCAAATTCCATGCAGGCAGCATAGGATGTCTGGATGTCTTTCCCTTCCTGTCCCTGTCTCTCCCTCACCATACAGTAGATAAGGAGAGATTACAGACTCTGTAAATGTAGCAGTGTAACGTTCGTTGAACCTCCCCCAACATTCAGCCCCAGTCCTATCTGCCCCTCTGTGTCACTATGGCCCCCTGGAGGTAGAACAAAACGCCATGCAGAAGTGATAAAAAAAAAAAAAAAACTGTTACATCTCGCAGTTTAAACCCCCTTCCTCCTCACAGCTTCACATGAAGAGTGGTGTTCTTCACGCTCGCTCTCTTTCTCTCACAATCCCTTCTCTCTCTCGCTGTTCTCTCTCTGCTCTAGCTATTCTCCAAACCTTCCATTCTTCACTTTACTTGCAGTGTGATTCTTACAGCCAAACTCACTGACCCCCTCTGTCTGCTGAAGCCTGGGAGAGGGGTTGACTTGTTCAGCCAGCCCATGTGTACTAACCTGTGACTTGGGTGGGTTTTCCCCTGTGTGCCCGGCTACAGCAGCGGGTATTGATTCTACTCCTGAGGGTTGCCTGCTACTCACCTGGGTACCTCTGAGGCACTGTATCGCTGCATTTGTGCGTGTCTGTTTCAGGTCCGGATTAACCCTAAAAAGAGGCGTACCATGAGTGAAATAATTCAATTTTAATTAAGTGCATTAAAGGTACAGCGTTTTTTTTTCATTGTCAGGTCACTTGGTGGCCTGGTCAGGTTCAAGCTCTGGGCCATACTTTTAATGTATATGGCATAAAACTGCAAACAAATTATGTAGTTCACAGTTGCACACTTTAATGCACTTTTTACAGTTCAACAAATTGAACAAATTCAAACAAATCTCCATTATCATCATGGCACTCATCCGTTCTCCAGCTTTCTTTCTGTCTAGCCAACTGTCTTTCTCTCTTCCCCTCTCTATCTGTTTCTGTGGTATAAAACAAACTGTTTCTTTTTTGTGTGCACCCTGTACGTCCCTGTGTGTGTGTGTGTGTGTGTGTGTAGGGGTCACAGTGCGAAGCGGGGCACGGGAATGGAGCGTTCACAGAGTAGTACCTGGGAGAGTGGCGAGGAGAGCAGGAACAAGCTGGTGAAGGCTGCTTCCACCTCCAAACTGCTGGCCAAGGTGGTGAAGAACGCAGACAAGTGAGTGGCTGATGGGACACGCGTCACAAATCTGATGTAAACATATGTGTGAAAGTGTAATGCAAATACGGGGACGCACAATAATTGAATTCCGGTCTATGTTTTGTACTAAGAGGTGAGACTGGCCTGCATTAGTTTATGGGGTATTCAGTATTCATTCGTTTAGGGAGAGTACCTTTTCAGATATTACACTGTCATCCAAGAATCGCCCTTTAATTCCCTATATTGTGTTCATCCAAAGTCCCTCCTTAATAGAGAACGCTGTTAAATTGGCCCAGCTGTCAGATAACCTTTACTGGTTTTGTAGTCTCAAGTCACAGTCTGACCTTATTGTTATTTCTCCATTCTCTTCCAGGCATAAAGACCCAGTGATCAGCCAAGGTGAATATACTCTCTCTTCTATGTTCGTCATCCACCACCGCGTACTGGAACCCGCTAGAGCTATGTACTGCGGTATACCGACACATCTGTTTACAACCAGATCGTTTATTAATGAAGCTGTACAATATGATACAATGTAACCTAAAGTGTGCTCTTGTTGGGCTTATGAAAACGCTGTGCTGTACTGTGTAGGTTTGAGAGTACCTTTTTAGGCCAGAGAAGAGCTGTAATTTCAAAGCCTAGCGTCTTGTTGTTCCTTCCAAACATGTCTCCTTTCCTTCAACATAGTCCTTCATCCTATTGTGTAGACCCAACTAGTCATCGTTGCTGTCTTCAGATCATTCTAGCTCTTCTCCCCTGTGTACTATCATTGTGTGTGTGTGTGTGTGTGTGTGTGTGTGTGAGTGACATTGTTTCTGTCTCATGACCAGCCAAAATGTCAACCCGCGAGAAAAACAGCCAAGCAGGTAAGTTGTCAGATAACGAGGAGAGCTACCAGCCTTGGGACGAGCGCTTGCCCCACCCTCTCTGCTTTTTGGCTTGTCTATCTATCTCTGACATTCCCTTTATCGTGTCAAACACAGATAGAATCTCATTTCCCTCTGCGTTCTTTCGCTCTCTCGCTCCCTCAAATACAGAAATCTCTCAATCTCCCTCTACTTTCTCACCCTCCTCCATTTATTGTCATCAGGCGATGCCCGACCTAAATAAATGGCATCGCTGTGCCAGTATGCCCTGCCCCTCCCTGGCCCCTTGCCACTTAGCGGAGTGTCGTCTGGTTAAAAGCGTCCCGCTCTTGGCTCAGGCAGGCTGCCTCTGGTCATGTGAGGAAGGTGGTTGGTCTTGAGTCTGCTGGCTTGGGCGCTCGTTTACCTCCACAGACACACTTTGGACTGGAATTCAGCTAATTCAACGAATTCAGCCTTTTATTGACCACAGATACAGTACATTCGGAGAGTATTCAGACCCCTTGACTTTTTTCCCATTATGTAACGTTACAGCCTTATTCTGAAATTGATTAACGAAACATTTTCCTCATCAATCTATACACAATACCCCATAATGACAAAGCTGAAAACAGGTTTTTATATTTTTTTCTTATCTTATTTTCACAGGTATTCAGACCCTTTGCTATGAGACTTGAAATTGAGCTCAGGTGCATCCTGTTTCCATTGATCATCCTTGAGATGTTTCTACAACTTGATTGGAGTCTACCTGTCGTAAATTCATTTGATTGGACATGATTTGGAAAGGCACACACCTGTCTATATAAGGTCCCACAGTTGACAGTGCATGTCAGAGCAAAAACAAAGCCATGAGGTCGGAGGAATTGGCTGTAGAGCTCCGAGACAGGATTGTGTCGGGGCACCGATCTGGGGAAGGGTACCAAAATATTTCTGCAGTATTGAAGGTCCCCAAGAACACAGTGGCCTCCATCATTCTTAAATGGAAGAAGTTTAGAACCCCCAAAACTCTTCCTAGAGCTGGCCGCCCGGCCAAACTGAGCAATCGGGAGAGAAAGGCCTTGGTCAGGTAGGTGACCAAGAACCCGATGGTCACTCTAACAGAGCTCCTCTGTGGGGATGGGAGAACCTTCCAGAAGGACAACCATCTTTGCAGCACTCCACAAATCAGGCCTTTATGGTAGTGGCCAGACGGAAGCCACTCCTCAGTAAAAAGCACATGACAGTCTGCTTGCAGTTTGCCAAAAGGCACCTAAAGGACTCTCACACCATGAGAAACAAGATTCTCTGGTCTGATGAAACCAAGATTTAACTCTTTGGCCTGAATGCAAAGCGTCACGTCTGGAGGAAACCTGGCACCATCCCTACGGTGAAGCATGGTAGTGGCAGCATCATTCTGTGGGGATGTTTTTCAGTGGCAAAGATGAGCGGAGCTAAGTACCGAGAGATCATTGATGAAAGCCTGCTCCAGAGGGCTCAGGACCTCAGACTGGGGCGACGGTAGAGGCAACGCAGGAGTGGCTTCGGGACAAGTCTCTGAATGTCCTTGAGTGGCCCAGCCAGAGCCCGGACTTGAAACCGATCGAACATCTCTGGAGACACATGAAAATAGCCGTGAAGTGACGCTCCCCACCCAACCTGACAGAGCTTGAGAGGATTTGCAGTGAAGAATGGGAGAAACTCCCCAAATACAGGTTTGCCAAGCTTGTAGCATCATACCCAAGTAGACTCGAGGCTGTAATCACTGCCAAAGGTGCTTCAACAAAGTGTGTGTGTGTGTGAGTGGTCCCGTGTGGCTCAGTTGGTAGAGCATGGTGTTTGCAACGCCAGGGTTGTGGGTTCGATTCCCACGGGGGACCAGTACGAAAAAGAAAAAAAAAAAGAAATGTATGCATTCACTACTGTAAGTCGCTCTGGATAAGAGCGTCTGCTAAATGACTAAAATGTAAATGTAAAGTACTGAGTAAAGGGTCTGAATACCTGTTTTTGCTCTGTCATTATGGGGTATTGTGTGTAGATTGAGGGGGAAAAAACGATTTAATAAATTTTAGGTATAAGGCTGTAACGTAATGTGGAAAAAGTGAAGGGGTCTGAATACTTTCCAAATGCACTGTGCAGTAGGGGAAAGGATTAGTTAGGAAGAATACTGCAGACAATGGCTAAACGTATTACGCGGTCCAAGGCAGTGTGTTGGCCTTTAGTGGTACCAGTACATTCTATCTAGTAATAACTACATAGGTCCTGGGATGAATTCTGGCCCTTCAGTTTGAGTCTACTGTATGCTCCTCCTCAATCTGGGAAAACTGGAAGAAAGCCCTTGCTCTATTTCATGAGCAATGGTTAAGTTTGGCCCCCGTCCAACCATCTCCCTTTCGTCCTCTCTCACTAGGAGAGTAGAAACACACATTCCACTGATCCCTGTCTACCACAAATCTACCCCCCCCCCCCCTTTTTTGCTCTCTTTTCCCCATCTTTTCTTTTTTCTATCCCTCCCCATCACGTTTTCTTATTTCAGCTGAGTTTGGGGTTGCTGACTCACTGCTTTGCGCCACTGCACGGCTCCCAACGCTTCTCTCTGTCTGACTCGCCGTCTATCTGTATATCTATCTCGGTCTATGGACTATCTCATCCCTGGATGAGTGGAAAGCACGTGCAGCACACTAACTGAACTCATTAGGGTTTTCAAGGCTTTTGTAGGTTTTTATGTAAAAAAAAAGAGAAAAAGTGTTGTCACATTAAGTGGTTGTGTGTGACGGTGTGGAGGGTGTTGAGCAGTCAGGCTGCAGTTATCTTTAGGTTCGTGGACTAAAGTCATGTCATGCACTCTCACTTACGCTCTCTGACTCATGACTCTATATTAACCTTCATTAAACAAGAGGTATTTGTCTGAACCACAGTCATTTTTAATGCTTTACCGTAACAGGGTTTTCTGTTAAGGTAAAACATGAGCCACCACTACTCAGGCCTGCTTCTTTGAGTGTTTGCTCTAGCCTGCCTGAATACTTTCAAATAGTATTTGAATGTACTTATACCTGCTTATACTTATACCTGTGCTAATACTGTATGTTAAATGTGTTTGCAAAAGCATGGGTTTGGTGTTACCAGAATTCCTCTCTATGTAGCAAGTCAAAATGGCGATCGTGATATAGCTAGCTAAAAAAATTCAAATAATGTTTTGTCCGTCTCCTTCGCAGAGGGAGACTACATCAAGATGTTCATGCGAGGTCGCCCCATCACTATGTTCATCCCCGCCGACGTGGAGAACTATGAGGACGTGCGCACAGAGCTGCCTCCGGAGAAACTCAAACTTGAGTGGGTGTATCCTTTCTTCTTAGCAGGGCTTGGTCCCAAACACTCTCTTACTCCGTTTGTCCCTGACCTCGGTGTCTCTCTCTTGTCTGTCTCTGGGCTCAGACACATGTCAAAGCAAAAAGGTGGAGGCCTTATAGGTCTTCACTTTCACCTGTCCAGTTGTTTTTTACGTGGCAGATGATGGAAAGGAGAGTAGTGTTGTGGTTCCTTGAGTCCTTATGTCAGGTATGGCTACAGGGGGAGAGACTGCAGAGCCAACGTGTACCTTCTCCCTACAGGGGAGAGTGTATACTTCATAGCCTCCGTGGTCGTGCTCTTCAACTACGAGGAGAGAACACAGCGCCACTACCTTGGCCACACTGACTGTGTCAAATGGTGAGCTGGTATCCTGTTCTCCAGTTATGTTTTTTGTCAGCCTGGGAGTATTGGTCAGCCTTGGTTGTGTAGTATCAGGTAATGAATTCCTACAGTAGCTTACACAGCGTCATGGGCTGTGTATTCTGCATACAGTAGATACACTAGATTCAGATGATACAACAATGTGTCCCCCAGGGTCTGAATAATGTACAAAACACTTCATTACAAAACCTTTTTAATGTGGATTAAGCAAATAGTTGTCGCAGACACAATGGTTCAGCTTAACTGTCTCCAGGTTCCATCCTCTCCGAGGCCTCTTAAGATAAAGATATGCAAATGAGATATAAATGTCTTCTGTCCGGGTGGTAGAGAAGTGGAAGAGACAAATTAGTCCTTGTGATGGCAGAACCCTGACACAGAGCTGTCTTTGTTTGAAACGAAAAGCCTCACTTCCTCCCATCAGGCTGTGGGCCAGACAGGCCAACGGGTCAGCTCAGACTAGCAGCTCCCTCTCAACTTAATTTTACACCTGACATACTCCTCTCATTACGACAGATTGTTTCTGACTGTAGGGGTTTTTAATAGGGAGGTAGTTTCAGACATTTAAAAAAAAAAAAAAAAAAATGTTATTGGTTTGACAATCTCTTCATGTTTTGTCTCTCATTTCTATCTGTCCATGATTTTCTCTTGCTCTCTCTCTCGCTCGCTCTGTCTCGCTCTCTGTTTAACTCACTAGCCTTGCCATTCACCCCGATAAGATCCGCATTGCCACGGGACAGATTGCGGGAGTGGACAAGGACGGCCGGGTAAGTCACACTCCCACCACCTCACCCATTACTAAACCCCTGACTTCCTTCTAGCTAAATCCTTTAATGATATGTTCGGATGTGTGATATTTCTTTGTTCATGTACATTTCATGTTTGTTCATCCGGATTTAGGAGCACAGATGCGGTTTTCTTTCCTATCATTCATACACACACACACACACACACACACACACACACACACACACACACACACACACACACACACACACACACACACACACACAATGGGCAAGTCGCAGGGCTCCAATGTCACCTATGTAACGCCATGGGTTTTTCCAAGTGAGTTTAGTAGTCTTATTCCAGCCCGCTGAATACGGAGAGACGCCTGTGGTTATGTTTAACAGCATAATCCTTGTTTGCACTAGATCTCTTCTTGTGTACGGTTATCGTATTCCTGCTCGCGTTGCACAATCAGGCTCACTCACGTCTTTGACAGGCAGACCCAGACCCAGGTGCTCCATATTTACTCAACCATACCAATAATCAGTGCGATCATGCAACTAATTATATTTAAGCTCTCTGGGTCTAAACATGCCAAACTGGCTCTAACCTTCCTGGAACGACTCTGTAGAAGAGTATCCTACCTGTCAGCCAGCCTGATCCTGCACAACTCACTCAATGACTACTTGTTAAAGGCTTTCTCAAGTTTTTAAAATGGCTTCCTTTCCTCACCTCCTTCCCACATTCCTTCATGACCACTGATCTTAGAGGATCTGATAGATGAAAAGCAATTGGGTGGAAATCTGTCCAGTCCTTTTATCTACAAATATGATGTTTGTGTTCTCTTCTCCTCCACATCTACCAGTGATTGTGAAGGGAAGGAAACAAGGGAAAGGATGCTGTGAAAAAGTATACTGTAAATGCAGCCGTAGTGTCTGAGTTTGGTTACAGTGATGGCTTGTTAAGTCATGTGTGCCCCCTCTTCTCCCTCTTTAGCCGCTGCAGCCCCACGTGAGGGTGTGGGACTCGGTGAGCCTGTCCACCCTGCAGGTCATCGGCCTGGGCACCTTTGAGAGAGGGGTGGGCTCCCTGGCCTTCTCCAAAGCGGTGGGTACCCGTAGCAACTCTAATGGTATAATCCAGGAAGTGTTAGTCATTATGAGAATTGTGGGAACTGGTGTAGTACGTTAAATGAAACCCCATTCTGGCTGGGAAGGGTACATATCACACGAATCTGATAGATCACACACTCACATCACAGCCAGTGGATCTAGATTAGAGGTTCTACTCAGTTACATTTACATTTACATTTAAGTCATTTAGCAGACGCTCTTATCCAGAGCGACTTACAAATTGGTGCATTCACCTTATGATATCCAGTGGAACAACCACTTTACAATAGTGCATCTAAATCTTTTAAGGGGGGGGGGGGGGTTAGAAGGATTACTTTATCCTATCCCAGGTATTCCTTAAAGAGGTGGGGTTTCAGGTGTCTCCGGAAGGTGGTGATTGACTCCGCTGTCCTGGCGTCGTGAGGGAGCTTGTTCCACCATTGGGGTGCCAGAGCAGCGAACAGTTTGGACTGGGCTGAGCGGGAACCGTGCTTCCTCAGAGGTAGGGGGGCCAGCAGGCCAGAGGTGGATGAACGCAGTGCCCTTGTTTGGGTGTAGGGCCTGATCAGAGCCTGAAGGTATGGAGGTGCCGTTCCCCTCACAGCTCCGTAGGCAATCACCATGGTCTTGTAGCGGATGCGAGCTTCAACTGGAAGCCAGTGGAGAGAGCGGAGGAGCGGGGTGACGTGAGAGAACTTGGGAAGGTTGAACACCAGACGGGCTGCGGCGTTCTGGATGAGTTGTAGGGGTTTAATGGCACAGGCAGGGAGCCCAGCCAACAGCGAGTTGCAGTAATCCAGACGGGAGATGACAAGTGCCTGGATTAGGACCTGCGCCGCTTCCTGTGTGAGGCAGGGTCGTACTCTGCGAATGTTGTAGAGCATGAACCTACAGGATCGGGTCACCGCCTTGATGTTAGTGGAGAACGACAGGGTGTTGTCCAGGATCACGCCAAGGTTCTTAGCACTCTGGGAGGAGGACACAAGGGAGTTGTCAACCGTGATGGCGAGATCATGGAACGGGCAGTCCTTCCCCGGGAGGAAGAGCAGCTCCGTCTTGCCGAGGTTCAGCTTGAGGTGGTGATCCGTCATCGACACTGATATGTCTGCCAGACATGCAGAGATGCGATTCGCCGCCTGGTTATCAGAAGGGGGAAAGGAGAAGATGAATTGTGTGTCGTCTGCATAGCAATGATAGGAGAGACCATGTGAGGATATGAGAGAGCCAAGTGACTTGGTGTATAGCGAGAATAGGAGAGGGCCTAGAACAGAGCCCTGGGGGACACCAGTGGTGAGAGCGCGTGGTGCGGAGACAGATTCTCGCCATGCCACCTGGTAGGAGCGACCTGTCAGGTAGGACGCAATCCAAGCCTGGGCCGCGCCGGAGATGCCCAACTCGGAGAGGGTGGCGAGGAGGATCTGATGGTTCACAGTATCAAAGGCAGCAGATAGGTCTAGAAGGATGAGAGCAGAGGAGAGAGAGTTAGCTTTAGCAGTGCGGAGAGCCTCCGTGACACAGAGAAGAGCAGTCTCAGTTGAATGCCCAGTCTTGAAACCTGACTGATTAGGATCAAGAAGGTGATTCTGAGAGAGATAGCAGGAGAGCTGGCCAAGGACGGCACGTTCAAGAGTTTTGGAGAGAAAAGAAAGAAGGGATACTGGTCTGTAGTTGTTGACATGGGAGGGATTGAGTGTAGGTTTTTTCAGAAGGGGTGCAACTCTCGCTCTCTTGAAGACGGAAGGGACGTAGCCAGTGGTCAAGGATGAGTTGATGAGCGAGGTGAGGTAGGGGAGAAGGTCTCCGGAAATGGTCTGGAGAAGAGAGGAGGGGATAGGGTCAAGTGGGCAGGTTGTTGGGCGGCCGGCCGTCACAAGACGCGAGATTTCATCTCGAGAGAGAGGGGAGAAAGAGGTCAAAGCACAGGGAGGGGAGTGTGAACAAGACCAGCAATGTCGTTTGACTTAGCAAACGAGGATCGGATATCGTCAACCTTCTTTTCAAAATGGTTGACGAAGTCATCCGCAGAGAGGGAGGAGGATTCAGGAGGGAGGAGAAGGTAGCAAAGAGCTTCCTAGGGTTAGAGGCAGATGCTTGGAATTTAGAGTGGTAGAAAGTGGCTTTAGCAGCAGAGACAGAAGAGGAGAATGTAGAGAGGAGGGAGTGAAAGGATGCCAGGTCCGCAGGGAGGCGAGTTTTCCTCCATTTCCACTCGGCTGCCCGGAGCCCTGTTCTGTGAGCTCGCAGTGAGTCGTCGAGCCATGGAGCAGGAGGGGAGGACCGAGCCGGCCGGGAGGATAGGGGACAGAGGAAATCAAAGGATGCAGAAAGGGAGGAGAGGAGGGTTGAGGAGGCAGAATCAGGAGATAGGTTGGAGAAGGTTTGAGCAGAGGGAAGAGATGATAGGATGGAAGAGGAGAGAGTAGCGGGAGAGAGAGAGCGAAGGTTGGGACGGCGCAATACCATCCGAGTAGGGGCAGAGTGAGAAGTGTTGGATGAGAGCGAGAGGGAAAAGGATACAAGGTAGTGGTCGGAGATTTGGAGGGGAGTTGCAATGAGATTAGTGGAAGAACAGCATCTAGTAAAGATGAGGTCAAGCGTATTGCCTGCCTTGTGAGTAGGGGGGGAATGTGAGAGGGTGAGGTCAAAAGAGGAGAGGAGAGGAGTGGAAAGGAGGAGGCAGAGAGGAATGAGTCAAAGGTAGACGTGGGGAGGTTAAAGTCACCCAGAACTGTGAGAGGTGAGCCATCCTCAGGAAAGGAACTTATCAAGGCGTCAAGCTCATTGATGAACTCTCCAAGGGAACCTGGAGGGCGATAAATGATAAGGATGTTAAGCTTGAAAGGGCTGGTAACTGTGACAGCATGGAATTCAAATGAGGAGATAGACAGATGGGTCAGGGGAGAAAGAGAGAATGTCCACTTGGGAGAGATGAGGATTCCAGTGCCACCACCCCGCTGGCTCGATGCTCTAGGGGTATGCGAGAACACGTGGGCAGACGAGGAGAGAGCAGTAGGAGTAGCAGTGTTATCTGTGGTAATCCATGTTTCCGTCAGCGCCAGGAAGTCTAGGGACTGGAGGGTAGCATAGGCTGAGATGAACTCAGCCTTGTTGGCCGCAGACCGGCAGTTCCAGAGGCTGCCGGAGACCTGGAACTCCACGTGGGTCGTGCGCGCTGGGACCACCAGGTTAGAGTGGCAGCGGCCACGCGGTGTGAAGCGTTTGTATGGCCTGTGCAGAGGGGAGAGAACAGGGATAGACAGACACATAGTTGACAAGCTACAGAAGTGTTGTTTCTTGTATTATTGTCTCTTGTCTTTAGAGAACTGTTTCACTTTGATATCCTTTTTCTTCTGTCCTGATTTTCTCTTTCTTTTCTTCTGTTAACTAGATATTCTTTGTTGTTCTTCGTTAGCTAGCTAGCTTCTTCCAAAAGAGTCCCTAGCAACTGCTTAGCAACTGGTAAACAATTCAGCTAGCTAAGATAACTACAATTTTATGAAAAATAGTAACTTTTTTCAAAAGCCTATCTTCTTTGTTTGTTGCTTGTTTTTTCTCCTATTCAGTCTTGCAGTTTTCTTTTGATTTTTTTCCGATGTATTTCACTCTAAAAACCATGTAAATTTCAATATTTGTAGGAGCTCATTTTTCAGCTGCTGCTGCTCAGTGATTGGAATTCCGAAAGTTATAGGTGCTGTGTGTTTCTGGACTGAGCCCTTTCATGATCAGGCTAGTGGGTCAGACTGGTGTTATTGCGGTCTTGAATACATCATAGGTTCTCTAATCAGTACTAGTTTAAGGTTCCTATTCTCTCTCTGTCCACAGTTAGCACATTCCAGAACACAGCTTTTTAATGTCTGGCTCCCTTCAGACGCAAACCCGACAAAACACACCGTGACCCATTTTCCATCCAAACAAACACAATCACGCTCCCACACACGCACGCATTCTAAGTGATTCATTATCCCCTTACGGGATCAAAGGTCTAACTAAGCAGTGGATTTTCCCTATCAAATAATGGTAAAGCTTGAATGAAGGTTATCTTATGCTGTTGTTGATGTCATTATGCCAAATCTACTCAATGGCTGACCACTTAGAGTATTGTTTAGTCCTGCCTGCATACATGGCCATTTTGCAACATATGGATTCATCTTTAGATTTCCGTGCCCTCTCACCAACATATAGTATGTAGCTGTGAATTGGCAGGCCTAACCTGGAATTATATTATTATGTTATGCCATATTAACTGACTTGCAGACAATAGGATCTGTGCTTTACTGACATGACATGCCCTGTCTTTCTCCTACAGGACTCCGGTACACACCTGGCGGTGATTGATGATTGTAACGACCACATGTTGACTGTCTGGGACTGGCAGAAGAAATCCAAAATTGCTGAAATCAAGGTCAGGGAAACCTGGGGTGTTTTTTTATGCTGTGCAATTCTGCCTAAAATACGTAAAGGATTTGATGATTTGGTTCTGGAAGAAAAAAAAAATGTTGGACTGTTTTCACCTCCTCCAGTCTACAAATGAGGTGGTGCTTGCGGTGGAGTTTCACCCTACTGATGCCAACACCATAGTAACTTGTGGCAAGTCACACATCTTCTTCTGGACCTGGGCTGGCACCTCGCTGGCACGCAAGCAGGGCATCTTTGGGGTGAGGACATTTTTCACTTGTTCAGTTCTTAAAAACCACTTCATTTACTTAAAAAGATCCGCTTGAGCCAAGCTGATCTGTCGCTCTGTAAAAATACCCGGGCGAGAATAAAAATAATAGCAAGCAAACATATGTGCTTCGCTCACAACGTAACGACAGAGACGAACGATGTCAGCAATGGAATATTGACGGACAGACAAAGTAGGCTGCTACAACGCCACGTAGACAGACAAAATCAACGATATGGCCTCGGCAACGTCGACAGAAAATATAACGAACTAGATTGATAGCTAGAACAACAATGACTAGCTAATTACGGATTCTGATTCACACAATATGTTTGTAGAGTGAAGGCGAGTTGGGCCATGAGACAAGTGAAAACGGAGCCGTGTGGGAGGGAGGGTGGGGAGGGATGGGGAGCCGGCTTGTTATAATCCAATCCTGGCAGCAGGTTCAACCTACACCCTGCCCATTTCTTTACAGACAGCCGAACTGGCCAATTTAGTTATTTAGAGCGCGCAGCCCTTCACACTGTGACAGAGAGATGCGTGCTGGGAGAAAAGGGTGGAACGGCAGCCCACAATTCAGGGCCCGAATGAGCACATGCAGAACCACCCCGAATTGCGGCCTGCAGTTGTACACAATTGTGCTGGGAGCTGACCATGAATGTTTTTCAGAACACGGATAGTTACAACCAAAAAATATCGTATTCGGAAAATTCTCCATTCGCTATGATACTTGTTTTGTCCGAGTACTCGCCACACCCCTACGTGTCACCAACAGTGAAAAACTTAAATAACGTGATGCTAGAATGTAATGTATACCTTTACCCATACATGAATACAGTCTCTTTCTCTAGTCTGCCCTAAACACACAGACAACAATTATTAAACAGACATTTCATTCTCCCGTCTCTCCCTGTCCCGTTTCAGAAATACGAGAAGCCCAAGTTTGTTCAGTGTCTGGCCTTCCTCAACAACGGGGACATCCTGACTGGAGACTCTGGAGGCGTCATGTTGATATGGAGCCGGAGCACAGTGGAGCCGGCCCCAGGGAAAGGCCCCAAAGGTACACTATCACATAATACCTCATATACCTCACACTGTACTTTAAACCTCGCAGGCAGTCCCTACACCCGGCCGTATAGTGCTACAGTACTGATGGCACGGTTGGCTGGGGCATGGTGCTTTGCAACACCAGGATTGCGGGTTTTGATTCCCTCGCAAGCCATGTAAAGCCTACTGAATATTTGTTTAAAACTTTAGTCACTTTGGTAAAAACCGTCTGACCATTTATCATACATGCCCACATGAGTAACACAAGAAGTTAACCTTCCCAGTGAGTCTCAGCCACAGAGGAGAGCAACTGTAAGAGGTGGTTTTGAGACTGACGAAAAGAAAACAGCCTTTGAAGGAGAGACAGAGTGGGTGTGAGTGTTGGCGGGACGGAGGGTGTTGGGGGTTTGAGCAGTAATAGTTTTGGTTGTGGCGTACAGAGGAACTGGATGAGCAGGGCTAGGGCCAGGCGCCGTGGATAAAAACTGTTCATCTCTTTTTGCTTACCTGCGCGTCCCGGTGGTTAGACGGTCACCTTTAATCGGGGAGGACGGGCTCGTGGTAACGGCTGGAGCGGAATCAGTGGAATGGTATCAAATACACCAAACACATGGTTTCCAGGTGTTTGATCCTTTTCCATTTGCTCTGTTCCGGCCATTATTATGAGCCGTTCTCCCCTCAGCAGGCCCCTGTGATGCGTGTACAGTATGTGTGTGTGTGTGTGTGTGTGTGTGTGTGTGCGCACATGCTTGAGGTTGCGTTTGGGAACGCTTGAGTGCCCGTGTGGGTCCACATCTGTCTGAGCTCTGCAGGGATGGTCATGCCAATGTGGGGGAGCAGAAGCGACACAGAAACCCGACAGAAACGCTATCTGATGCACATGAATTCTTCACACACCCTCCCTCTGCCACTCAATGTTACCCCCATTGAGAATTCCACTGCCTCAGGTTCAGTGAAACTAGCCTTGAGGAATGGGCCTGCCTCGCTGTGTATCTGTCTGTGTTATCAGCAGAGAATGTATTGTAACAGGAGGAGTGATCACCAGAATGTGGCGAAGGCAGACACATCAAACCTAGACCGCGCGCGCGCACGGACGTGCATGCTCGCACTCATTCGAACACGCCTTCCACAGCTATCTTCTTACCCGCGCACGCGCACACGCACCCTCTCATTCACTTCCTCCCTCAAATGCTCCCCTGAGAAAACAACAAGAGCTGGCCTGCGGTGTGGTGTATAAACCACATTAATGAATGTCAAGTATTTGTGGTATCCAATTCCCAGAAATCTCTGCTGTGAGCTGTTTTACAAGCCTCTCTCATTCCTCTCCCTCTTTCCTTCTGGGCAATTTTACTTCTCCCTTTCTGTCTGTCTGTCCCCCCCCACGTAGGTGCGTACCAGATCAGTCGTCAGATCAAGGCCCATGATGGCAGTGTTTTCACTCTGTGTCAGATGAGGAACGGAACCCTGCTGACCGGAGGGGGCAAGGACCACAAGATCATCCTGTGGGACCACGACCTCAACCCAGAGAGGGACATAGAGGTCTCAGCCATACAGAATACAACACAGACACATTCCACACCAATGCGCCGTGGTTTATGCGCGAACACATGAACATACATATGTCACACGTTCAGTATGATGAATGTGAACGAACGTACATCTCATTGTATCTGTTGCCGCTGCAGGTCCCGGATCAATATGGAACCATTCGTGCTGTGGCTGAGGGCAAGGGCGAGCAGCTTTTGGTGGGCACTTCGCGTAACTTCGTCCTGAGGGGGACGTTTAATGACGGCTTCCAGGTGGAAGTTCAGGTGAGAGAAGTTTCTATTTCTCTCTTTCTATTTCTCTCTCTCTCTCTCTCTCTCTCTCACTGCTGACTAGCTGACTGCCAGCACTACATATTCCGGGTGTGTAAGACGTCCAGGGTGTTAGAACTAAAGCCAATTGAGGACTGCAGGGCCCTGCTATGGCAGCTCTGTTGTAGGGATGCCGGGGTGTCGGCCCCCTCACTAGCTGTTTTCCCAATCGTTTCTTCTCCGTGAGGAAGAGCAGAGCGATGGAAACTCGGCATACATTTTCCAGTGATTTGAACTCTGTATAAACAGGCTGGCAGAGATATTTATCCCCTCTTTAGAGGGCACCCAACTGAGCCCGGCCTCGTCTGCCCCCTCTTTGAGGCACACTACTCCCGTGTGAAGGAGGACATTACCGCGTTAGTGGTGGTGTGTTTCCAATGGCTTAGTTGGTTGGAACGTGATACTGTGGATTAGGATTCTCACATACAGTAACATGTGCGACATACAGAATACGTGTTAACTCCTCTGCAAGTCGTGTTAACTACTCAAGTGTGTAGTCACGTTGGACAAAGTGACCACACATCCGCATTATTTTCCAACCTCTGACCTATCGCCCCTAGGGTCATACAGACGAGCTGTGGGGGCTGGCCTCTCACCCCTTCAAGGACCTGTTCCTCACCTGTGCCCAGGACAGGCAAGTGTGCCTGTGGAACTCTGTGGACCACTGCTTGGAATGGACCAGGCTGCTGGATGTAAGAACTAATACCTCCCTTTCAGAACTGTTCTATACTGCAGATTAAGAATACACGCTCATTCACTGCCCTTTCTAGAATTTTTATTCACAGACGTAACTGAAATGTTGCTGCAAGTTTTCCGTTGAGATCAAGGCATGCGAACACATCTCAAGTTAGGATTCAGGCCTCACACAAAATTACTTGTATGTTTTGAATTGCATTTCTCCCTTCCCTCTTGCTGTTTCTTTCTTTCAGGAGCATGGTCACTGTGCAGACTTCCACCCTAGTGGTGCTGTTGTGGCCATCGGTACTCACTCAGGAAAGTAAGTTCAGCTTAACCCTATCTCTAACTCTGAAGCACAGCAGCGGCTATTAATCCCATCTCTTATCGCTTACGCCTGTATGGGAATAGTCCATTCTGCTAAATTCTCGGTGACGTTCTCTCCCTCCCCCCGTGTCCCAGGTGGTACGCTCTGGATGCGGAGACCAGAGACCTGGTGGCCATTCACACAGACGGCAATGAGCAGCTGTCAGTCATACGCTTCTCCGTAGGTGGGTGGAGCTGGTCTTCCACCCTATCCTAACCGTAGACTTGGATTTGATGGGAGAATTGTTAAGCCAATAAACGGTTAGGGAGGATAATAAAACATGGTGGATAATTTACCCACAATCCTGTTCCATCCTTCAGATGGCACCCTGCTGGCAGTGGGATCACATGACAACTTCATTTACCTCTACACTGTGTCGGACAAAGGGCGCAAGTACACCAGATACGGGAAGTGCATTGTGAGTACATCTGTGTGTGTGTGTGTGTGTGTGTGTGTGTGTGTGTGTGTGTGTGTGTGTGTGTGTGTGGGGGGCCCAGGGAGTGACATCTCCCTGCAGCTGGAGAGATGGATAGGATCAGTGCTTTCACTGTATGGTAATCACAGAAGAGAGAGAGAGAGAGAACTGCCAAAATAATGGAAACACCTGAGTAAATGAGGGATACAAAGTATATTGAACGCAGGTCCTTCCACACAAGTGTGTTCCCTGAGTTAATTAAGCAATTAACATCCTATCATGCTTAGGGTCATATATAAAAATGCTGGGCATGCCATTATTTTAGCTACCATGGCAATGCCCCCATATGTCGACAATCCCTGCCCCCCATCCACAGGGCACGAGTGTTCACTGAGTGGTATGATGAGCATGAAAATGATGTAAACCATATGCCATGGCCGTCTCAGTCACCAGATCTCAACCCAATTAAACACTTATGGGAGATTCTGTAGTGGCGCCTGATACAGTGTTTTCCACCACCATCAACAAAACACACAATTATAGAATTTCTCATGGAGAATGGTGTCTCATCCCTCCAATAGAGTTCCAGACACTTGTAGAATCTATGCCAAGGTACATTGAAGCTGTTCTGGCGGCTCGTTGGCCCAACATCCTATTTAGACTCATTATGTTGGTGTTTCCTTTATTTTGGCAGTTATCTGTATATACGTATAGTGATGGGTTTAAATCCAGTAGGGTTGAGGTGACGGTATAAAAAGCATGACCAGTAGACTAGGTTGTGATCCCATTAGGTCTACGCCAGGGCTGGGCGATAAGGCCAACATATTATATCACAGTATTTGTTTTTAAATTGGACTGTTTGATGGTATTTTTCGTTTTTGAATACTGTTCAATTCAACTTCAACCTAAACAAATTTCAGCACTTTTATCATTTCTGCATTTCCTGCACTCAATTGCAGTGGTGGAATAAGTACTCAATTGTCATACTTGAGTAAAAGTAAAGATAGGTTAATAGAAAATTTCTCAAGTAAAAGTGAAAGTCACCCAGTAAAATACTACTTGAGTAAAAGTCAAAGTATTTGGTTTTAAATATACTTAAGTATCCGCTCTTTCATGTCCCTCTCATTCATGTAGTCTCTTTTCATACATCGCACCCGTTTTCTGTCTCTCTTCCCTCCATCCCTGTGGGCAAATGGCCATCTGTGTGATGGATGCCAATGGTCAGGACCTTGCTGCTCAGGTTGTGGTCACGGTCATTGCTTCTGCTGCTTGACCACTATGGTCTTGGTCCAAGGTTAAACCCCCAGGCAACCTACCGTACATAGCCTTGCAGCCACAGCAGTGCGTATGGTATAGTGCTTTGTGTGGGTTTTTTAATACCAGATCACAGACTAAGTGCATAGCTGTCACGTTTTAGATTGCTGAAAAATAAACTTGGGGTTGCATGAGAGCGTATTAAAGCAAGGTTCTCATTTGACGTGTTGGTAATGTAAAAAGACCCAGGGCTCCAGAGGGAAGAAAGACATTGTGGGAAGGTTGGTTTGAGGTTTTATAGGTGTTGGCAGATGACTGGGCCCCTGTCTGTGAGCACAGCTCCACTGTAAAGCAGCGAGACACACTGATATAAACTGAGTGTACAAAACATTAAGACCACCTTCCTAATATTTTTGCCTTCAGAACAGCCTCAATTAGTCAGGTCCAGTGCTTCTCACAGTTGTGTCAAGTTGGCTGAATGTCCTATGGGTGGTGGACCATTCTGATACACACGGGAAGCTGTTTAGCGTGGAAAACCCCAGCAGCGTTGCAGTTCTTGACACAAACCCGGTGCGCCCGGCACCTACTACCATACCCCGTTCAAAGGCACTTAAATATTTTGTCTTGCCCATTCACCCTCTGAATGGCACACAAACACAATCCATGTCTCAATTGTCTGAAGGCTTAAAAATCCTTCTTTAACTTGTCTCCTTCTCTTCATCTACACTGATATGAAGTGGATTTAACAAGTGACATCAATAAGGGATCATAGCTTGCACCTGGATTCACCTGGTCCTAATGTTTTGTACTTTCTGTGTATAACTGTTTATGGGGATTTTTAGTGACACGTAAATATGTATGACCTGTTTTTCAAATAAATAACTGCAGGGTTCTGCGTATAAATAGGGAAATGCATAAACAGAGAAATACATCAACTTTGTGTGTGCGTTCAGTATGGAATTCAGATTTGTATATGTTTGTGTGAGAAAGTGAGGTCAGCAGCTGTGGAGTTTCTAGCTTGGCAGGATGTCAGTGACATTCCTGTGTGTAAAAGTGTGCGTGTTTGCATGTATGTGTATGATTGCATGTGTGTATGGGTCTTTGTGTTGGAGGGAAGCCTGCAGACTTGAAGGAAATCAAACCAAGTGCCAAGATGGGCTAACAGAGATTCCCTCCCTGACCCTGAGTGAGGGGGAGGACAGACCGACATGGACACACACACACACACACACACACACACACACACACACACACACACACACACACACACACACACACACACACAAATTGGCTCGTCCTATGGGCTGAGGTGGAAGACTGGAGTTCGCTCCCTAGAGAGTGAACTTTTATAAAGGCCAAAATCTCACATGAAATGATGTGCAAAACTAAGTTAGCTGTACTATACATGCTGTATATGTCCCTAGCTCCATTAAAATACCATTAACTAGGGCACTACACTACATTGCAGTGCTTGAGGCGTCACTACAGACCTGGGTTCGATCCCAGGCTGTGTCACAACTGGCCGTGACGGGGTCGGCGCATAATTGGCCTGCTTCGTCCAGGTTAGGGGAGGGTTTGGCCGGGGGGGGGGCTTTACTTGACTCATTGTGCTCTAGTGACTCCTTGTGGCGGGCTGGGCGCCTGCAGGCTGACTTCGGTCGTCAGTTGAACGGTGTTTCCTCCGACACATTGGTGCGGCTGGCTTCCAGGTTAAGCGGGCAGGTGTTAAGGAGCGCGGTTAGGCGGGTCATGTTTTGGAGGACGCGTGACTCGACCTTCGCCTCTCCCGAGCCCGTTGGGGAGTTGCAGTGATGAGACAAGTTTGAAATTGGGTCGCAATTGGATATCACGAAATTGGGGCGAAAAAGGGGGGTAAAATACAACAACTCAAAAAATAGGCTATTTAACTGTTTCGGCTCTCTAAATCATTTATCAAACTTTCTCACTCTGTGGTTAACAGGGACATTCCAGCTACATCACACATCTTGACTGGTCCCCCGACAACAAGTTCATCATGTCCAACTCAGGAGACTACGAGATCCTCTACTGTGAGTAGACACACCTTCGAATGATTGTCATGCTTAAGTGAGACTACAGCGTCATTGATGGAACCTCATGCTATGATACTGATCCATGAAGGAATATTTATCCTTTTTCTTTTTATAAACTTTTTTAAATAATCGGGCTTAACCAACGTACAGTACAGCTCATGAAAGTCATACTTTTTGCATTACACTTGTATTGTGCAGTATCCCCTTAAACTATTCCCTGACTTGGTTCTATCCTCTTTGCAGGGGACATTCCAAATGGCTGCAAGTACATCCGTAACCGCTCTGAGTGTAAGGACATTGACTGGGCCACCTACACCTGTGTGCTGGGCTACCATGTCTTCGGTCAGTACCTGGGTTATATGGATATGGTGGGATTGGTTCTTCTTTTCGGTGTGATTCATCCTCAAACACTTTGTCACTGTTCTTGGCTGTGCTATGCTAGATTTCTGTGTTTTTTATTTTCACTGATGTGGGTTTATAAGCTTCTGTGGTTGCGTGGCTGCAATTTATGTTTCTATGAGTCCTACTACTGAACAGAGTGTGGTTTGGGAGTTTGCACATCAGCAATTTATCGCACGCACTCTCAGACGTTCTGCCTATTGCCCCTGTTTGCCCCTCTATTCTTTCTTATTCAATTTTTTTTTAGATGTCGTACCCAAGTTTGTAGCAGTGAAAGGAAATCAAGAGCTCTAATTTGAATAACAGAAATTTAATGTCCTTCCATTCCAACTCTGGTTCTGCTACCAGAATTGTCCCTGCTGTGCTTTCACTACTGGTTTTGTTCCACTGCAGCATGGTGTGGTATCTCTCTATCTCTCAATCTTTCTTTATTTCTCTGTTCCTCTTTTTTTGTCTCTGTCTATCACTTTTTCTCTGTCCATCTCGTTCTCTCTCTCACTCACTCACTCACTCACCCCCCCCCCCCCCCCCCGTTTTTTCTTTCTCTCTATCGGAGGGACTCAGGCCCAGAATAATAGCCCCACATTAACCCCCCCACTCCATATATTTCAGTACTTTATGAGGCTATAAATATAGTTAACTCTTGACTTTCAGATTTCCCAGTTCTCAGCCAGTAGATTGTCTGAGGCTGCGACCAGGGGTGTAATGATCCGGCCCCAAAATTAAAGTAGGCAACAAGCCTTGTTGTAATCTGATAGCCAGGGGTTAATTGAATCGGAATTGGGAGGTGGGGAGCCCTCCTTTTTGCTGACCATTCGAAACCAAAAGCTGTTTTATTGCTATTAAAGTATAGGTTGTGAATGTCTTATTGTTATTTTCATTAATTCACCCAGTATGCCAGTGCAATTTTGGTTTCATGTAGGCTTATTGGTATGAAAATAAACACAACTGAACAACTTGCTATTTACATGTCCTGTTTTTGGCTTCAAAGCCAATAACAATTGTAGGCTATAGCAAATGTGCATTTTAATGCAGTGACAGAATAATAATTGAGATAATGCAAATAATGAATGATTACTTAGTTGGGCTAACTTTGTTTAGCTTCTTGCTGTAGGTCTACTTCATCATTCTCTGCTTGCATCCCTACCCGTAGCCTACCTGCCTCTGCTGTAATATTCTAACAGGTCAATCTTGCTGGCCAAACATCATTAAATATTGCTAAGTTATTTAGCTATAGTGTGGATAAAGGGCTGTTTTTATTTTTATTTAACGAGCACCCAAATGGTGCAACTGCTGCGTAGGCAACACAATAATCCGACAGAGACGAGCTTCCTCAGGGAAACATTTGCACGAGCCACCTTGTGGTTGGCTACTATGTTGCAATATCAATATTCTCGGAGCCTCCTTGTTGATACAAAATGGTTCAATAGTCTCCGAGCCGCCTTGTTCTTTAATGCGATGTTTCAATATTCTCAGAGCCGCCTTGTTGATACAATGCTTCAATATTCACCCAATTTTTCCCTTCCCTGGTGAATAATGCCGAAAGGCGAATGCGAAAATGAGCTGGGCACACACATTATGAGGAACATCTCTGAATGCATCGCAACAAGACAAGGGTGGTGGGAAGGGCACGAGACGATGACACTGTCATAATACACTGTATGCGCCATTCAACAAAGGTGGCTTTAAATAGCCTATAACAGGGGGTCGGCAACCTTTTTCATGTGGAGTGCCAATTTACAATTGATCCAGTGGAGGTCCCTCAGAGGAAGGGGAGGACCGTTCTCCTCAATGAATTTCATAAAAATAGTGAAACGTTAAAGTTATCCTTTTTAGATCAAACTATACTAGATATATTCACATCACCAAATAACTGATTAAAACACACTGTTTTGCAATGAAGGTCTGCAGTAGCCTCAGCGGCACCATGTTGTAGCCGGAGGACAGCTAGTTTCCGTCCTCGTCTGGGTACATTGACTTCAATACAAAACCTAGGAGGCTTATGGTTCTCACCCCCTTTCGTAGACTAACACCGGAATTATGACAACTTCCGGAGGACATCCTCCAGCCTCCAGCCTATCAGAGCTCTTGCAGCATTAACTGACATCTTGTCCACCCAATCAAAGGATCAGACAATGAGTCTAGTACTGAAAACATAAGCTACAGCTAGCTAGCACTGCAGTGCATAAAATCTGGTGATTAGTTAACTCAGAGAGAAAGACAATAGTTGAACAGTTTTGAGCAAATGAATTTCTTAAATGAAGGAGAAGCAAGAGAGGGAGTGAGGGCGAGCTATATTTCATTGTATTTTTTAGCTTTCGGTTTTATTAATTTGTTGTCACCGAGGCCCGTCGGTGTAAATGCTAAACTGCTTGCTGTACACTACTGCATGATTGTAGTGGGTTTACTAACGCGTTAGTTCTAGTAGCTATGTTCACTATGATGTTAGCTAATATGGTGACAACTATGTAGGCTGTATGTAGCAGTTGTGATATGAAGGTTTGGCTTGGAAAGGTTTTTTTCGCCTGGTCACAGAATAGCGCATAGATGTGAGAAGGAATTATACAACGAGCAAAGAGATCATGCCGTTTGTATGTGGTTGCTGTGTAAGTTAACTGTGTTTGGGGGTGTATTTATTCAGCTGATTCTGTTAAAACGTTTCTTAAACGGTTGCAAACTAAACTGGGACAAACATACCTGAATTTGTCCAATAGAAACTCTTGTTTGCAACTGTTTGGACTAATGATTCCACCCTAGATCAGCTAAATGCAGGCAAGAGTGTGCAAGGTGGTATTGAATGCGTCAATGTCTGTCACCTTGATTACACATTTTTTTTATTTCGACCTGTGCACTTATGTTGTAAACTTTCATTCATAGGCTATTCATCATGATGGGTATAAGGACAATTTGAATGTCATGTAGTAGCCTAAACCTGTCAATATCTGGAATGGCGGTATTGAATGTGTCACTGTTTGTCAGCTTGATTACAACATTTTTCTCTCGACCTGTGCACCTACGTTGTAAACTTTCATTTGTAGGCTAGGTTGTAGCAACCTCATGGTGGGTATAGGGAAAAGTCAATAATAGCTTAAACCTATCGATGTAACATTGAGCTGGGTGAAAGGAATATGAATGACAGTCATACAATATTCTGTAATGGAAATAAGGCCATGTTCATGAAAAAAACATTTGTTCTCCCTAATCTTAAATGGCACAGAATTGATCCTTCCATTTCTAAAGATCTGAGTGCCAGTTATGAGCTTCATATAAGCGTTGTAGGCTTCCTAACTGTGCCCAAAAAATGTCTAAATGCCCACAAGCGGAATAATTCTAGCTGGCTACTAGACAGAGGCGCTGTCCATTCAGCACCTTGCCATGGTGCTCCACTATGCCTACGCGTTGTACCGAGGCGCTGTCCATTCAGCACCATGCCATGGTGCTCCACTATGCCTACGTGTTGTACCGAGGCGCTGTCCATTCAGCACCATGCCATGGTGCTCCACTATGCCTACGCGTTGTACCGAGGCGCTGTCCATTCAGCACCATGCCATGGTGCTCCACTATGCCTACGCGTTGTACCGAGGCGCTGTCCATTCAGCCCATGCCATGGTGCTCCACTATGCCTACGTGTTGTACCGAGGCGCTGTCCATTCTTTGGTCAATTTGTTTTTTGTCTTCATGCGTCCTTGTCGATTGTAATCCTAAGTAAGTCCTTTTTATTTCAATGCATGTGTAGGATTTATCTGGCAAAGTTTGCATTTGTGGTCAGCTGTTTTATGCTCCGGTTACTTTTACATCGATGTCGGCATTTGAAGTCGGCCTTGTTGTGACCTGATGGCATGTATTATGCATATTTTTCATGTGGCACTGTATGGGGTGTTCCACAAGTAAATTATTACATTTGAGGATGAGTTGTGGTTGACATTGTATATGCCGTCCCACAGACATTCTAACCGAATATTGCTGTGATAATTAATGGCTGGGGTAATTTTTGCTCTCCAAATAGCATTTTAGAGTTTTTAGTTATTAGCTTAATTTACTAAAATGACGGCGGTTGGTGGTGGGAGTATTCCTACAGATTTTTTTTATTTTTTTTATCATCTTTATTGAATAAATTACATGAATACAAGAAAGGTGGCATCCTAAATGGTGCCACGTTGAAAGTTACTGAGCTTTTCAGTAAGACCATTCTACCGCCATTGTTGTCTTTGGAAATTGCATGGCTGTGTGCTCGATTTTATACACCTGTCAGCAACATGTGGCTGAAATAGCCTGTCAGCGACATATGGCTGATACACTAATTTGAAGGAGTGTCCACATACTTTTGTTTATATATATATATATATATATATATATATATATATATATATATATATATATATATATATATATATATATATATATATATATATAGTGTACAATTATCTGTAAGGTTCTTCAGTTGAGCAGTGAATTTGAGAAACAGATTCAACCGCAAAGACCAGGGAGGTTTTCCAATGCCCCTCAAAGAAGGGCACCTATTGGTAGATGGGTAAAAAATAAAGCAGACATTGAATATCCCTTTGAGCATTGTGAATTTATTAATTCCACTTTGTATAGTGTATCAAGACACCCAGTCACTGAAAGCATACAGGCTTCCTTCCTAACTCAGTTGCCGGAAAGGAAGGAGAAACTGCTCAGGAATTTCACCATGAGGTTAATGGGGACTTCAAAACAGTTAGTTTAATGGCTGTGATAGAAGATATACAACAACATTGCATTTACTCCACAATACCAACCTAATTGACAGAGTGAAAAGAAAGAAGCCTGTACATAATAAAAATAATATTCCAAGGCACTAAAATAAAAATGTGGCAAATATATAACCTTTGTCCTGAATACAAAGCACATGGGGCAAATCCAGCACATCACTGAGTACCACTCTTCATATGTTAAATCATGGTGGTGGCTGCATCATGTTATGGGTGTGCTTTCATCTGCTTTTTTTGGATTAAAAAAAACTAACAAAATAGAGCTAAGCACATGTAAAATCCTAGAGGAAAACCTAGTTCACTCTGCTTTCCAACAGACACTGGGAGACATTCACCTTTCAGCAGGACAATAGCCTAAAACACAAGGACAAATATACACTGGAGTTGGTTACCAAAACGACATTGAATGTTCCTGAGTGGCCCACTTACAGTTTTGACTTAAATTAGCTTAATTCGATGGCAAATACTTGGAAATGTATTTTTTATTTTATTTTCTATTTAGCAATGCTCAACAACCAGCTTGACAGCGCTTGAAGAGTTTAAAAAATAATAATGTGCCTATATTTTTTAATCCAGGTGTGCAAAGCGCATAGAGATTTAACCAGAAAGACTCACAGCTGTAATCGCTGCCAAAGGCCTTTCTAACATGTATTGAATCAGGGGGTTGAATACTTATCTAATCAAGATATATTAGTGTTTTTTTTTTTACTTACTTTTACAAATGTTCTAATTTTTCTTCCAATTTGGCATTACAAAGTATTTTGTGTAGATCGTTGACAAAAAAATGACAATTAAATACATTTTTAATCCCACTTTGTAACACAAGTGGAAAAAGTAAAGAGGTGTGAATACTTTCTGAAGACACGACATCAAACCCGATACTTCTTTAGTTCTGTAGTATTTCACTGAAAGGGGTTCTAAATTCTCTTCATGACAATTAGGCATAGGATACAATTTTACTTTTGACAAAACAAATTCACTTTACTACAGTACGGTGTCACGCCCTGACCTGAGAGAGACATTTTGTTTCTCTATTTTGGTTAGGTCATGGTGTGATTTGGGTGGGCATTTGAGATTTGTAGTTCTTTGTTCTATTCTATGTTTTCTACTTCTATGTTGTCAGGTTCTAGTTTTGTATTTCAATGTTGGGTTTTGTTTGGGATGATCTCCAATTAGAGGCAGCTGGTCCTCGTCTCTAATTGGAGATCATAGTTAAGTAGGGTTTTTTTCATTTTTTTTTCATTCAGTTTATTTTATGTATGTATTGCAGAGTTTTACAGTGAAAATAAAATGTGGAACGACACACGCTGAACTTCGGTCCGCTCCTCCTTTCGACAATCGTGACATACGTACACTTTCTGACAGTTGTGCACAGAGTAGATTTTTTTTTTTAATACAGTGTTTAGTTTCTCCATGGGTCAGGTTCACCACCGTATAATTAATCAGATATCACTTCATAAAAAGACTGTTCCAGTTAATATTTAGATGTCCGAAATTGTCTGATACCCGATCATTAGGTTCCGTCACCGTATATTAAAATCCCCACATACACTACCGGTCAAAAGTTTTTGAACACCTACTCATTCAAGAGTTTTTCTTTATTTTTACTATTTTCTACGTTGTAGAAATGAAATAAAACGTATGGAATCATGTAGTAACCAAAAAAGTGTTAAATAAATCCATATATATTTAATATTTGAGATTGTTGAAATATCCACCCTTTGCCTTGACGACAGCTTTGCACACTCTTGGCATTCTCTCAACCAGCTTCATGAGGTAGTCACCTGGAATGTATTTCAATTAACAGGTGTGCCTTAAAAGTTAATTTGTGGAATTTCTTTCCTTAATGCATTTGAGCCAATCAGTTGTTGTGACAAGGTAGCGATGGTATATAGAAGATACCCCTATTTGGGTCCATATTATGGCAAGAAAAGCTCAAATAAGCAAAAATAAATGATAGTTCATCATTACTTTAAGACATGAAGGTCAGTCAATGCGGTGTGGGTGAACAGATGATCTCTGCATGGGTTTTTCCCACCGTAAAGCATGGAGGAGATGTGATGGTGTGTGGGTGCTTGGCTGGTGACACTGTCTGTGATTAATTTTGAAATCAAGGCACACTTAACCGGCATGGCTACCACAGCATTCTGCAGCGATACACCATCCCATCTGGTTTGGGCTTAGTGGGACTATCATTTGTTTTTCAACAGGACAATGACCCAACACACCTCCAGGCTGTGTAAGGGCTATTTTACCAAGAATTGGAGTGATGGAGTGCTGCATCAGATGACCTAGCATCCACAATCCCCCGACCTCAACCAAATTGAGATGGTTTTGGATGAGTCGGACTGCAGAGTGAAGGAAAATCGGCCAACAAGTGCTCAGTATATGTGGGAACTCCTTCAACGCTGTTGGAAAGTGTTCCAGATGAAGCTGGTTGAGAGAATGCCAAGAGTGTGAAAAGCTTTCATCAAGGCAAGGAGGGGCTATTTGAAGAATCTGAAATATAAAATATATTTTGATTTTGATAACCACTTTTGGTTATTGTATTATTCTACAATTAAAAAAAATAAGGAAAAACCCTTGGAGTAGGTGTTCCAAAACTAATGACCGGTAGTGTATAAATACTGAATATCTCACACATACATATCCCGTTAGTTTAATAAATGATAGCTTTTTCTTACTTGCCACACATTTTGAGTAAACTGTACATTTATCACCTTTTTTTGTCCAATAATAATTAATTGATTTCTGCAAAGTCATTATTGTCTGCAAAGTTATTGTAAGCTTTTTTAAAAAGATTATTTGCCTAACTTCATCTTTTTATCTTGGTTTTGGATTGGGAAGTGTGAACAGCGTTTCACTCCACCTGCTTTGGGGGGTGGGGTATTACCACACACCCCACTTTGCCATACCCTAGGTTTAGCTGAACTGACACCATTGGCTGTAACTGATATGCAATCTCCATTCTCAGGGGTCCTATGTGTGTGTGAAGTGATCACTATTTCTGTATGTGCATGCATATGTTTTTGTACAGACCCGTGAGAGAGGGAAAGTAGGATAGGGAGTGTATTGAGCATGTTAGTGTGCATGGAGAGGTGTATGAAGTCTCTCTTATAGTGTTGGGCTGCCCCCTGGTGGTATGCTTTTGACATGACTTCATGTACGCGCACATATGGGAAGTACACACAGGTTCACTGCTCAGACTCCATATTTGATCTGTGATAGTGGGGCAAAACCACCAATATGTGTGTATTTGTGTCTTCCAGGAGTGTGGCCTGAGGGTTCCGATGGCACAGACATCAACGCCCTGATCAGATCCCACAACAGGAAGGTGATTGCTCTGGCTGATGACTTCTGCAAAGTGCACCTCTTCCAGTACCCCTGCGCCAGACCCAAGGTAAGCAAGCCCTGCCCCTGAGCACCAGCCCCTTACTGAACACTGCTCAGTGCTACCCTCCTTGTACTATGCATATACTGTATATAGTATAACATACTGTAATATTAGCTTCAAATCATAATATAATGTGCTGGCATGCGTCTCCTCCCTCCGCAGGCACCGAGCCACAAATATAGCGCCCACAGCAGTCACGTGACTAATGTGACCTTCATGCACAACGACAGTCACTTGGTGTCCACGGGTGGGAAGGATACCAGTGTCATGCAGTGGCGTCTGGTGGAGAAGACCCCCTCATTGGTCCCCAGCGACTCTTCCCTCTCTCTGGGGGAGGGGCTCCTGCATAACTCCAACCCCCGCGCCACCATCTCAGCGGTGCCCCTGACGCCCACCCCCACCGAGCCGGCCGTAACGCCAATCGCAACTCCAACTCCGCCCTCCGTCCTCGACCTGACCTCTGACCCCCCAGCAGCCATCGTCACGCCTCCCCCACCACCCACCGAGCCCACGACCAATGGACGGCAGGAGAGCTCCCCTGGAACCCCTCCCCCCTCCGGGCTGACCCCACCCCACTCAGAGTCTACCCCGCCGCCCTCCCACAGCACGCTGAGCCCCAAGGACAGCCTGGACCCCAGCGACGACACGGCCACTCCTAGCGACGAGGGCCGCCCTTTCACCCCACCCTCGTAAAGAGCGTCACTTGTGATGCAGCCAAGTGCGCTCTCCTGCTCAGCACTCCCCCCTGGAGGCACCTCGATGTCACTGCGTCTCTCAGGAGGAGCGCAGCAGGGTTCAGTATTTGCTGTTCAGGTTTCCTTTGTTTTTCTTTTTGGTTTCTTTTCATGCTCTTCTTTTTGTTTTGTTTTGAAGTCTGTGTTTAATTGGATAAGAATGGAGGGTGTAAGTGAGACAAGCAGTGATATTGGTGGCTGATGTTTTTTTTTTTTTACGCTGCCACTCGGCCTTGTGTGAGGAGAGAATGTTGTGTTTGTTCGTAGTCATACGGTTAAGTCAAGTCTGCAGATGAAAGCTCTGTGAGAGAGGGACACACAAGCACACAGACGTGCAAACGCTAGCACTAATACACAAAGGCACACAAAATCACACTCCAACATCACTCCTTGATCAGACAAACAGATGCAGGATCATTTACGCAGTTCTATTATCAGTGTAATGTTGCTATCATAGATACTCATATAGTACTTGATACCAAGTATTACTTATGTCTTTATACACAATGCTACAAGAGCCTAGTGCCTCTTCCCTGAGCCTAGCTAATGCCAGGCAGGTACCCCTGGCTAATGCTCACTCCTCAGTCCAGCCCTTTGTCAATACTCATCATATGAGGCTATGTTGCCATAGGAACTTAAACCTAATCCTAGCTCAATAATGCAACAACCTGCAATAACACACCATAGCATACTGTGTGACCACACACAACCAGTTATATACATGCAGCTAATGGCACACACACTCTATCACTCTGGACTTTCAATCAGGTGTGTGTGTGTGTGTGTGTGTGTGCGCGGGCGCCTGCAGACTGCTTCATGGCAATAAGCTGTTCTCTCTGGTAGAGTCCCTGCAGGAAACTCATCCATCCAGCCTCGCTGTAAAGGCAACAAAAGGACTCTGATGAATAATGGTCCATAGGATATCCTGTGGCCATGGACATTATGACCACACTGAACCACCAGCGACACACGTACCCCGGTGACTCTCTCACCTGCTCGCCCTACCTTAACATGATACCATTTTTTTAGCGTTTCTCTTCATTTTCATTTAGGATTTAGACCTTTTTAAAAGCTCATTCTGGGGAGTGTTCCTTCTCTGCTCTATGGACTGAGATGTTTTTAAGAAAAAAGAAAGACGTTTTTTTTAAGTCTTAAATGCGTGCGAGCCGCCGTTTACACGTTTGTGTCATTCCGGAGGAGGGTGTGCCCAGCTTCCCCCCCCCCCCATTCTGCAGCAATTCAGGACGGGATCACGCTCACAGGAATACACAGCCGAAAGTGAGAGAGACTCTTCTCTTCTACACAGTCTTATCTTTATCCCCTCAGTGGGAATGCGCTGGTACATTTCCACAGAGAGGGAGAGAGACTGAGAGAGGGAGAGAGACTGAGAGAGGGAGAGGGACTGAGAGAGGGAGAGGGACTGAGAGAGGGAGAGGGACTGAGAGAGGGAGAGGGACTGAGAGAGGGAGAGGGACTGAGAGAGGGAGAGGGACTGAGAGAGGGAGAGGGACTGAGAGAGGGAGAGGGACTGAGAGAGGGAGAGGGACTGAGAGGGGGAGAGGGACTGAGGGGGAGAGGGACTGAGAGAGGGAGAGGGACTGAGAGGGGGAGAGGGACTGAGAGGGAGAGGGACTGAGAGAGGGAGAGGGACTGAGAGACTGGGAGAGGGACTGAGAGACTGGGAGAGGGACTGGGAGAGGGACTGGGAGAGGGACTGGGAGAGGGACTGAGAGAGTCTGAGTCTGAGTGAGAGTCTGAGTCTGAGTGAGAGTCTGAGTCTGAGTGAGAGTCTGAGTCTGAGTGAGACTGAGAGACTGAGACTGAGACTCTTCTGTTTTTCAGCTGGGAATAGAGGGTAGAGAATGTTGTTTTTTTTATATTTTTTTTTAAATGCCTGTCTATGACTAGGGCGAGAGAGTCCAAGGCTTTCTATGACAAGGAAGACTGAAGAAAGGTGGAAGGGATATGTACTAAGGAATACTGTATGTGTTGCAATGCACAGTAAAGGTTTAGCTAGTTATACAGGATTGAATGATGGAAGTATTTTAACAGGTTTGTCACTATCAGAAGGAAGAGTGAGGACTGTATAAAAGGCATGTGGTGTAGATTAATCATTTTTTTATATCCTCTCTGTCAGAGAGAGAGATGAGTGAGGGACTGTAAGTAAAATGCATGTCAGTGACAGGTTGGTAGGTGGCATTGACAGGGTTGTAGTGAAGAGGTAAAGACATTGGTAATCTTAGTGAAAAACTGCATGAGGGCATGGTTGTATCAATGTTGTGCTAATGTTTTTTAACGTTGTCCTCAAAGATGTAGACTTCCAGCTGGTCCACAAAGAACCTCTTTCTCTTTTTAGAATATCATTTTCAGATTTTTTTGTTGTGTTTTTTGCAAATCAACAGCTTGTGCAACTGGGAATTCTTTAATGTAGGTCGATTTAATGTAGGTAGATTTTATCTGTAGTTTGTCCTGTAGTTCTGTAGTTGTAGTGAACATGGGATTGCCTTCCCGGAATGCTCTGCTTCTTTGAGTGCATAGAACGTGAACACGCTTGTTTAACCCCGTACAATATCTCATGACCTCAGAATACGCCTCTTACAATGACAGGTGTCAATGCATAACTCATACCCTAGGACAGGGTTGTATAACTCATTCCATGGAGGGCCTAGTGTCATCAGGTTTTTGTTTTTTCCTTTCAATTAAGACCTAGACAACCAGGTGAGGGGGAGTTCCTTACGGGTAATCAGTGACCTTAATTCACCAATCAAGTAAAAGGGCGGAGCGAAAACCCACGCCCTCGGCTCTCAGTGGAAGGAGTTTGACACGCGTCCTAGGATATCTAGAGTCTCTCCAGAACGCTAACACACCTGTTTTCAGGCCGCCATGTGGTCTTGCTAGATCTTCCCATCCAATACTCATCCAATTTGTACATTCAGGTGTGGCTACTTTATGTATATAATGGTATGCCTGTGTGTATGTATGTGGTTTATTCATCTTGAGATATACAGGTAACTGCCAAAATAAATGAAACGCCAGCATAAAGTGTCTTAATAGGATGTTGGGCCACCACGAGCCAGAACAGCTTCGATGCACCTTGGCATAGATTCTACAAGTGTCTGGAACTCTATTGGAGGGATGCGACACCGTTCTTCCACAAGAAATTCCATAATTTGGTGTTTTGTTGATGGTGGTGGAAAACACTGTCTCGGGCGCCACTACAGAATCTCCCATAAGTGTTCAATTGGGTTGAGATCTGGTGACTGAGACGGCCATGGCATAGGATTTGCATTGTTTTCGTGCTCATCAAACCATTCAGTGACCACTCGTGCCCTGTGTATAGGGGCATTGTCATCCTATGGGGGGCATAGCCATGGTAGCCAAAATAATGGCCTGACCAGCATTTCAATATACTTTGTATCCCTCAATTACTCAGGTGTTTCCTTTATTATGGCAGCTACCTGTAGAGCCACTGAACCATTACTCAATACTTTCTTTCACCACTAGGAGGCACCATGCAGCTCACCCACAGGCCAAGCATGTACATACATGCAGTACAGTGTGGAATAATGGCTCTTTGAGTCCTCATAAACCATGGTCCCAAATGTGCTCGTCTTCCCATGGCAGGTGTTATGGTGGGACAGTGAACTGGCTTTGAGAGTGCCTCCGCCCACAGTCTTTCTGGGGACGTCGCTCCTCTTGTTATTCCAGGATATTCATGGCCAACTCACCTCACCCCATTTAGGCTCGGTAGTGGTCTGCCTACCAGAGTCCTACATCAGATATGTCCTTTGAATGTTGCTCTGACGAATTGCCTTGCCATAATGACGGGGGTGGGGGTGAGGCGTGTTTTGCCTGTGTTGGTTAAGGGGAGGGAAATATTTTCGTTAAGGTAGGGAGGGTTAGTAAGGTGTGGGAGATATGGACACCAGGGCATCCTATGTACTGGGCCCTGAAAAGGATCTGATATTTTTGAGAGACAGAGCGGTCCATTTATGTCTATTCAACCATTCATCTTTTGAGGGGAATTTTTCAGAAGGGCTTGTACAGAATCATGTTTTCAAGTTAGATGGGCTAGTATCCAAAACACACAAAGGAAAAAGGGGAGCAGAGAAGTGAGTTTAAACACAAAACTCCTTGACTGGTCTGAAACCTCATCCCTGTGAATGTATGTCTAAGTGTCCTGGGGGGGGATGTGGTGAGGAAGGGAGATTGGTACACAGGGGGTTGTCTTCCCCCAACACTCCTCTGCAAAACGGCTGGCACACCCATGCCAACCATCCTAGGGAGCATTGAGTGGGCATATATGTGTGCCCACTCTGTGATTATCAAGTCTTTGGGTTGGGGGAGGGCAAAGACAAGTGCAACCTTTTTGTGATATTCAGAATAAACGGTCATCGCCATCCGTGATGATGGTGATACTGATAATGTTGAAATTATATAATGTTGGTAAGATATGACTGACAAATGTTTCACATGACAATGTTTGAGCCAATCCGTCTCTCATGCATTCCTGTCAATAGACAGAAAAATACTGAAGATTTCAAAAAAAATGTAAATAAACATTTTAAAAAAGAAAAGCTTTTATGTTTGAGTATTTTCCCCACTCAATTTCCACTGATTTCTATGTTGATCTTGGTCTGGATGTTTTGTGTTACAAAAGGGGTAACTACAGTAAATAATTCCAGTTTACTCATTGTATAACATTCGTCACTATCATCTGAGTTTGACAAAGTTCAAGTTGAATCCTTCCCCAAACGTCTGGTGTTCTGTATCGATCTGAACCCTATGATACCTATCCTGGTGTGTGTGCGTGCATGCATGCGTATCCGTGTGTTTGTATAGTGAAGAGGTTATTCAGCTCACTGTCTACCCTAGTCGATTCTGGATGTGTCTGTCTATAGTTTGTTCCATAGAGTGAACAGAGGTCTCTGGCCGTGGGATTAGACTGGGGGTAAACAGTGGACATAGCAGAGGTCTCTGGCCGTGGTATTCGACTGTGTGGGTAAATCGAGGACTAGTGCCATGCTGATTTAGCATGTCAGGAGGTTCTTGCTGACTGACACATAGATAAACAGACCCACAGACTGCCAGGCAGCCCACACAGAGGAGCAAAGACTGCGTGTCTACCGCAGTGGATGGAAGGATGTCCCTTTTTAGCATCTTGATTCAGAACAACACATTTGCAAGAATGGCTTAGCATGACACCTCATGAATAAAGTGACTGTGCGTGCCTACATAATAAAACACTGATGAAATGACTCCTTTCATAACTGCATTTCAGACCAGAGATTAGTGGATAAAAACTGTCCCATGACTTTATTTCATGTGACTTTACATCATCGAAGTTGTGTATATTGCACTTTACGAACACATTAATGAATCACCAAACGCTAAACAGCAGATCGGACCACAAGCCCTCAAGTTACTGTCGGCTGATTTCACAGATCCTTTCTCCATCTGTCTTGCTCTCCTTCCTCCGCCTGCCTGCCGTGGAGTTATTGGTCCCTGGAGTCAGTTCTAGGCATTGCAGCGGTCATGATAGCAACACGTCCAGCCCGGTCGAGAGCAGAACTCAAGCCTAGCACAGCCCTTCTCCCCAGAACCTGTAGAGGAGACACAGAACTTAAAAAGATACAGTAGGATCTAGGATTTTATCAGAATATGCAGCAGGATCACGGCCTTAAAGGCCCAGTGCAATCAAAAATGTGATTTCCTCCTGTGTTATATATACTGCATATTTCCACACTGAGGTTGGAATAGTACTGTGATAATGACCTTTTAGTGTAAGAGCTGTTTGAAAAGACTGGCAGAAATTTCAGCCTGTTTTGGTTGGATGGCGTTTTGGAATGCCTGGTGTCATCACCAGGCAGTAAATTAGTTAATAGACCAATCCTCTCTGCCATTAACAGCTAGTTTTCAGTTTTCCCCTCCCAACTCAGACCACTCCCAGACAGTACTAGCAAAATTCTTGCTTGAGAAAGTGCTCTTTGGTAAGAAGCTATTTTTGTTTCTTTTTGACCATTTGAATCAATCGGTTAATTGTTACCCAGAAATAATTTGACATTGAGATAAAAACGGCTGCATTGGACCTTTTTAATCAGAAGATGTAGTAGGATCAAGGACTTTATTATCACGAACACAGTTTGATTCAATAAGACTTATTGTTAGGTTAAAGGTGCACTATGCAGAAATCGCTCCCCCGTTTCCTGGTTGCTAAAATTCTAATGGTTCGAGCTAATTTTAGTTTGTGACAAAACAAGCAAGTATAGTGTTGAGAATCATTGTACCATTCAAACTGCTGTGAAATATATTTTCCATAATCCCCCAAAAAGTATTTTCTTTCAGCTGTTTGAAGCTAGTGGAAAAAAACGAAAGTAAGTAAAAGACGCAAAAACGAAACTTAAGAACGGGAAGCATAGAAATAGCGCACAAAGAACATTTCTATATGATTTTGGTCGGGTCGGCCAAAAAGTTCCATATTGCAGCTTTAAATATTTTATCACTCATGTTTTCATATCCCCAATTCAATAACTCATTATTATGTCGCTGATTTTGTTTGATCAAAAGTCCATGCTAATTGGATGTTACCCTTTTGAAGGTCCAAATGTTGTATTTACTCTGTATTATGCAAGCCAATGGCATGATGGGCATATCTTACAGTTATTGTCATCAATTGATCAAAAGAGCCAGCCTTGGCTCTAACAAGCAATATTGCTCAGTCCTGGGCTGTTTCTGAAACGTCACTAGCTGTCAAATCCTTGCTTCCCCTGTCCTTGTTTCCTCAATTCCTTGCCTCCCTCTCAAAAACGCCAATGAGCTTATGGGAAAAAGAGATGAGGAATTGAGCAAACAAAGATGAAGGTTTGACAGCTAGTAACATTTTCAGACACAGCCCTGGTATTGCAGGGCCAAATGAAGGACTACGGTGGTGATACTCACTCCTGATGTAGCAGGCCTGCTGTGTTTTGCTTGAGCACTGTAGGAGCTGGTTCCTCAGCATCAGGAAGTCCTCACCGTAACACTCAATGTTGTAGTCCGCTATGGGAAGGGAGAGAGGTTCAGAGTTCTTTCTCATTAGTGAATACAGTATGTTTAGGCTCGTTCAAAGATCACAAGAGACATGGTTACATCACAACCTACATAAGGACTCGAATTTGATCTGAGAAAGTACTACAATCTCATGCCAGCACTGTTATGAATGATGCAGAGCAGGAATTCAGTAATGTGAGTGTGCATGCGCATGTCTGTACTTACATTTGTGTGTGCGAGCTGCTGTGTGTATGTGAGCTTTTGGGTCATGTGTTTGACCTCAAAATACCCAAGAAAGGAGATCTAAGGGAGTGTAAAAACTACCTCAGGATAATGTTGGTCAACACCAGTGAAAGTGTTCAATCACATCCTATATAAGTTCAGGAGTAAAAAAATGTCTTTAACAAGTCACATAATAAGTTGCATGGACTCACTCTGTGCGCAATAAGAGTTTAACATGATTTTTGAATGACTACCTCCTCTCTGTACCCCACATATACAATTATCTGTAAGATCCCTCAGTTGAGCAGTGAATTTGAAACACCGATTCAACCACAATGGTCAGGGAGGTTTTCCAATGCCTTGCAAAGAAGGGCACCTAAAATAATGTAGACATTGAATATCCCTTTGAGCATTGTGTTAAATAAAAGTTTAAATTCAACAAAAGAAGTCCTTAATTACACTTTGGATGGTGTATCAATATACTCAGTCACAACAAAGATACAGGCGTCCTTCCTAACTCAGTTGCCGGAGAGGAAGGAAACCACTCAGGGATTTCACCATGAGACCAATGGTTCCTGAGTGACGTATTACAGTTTTGACTTAAATCGTCTTAAAAATCTATGGCAAGACTTGAAAATGGCTGTCAAGCAATGATAAACAACCAACTTGACCAGAGTTTTAAGAATTCTTAAATGAATAATGCAAATAATGTACAATCCAGGTATGCAAAGATTTACTCAGAAAATCAAAAGGTATGAATACTTTCTGAAGGCACTGTAGGTCCGACAGGCATGCTTACCGGATCATTCAAGAAACAAACCCAAAAAACAACAGGCATGCAGTGAACCGGAAGATCTGGACTTTGCGGATGACCGTGCTCCACTGTCTCACAAACACAAAAAAATGCAGGACAAGGCTCGCCTCTTGCAAGCAACATCAGCTTAGATCGGACTTCAAATCAACATCAACCGATGAAGTATGTGAAAGCAGGATTCGGTAAAGCCAGAACAGCATAAAACCTAAACCAACGACTGAGATTTCTAATCAATGTGAAGGCCATCTTCCTTAACAGGTCTAAGACATGAAGAACCACCAGCAAGCAGCATGCTCTGTTAAAAATTACAAACATTCATCAGCCAATGTCTCAGAAGCTTACTTGGAATTCATTGGACATATACCATCAGAAACATCTGACTGTGGGAGAACACAAAACAAGTACCTATTGAAGCACAAACAAAGAGGAGGAAGTGGTGCTGGTTAGGCCACACTGGTTAGGCCACACTGGTTAGGCCACACTGGTTAGGCCACACTGGTTAGGCTACACTAAGAAGAAACGTGCATCACCAAACTAGACTCTTACCTTTAGCCCACAAGTTAAATGCAAGAGAGAAAGGCCCATGACCACTTTCATCTACACCTCCACCTGCATCTTCACAGAGCAAGAAATTAAGACTGAGCGACTGATATGGCAACAACAACTGGCAAAGGACAGAAGGGGTTGGAAGCAGTTCGGCAATGACCTATGTTCAGCAAGGAACTTAAAAGCACTAGCTAAGTGAAGTAAGTGTGACTTACCTGTGCACAGAGGGAGCAGCAGAAGCAGGACCAGGTAGGCTCTCATTGTTGGTCTCAGCAGAGGAGTTCTCTTAGCAATAGAGAAGTCTGAGGTTGAAAGTCTATGACAGGTTGAGTGCACCTCTGCTTTTATACTGTGTCGTGTGCTCAGACAGGAACACATACACCCACGCAGTCACATGCACTCAAACAGATGCGGCGTACACACATTGTATGTCAAGGGTTGGATAAGGGGGGTGGATTTCAGGATTAAAGAATGGTGTCTAAAATGTGTTCCATGTAAGGACATGGTATCTTATTTCATCACATGACTGTTGCATTATCCGTTGGAGGCTTGGAGCACTATTATAAGACTTCACCGCTGTTGGTTGGCCTAGCTCATTGTCGACAAGCAACACTTTATTAATAACTTTCATGAATTAACATTAAGTACGTATAGATCATGAATATAACTATTTATAAATGTTGATAATACGTTGTAGGACATACTGTATGGATATTTGTAATACATTAGCAGATATGTTTCAGTAGAATTACCAGTGGTAATCTACGAAAATTCATCACCCACAGCATTAACTAAGGGGTGGCAGGTAGCCTAGTGGTTAAGAGTGTTGGGCCAGTAACCGAAAGGTCGCTGGTTCGAATCCCAGAGCCAGCAAGGTGAAAAAATCTGCCCGTTCTGCCCTTGAGCAAGGCAGTTAACCCCCAACAACAACTGCTCCCGGGGCACCTCTCTGATTGAGTGGTTGGGTTAAATGCGGAAGACACATTTCAGTTGAATGCATTCAGATGTGCAACTGAGTTGGTTTTCCCTTCCACTGACCCTTTGGTAGGGCATATCTTCAGCAGCTCAGTATTTTGACCACTGTCACTCACACACGGATAAAAATAGGGCAACAATGGCTCTTTAAATATGTCACTGAATGTATAGATTTTATGGGGTCATAGAAGGTCACCTCTCCCACGTCATAGTCCAGACACATGCTCCCCCTCCTGAGTGTCCTCTTCAGAGTGAGGCGGGTCCAGGGCATGGTACAGGCGCTGTACTGGCCCCCATCCCTCAGGGCCATGGAGCCAGAACCCATTTGAGAGAGAGAGCCATGGGGACGCCGTGTTGAGGTTCAGAGTCACTGGGGCTGGATGGAAACACAAACAGGTATGCTATACAATTTATATTTTAATGTGTGGTACTCGAAAACGTCTATTGATCCGGTCTAGTACTCACTGTATTTCACCTTCTCTCATATCTTGAACCTCAGGTTGCCCAGGTGTTGGGCCACGTCTATCAGTGCCCCTAATACAGGCTTTGAATCCTGCTGGGTACAATTGGCCCTGAAGCAATTATAACGTGGACATAAATAACCGTTCCTATAGCCGATACTGCGCCACCTTTTTTATACGTGAGGTGAGGTCCTCAGGACTAATCTAAAACCCACACAGGTTCTTTAAAAGGTTCTTTAAAAGTGGGGCATGAGAACAAACAGGCCAGGTATAACACAAACATATAATTTATTCACAAGGACTAGTAGAAAGCTTTGATGCATATTTAACCCCTTATTTTTGTTGGCACAAAACTACCTACATACTTCCATTCATTTGTATGGGTTACCTTCAGACGAGTCCCGTGACACTTGTGGGGAGAACACCATCGTGTTCATGAGAGTCATCTTTCCATATAGTGGTCATATTAGTTTGTAGGTCAAACCGTTCGGACGCTACAGACGTTTTCGGTATGTCTCATGGTCTGACAAACACCGCTATAGCTCGGCCGCCTTCCGCCACAGATGTGGAAGGTGGCCAACATAGGAAAAATAGCATCTCTAGCTTAAACGTTCTTCTTTTGCTCTATAAATGCCAATGCAGAATTCAACTGTCTCGTCTCCGCTGACCTCCTGAAATCCTTTCTTGCTGGACCATCTCTCGCTCTCTCTCATCGTTGCAGACCTCCAACCAGAATAGAAGAGCTGCTGTTTTGCTCGGCCTTCCACACTTCCTGAGGGAGGATCCATCCAACTTCATCAAGATCTGTCAGGTGTGTGTGTGTAACTACTATAAGTTATGAGTTCTCTGTTTAGGCACACACAGCCCTGATTTTTCCCTCTCATAAGTGAATAAGCTTTATATCAACATTGGTATATCATTTAGCTTATTCTAACATTACCATATGTATTGGAACTAATCCACTCAGGGCTATGTGTACATTAGTAATTGGTTATTTTTGTGTCACGCTGTAGCCCACTGATCCAGGAGAGCAGAACACAAAGGGGGTTGAACATCGGTGTACTAGTCAGGACTGAAGATGGTGGAGAAGATGCGTTTTTGATCAGAACGTAAGTGCTTCTCTCACCCTTTCCCTCTTCTTCTCACACACTCTCTCACACAGTCACTCTCTCGCACTAATAGGCACTATCTCTCTCATCCTCTCTCTCTCTCTCTCTGTCTTTCTCACTTCTAACCAGAATAGAAGAGCTGCTGTTTTACTCGGCCGTCCACACTTCCTGGCGCAGGATCCATCCAATTTATTCATGACCTGTCAAGTGTGTAATCTGTATCTGTTTCTCTCTCCCTATCACTCTCCCAGGCTCTCTCTCTAACCCTAACCCTCTATCTTTCATTCCATTTCTGTGTCTTTCTGTTATAATGTGATTATATGAATTAATTATATTTTGAAGTCAATCATGTTGCTTCGAGTCAAACTTGTGATTGATGGCATCAGGAGAGTCTGCCAGAGACTGTGGAAGAACTGCAGTCAATACTGAAGAGCAAGCTCGATTTGGAAGGTGACGTCGTACTTCAATTCGAAGATCCATTATTTGAAAATGAGCAACCCTGAAGGTAATGCTTAAGACACCACCTGACTCTGAGCTTTCAGACAGTGGCACGTTGGACACTGGCAGTATTTTGTCCTTATCAGACTCTCTCTCATCTTCCGACCGTGCACAGCAGTGGCCTGAGCCATGCATCTTCCGACCGTGCACAGCAGTGGCCTGAGCCATGCATCTTCCGACTGTGCACAGCAGTGGCCTGAGCCATGCATCTTCCGACCGTGCACAGCAGTGGCCTGAGCCATGCATCTTCCCCACCTTTAACTATGACTTTGAATTGAAGCTCAGACATGGAAATTAGGATTATGGAATGGATACCTTTTGCCAGTCTCCAAGAATATGAAGACAGAAATTCTTGACAAAGTAGCAGGTGTTATGTTTGACGTCAACCCATACCCATCACAAAAACAAGTAGAAGCTGTTGCCAAAGCTCTGGTGGAGAAACACCCATGCCTGAAAAAGTCAGGACCATTTATGAGGATGGTCTGCCTGGAAATTCAGCCTGAACTTCAATATGGGAACTATCGTCAGAAGTTGCACATAACAGGATGTCCTGAGCTTATGGTGAATTGTAACAAGAGGTCAAGGGTTGAGGGCAAAGACAAAAGAAAGTAAAAAATAAAAAATAAACAAGCGATCAGAGGTGAATTTCTTGCCAGATATTCCTCAAGCAAAAACAACAAACACTCTTGAAGAGGAGAGAAACAGTTTGCTAGAGAAAAAGAAAAAGCGGATGAGCTGCTGATGGGAAACACGTTTGCCCTACTGAGAAAGGACATCATTCAGGATGAGCCACTTGTATCTGATGTGAAAACCAGATGGCCAGCTTTGTTTACAGAGAGAAAGGTAGGCTAGTGTCCCCCTTTTCAAACTGCCTGCTGTGTTACAATCCCTTCCCAACAATTTGTACAGTTTGTTGCATATATAGTATGATAACTATTTCTTCATATTTTGCTCTATAAGTGTCAATGCAGAATTCAACTGCCTTGTCTCCGCTGACCTCAATAAATCCTTCCTTGCTGTACATGCCCAGATTTCCTGGAGTTGTACAGAGCACAGGCTCCAACAAAGGCCGAACTTCATAGTCTTATACGTTCTCTTGATCAGAACGTAAGTGTGTCTCTACCCCAACCCCTCTCTCTCTCGCTCTCTCACACTCTATCTCTCTCGCTAATACACACACACACTTTCTTTCTCTCTCATGCTGTCTCTCTCACTAACACCCTCTCTCTCACTAACACCCACTCTCTCACTAACACCCTCTCTCTCATCATTGCAGAACTCCAACCAGAATAGAAGAGCTGCTGTTTTGCTTGGCCTTCCACACTTCCTGAGGGAGGATCCATCCAACTTCATCAAGATCTGTCAGGTTTTTGTGTAACTTCTATAAGTCCTTGGTTTTCTCTTTGGGCACACACAGCCCTGATTTTGCAATCTCATACTCCTTGCTTGCTGTCCAATACATAAGGTAATTCATAAGTTAATAAGCTTCATTTCCACATTGGTAAGTCATTTAGCGTATTCTAACAACACTATAAGTGTTGTGACTAATCTACTCAGGGCTATGTGTACACTAGTAATTGGTTATTTTGTGTTGTCCTGTAGCCCACTGATTCAGAAGAGCAGACCACAAAGGGGGTGAACATCAGAATACTAATTGTGACTGAAAATGGTGGAGAAGATGCATTCTTCAAGGAAATCATCTACGTTGTAGTGACCTTAGAAGAGCATATCGTCCTCCATGAGCTGCGGGTCGTCCCCAACGCCTTTGCCGTTATGATGGGTCTTCTCTATGCCCTATACCATAAAGTATACCTTCAGATGCCATCATGAGCCTCGGTATAGACAGCTGCTCTGCAAGGGTTCATGGCCTGTGGAACAAGTTGTGCAAGTGTACTGTCTTTGGGATAGGGGGCGGTATTTTCACGTCCGGATGAAAAGCATGCCGAAAGTAAACTGCCTGCTACTCAGGCCCAGAAGCTAGGATATGCATATAACTGGTAGATTTGGATAGAAAGCACTCTAAAGTTTCTAAAACTGTTAAAATAATGTCTGTGAGTATAACAGAACTTATTTGGCAGGCGAAATCCCGTGGACAAACCATCCGGAACTCGCTCCACATTCATTTTATCCGTTATTGAACACATTTTATCCGTTATTGATTATTTACATTTTAGGATACCTAAGGATGGATTAGGAAAGTTGTTTGAAATGTTTGGACAAAGTTTACAGGTAACTTATTAGACAATTTGTCGTCATGTTGGGCGAGTTGGAACCGGTGTTTTTCTGAATCAAACGCGCCAAATAAATGGACATTTTGGGGATATAAGAAAGGAGTTTATCGAACAAAAGGACCATTTGTGATGTTTCTGGGACATATTGGAGTGCCAACAGAAGAAGATCTTCAAAGGTAAGGCATGAACTATATCGTTATTTCTGACTTTCGTGTCGCACCTGCTTGGTTGAAATATGATTTTCATGTGTTTGTATGGTGGGGTGCTGTCCTCAGATAATCGCATGGTTTGCTTTCGCCGTAAAGCCTTTTTGAAATCTGACATGGTGGCTGGATTAACCATTATTTTGACATATTGCATGTGTATTTTCAAGAATGTTAAATATTTCTAATAATTTAATTTGAATTTCGCGCTCTGCAATTTCACCGGATGTTCCGCTAGCGGAACGTCTAGCCATAACAAGGACTCCTTATTGAACAGAAAGACTATAGTTACACACACCTGACAGATATTGATGTAGTTGAATGGATCCTAAAAACGGACTAATCGTTTTTTGACCATCCACAGCATTATGGAGCATTATGGAGAACTTCACTGCATGTTTAAACTGAGCGCATTCTTGTTCATACTCCTTATTTTGAAAATGGTTAGAGTTCCAAAAGTGCAAACGCTATCAACAATCTTTTTACAAGCTAAGTTGAGTCTGTTGTGTCAACGTTGGTTTGGTGTTTGTAGCTGTAACGGTCAAAGAGCATTGGCATATCCAAATATCACCCATTGAAATTGAACTTTTGTGGAAATGTATTTATAGTTTTCTATTTTTTGCTTTTATGCTAACTTAAAAACGGTTTCAGTTCAAAAACTATACATTATATTGTATGTGGACACCCCTTCAACTTAGTGGATTCGGCTATTTCAGCCACACCCGTTACTGACAGCTGTATAAAATCGAGCATACAGCCATGCAATCTCCATAGACAAACATTGGCAGTAGAATGGCCTTACTGAAGATCTCAGTGACTTTCAATGTGGCACCGTCATAGCATGCCACCTTTCCAACAACTCAGTTCGTCAAATCTCTGCCCTGCTAGAGCAGCCCTGGGCAACTGTAAGTGCTGTTATTGTGAAGCGGAAATGTCTAGGAGCAAGAACGGCTCAGCCGCAAAGTGGTAGGCCACGTAAGCTCACAGAATGGGACTGCAGAGTGCTGAAGCGCATAATGCGTAAAAATTGTCTGTCCTTGGTTGCAACACTCACGACCGAGTTCCTAACTGTCCCTGGAAGAAACGTCAGCACAATAACTGTTCATTGGGAGCTTCATGAAATGGGTTTCCATGGCCGAGCAGCCACACACAAGGTCCCCGATTTGGTGGAGGAATAATGGTCTGGGGCTGTTTTTCATGGTTCGGGCTAGGCCCCTTGTTAAGGGAAATCTTAACGCTACAGCATACAATGACATTCTAGACAATTCTGTGCTTCCAACTTTTTGGCAATTGTTTGGGGAAGGCCCTTTCCTGTTTCAGCATGACAATGCCCCTGTGCACAAAGCGAGGTCAATACAGAAATGGCTTGTCGAGATCGGTGTGGAAAAACTTGACTGGCCTGCACAGAGCCCTGACCTCAACCCCATGGAACACCTTTGGATGAATTGCTGACCTCACTAAAGCTCTTATTCCAACATCTAGTGGAAAGCCTTCCAAGAAGAGTGGAGGCTGTTTTTGCAGCAAAAGGGGGACCAACTCCATATTAATGCCCATGATTTTGAAATTAGATGTTCGACGAGCAGGTGTCCACATACTTTTGGTCATGTAATGCAGTATCAAAAAGGTCTATACCAGCACACTATTCCAGACCGTACTGTTTAATCAGAACAGACCGATTTTATTGGATCATCCACATACCTGCTGTTCCCAAGAATTTCACTAACGTTTAAATTGAGATGATCCAGCCGATCCACCCCCTTTGTTTATTCTCCTTATATTCTCTTTTGTAGCTGCGCTCTCTAGCAAGTAACAGAAGTGCATGTTGAACTGTGAATTACTGAATAAGATATCATGCTTGTAACGTTTTTAAAAGTAACATGTTTAATTTGGAACGATGTACTCTCAGTGGTCAGTTTACGAGGTACACCCATCTATTACCGGGTCGGACCCCCCTTTGCCTCCAGAACAGAGTTCTTCGGGGAATGGATTCTTCAAGGTGTGGCATTGAAACGTTGCTCAATTGGTATCAAGAGACCTAACGTGTACCAGGAAAACATTCCCCACACCAGTACACCACCAGCCTGTACCTTTGACACCATGCAGGATGGGGCCATGGACTCATGCTGCTAACACCAAATCCTGACTCTGCCATCAACAAGAACGTCAGACCAGGCAATGTTTTTTCCCCTACTAAATTGTCCAGAGTTGGTGATCATGTGCCCACTGGAGCCGCTTCTTCTTGTTTTTAGCTGATACTAGTGGAACCCGGTGTGGTCATCTGTTGGATGTTTTTTGTTTGTCGCACCATTCTTGGTAAACCGTAGACATTGTTGTGCATGAAAGGCCCAGGAGGCCGGCCGTTTCTGAGCTACTGGAACTGGCATGCCTGGCACCGACGATCATATCACGCTCAAAGTCGCTTAGGTCACTCGTTTTGCCCATTCTAACATTCAATCGAACAGTAACGGAATACCTCAATGCCTGTCTGCCAGCTTTATATAGCCACATGACTCACAACCTGTAGGAGTGAACCATTTTCATGAACTGGGTGGTGCACCTAATAAACTGGCCATTGATTTACAATATAGAACATTTTGTTGGTAGTAAGAATTTTGTATAATAATTTAAAATGGAAAAACTTGAATTGTGGAATCAATCGTTGTTTTGTATATCAGTTCATAAACCAAGTGCCATGGGATTGGACAATCGAAGATGTCTTCCCAACTTTTTGTAACCTGTGTGGCGCAGCATATTCGTCCTCAAATGGAACTGGTACATGTTTTTATTCATGCCAATTTTAACCATAGTCTTTATTGTAATATGTTGGTCAATTCAGTCTTATGTAGCAACATTTGAAATGGTGTTTTTTACATTGAATAAAAGTAGTCTTCAGACCCTTTTCCACATTTTTGCTATGTTATTATTCTAAAATGGGTTATATTATTTCCCCCCATCAATCTACACACAATACCTTATTATGACAAAGCAAAAACAGGTTTATAGAAATTTGTGCAAATTTATAAAAAAATAATAAAACCGAAATATAACATTTACATAATTATTCAGAACCTTTACTCAGTCTTTTTTTGAAGCACCTTTGGCAGCGACTACAGCCTTGAGTCTTCTTGGGTATGATGCTACAAGCTTGGTACACCTCTCAAACTCTGTCAGTTTAGATGGGGAGCATCACTGCACAGCTATTTTCAGGTCTCTCCAGAGATGTTCAAGTACAGGTTGTGGCTGGGCAATTCAAGGACATTCAGAGACTTGTCCCGAAGCCACTCCTGAGATGTCATGGCTGTGTGCCAAGGGCTGTTATCCTGTTGGAAGGTGAACCTTCGCCCCAGTCTGAGGTCCTGAGCGCTCTGGAGCAGGTTTTCATCAAGGATCTCTGTGTACTTCTGCTTCGTTCATCTTACCCTCAATCCTGAATAGTCTCCCAGTCACTGCCGCTGAAAAACATCCCCACAGCATGATGCTGCCACCACCATGCTTCACCATAGCGGTGGTGCCAGGTTTCATCCAGACGTGACGCTTGGTATTAAGGCCAAAGAGCTCAATCTTGGTTTCATCAGACCAGAGGATCTTGTTTCTCATGGTCTGAGAGTCTTTTAGGTGCCTTTCGGCAAACTCCAACTCCAACTCTGGTCACTGTCCCATAAAGGCCTGATTGGTGGAGTGCTGCAGAGATGGTTGTCCATCTGGAAGTTTCTCCCATCTCCATAGAGGAACTGTGGAGCTCTGTCAGAGTGACCATCGGGTTCTTGATCACCTCCGTGACCAAGGCCCTTCTCCCCCGATTGCTCAGTTTGGCTGGGCGGCCAGCTCTAGGAAGAGACCTGGTGGTTCCAAACTTCTTCCATTTAAGAATGATGGAGGCCACTGTGTTCTTGGGGACCTTCAATGCTGCAGACATTTTTTGGTACCCTTCCCCAGATCTGTACCTTGACACAATCCTGTCTTGGCGTTCTACAGACAATTCCTTTGACCTCATCTCTTGGGTTTTGCTCTGACATGCACTGTCAACTGTGGGACCTTATATAGACAGGTGTGTGCCTTTCCAAATAATGTCCAATCAATTGAATTTACCATAGCTGCTCCAATCAAGTTGTAGAAACATCTCAAGTATGATAAATGGAAGCAGGATGCACCTTAGCTCAGTTTCGAGTCTCATAGGAAAGGGTCTGAATACTTATGTAAAAAACTGTCATTGTGGGGTATGTGTGTAGATTGATGACATTCTTTTCATCAATTTTAGAATAAGGACTTAACGTAGCAAAATGTAGAAAAAGTCAAGGGGTTTGAACATTTGCCGAATGCACTGTATCATACACTACAGTTGAGGAACAATGGGAAAGTAATTGTGCTTTGAAAGTTCTTAAATTTGTAATCCCACTTTTGAGAAAACGGCCCTTGAATATACCAAACAAACAAAGATTTCAAGACTAAAGGCTGGTTTAGTCTATCGACATGTCTGTAGACAGTTGTCGCAGTGACATCAAGAACATACTATTCTCATCCGACATCAAACATCATTGTCGTTATGAAATAGTATAAACACAAAAACAATATTATATATTGTGTATTTTCTGAAGGCTGAAATTGAAATTGTAACCAGCTTTATATTGCTTGTTTGAGAAAGGGTGATACTTTGAACAAGGTTTAATTTTCATTTAACCAAAAATGAGAGGTTGTAATCTGAATGAAGGCAAACGGGCAATTTCTTAACATAGGATGAGCCTTCATTAATAATCTGCGGAAGAACCATTAAGTATAACTTTTGTCTTAGTGAAGCTTTTAGTGAGGTTCAATGCTTTAATATTTGATCATTTTAGCCCCCCAAAATCATATTCATTATATAAATAGGCATGTTTAATTTTGTCTGGTTTACCATTCCAAATCAAATGAAATATGTGTTGCTCATATAATTTTATCAAACTTATCTGGAGTAGACAGTGCCATAAGTAAATACGTGATTAAAGACATGATTAAAGAGTTAATCAGTGTGATTTACCTATAAATAGACAAGTATTTAACTCTCCATGGTTGCAAGATCTTGTCTGTTTTGCCTAACTTTCTATTGAAAGGATCTTTAGGTATATAAATACCAAATATGTCTACTTCACCATCAGCCCATTTTATTGGTAAACTACAGGGTAATGTGAATGTTGTCTTTTAATGATTCTATACGTAACATGGTACTGTTAATTAGGTTTTAGTCCAGAGAGGCTAGAGAAGTTATCTAGATCCTCAGAGACTGTGCAGTGATTGTAACGGTCATCGTATGTAGTGGACCAAGGTGCAGTGGGTTGAGTGCTCATTTTAACGTTTATTGAACACTTAAATGACAAAACAAGAGAACGAACGAACGCACAGTATTGCAGGCTAACACAGCAGTGCAAAAACAACTTTCCACAAAAGACAGGTGAAAACAGGGCTACCTAAGTATGACTCCCAATCAGCAACAACGATGTACAGCTGTTCCTGATTGAGACCCATACCAGGCCAACAAAGAAATACACAACATAGAATAATCCCCCAAAACCCCAGAACACATAAAACAAACACCCCTCTTACATAAATACATAAATGCATAACACAACAAACCCCGAACCACATAAAACAAACACCCCCTGCCATGTCCAGGTACCATTTGGAACTCCAATTTGAGCAGCAGCAACTGAAAAATGAGCTCCTACAAATATTGAAATTTACATGGTTTTTAGAGTGAAGTACATCGGAAAAAAGCAAAAGAAAACTGCAAGACTGAATAGGAGAAAAAACAAGCAACAAACAAAGAAGATAGGCTTTTGAAAATAACTATTTTTCATAAAATTGTAGTTATCTTAGCTAGCTGAATTGTTTACCAGTTGCTAAGCAGTTGCTAGGGACTCTTTTGGAAGAAGCTAGCTAGCTAACGAAGAACAACAAAGAATATCTAGTTAACAGAAGAAAAGAAAGAGAAAATCAGGACAGAAGAAAAAGGATATCAAAGTGAAACAGTTCTCTAAAGACACAAGAGCCAATAATACAAGAAACAACACTTCTGTAGCTTGTCAACTATGTGTCTGTCTATCCCTGTTCTCTCCCCTCTGCACAGGCCATACAAACGCTTCACACCGCGTGGCCGCTGCCACTCTAACCTGGTGGTCCCAGCGCGCACGACCCACGTGGAGTTCCAGGTCTCCGGCAGCCTCTGGAACTGCCGGTCTGCGGCCAACAAGGCTGAGTTCATCTCAGCCTATGCTACCCTCCAGTCCCTAGACTTCCTGGCGCTGACGGAAACATGGATTACCACAGATAACACTGCTACTCCTACTGCTCTCTCTTCGTCTGCCCACGTGTTCTCGCATACCCTAGAGCATCGAGCCAGCGGGGTGGTGGCACTGGAATCCTCATCTCTCCCAAGTGGACATTCTCTCTTTCTCCCCTGACCCATCTGTCTATCTCCTCATTTGAATTCCATGCTGTCACAGTTACCAGCCCTTTCAAGCTTAACATCCTTATCATTTATCGCCCTCCAGGTTCCCTTGGAGAGTTCATCAATGAGCTTGACGCCTTGATAAGTTCCTTTCCTGAGGATGGCTCACCTCTCACAGTTCTGGGTGACTTTAACCTCCCCACGTCTACCTTTGACTCATTCCTCTCTGCCTCCTTCTTTCCACTCCTCTCCTCTTTTGACCTCACCCTCTCACCTTCCCCCCCTACTCACAAGGCAGGCAATACGCTTGACCTCATCTTTACTAGATGCTGTTCTTCCACTAATCTCATTGCAACTCCCCTCCAAATCTCCGACCACTACCTTGTATCCTTTTCCCTCTTGCACTCATCCAACACTTCTCACTCTGCCCCTACTCGGATGGTATTGCGCCGTCCCAACCTTCGCTCTCTCTCTCCCGCTACTCTCTCCTCTTCCATCCTATCATCTCTTCCCTCTGCTCAAACCTTCTCCAACCTATCTCCTGATTCTGCCTCCTCAACCCTCCTCTCCTCCCTTTCTGCATCCTTTGATTTTCTCTGTCCCCTATCCTCCAGGCCGGCTCAGTCCTCCCCTCCTGCTCCGTGGCTCGACGACTCACTACGAGCTCACAGAACAGGGCTCCGGGAAGCCGAGCGGAAATGGAGGAAAACTCGCCTCCCTGCGGACCTGGCATCCTTTCACTCCCTCCTCTCTACATTCTCCTCTTCTGTCTCTGCTGCTAAAGCCACTTTCTACCACTCTAAATTCCAAGCATCTGCCTCTAACCCTAGGAAGCTCTTTGCTACCTTCTTCTCCCTCCTGAATCCTCCTCCCCCCTCCTCCCTCTCTGCGGATGACTTCGTCAACCATTTTGAAAAGAAGGTTGAATATATCCGATCCTCGTTTGCTAAGTCAAACGACACCGCTGGTCCTGCTCACACTGCCCTACCCTGTGCTTTGACCTCTTTCTCCCCTCTCTCTCCAGATGAAATCTCGCGTCTTGTGACGGCCGGCCGCCCAACAACCTGCCCACTTGACCCTATCCCCTCCTCTCTTCTCCAGACCTTTTCCGGAGACCTTCTCCCCTTCCTCACCTCGCTCATCAACTCATCCTTGACCGCTGGCTACGTCCCTTCCGTCTTCAAGAGAGCGAGAGTTGCACCCCTTCTAAAAAAAACTACACTCGATCCCTCTGATGTCAACAACTACAGACCAGTATCCCTTCTTTCTTTTCTCTCCAAAACTCTTGAATGTGCCGTCCTTGGCCAGCTCTCCTGCTATCTCTCTCAGAATGACCTTCTTGATCCTAATCAGTCAGGTTTCAAGACTGGGCATTCAACTGAGACTGCTCTTCTCTGTGTCACGGAGGCTCTCCGCACTGCTAAAGCTAACTCTCACTCCTCTGCTCTCATCCTTCTAGACCTATCTGCTGCCTTTGATACTGTGAACCATCAGATCCTCCTCTCCACCCTCTCCGAGTTGGGCATCTCCGGCGCGGCCCACGCTTGGATTGCGTCCTACCTGACAGGTCTCTCATACCAGGTGGCGTGGCGAGAATCTGTCTCCGCACCATGCGCTCTCACCACTGGTGTCCCCCAGGGCTCTGTTCTAGGCCCTCTCCTATTCTCGCTATACACCAAGTCACTTGGCTCTCTCATATCCTCACATGGTCTCTCCTATCATTGCTATGCAGACGACACACAATTAATCTTCTCCTTTCCCCCTTCTGATAACCAGGCAGCGAATCGCATCTCTGCATGTCTGTCAGACATATCAGTGTGGATGACGGATCACCACCTCAAGCTGAACCTCGGCAAGACGGAGCTGCTCTTCCTCCCGGGGAAGGACTGCCCGTTCCATGATCTCGCCATCACGGTTGACAACTCCCTTGTGTCCTCCTCCCAGAGTGCTAAGAACCTTGGCGTGATCCTGGACAACACCCTGTCGTTCTCCACTAACATCAAGGCGGTGACCCGATCCTGTAGGTTCATGCTCTACAACATTTGCAGAGTACGACCCTGCCTCACACAGGAAGCGGCGCAGGTCCTAATCCAGGCACTTGTCATCTCCCGTCTGGATTACTGCAACTCGCTGTTGGCTGGGCTCCCTGCCTGTGCCATTAAACCCCTACAACTCATCCAGAACGGCGCAGCCCGTCTGGTGTTCAACCTTCCCAAGTTCTCTCACGTCACCCCGCTCCTCCGCTCTCTCCACTGGCTTCCAGTTGAAGCTCGCATCCGCTACAAGACCATGGTGATTGCCTACGGAGCTGTGAAGGGAACGGCACCTCCATACCTTCAGGCTCTGATCAGGCCCTACACCCAAACAAGGGCACTGCGTTCATCCACCTCTGGCCTGCTGGCCCCCCTACCTCTGAGGAAGCACAGTTCCCGCTCAGCCCAGTCAAAACTGTTCGCTGCTCTGGCACCCCAATGGTGGAACAAGCTCCCTCACAACGCCAGGACAGCGGAGTCAATCACCACCTTCCGGAGACTCCTGAAACCCCACCTCTTTAAGGAATACCTAGGATAGGATAAAGTAATCCTTCTAACCCCCCCCCCCCCCCTTAAAAGATTTAGATGCACTATTGTAAAGTGGTTGTTCCACTGGATATCATAAGGTGAATGCACCAATTTGTAAGTCGCTCTGGATAAGAGCGTCTGCTAAATGACTTAAATGTAATGTAAATGTAATGTCCTGTCCAAACTACAATAACAAATAACCCCTTTACTGGTCAGGACGTGACAGTGATCCAGATTATGGATTTAAGAGAACTTGATTCATCGGCATACATTTAAGCAGTGGATTTCCAAACCCTATAGTAATAATAATGATAAAATACAGATTAACCTGATTATTGTTTGATATGATTTTAAGAGATAATTTTGATGGCCATAACAAATAAATATAGTGGACATCCTTGTTTAACTCCTCTGGACAATTCAATACTTTCTGAGAAGTAACCATTATTTACTATTTTACATCTGTGGTCGCTATATATAACTATAATCCATTGTACAAGAGATTCTCCTAAATTAAAATATCAAATTAAAATGTATATATAAATTCTACTTTAACTGTATCAAAAGCCCTTTCGAAGTCTCTTATGAAGACCTGGATTCTTTGATGTTTCATAGTTATCTACTCTTACAATTTATTGCCGTATGTTATCTCCAATGTATTATCCATTTAAAAGCTTGTCTGATAAGGATTAATAATATCCGGTAAAACCTTTTTAACTCTTAACCGGCCTTGTAAGTGTTAACCTGTTTAAAAGTCTTACCCACATCGGACACGGAGAGCAAGTCATCCGGAACAGCGGAGGCTTTCCTGAATGACTCTGTTGTTTTCCTCGAAGCGAGCAAAAAAGGCATTTAGCTTGTTTGGGATTTCTGAGTCACTGGGCAACTCACAGCTGGGATTCCCTTTGTAATCCGTTATCATCTGCAAGCCCTGCCACATTCGATAAGCGTCGGACCCGTAGTAATAGGATTCCACTTGTCTCCTACATTGTCCTTTTTCATGTTTGAAGGCTAATCGGAGGTCATAGCAGGAATTCTTGTATGCCTTGATGTCCATGTCCCATTCCTTGTAAGCAGTATCTCTCTAACCTTTAACCCCAAACCTAAAGGGAGGGTGAAAAAATGTCTATGGCGGCGGCTCTGGTTCCGGGTGTAGTACCCCCACCGCCCACTGATCCTCCCACTTCTGTTTGTCCGGAGGAACCAGACCATGGATCATCTTCGGAGGCTTTGGACCGCCAACCGCCGCCGAAGACTCTGGGCTGCAGACCACCGCTGAAGACTCTGGGCTGCAGACCACCGCTGAAGACTCTGGGCTGCAGACCACCGCTGAAGACTCTGGGCTGCAGACCACCGCTGAAGGCCAAGTGCTCACAGCAGGCACTGGCTGTACCGGGTTATGGCTGCGCACTGGGGGGCGAGTGCGGGAAGCAGGAACAGGATGTACTGGACTGGGCAGGCGCACTGGAGGCCTGGTGCATGGGGCTGGCTTAGGAGGCGCCAGACTAATAACACGCACCTCAGGGCAAGTGCGGGGAGCAGGAACAGGAAGTACTGGACTGGGCAGGCGCACTAGAGGCCTGATGCGTGAAGCTGGCTTTGGAGGCGCCAGACTAGTAACACGCACCTCAGGGCTAATGCGGGGAGCAGGAAAAGGACGTACTAATGGCCGAGTGCTCACAGCAGGCACTGGCTGTACCGGGTTATGGCTGCGCACTGAAAGGAGAGTGCGAGGTGCAGGTACAGGACTTACTGGACTATGGAGGCGCACTAGAGGCCTGATGCATGGGGCTGGCTTTGGATGCGCCAGACTAGTAACATGCACCTCAGGGCTAGTGTGGGGAGCAGGAACAGGACGTACTGGATTATGGAGGCGTACCGGAGAGAGAGTGCAAGAGGCAGGCACATGCTCACCACAATAAGCACGGGGAGTTGGCTCAGGGCTCACCCCTGGCCCAGCCAAACTACCCGTGTGCCCCCCCAAAAAAATGTTTGGGGCTGCCTCTCGTTCTTCCCCGGTAGGCTCCGATATCTTTCAATAACTTGCCCCCAAGTCCAGTTTCTCCTCTCCATCCATTCCATGTATCACCAGGTGTCCATCTCTGCCTGGGCACGCCGCTTAAACCAGTCATGGTGGGTAGTTCTGTAACGCGGGTCGTACAAAGGGGACCAAGGCGCGGCGTGTGAAGTGCTCATATTTAACTTTTAATGAAACACTAACAAAATAACAAAAACGACCATCAACAGTTCTGTCAGGTGAACATACAGGAAACAACTACCCACAAACAACAGGAAAAAACACCCTTACTAAATATGACCTCCAATTAGAGGCAACGAGGAACAGCTGCCTCCAATTGAAGGTCAACCCAATAAACCCCAACCTAGATATAGACAAACTAGAAATACAACATAGAAATAGAGAACATAGAACAAACACAAAACACCCCCTGTCACGCCCTGACCACTCTACCATAGAAAATAACAACTTATATTGGTCAGGACGTGAAACTTTCGGAGGAGACTCTCAAACAAAGCTTATCAATCTTATTCTCGAGTGACTGGACATTTGCACATTAAAATGGAGGGTGCCAGTTGATTTTCTCTTTATCTCAGTCTCACCGGGACACCAGCCCTTCTTCCACGTCTACGCCTGCGGCACTTTGGTGGCTCAAACAAAGGAATAGCTGGTGTAAACAAGGGAACAGCCGAGTCGGATTTGAAGTCAAATTCGAGGTTAGTAACTGTCGTTCTGATGTCCAAAAGTGCTTGGCGGTCATATGGGATAATAGTATTCATTTTCTGTACAAAATCAGCAAAGACAAACAGTAAATAGCAAAGTCGAGTTGGAGCTTGTAAGATGTTGAATTTCTCAGTCGGCGCCATTTTTGTGTTGTTCTGAGCTGGTGTACCTACCATAAGGTAGCTGGGTTAGGGACTGAATGTGGCATCTGACTTTCACTTTGTCTGTCTTATTGATGATGCTGTTTGGAATGTTGGTAAACCAAACTGTACCAGTGTTTGGGTGTTGACATGCTCCACTTAAATATTAAGGGTTGGATTATAAATAAACAAAATGTACATTCTTCGAAAAAATTTGTTATCTAGAACCAAAAAGGGTTATTCAGCTGTTCCTGTAATATTGCCTGTGTGTAGCTGGTGTAGAGGAGTCAGGCGCAGGATAGCAGATATGAGTAATAAACGTAATTTACTCAAATATTTACAAAGACAACGCAATAATTAGAGCCCACAATAACGGACCGTATTACAAACAATCACTCACAAACAAACATGGGGGAGGGTTAAATAATGAACAAGTAATTGGGGATATGAAACCAGGTGTGTAAGACAAAGACAAAACAAATGAAAAGAGGATCGGCGATGGCTTTAAGGCTGGTGACATCGAACGCCGCCCGAACAAGGAGAGGGACCGACTTCGGCGGAAGTCGTGACAGTCCCCATAGGAAAACCCTTTGAATAACCTCTTTTGGTTCCAGGTACAACCCTTTTAGATTTAATCTAGAACCCTTTCCACAGAAGGTTCTACATGGAACCCGAAATAGTTCTATCTGGAACCAAAAATGGAACCCTTTTGGAACTCTTTTCTAAGAGTGTAATTTTATTGAACATAACACCAAGAAGTAGGGAATTCATGAAACATTCTCTCAATAAATTAATTAACAGGAAAGTGCCCCAGACAAAGTTTCGGGAATACACATTGGTGTCACAGACATCACTGTCACCACTAGAGTCACTGTGACAGACTTTACCAAGACAGACACTTTGGTGCGTGATCGTAAAGTAGTATCACCAGATAATATCCTTAGTGAGCAGGTGTCACAGTCACAAACACCTTCTCAGGGCAGATTCTCAGTACTCCAGGGTTAGTGCCATCGGAGTTAAGACAGGGAGAGAAGTAGGGGAACAGTCTCTCTGTGAACCTCTGTTTGAACATATAGATGAGTGACATGTCACTGGAGTCATAGAAGGACAGCTCTCCTTTCTCATAGTCCAACTTGACCCTGACGTTCTGGGGTTTCCTACTGAGGACCAAAGGGGTACCCAGGGGGGCGGTTCTGGCGCTATACTCCTCCCCGTTCCACAGCCCCATCGCCCAGATCCCACCCTCTGGGCTGACCATCACATTGCCCTTCCTGGCCACACCCTCTTTGGCCACTCCCAGGGTCCAGGCCTTCTTAGGCCCCACCTCCACCTCCCAGCTGTGAATGTCTGAGTAGAAGCCTTCAGAGCCCAGCACGCTCACTGAGCTGTCGAAACGCTCCACGTTATCAGGCACAGGCTGGGACGATCGTCTGTCGCTCACCTCCAGGAGTACCTCAGAGATCAGTAGATCAGGGTGGGCTGAATTCACATCCAGGGTCACAGGGGCTGGGACAGAGGGAGTGGCTACGTTAGTTGGACACCAGCTCAGATACATGGATGTTAGTTTACTGTATTTCTGGCTGTATGAACAGAACATGAGTCAGCAGTTTGTCATTCAGGAATCAGAACATTCATCAGTTTTTTTTCTTTGTCAGTAGCAGACTAGCTCAGAAAGCTGACATTTTATTGTTACTTCAGTCGTGATTCATGGCTATGAATGACTGACACTGGAGCCTGGATATTGTACTATAATGTTTAGTAACTGATCATTTTGCCGCGTCATTGAAGCAAGTCAATGACCTCAAAGACGTGGACTGTTGCTTATAAAACTTTGTACTCACTGTATTGCACCATCTCTTGCATCTTCTTCCACACCTTGAACCTCAGGTTTCCCAAGTGTTGGGCCACGTCTATCAGTGCCCCCGATACAGGCTCTGGATCCTGCAATGTATACTTGGCCCTGAAATGACAGACAGTACAGACATTGTATGATAATAGTGTTGGTGACTGATCAGATACTTGACTATTGATGATTATTCTAATGTTGCATACCTGTCTTTCAAGTCCTTGTACATCTGAAACAAGAACACATGTGGACCTCAGTACAGAATAATATCTTTGTTTGAGAAAGCCTCAGTACAGAATAATATATTTGATTGAACAGTTGTGACATGCAAAATAAAGTGTGACCTGTAGAAACGAGATGTTGTCTGTATTCATCTTGGTCTGTATGTCTGAGATCCTCCCGGAGAGTGAGGCCATGTTGCTGGCAAGACGGGTGATCCTCTCGGTCAGTAACCCTGTCTTCATCCCTTCCTCCTGTTTCAAAGCTGCCAGTCTGGCGGCTTCCTCATCTCTCAGGAACTGGTGGAGGTTCGCAAACTCACTCTTGATCTGTCCTGCTGTGGTTTGGGCCTGGGTCTGGAAGATGGAACGGTACAGTAAGATATATATTACATAGATACATGTCTATGTAATATCTTTGTAGTAGGCCTATCTTTGTAATATTGTGTCATTTAGCTAGCGACATACCTTGATGTATTGGGCTGCACGCTTTCTTGAGGCTCTCGCTTGCTTTATGTCCAGTTCCAGTTTCTCAGGAAGGTTGTAGAGCAATGAAGTGATTTCCCTCTGGGTTGATAATGGAAGTGGGGATAGTGGTAGAGAGGTAGGGAGGGGTAACAGTAGAAAAAGGATGGATTCGAAGTAAAAATACTTTAGACTTTTCTCAGCTATTCTGTACAGGTACTTTTATCTAATACCAAATGCAACTCGGTTAGCAAGAGGAAAAGACTGCAAGTAGATCTGTATTCCAGCTATAGCACAGTACCTTACGCCATTGCGCTTCCTCCTTCACTGGCTGGTGTTTATGCTTGGCATGCTGCTCGGTCTCCACACACACAGCACAGACAAGTTCCTCACATTCCTCACAGAAAAACCTGAGCTTCTTATTATGTCTGGCGCACACCACAAGACCCACTGCTCTCCCCCCACTCCCCTTCTTCTCTGCTCTCTGCAGGTAGGCCTCCACTATGTTCCTCAGTTTCATATTGGACATGGCGGGCTGGATATTGTCTATGGAATTCCTTCCCCTGCAGACTGGGCACTCACGCTGCTTTTGTTGAATCCATGTTGGTGTTTCCAGGCAGCTGCGGCAGAAGCTGTGTTGACATTTCAGACTCACTGGGTCCTGGAAGAACTCAAAGCAGATAGGACAGCTGAGATTTTCCTCCATAGCTGCTGTAGGTCCCTGCTGGGTCATCCTCTTCCTCAGATACAGTTAGGAAAAGGCCATACTCTTCAGAATACAGTATGAAATAGCCACTGTCATTACAGCCGTGTCCTTTATCCCTTTCTATTCCTCTTCACCAACCCACTACAGGGAAGTTAGGTTTATAATGCTATCTAATACCATTTAGGCCCTACCTGTGATCAAAGTTTATCCTGCTTATCCGGTTCATTCCAGGACAGAGGTCATGTAAGATAGCAATTAAATAATTCCTTTGGCACATGTTGTTGTATCTCAAGTACTGTTAATATCTCAGCCTTTCAACAACAAAAACCCAACAAACAGCCAAGCTGTCATATATAAAAGATACAAAGTACACCGCAGTTTAGATGCAGTCTTGTAGGAACGTTTGATGAAAATAAGGTTTTAGGACTTATTATGTTATGAGACGTATCAAAATAATATCTGATTGGCACTGATTTGACACTGATGTGCTAACAGTCTGAGCCATAATTACCAGTCTGACACATTGTCAAATCAACGTAAAAAAACTCATACTCCAAGAGGTGACTCTGGTCTGTTGTGATTGGCTATAAATTACATGAATTTTGAGAGTAGAAGCAGTTAAAGAATTTCATCAACCCAGCTCCATCTGAACTGCAACCTGACATAACAGGCCCCGTCAGGCTCAAAGTAGCTTCACATGTTAGCAGACCCTCAGCTGGTGACTATTACATATACTGCATATACTGAGCAAAAATACAAACACAATGTGCAACAATTTCAAAATGTTTACAGAGTTACAGTTCATATAAGGAAATCAGTCAATTGAAATAAATTAATTAGGCCCTAATCTATGGATTTCACATGACTGGACAGGGGTGCAGCCATGGGTGGGCCTAGGATGGCAGCTTATCGTAGAGAAATGGATGTTCAATTCTCCGGCAACAGCTCTGGTGGACATTCCTGCAGTCAGCATGCCAATTGCACACTCCCTCAACTTGAGACTTCTGTGGCATTGTGTTGTGTGACAAAACTGCACATTTTCGAGAGACCTTTTATTGTCCCCAGCACAAGGTGCACCTGTGTAATGATCATGCTGTTTAATCAGCTTCTTGATATGCCACTCCTGTCAGGTGGATGGATTATCTTGTCAAAGAAGAAATGCTCACTTACAGGGATGTAAACAAATTTCTGCACAAAATTTGAGTGAAATATGCCTATTGTGCGTTATGGAACATTTCTGCGACCTTTTATTTCAGCTCATGAAACATGGGACCAACACTTTACATGTTACGTTTCTATTTTCTTCCACTGTAATATATTGTATGCCATTTAGCAGACGCTTTTATCCAAAGCGACTTCAGTCATGCTTGCATACTCTTTACATACGGGTTGGCTCACAGAGATACCAACTGACTCTGACATTGTCCATAGTGTATCAACAATACCAAGGTGCCATAACATTACTTCAAAAAGTACAAATAGATCTGAATAGAACTTTGTGTAGCTGACATTGTTGTGAAAGCTATCAAACGGGGCTGGTAAAAGACTGCTATATGGTTGCTGTATTGTAGTCAATCACAAGGGATGATGACTACAAAATAAAGGAAAGTGTCTTAATAGGGCATTGGGCCACCAGAAGCCAGAACCGCTTCAACGCACCTTGGCATTGATTCTACAAGTTTCTGGAACTCTATTGGAGGGATGCGACACCATTCTTCCATGAGAAATTCAATAATTTGGTGTTTTGTTGACGGTGGTGAAAAATGCTGTCTCAGGCACCGCTCTAGACTCTCCCATAAGTGTTCAATTGGGTTGAGATCCGGTGACTGTGACGTCCATTGCATATGTTTTACATCATTTTCATACTCATCAAACTACACAGTGACCACTCGTGCCTTGTGGATGGGGGCATTGTCATCCTATGGGGGGCATAGTCATGGTAGCCAAAATAATGGCCTGCTCAACATTTTTATACATTACCCTAAGTATGATTGGATGTTAATTGCTCAATTAACTCAGGGACCACACTTGTGTGGAAGCACCTGCTTTCAATATTCTTTGTATCCCTCATTTAAGTTTCCATTATTTTGGCAGTTACCTGTATTTAAGAGGCTATTAAGTTAATATTGATTACTTGGCAGATGAAATCCCATGCTACTTTTTAGGGTACAGCTCTAGGCAGACAAGCGAGCATCAAATCAAATAAACTTTTTTACAAAATACTGTCTAGTCACATTCCTTTTAAATAGGATACCTAAAAGTTTCTGATGCAATCTATCACAGGCTCTTTCTTCCTCTCTGTCTTCCAACTACTCTTTTTCTTTATCTCTCAACCAAAATTATTATTTTCCCTTCTCTGCCACTGATACCTAATTGTACCCAAATGTTCCATTCCACCCCTGAGTAATTTCTCTGTCCCCAACTGCTCCAGATACAAAGGCTTTCGTCAAACGTTGTCTGGTGATTCCACTGGAATGGTAACTTTAATTTCTCTTTGGTAGTATTAGGGATCTATTAGGGTGAGGTTCATCATTTGTCTTCAGATCATTTGGCGTAACTAGTTCCAACTGAGATACTTATAGAATCCTGTTTTGGGACACAGGAGAATGGAGTAGGCATTAAGCTGACAATATCTTGATACAGTGGACGATCAGACAGACACATTGATGAGTCTAGGCCTGAGAGGACTCCTATTGGAGACCACAGGGTATGTTCTGGCCTCGTTTAAAGTCTAAAAAAGATCACGCAACTCTCTCAACTAAGTGTGAATTCTGCAATGTGACACAGATCAAGGCCTCATTATTCCCCCCTACCCATCCGCTCTCGTCTACTCTCCCTCTCTTTCCTTTGTTCTTTCCCTGCGTTCCCCATCACAGGAGTCCTATTCCCTAATACCAGCCCTCAGTAGTGAACAAGGCTGCACTTCTGTAAGGGGACTGAAATAGTGAAGCCTGTGGTTCATCATAATTGATGGAGGTGGCTGCAATAGGACTGAGGTCTTATATAAATCCGACATCCTGTTGAGTGAGAGACTGAGCGAGGACCTGTGAAACACGAAATGACTGACTAGGTGTTGGGATTTGAGATAAAAATGTTCATATGAGGTGACAGTATAGCACTTTTATTTGAGGGTATTTTCATATATATATGATTTACTGTTTAGAAATGAACGCTTTATATATCTATTCTCCCCCCCCCCCCCAATGTAAAAACGACTAAAATGTAAATTGTAGATGTCATAGGTTTTTGGACACATTTCACTCAGTGTATTAAAGTAGTCAAAAGTCCCATATTCCTTGCACACAATGACTACATCAATCGTGTGACTCTACAAACTTGTTGGATGCATTTACAGCTTGATTTGGTTGTGTTTCAGATTATGTTTTGTCCAATATTAAGTGAATGGGGAATAATGTATTGTTATTTTGGAGTCACTTTTATCGTAAGAATAGAAGATGTTTGAACACCTTTACATGAATGTGGATGTGACCATGATAATCATGAATGAATCATGAATGATGATGAGTAACAAAGTTACAGACGGACAAAGACCCCCCCCCCCAACACTCCCCCATTATTGTTCATGGTGAGAGGTTAGCAGGCCTTTTTGTAGCCTCTAACATTCTCACTCATCCTTATTCATGAATCATTCGTGATTTTTCTTAATCATTGCATTATCTGGATTTATTTAGAGATGTTCAGAAACATCTTATCTACTCACATCGAAAGAACATTACTCCAGTCGTCATTCACCATTCAGTTCCTATTGGAACCCAACACACAACCAAAAGAAATTGCAAATGCATTCAACGAGTTTGTAGAGTCACACGCTTGATGTAGTCGTTGCAGGCTAGGAATATGGGACCAAATACTACTTTGACTGCTTTTTTCGTACACTATAAGTGAAATTTGTCCATATACTTATGACATCTTCAAATGGGGGGACTAGATCTATAAAGTGCTTTCATTTCTAAATGGTAAATCAGATATGTACTGTATGAAAATACCCTCAAATAAAGTGACATTCTGTACTGTCACCTCATATAAAACATATACATGCAACAGCATGTGTTCACATACATACTGTTGGATTTTAGCTTGAAATATACTTATTCATGTTGCCATAGTAGAACTTATTGGTTACTTTACATGTATAATGAATGTATATGTTGGGGTCAATGGAGGGCGGATAATAACTACGTGTATGGAAAGTAACTGAGTGAAACAATGGGGGAGGCAGGACATACTTGTTATTGTTCAATCTCATGGATCCTATGGAGGGAGGCAAAGGGCAGCAGTCTGGTTTCAGTGACTGATAAAGTAGGACAGCCGTGGATTAGGGAGGAGCGAGGAATTCAGTCAGATGAAGTGAGAAGGAACAGTCCTATCCCAAACATATTTCCACACCCACGAAGGTTCTAGTCTGAGGCAGAGCCATGACTACACCAGTAAGAGGAAACCAATTAAGTTCCTGACTTAGCAACAGACACGTACTGGCTGTCTAGATGGGCAAGGAGTTGACTCCGCCTAGTAGGAGGGTATAAATATATGTGCTTGTGTAAACATGTCTTTGCACCTGTTTGACCCAGTGGGTGAAAAAACATACTTTTTCCTAGTCATCCGTTTGAGTTTTTACTCTGTTTAGAACCTAACAATCCGTAGGGGAGTGTATCTCTCTCGCTCGCTCTCTCTGATATCGGGATGTCAGCAGTACTGGCTGAGGAGTGACGTAAAGCCCAACCTGGTACAGCCTAATACTTGTTGTGTGATGGCCTCCAATGCAGTAGTCCCAGCACCTGATATTGTCACACCATAAGCTCCAACTCCTTAATCAACACCTGTCAACGTAGAAACAATCAATCTAAAATACACTTAGCAGCACTGCTAGAAAGTTAAGCTACAATCAGCAACGTGTGTGTGTGTGTGTGTGTGTGTGTGTGTGTGTGTGTGTGTGTGTGTGTGTGTGTGTGTGTGTGTGTGTGTGTGTGTGTGTGTGTGTGTGTGTGTGTGTGTGTGTGCAGTTGTGAAAGTGTGTGCCTCTGTTTTAGCTGACGTGTGGGTCTGGGGGAAAATGGTGAAAAATGGAGTGGAGAATGATGGAGTGGAGCTTTCTTCCATACAGTGGGCAGAAGACAGAAACATTGTTCATGTGGGAGAGATGGGGAACAGTGAATAGATCTCCTGGCCACACTGGGCAGTCTCAGTACTGAAGCACCAAGAGGGAGAACTAATGAAGAGTTTTAGGAGGAGAACTACTACTGTATGTGGTCTTTCAAAGTTTTGCTCTGTTTCTCCTCTGAATCATTGACGTATGTCTGCCCTTGACAAGCTAACACATGCTGTTTAGGGGGTATCTACTGAGCTGCTCATGTCATGTCCCCCACTCATATTTTGAAGCCATAACTGCTTAGTTGAGTTCATTTGCAGTTATGTATTGGCACAACCAGCTGTCTTCAAAGCAATTTATTTAAATTACATCTATTACTTTTGTGTTGATGCTTTGAATCCCCTCGGTTTCAGAGTTTAATGTAACTGGTTATTGTTCATAAGTTTCCACTGCTGGAGCAATAATGAGAATCAGAGTCCGATATGTTCTTCTGGAATGCTTTGTACTTTATGTTAGGTGATGGGAGAGGCTACATGAATGACTGGATGAATACATTGTAAATACATTGTAAATCTGGTGCTTTATTTACTCATGGGATGCATTACTGTAAAATATTCCACTGAGACACTGGGTTTGGGGTGTCACTGCACAATTAGACTGCTACCAATCTCAGTTCCTGACCCTGTTCTTTGAAGGACTGCAGCCAACCAACCAGTAGAACACACTTATCTCCGAGGGCCAACTGATACACAACCCCTCTTGTCAGATATCCCCACTAGCGATTCATCACTAAGCAACCCCACCAACCAAATGCTGTGTACACTGTGCTTTTCCCATCATACTGAACCCATTCCAACACACACACACACACACACACACACACACACACACACACACACACACACACACACACACACACACACACACACACACACACACACACACAAAGCAATAAAGAATAGTATGATAATAATACATCTGAATCCAATTGGATCCAGACCCAAATCCCTGGCCCTTTGCCACTGTGCTGTGGACATGCACAGCCAGCATTTCAATAGAATGTTAGCCCAATATATAATATTGAATACTTTCAGCAGCCCAGTAAGAGAACTGGCATTAAGTGAAAGGCTTGTTTTCTTTCTCCGCCTGTGAATCCAGCTAGAAGTTTATTAACATGTTGAAATGAATTGTGGCCATGGGTGAGAGGCTGGGCAGGACACTCACTAATAGATGGACATTTCCAATGTCTGGGGGAAAGGGGAGAAAAACAATGGCGAGAATTTCAATTGCAGCTCACGCCCGAAACCGCAAACCCCCGGATCTTATGAACAGTGTCCATGAATAATTCACAGTGAAATATTAGGTCATATTTTATTGAAAAGCTTTAAGTTTAGCCAAGACTGGGCTATGTATCATCCACAGTTGCCAGGGTTGAGAGCCATGAAGTGGAGCAGAACTGGCCACTGGAAACAAAGTGTAATAAAGCTTTGATGCATGGCTGTTGCTCTACCAGTTGTTGGTTTGGATACAGTACAGTTCATAGAAGGATCAGTTCCCACGTTACACAGTTAGAAAGCTTCAGATAAACAATATGTGTCTGTAGCAGTAAGAAACAGGTGTTTGACATGATAAGAAGTATCTCTCCATGGCCTGGGGTGGTCTAGCGGCTCAGTTGTTGAACGTCGCCGATAGAAATGCCATGAATAGAGCCGACATGATATCATGTTCCACGTGTCGGAGAGGCAAGTTTGTTCTATCTGAACGTTCCAAAATGTTGTGTCCTGCTGAATGCGCTCCTGGCGTTTAGTGTAAAGAGGCATGCTTTCTATTGGCGCTTTAGCACACATTTTTAAAAACCACTTGAATGATTGTGATTGCTGCCTAAATATACACAACCAAAATGTGATTATTTTTCATGAAATGGCCATAAATAAACTGCGGTATAATTTTCGAAAGGGCTGAACTCACCTTTCTGGTAAAAATAGTTTCAATTGCTGAGGTGTGTGTGTGTGTGTGTACTCACTTTTGAGGACACAAGCTCAAGTACATTGTACAAATATTATGAAAATATAAAAAAAGTGGGCAATAGGGCTTGAAATTACAAATCGAATTATAACTAAGATTTCACCTTTCTCATGACTGTATAGTACATATGATCATACTTAGCGACAGTACACTATAGGTACCATTTCATAGAACTTGCGACAGATACTTTTCTCCTAAACATCCACTGAGCGGCGCAAAGACACCATTCAAAATGTCTGCAGACTCGTTACAACTTCAGCTTTAAGCACACAGGGATTTCATCCATCTGTGACCAAGAGAAAATGGTCTTGTTTCAATTCTATGAAATCATTTTGTATTTTTTCATGTTGATCTCGAAATCCGGCTGAGAATATCACAGCAAGATGAAACCACAACTGTTGGATTCGCTAGACTGTCGCCTTTCATATGCCGTTTCCTTAGGCTGAGCTCCTGCTTAATGCCAGCCAAAAATAGAGCCCTCAGAGTGACGGTGATAAGTGTAGCCTGGCAAAAGTAAACCAGCACAGGACACAGAAATATCTTTGGGGTTGTTTATTCTGAAAACTATCCCTGGTAATGGAAACGGAATCCATTGGAAAGTTAGTTTAATCCTTTTAAATAGACTACAATAATAAGGAATTACTTTAATGTCTCAGCTAACCTGCTTACTGAATAAGCTTGAATTACCAGAAACAAAAGTGCAATGAGTCAAACTCTGGACCTTCTTCTTTATCCGTGAATCCAATCACTAAACAAAGTGTATCTAGCCAAAGTGCATAGAAAAATGGTAGAGGCCCATTTCTGTAAAACAAGAAAACAAAACAAACCTCAAACTAAATTAGCCTTCGTAGTAGTTCACAATAACCTTGTTAAAATTACATTCTTGCATGAAATGAAAGAATACATCTCGTCTTTAAACAAATAAATGATTACAACACTGTCCATGTGCTACTACAGATGCACACGTTGGACAGGTCAACATCACGTTCTCCCCTCTAGCATTAGGAAAACAATAAACACCATGAATGTCATTATCACAGCAATGATAATAGTTTCCCTCAAAACTGAAGATTACTATAAATAAATATTCAATTTGAATTGTAATTCTCACTTTAGATATCTTGTTAAACTCCAACGTGGTCCGAGAGTAACTGGATGTAACTAGCAGTAGTTAGCCACCAACACCCAATTACAAATCTGCAAACATCAACAGTAAACGAATACAGCTAGGTGCTTTTACCATCTGACTACATAAGGATAGAAACAGAGAGAGAGAATAAATATCCCACATGAAAAAATACTATAGAATACTATAGCAATTATTATAGAATGCTGTAGTAAACTGTTGTATACTATAGAATATTATACTACACACTGTAGTATCCCTCGATCACGTGTGGACTCCCGAGTGGCGCAGCGGTCTAACGCACTGCATCTCAGTGCAAGAGGCGTCACTACATTCCCTGGTTTATTCCAGGCTGTATCACATCCGGCCTTGATTGGGAGTCCCATAGGGCGGCGCACAATTGGCCCAGCGTCGTCCGGGTTTGGCTGGGGTAGGCCGTTAATGTAAATAAGAATTTGTTCCTAACTGACTTGCTTAGTTAAGTAAAGTTTAAATAAAAAATTAAATAGTACCTACTATAGATTGCTGTAGAATACTATAATAAATACTTAATGATTATCTGCAAAAAAAACTATATAGTAAATACTACACTAATTAATTTGCATATATCCTGCCCATTCCCCTCCCCCATATCCCAATTTGTGCCACCCATAAGTTAGAAACCTACATGCCAAGTATATACCATATTGTGTTCCATTCATGTTATAGAAAAGAGCTGAGTGCTGAACTACAGTATCTGTTCAGACTCCAGTCCTACATATGTACCTACATGTTATGGGACATTTGCTCTTTTAGTATTTCTCTAGTAGGTTTACTGAAGGAGAAACCCTAAAGCAAAACCACTATATTACAGTCTGCAAAAACAGTGCTTCAAGACTTCTGTGGGAGTATAACCTAGGTTAAAGTTAAAGTAAATAAATTCATGGATAAGAAACTTGAGTTCTGTAATTTTTTATATTGATTGATTTTAGCCTTGAAGTGTTTCAGAATGGTTGAGACTGGTACTTATTGAACCTCTGTATTGAACTGCCGGTAAACAGCTGCTGTCTAACAGCAGGAATACTGTAGTTGTCCATTTGGAAGATGAGGTAGAATAAAGTTCAGGGGATTTACACTTACTCTGGACTGCATGAGTTGATATGCATAGTACAGAATCACATTCTCTCCCACATGAAAAAATACTGTAGTATACTATGGTATGAAAACTACAGTATTCGTTTTAGTGTTTTGCAGACAGTATTGTAGTATTTACTGTAGTATACTGTATTATTTACAGTTAACTATTGTATAAATAGCATATACAATAGTAATTCATGTAGTATATTTGTTTATTGTAATATAGTGTAGTATTTACTGTAGTGGTTTTGCAGACATTACCGTAGTATTTACTATAGTGTTTTTGTTTGTTATCTTTGACATAGAAGTGGAGACTTTCTCCTTGAGGAATCCTACTGGAGAAACACACAAAGAGCAACTTTTCCATAACCTGTAGGACTGTGGTCTGCCTTGGGCTTCAGGGCTTCCGTACACTCTTCCGTACACTTTTCTAGCAACATGTGTCATGGTCTTTAGCACATGCACATGCATTAATGAATGTGTCTGCCTGAAAACATGACTATGCCATCCATTTATCAATTGGACACTTGTACAGGGACCTTCAGAATCTGTCAGGAGAAAAGCAAGATGGAGAAAGAGTGAGGAAGAGGAGGAGAGCGTGGATGTTAGAGAAATAAATAGAGACAGAAAAAGAGAGAGGGAGTGAAGAGAGATTGTTATAAAGATTGTAGAAATGTTAAAAATAATGTAGGAGACTAACACAATAGATATGGTAGGAGAAAATTCAAAGAAAAACCAACCGGATTTTTTTGTTGTTGAGAGCCCATGCTCTTCCATTAGAACGTATAGGGAAAAAATGTAATCCAGCTCCCAGTATGCAATTCCTATGGCTTCCACTGGATGTCAGTAGTCTTTGTTCAAGGTTTCAGGCTTGTTTCTTCCCAAACGAGGAAGAATTATGAGTTTTAGTACTGGGATACAGACTTGGAAATCAGTCTGTCCAAGCGCGACGAAGAGGACGTGTATCTGCTAATATCGTTTTCCTATTGAACATACTTCTTTCCGTATGAAATATTATAGTTTAATTACATTTTAGGGTACCTGAGGATTAAATAGAAACGTATTTTGGATTGTTTTAACAAAGTTAAGCGGTAGCTTTTTGGATTCCTTTCTCTGCATGTTGAATGAGTGGATTACTCAAATCGAAGGCGCCAACTAAATGGACTTTTTGCGGTTTAAAAAATAAGGAATTTATCTAACAAAATGACACTACATGTTGTAGCTGGGACCCTTTGGATGACAAATCAGAGGAAGATTTTCAAAAAGTATGTGAATATTTACTCGTTATTTGTGAATTTATGAAACCTGTGCTGGTGGAAAAATATTTTGATGTGGGGCGCCGTCCTCAAACAATCGTATGTCATGCTTTCGCTGTAAAGCCTATTGTAAATCGGACAGTGCAGTTAGATTAACAAGAATTTAAGATTTTAACTGATATAAGACACTTGTATGTTCCTAAATGTTTAATATCCATAATCTTTATGATAATTTATCGCGCCAGCGGGACGCCTATCCCAGAGAGGTTTTTAATGTCTCTTAGCTGCTTTTGCCACCCCTCTCTGTTCGATGTCTGAAAATCTGGGCTTTACACAGAACAGTCTGCTTTGAGCGTACAGAAATGGGTGCAGTTATCCTAGGGCCTGAAGGCAGATTGTGTGAACAGTTTCAACACACTCAATCTGATTGGCAGTGAATAAATCCTACAGCAAACCCTTTAATCCAGGTATTTACTGTTTCTATTCCCTCCCTACCTACCTCCCCTCCAATTAAAGCTCCACCACCATATTTAACAGTAGGCATGGGATTCTTATCTGCTTATGCATTCTCATTTCAACACCAAACCAACCACTTGTGTGCATGGCTAAAGACCTAATTTTCATGTCATCCAACAAACGTAAACGGCATTGGCACTTGGATCGAAACCGGTGCTATGGTCCGATTACATAAACATAGAGCTCTTTAACCATGAACACCAGTGGTGAACTGAGAATGCATAAGTAGATAAGAACCCCATACCTACTGTAAAATATGGTGGTGTTATGGGTAGGGTTGCACATTTTGGGGAATATTCAGAGGGGGAAACTTTCCGTGGGATATAACGGGAATAAATGGGAATTAACGGAAATATATGCAAATTAATATTAATACCATTTAAATATAGATGTTTTTTTCACTGGGTATATTTACCATATCATATGGAGACAGAAACATAAACATTTTACCTTATCATAAGTATACATACTTGCAAATGATTAAATGCTTCTAATAGAAGGAAAAAAACGATTTAGTTACGAATTGAACTTTAATTAAATGAGTTGACTCTTCACATGGGATGATTTCACTGAACAACAAAATAAATATTGAATGATCCCCAATGATCCATCGCATCTCCCAAAAATGTTTTCTACATACGTCTGTAAAATGGTAGTCTAGAAACTAAAGCTTTGGTTGTCTTCCTCTCAGGCTTCCATGTCTTCTCCCTGGACCTCCTCAAAGTCCACCTTTTGAACATTAGACTCTGAGGCCTCATCTTCACTGTCACTTTCCAACCTTGTTGGGGATGGCTCGTTGTCAGGCTCAAAAAGCCTCAAATTTGCCCGGATGGCCACCAATCTTTCAACCCTTGTGTTGGTCAGCCTGTTGCGCGCTTTGGTGTGTGTGTTCTCAAACAAGGATCAGTTGCGCGCTGAGGCAGCTGATGTTGGTGGGATTTGGAAGATGATGGAGGCAACAGGGGAAAGAGCCTCAGATCCACAAAGTCCCTTCCACCAGGTCTCTGATGAAATTTGTTGATATATCTCCATCCCAAAGCCCTTGCTTGAACGTGTACTCATCCAGGTCAAGGTGGCGAGACACAGTAGTGATGACACCATAGGCCTTGTTGATCTCTGCACCAGACAGGTGTGCTCTTGCCAGCGTACTTGGGGTCCAACATGTAATCTGTGGCGTGTATGGGCTTCAGGCAGAAGTCTTAACGCTTTTTGATGTATTTCAGAACTGCAGTTTCCTCTGCTTGGAGCAACAGTGAAGTGGGCAGGGCAGTATGGATTTCTTCTCTTACATCTGCAAGCGGAGTCTGAACATCAGACAGGATGGCATTGTCTCCCTCAATCCGTGCAATGGCTACTGCTATAGGTTTCAGGTTGCTCACTACTCTCTCCCAAAATACATCATCCAGGAGGATCCTCTTGATGGGGCTGTCCATATCGGCAGACTGTGATATGGCCATTTCTTGGAGAGACTCCTTCCCCTCCAGGAGACTGTTTAACATGATTACAAACTGGGTGTTGCTGGGCAGCTTCAACGTGGTGCTCTTATTCTTCTCACTTTGCTTGGTGAGATGGATTGCTGCTATGACTTAATGACCCTTCACATACCTAACCATTTCCTTGGCTCTCTTGTAGAGTGTATCAATTGTTTTCAGTGCCATGATGTCCTTGAGGAGCAGATTCAAAGCATGAGCAGCCAGCCAATGGGTGTGATGTGAGGGTAGGACTCCTCCACTTTAGATCAAGCAGCCTTCATGTTCGCAGCATTGTCCCTCACCAGTGCAAATACCTTCTGTGGTCCAAGGTCATTGACTGCCTTCAGCTCATCTGCAATGTAGAGACTGGTGTGTCTGTTGTCCCTTGTGCCTGTGTTCTTAATAGAATACTGGTTGAGGGGTGGAGATGATGTAGTTAGTTATTCCTTGCCCACGAACATTCGACCACCCATCAGAGATGCTTGCAATACAGTCTGCGTCCTCTATGATTTGCGTGACCTTCACCAGAACTCTGTTGAACTCTGCATCCAGCAAATGAGTAGATAAAGCATGTCTGGATGGAGGGGTGTATGCTGGGCGAAGAACATTCAGAAATCTCTTCCAATACACAATGCTTGTGAGCATCAGAAGTGAACCAGTTGCATACACAGCTTGAGCAAGACATTCATCAGCATTTCTCTGACTACGTTCCTCCATTGAGTCAACAAAAACTTCTGATTCCAGGAGGACCATGAGCTGTTGCTATTGATAAGGTGTCTGATTCATCATTTTCACCTCGAATAGAAGTAGAGGGACTTTTGTCAGAAGTTGCTTGTTGTGAGCGCTGAGGGAACTTTATGCACTTGGCCAGATGATTCTGCATCTTTGTTGCATTCTTCAAATATGATTTGGCACAGTATTTGCAAATGTACACAGCTTTTCCTTCTACATTAGCTGCAGTGAAATGTCTCCACACATCAGATAGTGCCCGTGGCATTTTCCTGTAAAGATTAGAAAGAAATGAATAAAAAAAGAACTCCTTTGTAAGATAAATGTTTTAAAATGAAACATGTATGGAAACAGGTGAATTAACACCCCTCGGTTAGAAGGCTCAAGCAAGCTAAAACCCATATGGTAGCAAAAACTAACTAGCAGAAATTGTTAACCTCTATGGGCTAGGTGGGACGCTTGCGTCCCACCTACTCAACAGCCAGTGTAATCCCGTGGCGCGATATTCAAATACCTTAGAAATGCTATTACTTCAATTTCTCAAACATATGACTATTTTACACCATTTTAAAGACAAGACTCTCGTTACTCTAACCACACTGTCCGATTTCAAAAAGGCTTTACAACGAAAGCAAAACATTAGATTATGTCAGCAGAGTACCCAGCCAGAAATAATCAGACACCCATTTTTCAAGCTAGCATATAATGTCACATAAACCCAAACCACAGCTAAATGCAGCACTAACCTTTGATCTTCATCAGATGACACCCCTAGGACATTATGTTATACAATACATGCATGTTTTGTTCAATCAAGTTCATATTTATATCAAAAACCAGCTTTTTACATTAGCATGTGACTAGCATTCCCACCGAACACTTCCGGTGAATTTACTAAATTACTCACGATAAACGTTCACAAAAAACATAACAATTATTTTAAGAATTATAGATACAGAACTCCTCTATGCACTCGCTATGTCTGATTTTAAAATAGCTTTTCGGTGAAAGCACATTTTGCAATATTCTCAGTAGATAGCCCGGCATCACAGGGCTAGCTATTTAGACACCCAGCAAGTTTAGCACTCACCAAAGTCAGATTTACTATAAGAAAAATGTTATTACCTTTGCTGTTCTTCGTCAGAATGCACTCCCAGGACTTCTACTTCAATAACAAATGTTGGTTTGGTCCCAAATAATCCATAGTTATATCCAAATAGCGGCGTTTTGTTAGTGCGTTCAAGACACTATCCGAATGGTAAAGAAGGGTGACGAGCACAACGCATTTCGTGACAAAACATTTCTAAATATTCCATTACCGTACTTCGAAGCATGTCAACCGCTGTTTAAAATCAATTTTTATGCCATTTTTCTTGTAAAAAAGCAATAATATTCCGACCTGGAGTGGTGATTTTCGTTCAAAGAGAGAGAAAATAAAAACATCTCTTGCCCTCGTGCACGAGCCCCAGTCTGATGGTCCTCTGACAGGCCACTATCCAAACGCGCTAATGTGTTTCAGCCAGGGGCTGCCTTGATATCATTCAGCTTTTTCCCGGGTTCTGAGAGCCTATGGGAGCCGTAGGAAGTGTCACGTTACAGCAAAGATCCTAAATGTTCAATAAACAGAGGCAAGAAGCCCAAGGAATGGTCAGAGAGGGTACTTCCTGTTTGGAATCTTCTCAGGTTTTTGCCTGCCATATGAGTTCTGTTATACTCACAGACACCATTCAAACAGTTTTAGAAACTGTAGGGTGTTTTCTATCCAAAGCTAATAATTATATGCATATTCTAGTTTCTGGGCAGGAGTAGTAACCAGATTAAATCGGGTACGTTTTTTATCCAGCCGTGCAAATACTGCCCCCTATCCCCAACAGGTTAACAAATCAGAAATTATTTAAACACACTTTGCTGTAGGCTACTATTTACTAGTTAACAAAAAATCATATCATATGAAATATATTCACCCCACACAGTATTGTAATCAAATCTTACCAGAATGCATGTAGTCCTTGGCTCAGTTAGTGTAGTAGTGTGGGCTCAATAGCATCTCATTAATGTGCAAGATCTTGAGAATCAGCTGTACATGAGATGGAAGAGTGCACTGCACATGTAATGGAAGAATTCACTGTGCGTGCAGAGGGTTGCAATTCCATAAAATTGGGGATAGTTTAACCAACATATGCCACAAGATCTATCATTTCCTTGTGTATCCCACAAAAAAGGTTCACTGTTTATAAGCTAACTTTTTTGATGAATTTAATCAAAATTCCCAAAATTCCCAGGCTTAACATCCCATGGAAAGTTTCAGAAAAAAATCCAGACATTTACCGGAAAGTTTCCAACCCTTTGCAACCCTAGTTATGGGTCTGTTTTGCTTCCACTGGTCCTGGGGGACCTTTGTGTAAGTTACCTGTACATTCCCAAGAAGTTAGAGGACCATGTCCAGACCTTTTTTAGGACATTCTCAGGACTTTAATTGTACTCGTCCGTAGGACATTGAGTGATGCTCTCAAGGGAACGTTCTCTGGGGGCCCTTTGTGTAGTTCCCTGTAAGTTCCCAGGACGTCACTGAGGACCATGTCAGGAGGCTGAAACTTGGTTGCAACTGGATCTTCCAGCACTACAAATCCACAAAGAAATTGTTAATTCACCACAAAATCACATTTTGCAATGTTCATCTCAGTATCCGGACTTAAATCCCATTGAAAACCTCTGGTTTGAATTGATGAGTGCAGTCCATAAGTGCAGACTAAGGATATCAAGGATCTGGAAAAGTTCTGTATGGAAGAATGGTCTAAGATCCCTCCCAATGTGTTCTCCAATCTCATAAAACATTTGAGATAAGGCTCAGTTCCGTTGTCGTCGCAAGGTGAGGTATTGAAAGATTTTGAAAAAAAGGGTGTCAAAAATGTGGATCCCTATATTTTTGAGACATACAATTATTACTTGTTAAACAAAATGTCTTAGTATAAAATATTCTAATCCTCCCAAAAATGTTTGCATATAATATAGTTGAGTATAGCAATTATTTGTTTTAAACAGTCATTTTTGCTCATCTTTATTAAGGGTGTCAAGAATTTCGGACCCCACTGTATGCCGTGTTCGTGGTGACTTTCAATTTAAGTAATTTGCATACTGTCAGCCACATTTGATAGATTAAACTTTTACTATAGCCTATAGGTAGACACGCCATAAAGTCAATTTTTTTGTAGTGTTCAAGCAGAAGAGTTGTAATGCCTTCCTCGACAAGGACAAACATAACACGCAGCACCCCTTCTACAGGCATGTTGGGGGAAGGTTCTTGAAATGTAAAATCCAATCAAAATGTAGTCGTTGGAATGCAGCAGACCATTCCAGCCGTTTCGGCTAATACAACATTTTCCAGACATCCAAAGCAGGCGTGACAGCAACGTGATTTGGAGTTATGGCTAAGCAAGACTGTAAAGCAAGTAACAGCATACTTTTCATGCGATGGTAACATCAATTGGTGATGTAAATTCACATACGTGAGGGTAGCCAAGCCTATCCATTTAACATGTAGCTAGCTACAGTGCCTTGCAAAAGTATTCATCCCCCTTGGAGTTTTTACTATTTTGTTGCATTACAACCTGTCATTTAAATATATTTTTATTTGGATTTCATTTGATGGACATACACAAAATATTCCAAATTGGTGAAGAGAAATGAAAAATGTACTTGTTTCAATTTCTTTTTTAAAGCAGTAAACTGGTGCATCCATATGTATCCATCCCCTTTGCTATGAAGCCCCTAAATAAGACCTGGTGCAACTAATTACCTTCAGAAGTCACATAATTTGTTAGATTGCACACAGGTAGACTTTATTTAAGTGTCAAATGATCTCACTATATATACACCTGTTCTGAAAGGCCCCAGAGTCTGCAAAACCACTAAGCAAGGGGCACCACCAAGCAAGCAGCACCATGAAGACCAAGGAGCTCTCCAAACAGGTCAGGGACAAAGTTGTGGAGAAGTACAGATCAGGGTTGGGCTATAAAAAAATATCTGAAACTTTTAACATCCCACGGCACACCATTAAATCCATTATTAAAAAAATGGAAAGAATATGGCACCACAACAAATCTGCCAAGAGGAGGGCATTAATAAGAGAGGCAACAGATAACTCTGAAGGACCTGCAAAGCTCTACAGCAGAGATTGGAGTATCTGTCCATAGGACTACTTTAAGCAATACACTCCACAGAACTGGGTTTTACGGAAAAGTGGCCAGGAAAAAAAGCCATTGCTTAAAGAAAAAAATAAGCAAACACGTTTGGTGTTCGCCAAAAGGCATGTGGGAGACTCCCCAAACATATGGAAGAAGGTACTCTGGTCAGATGAGACTAAAATTGAGCTTTATGGCCATCAAGGAAAATGCTATGTCTGGCGCACACCCAACACCTCTCATCACCCCGATAACACCATCCACACAGTGAACCACGGTGGTGGCAGCATCATGCTGTGGGGTTGTTTTTCATCGGCAGGGACTGGGAAACTGGTCAAAATGTAAGAAATTATGGCGCTAAGTACAGGGAAATTCTTGAGGGAAACCTGTTTGTCTTGCAGAAATTTGAGACTGGGAGGGAGGTTCACCTTCCAGCAGGACAATGACCCGAAGCATACTGCTAAAGAAACACTTGACTGGTTTAAGGGGAAACATTTAAATATTTTGGAATAGCTTAGTCAAAGCCCAGACCTGTGGTACGACTTAAATATTGCTGTACACCAGCGGAACCCATCCAACTTGAAGGTGCTGGAGCAGTTTTGCCTTGAAGAATGGGCATAAATGTGGCTAGATGTGCCAAGCTTACAGAGACTTACTGCTGTAATTGCTGCAAAAGGTGGCTCTACAAAGTATTGACTTTGGGGGGGGGGGGGGTGAATAATTATGCACGCTCAAGTTTTCAGTTTTTTTTGTCATTTTCCTTGTTTGTTTCACAATTAACAATATTTTGCATCTTTAAAGTGGTAGGCATGTTGTGTAACTCAAATGATACAACCCCCCCCCCCCCCCCCCCCCAAAATCCATTTTAATTCCAGGTTGTAAGGCAACAAAATAGAAAAATGCCAGGGGAGTGAATACTTTTGCAAGCCACTGTAGCTAAGCAAAAAAAATTGTATCGTTTAGCTTGCTTCATCATAGATATGGATTTTGGAAAGAGCGTGATATCGGCAAGTAGCTAGCTATATTTCGAGTCTAAGCACATTCTGCTAATCAAATGGCAACCCTGACTATTTGCATTGTCCCCCCACCCTCTTCTACTCTGCTGTTACTCTCTGTTATTATCTATGCATAGTCACTTTAATAACGCTATCTACATGTACATATTACCTCAATTACCTCTGTACCGGTACCCCCTGTATATATCCACACTATTGATATTTACTACAGCTCTTTAATTATTTGTTATTCTTATCGCTTACTTTTTTTGGGAGGGGGAGGGTATTTTCTTAAAACTGCATTGTTGGTTAAGGGCTTGTAAGTAAGCATTTCACTATAAATTACACACCTGTTGTATTCGGCGCATGTGACAAATAAGATTTGATTTGGTAATGTTGTCTGTCTGACTACTGTCATCACCACTATAACTGGCAAGCAAATCAAACAAAATGTAGTGGTTACTAGCTAGTTTATCTACTGACAGTTAGCGTGTTAGCTAGCCAAAAATGATAATCTGTCATTAGCTATCTATGTATATCTGTAGTTGCTGATCTAGCAGCAAGCGTGATTAATTGTTAATTAACTGTCGTAAAACATGACGTTGAAAAGGGAACAATATTAGCCTGCTTAGGTACGTTGGTTAAAGAAAAAAGTGCATAACTTACAATAATGTTTATGCAACTTTACAAAGTTTCTAGATAGCTTAGCAAACATCTCAGCAAACGGGACATCCTGAGGACATTCGGCAATGTTTCCATTAGGTCCCTTACGGGTTTCGGTGCAATGTTATCCCACTGATGTTCTGAGAACATTCTAAGAATGTCACATGATGGTCCCACGGGAGCGTTCTCTGGGGGACCTTTGTGTAGTTCCCAGGACATCACTGAGGACCATGTCCGGACCTATTAGGATGTTCTCAGGACTTTAATTGTACTTGCCCTTAGGACGTTGAATGATGATCCCAAAGGAACATTCTCTGAGGGACCTTTGTCTAGTTCCCTGTAAGTTCCTAGGACATCACTTATGAACATGTGAGACCAATTTTAGGACCTTTTTAGGATGTTTTTATAGTTCCCGGTTGGTCCCCTGAACGTTCTTCGGAAGTTGTGTCATGGTCCCCTGGAGGGTTTTTTGGCCCAACGCTCTAACCGGTAGGTTACCTGCCACTGTATGGTAAGGCGGTTCTAAGGTAAGTGGTACGCTGTTAAGCTAAAATAGTGTACAACTCTTTAATCAATGACAATATGATTATAATTGACAGTACTGACTTTTCAACATGACCCCATCTGGGATTTGAATTCACAACCTTGGGATTTATGATATGCAGATTTTTCTGTAGCGCCACAAAGTCTGTATATTATCTGAAGTCCCCTATACATTAATTACCTATAGTAAATCTCTGAACTTAGCAAAAGAGTGCCATCAGCACTGCTATTATACACTGCTCAAAAAAAATTTAAGGAACACTTAAACAACACAATGTAACTCCAAGTCAATCACACTTCTGTGAAATCAAACTGTCCACTTAGGAAGCAACACTGATTGACAATAAATGTCATATGCTGTTGTGCAAATGGAATATACAACAGGTGGAAATTATAGGCAATTAGCAAGACACCCCCAATAAAGGAGTGGTTCTGCAGGTGGGGACCACAGACCACTTCTCAGTTCCTATGCTTCCTGGCTGATGTTTTGGTCACTTTTGAATGCTGGCGGTGCTTTCACTCTAGTGGTAGCATGAGACGGAGTCTACAACCCACACAAGTGGCTCAGGTAGTGCAGCTCATCCAGGATGGCACATAAATGCGAGCTGTGGCAAGAAGGTTTGCTGTGTCTGTCAGCGTAGTGTCCAGAGCATGGAGGCGCTACCAGGAGACAGGCCAGTACATCAGGAGACGTGGAGGAGGCCGTAGGAGGGCAACAACCAGCAGCAGGACCGCTACCTCCGCCTTTGTGCAAGGAGGAGCAGGAGAAGCACTGCCAGAGCACTGCAAAATGACCTCCAGCAGGCCACAAATGTGCATGTGTCTGCTCAAACGGTCAGAAACAGACTCCATGAGGGTGGTATGAGGGCCCGACGTCCACAGGTGGGGGTTGTGCTTACAGCCCAACACCGTGCAGGACGTTTGGCATTTGCCAGAGAACACCAAGATTGGCAAATTCGCCACTGGCGCCCTGTGCTCTTCACAGATGAAAGCAGGTTCACACTGAGCATATGTGACAGACGTGACAGAGTCTGGAGACGCCGTGGAGAACGTTCTGCTGCCTGCAACATCCTCCAGCAGGACCGGTTTGGCGGTGGGTCAGTCATGGTGTGGGGTGGCATTTCTTTGGGGGGCCGCACAACCCTCCATGTGCTCGCCAGAGGTAGCCTGACTGCCATTAGGTACCGAGATGAGACACTCACACCCCTTGTGAGAACATATGCTGGTGCTGTTGGCCCTGGGTTCCTCCTAATGCAAGACAATGCTAGACTTCATGTGGCTGGAGTGTGTCAGCAGTTCCTGCAAGAGGAAGGCATTGATGCTATGGACTGGCCCACCCGTTCCCCAGACCTGAATCCAATTGAGCACATCTGGGACATCATGTCTCGCTCCATCCACCAACGCCACGTTGCACCACAGACTGTCCAGGAGTTGGCGGATGCTTTAGTCCAGGTCTGGGAGGAGATCCCTCAGGAGACCATCCGCCACCTCATCAGGAACATGCCCAGGCGTTTTAGGGAGGTCATACAGGCACGTGGAGGCCACACACACTACTGAGCCTCATTTTGACTTGTTTTAAGGACATTACATCAAAGTTGGATCAGCCTGTAGTGTGGTTTTCCACTTTAATTTTGAGTGTGACTCCAAATCCAGACCTCCATGGGTTGATAAATTGGATTTCCATTGATTATTTTTGTGTGATTTTGTTGTCAGCACATTCAACTATGTAAAGAAAAAAGTATTTAATAAGATTATTTCTTTCATTCAGATCTAGGATGTGATATCAGTTAATCTGTCTATTCTCTCATTGATTTCATTTACTTATTTCAGCAATTTGAGTTTGGATTTTCAGTGTAGTTGTCTAATGTTGGTGGGGTATATTATTCTGTTTTAATGTTACTCCTGAATCACTATGATAAACATGATAGTTTTTCTTCAGGGAAAATTGAACAGAGCTGAGATTTACTTTGAAGTTTAAAGTGTAGGAATAGGCCTACAGGATAACTCATTCATTGATACAGACATGGTGGTGTAGCAGGAAGATTGGAATGCTGTGAACCAAGAGGTTGTGTGTTAAAATCCCAGTGGAGGAAATGTGAAATAATAATTACTGTATGAATAAACATACACAATGTAAGTATCTGCGTTCAATATGTAAGTTAAAAACCTTATCTTAAGTGCAATGTGTGGGTGTCCCTAGCATTGCCAAAAGACAATGAGCTGTGACTGGATCAGTGGTTCACCAATCAGGGCCTTGATGGTCTTGGCAACAGTTAAGGCGTGATGTGTATTGATACTAGGGCGTGTGCCCTGGGTAAAATGTTTCTTTTTTGGGGAGAATGTTTCTTTGCGACCATCAGGTGACGTCTTCAGGACAAACCAAGAACTAGACAAAAACTTCTGGGAGAGGCCGAGTGGCGCAGTGATCTAAGATTCTGGGTTCAAGTCCAGGCTCTGTTGCATCCGGCCGCGACCGGGAGATCCATGGGGCGGCGCACAATTGGCCCAGCATCCTCCGGGTTAGGGGAGGGTTTGGCCGGCGGGGATGTTCTTGTCCCATCATGCACTAGCGACTCCTGTGGTGGGCGCAGCGCACAGTGTTTCCTCCGACACATTGGTGCGGCTGGCTTCCGATTTAAGGGGCATTGTGTCAAGAAGCAGTGCGGCTTTGTTGGGTTGTGTTTCGGAGGATGCACGACTCTCGACCTTCGCCTCTCCCGAGTCCGTACGGGAGTTGCAGCGATGAGACAAGACTGCAACTACCAATTGGGGAGAGAAAGGGGTAAAAGTAACAACAACAAAAAATAAAAATAAAATAAAACTTCTGGAGGACAATAATACAACTTCCCAAGAACATTAAGGGGACCATGACACAACATCCCAAGAAAGTCCTAAAAACATCCCTGGGACAAACCAGGAACTAGACAAAACCTCCAGGGGACAATGACACAACATCCCAAGAACATCCTGGAGATGTCTCCAGGACTAGGGCTGTTAAGGTGACCATGTGACTGCTAGTGAAGCGGTAACAAGTCATGACCACAGTCAAATATCACGTGACCATTTAGTCACGGTAACTAGGCTTCTTGTTAAGGGAATTTTCAATTCCAATAATGCATTTAATCTTTAACTAATTCATCGAGGTTTGTAAGACCCTGGGTTCACTAATAATTGGGCAAAGTTTCAGATTTTATAAAAAAGGTTCACAGATCTTTATTCATGAGATCTCTAAAGTCAAAAATGAGGACCCAGTCCTTTTATAATACACACACACATTCCTATCTTTAGACCACTCCCTGCTCAAACAACCAGTACTTTTCCACTAACCACAAAGAACCATAAATGTAGTCACATTCTTCAAGGCTTTCACCTCCCCTCCCCCGTTGGGACCCTCTTGGTTTGAAATCCTCATGTTTTTCTATAATCTACTCTACAACTTCACTCTGTTTACATCCCTACTAAAGAATATAACATCATAGTATTACAATACTAACAGATCTACCCACATCCTGGTTTTATCTTCTCATGATTCTCAAACATTTCATACTATCCTACAATTTCAGAGTGGAACACTTTAGTCGTTATTCTAACACATTCAAATTATTCTAACCCTTCTCCAAAACTGCACTATGATGCTGCTGATTGGTCGGCAACTGATGACCAAACTTGCTAATGGCTTGGTACACAGTGCTCTATTGTCCCTCTAATCACTCTGACATCAATGCAAAATCAAATCAAACACTTCATGAGAGCCCTGGCTTCTGAGTTTGAGCGAAATAGTATCACCTGTTGCTCAGCGAGAGAGGGGAAAAAAGAGGAAAAATCACAAAGACGGGGGCAGCCAGGGCACGCGCCTAAGCCCACAGTCCCTTGATCGGCCACTTGAGAAAGGCGATAATGTGTTTCAGCCTGGGGCTGGGATGACGACATTCTGTTTTTTCCCGGGCTCTGAGAGCCTATGGAAGACGTAGGAAGTGTCACGTTAGAGCAGAGATCCTTTGTAATTGAATGAGATGGCAAAGAAGTTCAAGAAATGGTCAGACAGGCCACTTCCTGTAAAGGAATCTCTCAGGTTTTGACCTGCCATTTGAGTTCTGTTATACTCGGACACCATTCAAACAGTTTTAGAAACTTTGGAGTGTTTTCTATCCAAAGCCAATAATTATATGCATATTCTAGTTACTGGGCAGGAGTAGTAACCAGATTAAATCGGGTACGTTTTTTATCCAGCCGTGAAAATACTGCCCCCTAGCCATAACAGGTTAATGCATGGCATTAAATAGGTGTTCCTATACGCCCATTCTATAGGCTATGTTTTGCAATTGCGTGAGAAAGCAAAGTTTTGATGGCCTCTTTTAAAAAGAGGTAGATCCCATCAAATCAAATGTATTTATATAGCCCTTCATACATCAGCTGATATATCAAAGTGCTGTACAGAAACCCAGCCTAAAACCCCAAACAGCAAGCAATGCAGGTGTAGAAGCACGGTGGCTAGGAAAAACTCCATAGAAAATCCAAAACCTAGGAAGAAACCTAGAGAGGAACCAGGCTATGAGGGGTGGCCAGTCCTCTTCTGGCTGTGCTGGGTGACGGTTATAACAGAACATGGCCAAGATGTTCAAATGTTCATAAATAACCAGCATGGTCAAATAATAATAATCACAGTAGTTGTCGAGGGTGCAACAAGTCAGCACCTCAGGAGTAAATGTCAGTTGGCTTTTCATAGCCGATCATTGAGAGTATCTCTACCGCTCCTGCTGTCTCTAGAGAGTTGAAAACAGCAGGTCTATGACAGGTAGCACGTCCGGTGAACAGGTCAGGGTTCCATAGCCGCAGGCAGAACAGTTGAAACTGGAGCAGCAGCACGGCCAGGTGGACTGGGGACAGCAAGGAGTCATCATGCCAGGTAGTCCTGAGGCATGGTCCTAGGGCTCTGGTCCTTCGAGAGAGAGAAAGAAAGAAAGAGAGAATTAGAGAGAGCATACTTAAATTCACACAGGACACCGGATAAGACAGGAGAAATACTCCAGATAACAGACTGACCCTGGCCCCCCGACACACAAACTACGGCAGCATAAATACTGGAGGCTGAGACAGGAGGGGTCAGGAGACACTGTGGCCCCATCCGATGATACCCCCGGACAGGGCCAAACAGGCAGGATAATACCCCACCCACTTTGCCAAAGCACAGCCCCCACACCACTAGAGGGATATCAACAGACCACCAACTTACCATCCTGAGACAAGGCTGAGTACAGCCCACAAAGATCTCCGCCACGGCACAACCCAAGGGGGGGGCGCCAACCCAGACAAGAAGACCACATCAGTGACTCAACCCACTCAAGTGATGTACCCCTCCTAGGGACGGCATGGAAGAGCACCAGTAAGCCAGTGACTCAGCCCCTGTAATAGGGTTAGAGGCAGAGAATCCCAGTGGAGAGAGGGGAACTGGCCAGGCAGAGACAGCAAGGGCGGTTCGTTGCTCCAGAGCCCTTCTGTTCACCTTCACACTCCTGGGCCAGACTACACTCAATCATATGACCTACTGAAGAGATGAATCTTCAGTAAAGACTTAAAGGTTGAGACCGAGTCTGCGTCTCTCACATGGGTAGTCAGACCATTCCATAAAAATGGAGCTCTATAGGAGAAAGCCCTGCCTCTAGCTGTTTGCTTAGAAATTCTAGGGACAATTAGGAGGCCTGCGTCTTGTGACCGTAGCGTACGTGTAGGTATGTAAGGCAGGACCAAATCGTAAAGATAGGTAGGAGCAAGCCCGTGCAATGCTTTGTAGGTTAGCAGTAAAACCTTGAAATCAGCCCTTGCCTTAACAGGAAGCCAGTGTAGGGAGGCTAGCACTGGAGTAATATGATTACATTTTTTGGTTCTAGTCAGGATTCTAGCAGCCATATTTTGCACTAACTGAAGTTTATTTAGTGCTTTATCCGGGTAGCCGGAAAGTAGAGCATTGCAGTAGTCTAACCTAACAAAAGCATGAATTAATTTTTGTGCATAATTCTTGGACAGAAAGTTTCTGATTTTTGCAATGTTACATAGATGGAAAAAAGCTGTCCTTAAAACAGTCTTGATATGTTCGTCAAAAGAGAGATCAGGGTCCAGAGTAACGCCAAGGTCCTTCGGTTTTATTTGAGACGACTGTACAACCATCAAGATTAATTGTCAGATTCAACAGAAGATCTCTTTGTTTCTTGGGACCTAGAACAAGCATCTCCGAGTTTAAAAGTAGAAAGTTTGCAGCCATCCACTTCGTTATGTCTGAAACACAGGCTTCTAGCGAGGGCAATTTTGGGGCTTCACAATGTTTCATTGAAATGTACAGCTGTGTGTCATCCGCATAGCAGTGAAAGTTAACATGTTTTCGAATGACATCCCCATTTACATTTACATTACATTTAAGTAATTTAGCAGACGCTCTTATCCAGAGCGACTTACAAATTGGTGGATTCACCTTATGATATCCAGTGGAACAACCACTTTACAATAGTGCATCTAAATCTTTTAGGGGGGGGGGGGGTTAGAAGGATTACTTTATCCTATCCTAGGTATTCCTTAAAGAGGTGGGGTTTCAGGTGTCTCCGGAAGGTGGTGATTGACTCCGCTGTCCTGGCGTCGTGAGGGAGCTTGTTCCACAATTGGGGTGCCAGAGCAGCGAACAGTTTTGACTGGGCTGAGCGGGAACTGTGCTTCCTCAGAGGTAGGGAGGCGAGCAGGCCAGAGGTGGATGAACGCAGTGCCCTTGTTTGGGTGTAGGGCCTGATCAGAGCCTGAAGGTACGGAGGTGCCGTTCCCCTCACAGCTCCGTAGGCAAGCACCATGGTCTTGTAGCGGATGCGAGCTTCAACAGGAAGCCAGTGGAGAGAGCGGAGGAGCGGGGTGACGTGAGAGAACTTGGGAAGGTTGAACACCAGACGGGCTGCGGCGTTCTGGATGAGTTGTAGGGGTTTAATGGCACAGGCAGGGAGCCCAGCCAACAGCGAGTTGCAGTAATCCAGACGGGAGATGACAAGTGCCTGGATTAGGACCTGCGCCGCTTCCTGTGTGAGGCAGGGTCGTACTCTGCGAATGTTGTAGAGCATGAACCTACAGGATCGGGTCACCGCCTTGATGTTAGTAGGGAACGACAGGGTGTTGTCCAGGGTCACGCCAAGGTTCTTAGCACTCTGGGAGGAGGACACAATGGAGTTGTCAACCGTGATGGCGAGATCATGGAACAGGCAGTCCTTCCCCGGGAGGAAGAGCAGCTCCGTCTTGCCGAGGTTCAGCTTGAGGTGGTGATCCGTCATCCACACTGATATGTCTGCCAGACATGCAGAGATGCGATTTGCCACCTGGTTATCAGAAGGGGGAAAGGAGAAGATTAATTGTGTGTCATCTGCATAGCAATGATAGGAGAGACCATGTGAGGATATGACAGAGCCAAGTGACTTGGTGTATAGCGAGAATAGGAGAGGGCCTAGAACAGAGCCCTGGGGGACACCAGTGGTGAGAGCACGTGGTGCGGAGACAGATTCTCGCCACGCCACCTGGTAGGAGCGACCTGTCAGGTAGGACGCAATCCAAGCGTGGGCTGCGCCGGAGATGCCCAACTCGGAGTGGGTGGAGAGGAGGATCTGATGGTTCACCGTATCAAAGGCAGCAGATAGGTCTAGGACGATGAGAGCAGAGGAGAGAGAGTTAGCTTTAGCAGTGCGGAGAGCCTCCGTGACACAGAGAAGAGCAGTCTCAGTTGAATGACCAGCCTTGAAACCTGACTGATTTGGATCGAGAAGGTCATTCTGAGAGAGATAGCAGGAGAGCTGGCCAAGGACGGCACGTTCAAGAGTTTTGGAGAGAAAAGAAAGAAGGCATACTGGTCTGTAGTTGTTGACTTTGGAGGGATCGAGTGTAGGTTTTTTCAGAAGGGGTGCAACTCTCGCTCTCTTGAAGACGGAAGGGACGTAGCCAGCGGTCAAGGATGAGTTGATGAGCGAGGTGAGGTAAGGGAGAAGGTCTCCGGAAATAGTCTGGAGAAGAGAGGAGGGGATAGGGTCAAGCGGGCAGGTTGTTGGGCGGCCGGCCGTCACAAGACGCGAGATTTCATCTGGAGAGAGAGGGGAGAAAGAGGTCAAAGCACAGGGTAGGGCAGTGTGAGCAGGACCAGCGGTGTCGTTTGACTTAGCAAACGAGGATCGGATGTCGTCAACCTTCTTTTCAAAATGGTTGACGAAGTCATCCGCAGAGAGGGAGGAGGGGGGGGAGGGGGAGGAGGATTCAGGAGGGAGGAGAAGGTGGCAAAGAGCTTCCTAGGGTTAGAGGCAGATGCTTGGAATTTAGAGTGGTAGAAAGTGGCTTTAGCAGCAGAGACAGAAGAGGAAAATGTAGAGAGGAGGGAGTGAAAGGACGCCAGGTCCGCAGGGAGGCGAGTTTTCCTCCATTTCCGCTCGGCTGCCCGGAGCCCTGTTCTGTGAGCTCGCAATGAGTCGTCGAGCCACGGAGCAGGAGGGGAGGACCGAGCCGTCCTGGAGGATAGGGGACATAGAGAATCAAAGGATGCAGAAAGGGAGGAGAGGAGGGTTGAGGAGGCAGAATCAGGGGATAGGTTGGAGAAGGTTTGAGCAGAGGGAAGAGATGATAGGATGGAAGAGGAGAGAGTAGCGGGAGAGAGAGAGCGAAGGTTGGGACGGCGCAATACCATCCGAGTAGGGGCAGAGTGAGAAGTGTTGGATGAGAGCGAGAGGGAAAAGGATACAAGGTAGTGGTCGGAGACTTGGAGGGGAGTTGCAATGAGATTAGTGGACGAACAGCATCTAGTAAAGATGAGGTCAAGTGTATTGCCTGCCTTGTGAGTAGGGGGGGAAGGTGAGAGGGTGAGGTCAAAAGAGGAGAGGAGTGGAAAGAAGGAGGCAGAGAGGAATGAGTCAGAGGTAAAATATATTGTGAAAACAATAGTGGTCCTAAAACGGAACCTTGAGGAACACCGAAATTTACAGTTGATTTGTCAGAGGACAAACCATTCACAGAGACAAACTCATATCTTTCCGACAGATAAGATCTAAACCAGGCCAGAACTTGTCTGTGTAGACCAATTTGGGTTTCCAATCTCTCCAAAAGAATGTGGTGATCGATGGTATCAAAAGCAGCACTAAGGTCTAGGAGCACAAGGACAGATGCAGAGCCTCGGTCTGACGCCATTAAAAGGTAATTTAACACCTTCACTCTGAGTGCAGTCTCAGTGCTATGATGCGGTCTAAATCCAGACTGAAGCATTTCGTATACATTGTTTGTCTTCAGGAAGGCAGTGAGTTGCTGCGCAACAGCTTTTTCTAACATTTTTGAGAGGAATGAGAGATTCGATATAGGCCGATAGTTTTTTATATTTTCTGGGTCAAAGTTTGTCTTTTTCAAGAGAGGCTTTATTACTGCCACTTTTCGTGAGTTTGGTACACATCCGGTGGATAGAGAGCCATTTATTATGTTCAACATAGGAGGGCCAAGCACAGGAAGCAGCTCTTTCAGTAGTTTAGTTGGAATAGGGTCCAGTATGCAGCTTGAAGGTTTAGAGGCCATGATTATTTTCATCATTGTATCAAGAGATATAGTACTAAAACACTTGAGTGTCTCCCTTGATCCTAGGTCCTGGCAGAGTTGTGCAGACTCAGGACAACTGAGCTTTGGAGGAATACGCAGATTTAAAGAGGAGTCCGTAATTTGCTTTCTAATGATCATGATCTTTTCCTCAAAGAAGTTCATGAATTTATTACTGCTCAAGTGAAAGCCATCCTCTCTTGGGGAATGCTGCTTTTTAGTTAGCTTTGCGACAGTATCAAAAAGACATTTCGGATTGTTGCTTGGATTTTCCTCAATTAAGTTGGAAAAATAGGATGATCGAGCAGCAGTGAGGGCTCTTCGATACTGCACGGTACTGTCTTTTCAAGTTAGTCGGAAGACTTCCAGTTTGGTGTGGCGCCATTTCCGTTCCAATTTTCTGGAAGCTTGCTTCAGAGCTCGGGTATTTTCTGTATACCAGGGAGCTAGTTTCTTATGACAGATGTTTTTAGTTTTTAGGGGTGCAACTGCATCTAGGGTATTGCGCAAGGTTAAATTGAGTTCCTCAGTTAGGTGGTTAACTGATTTTTGTCCTCTGACGTCCTTGGGTAGGCAGAGGGTGTCTGGGAGGGCATCAAGGAATCTTTGGGTTGTCTGAGAATTTATAGCACGACTTTTGATGCTCCTTGGTTGGGGTCTGAGCAGATTATTTGTTGCGATTGCAAACATAATAAAATGGTGGTCTGATAGTCCAGGACTATGAGGAAAAACATTAAGATCCACAATATTTATTCCATGGGACAAAACTAGGTCCAGAGTATGACTGTGGCAGTGAGTAGGTCCAGAGACATATTGGACAAAACCCACTGAGTCGATGATGGCTCCGAAAGCCTTTGAGTGGGTCTGTGGACTTTTCCATGTGAATATTAAAGTCACCAAAAATGTGAATATTATCTGCTATGACTACAAGGTCCGATAGGAATTCAGGGAACTCGGTGAGGAACGCTGTATATGGCCCAGGAGGCCTGTAAACAGAGATATAAAAAGTGATTGAGTAGGCTGCATAGCTTTCTTGACTAGAAGCTCAAAAGACAAAAACATATTTTTTGTAAATTGAAATTTGCTATCGTAAATGTTAGCAACACCTCCGCCTTTGCGGGATGCACAGGGGATATGGTCACTAGTGTGTGTAACCAGGAGGTGAGGCCTCATTTAACACAGTAAATTCATCAGGCTTAAGCCATGTTTCAGTCAGGCCAATCACATCAAGATTATGATCAGTGATTAGTTAATTGACTATAACTGCCTTTGAAGTGAGGGATCTAACACTAAGTAGCCCTATTTTGAGATGTGAGGTATCACGATCTCTTTCAATAATGGCAGGAATGGAGGAGGTCTTTATTCTAGTGAGATTGCTAAGGCGAACACCGCCTTGTTTAGTTTTGCCCAACCTAGGTCGAGGCACAGACACGGTCTTAGTGTAGTCAGCTCAGCTATCCCCATTGACTGTGCTAGTGGCAGACTCCACTAAGCTGGCAGGCTGGCTAACAGCCTGCTGCCTGGCCTGCACCCTATTTCATTGTGGAGCTAGGGGAGTTAGAGCCCTGTCTACGTTCGTAGATAAGATGAGAGCACCCCTCCAGCTAGGATGGAGTCCGTCACTCCTCAACAGGCCAGGCTTGGTCCTGTTTGTGGGTGAGTCCCAGAAAGAGGGCCAATTATCTACAAATTCGAGCTTTTGGGAGAGGCAGAAAACAGTTTTCAACCAGCGATTGAGTTGAGACTCTGCTGTAGAGCTCATCACTCCCCCTAACTGGGAGGGGGCCAGAGACAATTACTCAATGCCGACACATCTTTCTAGCCGATTTACACGCTGAAGCTATGTTGCGCTTGGTGACCTCTGACTGTTTCATCCTAACATCGTTGGTGCCGACGTGGATAACAATATCTCTATACTCTCTACACTCGCCAGTTTTAGCTTTAGCCAGCACCATCTTCAGATTAGCCTTAACGTCGGTAGCCCTGCCCCCTGGTAAACAGTGTATGATCGCTGGATGATTCGTTTTAAGTCTAATACTGAGGGTAATGGAGTCGCCAATGACTAGGGTTTTCAATTTGTCAGAGATAATGGTGGGAAGCTTCGGCGTCTCAGACCCCGTAACGGGAGGAGTAGAGACCAGAAAAGTTTCGGCCTCTGACTCCGACTCGCTGCTTAATGGGGAGAACTGGTTGAAAGTTTCTGTCGGCTGAATGAGTGACACCGGTTGAGCATTCCTACAGCATTTCCCTCCAGAAAAGCCATGAGAAAGTTGTCCGGCTGCGTGGACCGTGCGAGGAGATTTATACTAACGTTACTATCTGTACTTACTGGTGGGACAGACGCTGTTTCATCCGTTCCTACACTGAAATTACCCTTGCCTAACGATTGCGTCTGAAGCTGGGCTTGCAGCACAGCTATCCCCGCCGTAAGGCGATCATTTTCCTGTATATTATGAGTACAGTGACTGCAATTAGAAGGCATCATGTTAATGTTACTATTTAGCTTCGGCTGTTGGAAGTCCTGACAAACCATGTCCAGATAAAACGTCCGGAGTGAAAAAGTTGAGTGAGGGGAAAAATATAAACAGTATTTAAAAAGTAAAAACCGTAAAGTTGTCAGGTAGCAAAGTAAGGTTAGCAACAAAACGCACAGCAGCACGTAAACAAGTCTGCAAGTTGTGACCGGAAATGACGCACAGATCTGGTCAGCTTTCTATAAGCTAGGTCTACTGTATTTATTTAAACTTTCCTAATATTAAGCACATTGCTTCGCTACAACCGCAGTAGCCTACCTGGCAATTCTAAGAACGTCACATTCGCTATTCAAGTGCACACTGATGACGTCTTTTTCCCCCCTGCCCTGTTCCGACAGGTGCATGGTAATGGCCCATCATGAATCAAAACTAATTTCACACATGTTATTTTGTAAAGACAAGATTAAATTAGGTTAGAATAGTATCACTTGTGAAAGACTGCACACAGCTGGGCATCAAAGGCACATGCATTTTTCATGTGAAGTTTTCAAATCATAGTCACGTGCCTCATGTAGCCTAGCCCATAGGCCACATTTTTTTGTTAAGGTTTGTATCACAACTTAAGTGGCCAAATCATTCTAAGCATATCCTATATGCCTAGGACCCCTGAAACAGGGCTGGAGAACCCATAGCCTACAGAGCCTAGTGGAAAATGTATTCTTATAAGCCCAGTCATTGCACAATCACTTTACACCCAGTCTGTGTGAAAACAGAGTTTTGACTGGCCGCTTTAACACCCTCTTAAGTGTAAAGTCCCCTGTTTATGGGACCTGCGTGGTTCTGGTACCGGTTCCGACCTACATATTTTGCTTAGAAATGGATCTGTGGATGCCGTAGTACATTTTCTGAGCCTGTGTGACACAGAATGTGAAATCTGAAACAACTTGAAGCTGGGATGTCCCTCCTACCATTTAAATGCGCGAACCACTGCATTTAACCATGGAGAGAGGACTGGGAATATGGCTGAAATATAAACGGTGTAGTTTTCCCTCCGCAAGGCAATCAAACAAGCGAAATGTTGGTATAGGGACAAAGTGGAGTCGCAATTCAACGACTCCGACACGAGACCTATGTGGCAGGGTCTACAGGAAATCCCGGACTACAAGAAGAAAAGCAGCCACGTTACGGACACTGACGTCTCGCTTCCAGACAAACTAAACATTATATTTGCCCGCTTTGATAATACATTGCCACCGGACTGCGCCCCCCCCCACCTCCTTCTCCGTGGCCGACGTAAGACATTTAAATGTGTTAACCCTCGCACGGCTGCTGGCCCAGACGGCATCCCTAGCCACGTCCTCAGAGCTCTGGCTGGTGTGTTTACGGACATATTCAATCTCTCCCTATCCTGGTCGGCTGTCCCCACATGCTTCAAGATGGCCACCATTGTTCCTGTACCCAAGATGACAAAGATAACTGAACTAAATGACTACCGCCCCGTAGCACTCACTTATGTCATCATGAAGTGCTTTGAGAGACTAGTCAACGATCATATCACCTCCACCTTACCTGCCACCCTAGACCCACTTCAGTTTGCATACAGCCCCAACAGGTCCACAGATGATGCAATGCCTTCGCACTGCCCTATCCTGTCTGGACAAAAGGAATACCTACAGTTGAAGTCGGAAGTTTACATACACCTTAGCCAAATACATTTAAACTCAGTTTTTCACAATTCCTGACATTTAATCCTAGTAAAAATTCCCTGTCTTAGGTCAGTTAGGATCACCACTTTATTTTAAGAATGTGAAATGTCAGAATAATAGTAGAGACAATTATTTATTTCAGCTTTTATTTCTTTCTTCACATTCCCAGTGGGTCAGATGTTTACATACACTCAATTAGTATTTGGTAGCATTGCCTTTAAATTGTTTAACTTGGGTCAAATGTTTTGGGTAGCCTTCCACAAGCTTCCCACAATAAGTTGGGTGAATGTTGGCCCATTCCTCCTGACAGAGCTGGTGTAACTGAGTCAGTTTTGTAGGCCTCCTTGCTCGCACATGCTTTTTCAGTTCTGCCCACAAATGTTCTATAGGGTTGAGGTCAGGGCTTTGTGATGGGACAGCCTACAGAGAGGAGTTGAAGGCACTCGGAGTGTGGTGTCAGGAAAACAACCTCACTCAGCGTCAACAAAACAAAGGAGATGATCGTGGACTTCAGGAAACAGCATAGGGAGCACCCTATCCACATCAAAGGGACAGTGGTGGAGTTCCTCGGCGTACACATCACGGACAAACCTGCCCTCCAAGACACCTACAGCACCCGATGTCACAGGAAGGCCAAAAAGATCATCAAGGACAACAACCACCCGAGCCAGTGCCTGTTCACCCCGCTACCATCCAGAAGGCGAGGTCAGTACAAGTGCATCAAAGCTCAGACCGAGAGACTGAAAAACATCTATCTCAAGGCCATCTGACTGCTAAACAGCGATCACTAACTCAGAGAGGCTGCTGCCTACATACAGACTCATATCACTGGCCACTTTAATAAATGGATCACTACTCACTTTAAACAATGCCACTTTAAAAATGTTAACATATCTTGTATTACTCATCTCATATGTATATACTGTACCTTATACCATCTATTACACCATGCCGATGCTGCTCATCCATCTATTTATATGTACCTATTCTCATTCATCCCTTTAGATGTGTGTATTAGGTAGTTGTGGGGGATTTGTTAGATTACTTGTCAGATATTACTGCACTGTCGGAACTAGAAGCACAAGCATTTCGCTACACTCGCATTAACATCTGCTAACCATGTGTATTTGACCAATAACATTTGATTTGGATGTCTCTCCTACCATTTCATTCGCTCTTCCTTCAGTCCATCAACTCCTGGCTGAGCCCTACATCACAGCCACTGAAAGCACATTCCTGCAATCCTTACATAGTAGAGCAGCAGGAGAGAGTGGTTTCATCACTGTAGCACATTCAGAGATAGATTTATAGCCATTAATTAATTGATTTTAAACAAAAAACACTCTGTCATAGAAGGACAACATTAATATGAGATGAAAGGCGAGTTCCTAATAAGTTCAGGAGCGCTGTGAGATGTTCACAGTGATAGGGGCAGATGTTTTGATCGAGAGACCTTCAGAAAATATTCACATTTTCGATAACACCAAACATACAAAATATGTGTTTTACAGCTATAAGGAAGGTGAAATCTTATAGTTAGTCGTTTTATATTTTCATTATACTATATTTAGAAAACATACAAGTAATTTCAAGCCCCATTCACTCTGTTTTGTTGAATAGGAAATACTTCATATAAAATGTAATATTTAACATATTTGTACTGTGTACTTGAGTGACTACACATCATCAATTTATACACTTTTTTTACCGGAAAGGTGAGATTTTAACCTTTCTTGGAGTATGCAGCATTACTAGTTATTGTTCAATACATGATTAGTTTTGGGGATTACGTAGATCACATTTTTGATTACATTTAACTGGTTTTAAAAGAGGATCACAGCTTTCTCATGCTGATATAGATTTATTGCTCAATTCTTAAAATTAAACATGTATTAACATCTTAACTGTCACGGCTGTTGAAAGGAGCGGACCAAAGTGCAGCGTGGTTGTAGTTCAACATTTGATTAAATCCGTGAAACTTTGCAATACACAAATAACTGAATAAACAAAAACAAGCCGTGACGCAGAGAGAAACAAACACTACTCAAAATATAATCACCCACAAAACCCAGGAAGAAAAACCCCTACTTAAATATGATCTCCAATTAGAGGCAACGAGGACCAGCTGCCTCCAATTGGAGATCAACCCAAAAAAACAACATAGAAATAGAACAACTAGAACTTAAACATAGAAGTAGAAATCATAGAAAAACACAAAACACCCCCTGTCACGCCCTGACCTACTCTACCATAGAAAATCACATCTTACTATTGTCAGGACGTGACATTAACCGAGGGAAGCACTTGCTCCATTCGCTATTCAAGTGCAGGCTGTGGATGACGTTTTACTTTAATTACACACATACAGTAACAGTCAAAGGTTTGGAAACACCTACTCAGTCAATGGTTTTTCATTATTTTTACTATTTTCTACATTGTAGAATAATAGTGAAGACATCAAAAACATGAAATAACACATGTGGAATCATGTACTGTAGTAACCAAAATAGTCTTAAACAAATAAAACTATACTTTATATTTGAGATTCTTCAAAGTAGCCACCCTTGGCTTTGATGACCGCTTTGCACACTCTTGGCATTCTCTCAACCAGCTTCATGAGGTAGTCACCTGGAATGCATGTCAATTAACAGGTGTACCTTGTTAAAAGTTTGGTGGAATTGCTTTCCTTAATGTGTTTGGGCCAATCAGTTGTGTTGTGACAAGGTAGGGGTGGCATACAGAAGATGGCCCTATTTGGTAAAAGACCAAGTCCATATTATGGCAAAAACAGCTCAAATAAGCAAAGAGAAATGACAGTCCATCATTACTTTTTAAGACATGAAGGTCAGTCAATTGGAAAATTTCAAGATCTTTGAATGTTTCAAGTGCAGTTGCAAAAACCATCAAGCACTATGATGAAACTGGCTCTCATGAGGACTGCCACAGGAAAAGAAGACCCAGAGTTAACTCTGCTGCAGAGGATAAGTTCATTAGAGTTACCAGCCTCAGAAATTGCAGCCTAAATAAATGCTTCAGAGTTCAAGTAACATCAACTGTTGAGAGGAGACGGTGTGAATCAGGCCTCCATGGTCGAATTGCTGCAAAGAAACCACTACTAAAGGACGAGTCCAAATTTTTAGATTTTTGGTTCCAACCGCCGTGTCTTTGTGAGACGCAGAGTAGGTGAACGGATGATCTCCGCATGTGTGGTTCCCACCGTGAATCATGGAGGAGGAGGTGTGCTTGTGTGGGGGTGCTTTGCTGGTGATACTGTCTGTGATTTATTTAGAATTCAAGGCACACTTAACCAACATGGCTACCACAGCATTCTGCATCAATACGCCATCCCATCTGGTTTGCGCGATCATCATTTGTTTTTCAACAGGACAATGACCCAACACACCTCCAGGCTGTGTAAGGGCTATTTGACCAAGAAGGAGAGTGTGGAGTGCTGCATCAGATGATCTGGTCTCCACAATCCCCCGACCTCAACCCAATTGAGATGGTTTGGGATTCTTCAAAGTAGCCACCCTTTGCTTTGATGGACGCTTTGCACACTCTTGGCATTCTCTCAACCAGCTTCACCTGGAATGCCTGGAATACATGGAATGCATGTCAATTAACAGGTGTACCTTGTTAAAACAGAGTGAAGGAAAAGCAGCCAAGAAGTGCTCGGCGTATGTGGGAACTTCTTCAAGACTGTTGGAAAAGCATTCCAGGTGAAGCTGGTTAAGAGAATGCCAATGGTGTGCAAAGCTGTCAACAAGGCAAAGTGTGGCTACTTTGAAGAATCTCAAATATAAAATATATTTACATTTGTTTAACACTTTATTTGGTTACTACGTGATTCCATATGTGTAATTTAATACCGTTGATGTCTTCTATTATTCTACAATGTAGAAAATAGTAAAAATAAAGAAAAACCATTGAATGAGTATGTGTCCAAACTTTTGACTGTTACTGTATATCAATCTAGCAAAGCAGGTAACTAAAAGCAACTTTCTAAACAATGTTATGGTTCGTTTCTAGTTTGTTAACGTTAAGTTAGCTGGCTAGCTAGTTCAAATAGTGACCATATCATAGCTGACAACATCTTAACAGTTTTATTCATTATTACAGGAAAATAAACTCACAACAAGATCATTAGTTAGTGGCGAGCTAATGACGGAAAATAGCTTACGGTTGTGAGTGTGAGGAAATAAAAGCAGGGACATTTCAGGACAATTTTAGAACTTGGACACTCACTGGCTGAACAATATGTCCTAATTTGTCTTTGGTGCAGGTCATGTTGTTCTTTACATTACTGTCTCTGGTAAACACACACTATATCAGGGCTGCCCAACCCTCTTCCTGGAGATCTACCGTCCTGTGGGTTTTTAGTCCAACCCTAATTTAACACACTATATCAAATAAAATTGAAGTGTATTCGTCACATGCACTGGATACAGAAGGTGTAAACAGTATATTAAAATGGTTACTTGCATAGTGGAGTATTTTGGTTAGACATGTAGCTAGCTAGCTAGCAATAATACAATAATCCCAACTCATAATGTTAATACCATGCATGAATGTGCAGGTACATAAAGCTAACCAACTAGGTTCAATGTTAGCTAGCTAGCTAATATTAGGCTTTAACTAGCAATGCAAATGGCTTTCTGAGATTGAATAATACTACCACATAGATCATACACGTAACATTAGCTAGCTAGCTAACAGTACGCTTTAACTTGCAATGAAAAATATAAACATATAATATCTGAAAATGTAGCTAGCTAGACTCTCTACCCGTATACATGGAGGAACACTTATCCTTCTCTGTCACAGATACCATGATTGCCCTTAGTTTGATTATGTAATCCAAAGACATGCGTTTCATACAACAGCCTTCAGTGAGTACTCTTTTCGACTCCCTCTGCATATTTGCAATCAAACGCCAGAATTCTCACCATCTCATTAACTATCATACTCTGCTTCCACCAGGCATTCCACTGATATCAAAACTCGGTCGACTTCTTCCGTGACAACAACACTGTTGATCGCCATTCCAGAAGATTCTACAATGTCTGATTCAATTAAAATGTTTTTACCTAAATCAGGGATTTCCTCATTGTCTGATTCATTTTCAGAGTCAGAGAGAGTCAGCATGGCAGAATTGTCCTCCAGAAAGTGGAGAGCATTAGCAACACTTTTGCAGTTCTTCGTGATATCTTTCAAAAAAGTTGCGTTAGAAATTATTACCTACACATACTGAGCAGCTCATGTTATAAACAGAAGCATATTACATTGCAGACCAATCTGAACTCATCTCTTGGCATGTCCAGCCCATCCATAATCTCAGCCAGTCATGCCTAGCGGGAAGGTTTTGGGCTTTCCCAGGCTAAACCAACTGGACTCGTAATTTAACAATTGTATTAATATTTACAGATGGCATACAATTGTGTTATTGAGGCACATGAAAGTTCACGTTCTAGAAAGCATTTCTGCCAAAAGAAATGCATTTTGATAAAAAAAATTATGTTGACGTTCAAATGCCTCTCCTGTGAAGTAGTGACGTGCGACATACACCTAGTTCACAGAAACTAGTCATAAATGTGTGACTTCCACTGAGATTGAAACTGCGATGTTCGTTGCTGTAGTTTACGGCCTCTAGCCATGCGTGCCCGGTCAGTATTTTGGCCATTATTATCAAATCAAATTTTATTGGTCGCATACACATTCTTAGCAGATGTTATTGTGAGTGTAGCGAAATGCTTATGTTCCTAGCTCCAACAGTGCAGTAATATCTAGCAATTCACAACAATACACACTGAAAAGCAGTAGGAGTCAGTGGTAGCGCTGTGTTTTAGTTACACCTGCTGCCTGTATGAAAACACACAACCCCTCTGCATCCACATGCTTTGCCATTAGTAAGTCCTATGTACCATAACAATCTAAGCACAACATCGGTGTAGCCTGGTAGTTATCCAGTACGTCTCCTTTCATGTGAGTGGATGGGCCAGCCCTGGGCACAATCAAGCATATGTAGATGAAAGAATTAACCCAGCCTACACCAGCTTGCCCAAACCATTAATAAAGGAAAATGGCCTGACAATTATCACTGAGAGACGGGGGTGGAGGAGTGTAAAACGGAGGGGATGGCTGCCGTTTTACAGGCTCCAAACCAACTGTGCTATTTTGTGGTTTTTTTTCACATTGTTTGTAAGTTATTTTGAAATGAGCTTTTGGATAACAGAACAGCAATTACTCACCTCGACCTGGACAAAGATTTTTTTATTTAATTTGTCCGACGTGAAGGATATACACTTCTTCTCCGAGACCAAGCCCAAATCCCTGTCATTCACGTGAAGAAAAGACAGAAATACAGGGGGCGGAGATCGGGGTGCCTTGTGAGAATTCATCAGTGAGTGGGTAACCCGCCTCTACCATCCATTCTATTGGCCAACGTGCAATCACTGGAGAATAAACTGGATGATCTTCATTTGAGACTAAACCCAACCAACGGAACATTAAAAACTGTAATATCTTGTGTTTCACCCAGTCTGGCTGAACAACGACACGGATAATATACAGTTGGCTGGGTTTTCTGTGCATCGGCAGTACAGAACAGCTACGTCTGGTAAGATGATGGGTGGTGGTGGGTGTCTATTTGTCAATAACAACTGGTGCGCGATGTCTAAGTCTTGAGGTATTGCTTGCCTGAGGTAGAGTATCTCATGATAAGCTGTAGACCAAGATGGTGTAGCAGTCAGATGTCTTGTCTTTGTCCTGTCGTGTCCCTTGTATATCTTTTTACATATTTTTCTTCGCATATCTTTTAAAAATATTTTCCTAAACCTCAACTTCTAAATACTCTTCTGCAACCCGCCTCACCCAATGTGGCGTGGATCTGTTTTTTTCTAAAGTATTTCTATTTACTTTGGATCTGGAATCCCTCAACTGAAGCTAGACAGCTAGCTACCTATCAGCTTTCAGTCAGCAAACCAATGCTAGCGGTCATCAGCTAACCTTCAGCTCGGAAAGCTCTCACCAGTTCGAACACTGACTCAAACCAGAGCATAACGGACCTATTATTATTTGTATTTTTTTTCTCCCATATCCCCGGATTCCTACCGCAAACTCTGAACATTTTCATCTGGATCTTCGCAACTAGCTAACCGCAATCCCGGGTGACTACTCCTGGCTAGCGTTTCCATCCCGGAGCAAGCACCAATTAGCCTGAAGCTAGCCCGGCCAGGGCTCCTGTGCTACCACCGAAGCCCACTCCTGGGCTACAATATCCCCCGTCGATCCTCTACGACTGGAATACCGACATAATCTGCCCGAGGATTCCAACAGGTACCTCAGGCGTGACGTCCGCTGAAGGCCCATTCTGCTAACCGTGGCCTACTAGCTACCTAGAGCTACTTGGAACCCTACTAATTCCACGACTGGTCTATCGACGTCACCGCACAAAGAGGCAAAAACAGACTTACCCCCATCGCAACGTCCCCCAAAGGCTAACTTGCTAGCCCCGGTCTGTTATCTGCTTGCTTGCTAACCCGGTCTGCTAACTGCTAGCTTGCCAGCCCCGGTCTGCTAACTGCTAACTTGTTTAGCCCCGGCCTACTAACTGTTAGCTTGTTAGCATCGGCCTGGACCCATATGTTCACTTGGCTACGCATGCCTCTCTCTAATATCAATATGCCTCGTCCATTACTGTCCTGGTTAGTGATTACTGTCTTATTTCACTGTAGAGCCTCTAGCCCTGCTCAATATGCCTTAACCAACCATGTTGTTCCACCTCCTACATATGCGATGACATCACCTGGTTTAAACGTCTCTAGAGACTATATCTCTCTCATCATTACTCAATGCCTAGGTTTACCTCCAATGTACTCTCATCCTACCTTACCTTTGTCTGTAGACTATGCCTTGAATCTATTCTATCGTACCCAGAAAATTGCTCCTTTTACTCTCTGTTCCGAACGTGCTAGACGGACAGTTCGTATAGCCTTTAGCCATACCCTTTTCCTACTTCTCCTCTGTTCCTCTGGTGATGTGGAGGTCAATCCAGGTCCTGCAGTGCCTAGCTCCACTCCCACTCCCCAGGTGCTCTCATTTGTTGACTTCTGTAACTGTAAAAGCCTTGGTTTCATGCATGTTAACATTAGAAGCCTACTCCCTAAGTTTGTTTTACTCACTGCTTTAGCACACTCTGCCAACCCGGATGTCTTAGCCATGTCTGAATCCTGGCTTAGGAAAACCACCAAAAACCCTGAAATCTCCATCGCTAACTATAACATTTCCCGCCAAGATAGAACTGCCAAAGGGGGCGGTGTTGCAATCTACTGCAAAGATAGCCTGCAGTTTTGTATTACTATCCAAGTCTGTACCCAAACAATTCGAGCTTCTACTTCTAAAAATTCACCTTTCCAGAAACAAGTCTCTCACTGTTGCTGCTTGCTATAGACCTCCCTCTGCCCCCAGCTGTGCCCTTGATACCATATGTGAATTGATTGCCCCCCATCTATCTTCTGAGCTCGTGCTACTAGGTGACCTAAATTGGGACATGCTTAATAACCCGGCCATCCTACAATCTAAGCTTGATGCCCTCAATCTCACACAAATTATCAATGAACCTACCAGGCACAACCCCAAATCCGTAAACACGGGCACCCTCATAGATGTCATCCTAACTAACTCGTCCTCCAAATACACCTCTGTTGTTTTCAATCAAGAGCGCAGCGATCACTGCCTCATTGCCTGCATCCGTAATGGGTCTGCGACCAAACGACCACCCCCTCATCACTGTCAAACGTTCCCTAAAATATTTCTGTGAGTAGGCCTTTCTAATCGACCTGGCCGGGGTATCCTGGAATGACATTGACCTCATCCCGTCAGTAGATGAATCCTGGCTATTCTTTAAAAGTGCCTTCCTCACCATCTTAAATAAGCATGCCCCACTCAAAAAATTTAGAACTAGGAATAGATATAGTCCTTGGTTCACTCCAGACCTGTCTGCCCTTGACCAGCACAAGAACATCCTGTGGTGTTCTGCATTAGCATCGAATAGCCCCCATGATATGCAACTTTTCAGGGAAGTTAGGAAGAAATATACACAGGCAGTTAGAAAAGCTAAGGCTAGCTTTTTCAAACAGAAATTTGCATCCTGTAGTACTAACTCAAAAAAGTTCTGGGACACTAAAGTCCATGGAGAATAAGAGCACCTCCTCCCAGCTGCCCACTGCTCTGAGGCTAGGAAACACAGTTACCACCGATAAATCCACTATAATTGAGAATTTCAATAAGCATTTCTCTACGGCTGGCCATGCTTTCCACCTGGCTACCCCTACCCCGGTCAACTGCCCGGCACCCTCCACAATAACCTACCAATGCCCCCACCATTTCTCCTTCACCCAAATCCAGATAGCTGATGTTCTGAAAGAGCTTCAGAATCTGGACCCATACAAATCAGCCGGGCTAGACAATCTGGACCCTCTCTTTCTAAAATGATCTGCCGAAATTGTTGCAACCCATATTACTAGCCTGTTCAACCTCTCTTTCGTATTGTCTGAGATTCCCAAAGATTGGAAAGCTGCCGCAGTCATCCCCCTCTTCAAAGGGGGTGACACTCTAGACCCAAACTGCTACAGACCTATATCTATCCTACCCTGTCTTTCTAAGGTCTTCGAAAGCCAAGATAACAAACAGATTACGGAACATTTCAAATCCCACCGTACCTTCTCCGCTATGCAATCTAGTTTCAGAGCTGGTCATGGGTGCACCTCAGCCACGCTTTCGACTCTGTCAATCACCACATTCTTATTGGCAGACTCGACAGCCTTGGTTTCTCAAATGATTGCCTTGCCTGGTTTACCAACTACTTCTCTGATAGAGTTCAGTGTGTCAAATCGGAGGGCCTGTTGTCCGGACCTCTGGCAGTCTCTATGGGTGTTCCACAGGGTTCAATTCTCGGGCCGACTCTCTTCTCTGTATACATCAATGATGCTGCTCTTGCTGCTGGTGATTCTCTGATCCACCTCTACGCAGACGACACCATTCTGTATACTTCTGTCCCCTCTTTGGACACTGTGTTAACTAACCTCCAGACGAGCTTCAATGACATACCACTCTCCTTCCCTTGGCCTCCATCTGCTCTTCAACACAAGTAAAACTAAATGCATGCTATTCAATCGATCACTGCCCGCACCTGTCCGCCCATCCAGCATCACTACTCTGGATGGCTCTGACTTAGAATACGTGGACAACTACAAATACCTGGGTGTCTGGTTAGACTGTAAACTCTCCTTCCAGACTCACATTAAGCATCTCCAATCCAAAATTAAATCTAGAATCGGCTTCCTATATCGCAACAAAGCATCCTTCACTCATGCTGCCAAACATACCCTCGTAAAACTGACCATCCTACCGATCCTCGACTTCGGTGATGTCATCTATAAAATAGCCTCCAACACTCTACTCAACAAACTGGATGCAGTCTATCACAGTGCCATCTGTTTTGTCACCAAAGCCCCATACACTACCCACCATTGTGACCTGTACGCTCTCGTTGGTTGGCCCTCGCTTCATACTCGTCGCCGAAACCCACTGGCTACAGGTTATCTACAAGTCTCTGCTAGGTAAAGCCCTGCCTTATCTCAGCTCACTGGTCACCATAGAAGCACCCACTCGTAGCACGCGATCCAGCAGGTATATCTCACTGGTCACCCCCAAAGCCAATTCCTGCTTTGGTCGTCTTTCCTTCCAGTTCTCTGCTGCCAATGACTGGAACGAACTGCAAAAATCTCTGAAGCTGGAGACTCATATCTCCCTCACTAGCTTTAAGCACCAGCTGTCAGAGCAGCTCACAGGTCACTGCACCTGTGCATAGCCCATCTGTAAACAGCCCATCTATCTATCTATCTATCTATCTATCTATCTATCTATCTATCTATCTATCTATCTATCTATCTATCTATCTATCTATCTATCTATCTATCTATCTATCTATCTATCTATCTATCTATCTATCTATCTATCTATCTATCTATCTATCTATCTATCTATCTATCTATCTATCTACCTACCTCATCCCCATACTGTATTTATTTATTTATCTTGCTCCTTTGCACCCCAGTATCTCTACTTGCACATTCATCTTCTGCACATCTACCATTCCAGTGTTTAATTGCTATATTGTAATTACTTCGCCACCATGGCCTATTTATTGCCTTAACTTACCTCATTTGCACTCACTGTATATAGACTTTTTGTTTTCTTTTGTTCTGCTGTATTATTGACTGTATGCTTTGTTTATTCCATGTGTAACTCTGTGTTGTTGCATGTTTCGAATTGCGATGCTTTATCTTGGCCAGGTCGCAGTTGCAAATGAGAACTTGTTCTCAACTAGCCTACCTGGTTAAATAAAGGTGAAATATTTTTTTTAAATAAAAACTACCTACCAAGAGAGTTTATATATTTTTTGTAGCTGTCTATTTACCACCACAAACCTATGCTGGCATAAAGATCGTACTCAACGAGCTGTATAAGGTCATCGGCAAACAAGAAAATGCTCATCTAGAGGTGGCGCTCCTAGTGGCCAGAGACTTTAATGCAGGCAAACTTAACCTCTATGGGCTAGGTGGGACGCTTTCAAATACCTTAGAAATGCTATTACTTCAATTTCTCAAACATATGACTATTTTACACCATTTTAAAGACAAGACTCTCGTTAATCTAACCACACTGTCCGATTTCAAAAAGGCTTTACAACGAAAGCAAAACATTAGATTATGTCAGCAGAGTACCCAGCCAGAAATAATCAGACACCCATTTTTCAAGCTAGCATATAATGTCACATAAACCCAAACCACAGCTAAATGCAGCACTAACCTTTGATGATCTTCATCAGATGACACTCCTAGGACATTATGTTATACAATACATGCATGTTCTGTTCAATCAAGTTCATATTTATATCAAAAACCAGCTTTTTACATTAGCATTTGATGTTCAGAACTAGCATACCCACCGCAAACTTCCGGTGAATTTACTAAATTACTCATGAATAACATTCACAAAATATATAACAATTATTTTAAGAATTATAGATACAGAACTCCTTTATGCAATCGCGGTGTCAGATTTTAAAATGGCTTTTCAGCGAAAGCACATTTTGCAATATTCTGAGTACATAGCCCGGCCATCACGGCTAGCTAATTTGACACCCACCAAGTTTGGCCCTCACCAAACTCAGATTTACTATAAGAAAAATTGGATTACCTTTGCTATTCTTCGTCAGAATGCACTCCCAGGACTTCTACTTCAACAACAAATGTTGTTTTGGTTCCAAATAATCCATAGTTATATTCAAATTTTTGTTCAGTTTTGTTTGTGCGTTCAGGTCAGTATCCGAAGGGTGACGTGCGAGCACATTTCGTGACAAAGAATTTAAAAATATTCCATTACCGTACTTCGAAGCATGTCAAACTCTGTTTAAAATCAATTTTTATGCTATTTTTCTTGTAAAATAGCGATAATGTTCCAACCTGAAAGAAAAAAATTGAGAATTTTCATGAACGCGCTTCTCAGTGTCACTGTTCCTAGCCTGACCACTCACAAACAGAGCTGCTGTACTTCGCCCAGAGACTGCAGACACCCCATTTCACTTTCTGGCGCCTTCTGAGAGCCAATGGAAGCCTTAGAAAATGTCACGTTACAGCAGAGATGCTGTATTTTTGATAGAGATGCCCTAGAAAGACAACAAATTGTCAGACAGGGCACTTCCTGTATGGAATCTTCTCAGGTTTTGGCCTGCCATATGAGTTCTGTTATACTCACAGACACCATTCAAACAGTTTTAGAAACTTTAGAGTGTTTTCTATCCAAATATACTAATTATATGCATATTCTAGTTTCTGGGCAGGAGTTGTCACAGGCCGGCTCATAGCCTGTGGCAAAAATGAGGGGACATCAACAACAGGTATAGGCCAATTCAAAAAGTTATTTATTATAAAACAAAACTATTAACTCTACACAAAGAAAAAGGAATGAGGTGTGGAAATGTCATAATGTAAGGTGCATGGATGCATGAATATGTGTGTGTGTGTGTGTGTGTGTGTGAACATGACTGAGTGGAAACTAAATAAACCAACAAAGGAACAAACAAAACAGGATCATACCTGGAGGAGCAGGGAGAGAGGTTAGTGGAGCAGTTTTATACCCTGAGCCCAGGTGGCTCCAATCACACCAGCTCCAATCACTAATGACCCTCCTCTGCCTGCAGGAGGAACCGCCCCTGCACTGCAGAGGAGGAGCCGTGACAGAGTAGTAACCAGATTAAATCGGGTACGTTTTTTATCCGGCCGTGAAAATACTGCCCCTATACCACAACAGGTTAACAGCTTCTACCGCAAGCCATAAGACTGCTGAACAATTAATCAAGTGGCAACCTGGACTATTTACATTGACACCCCCCCTTTATTTTTACACTGCTGCTACTCTCTGTTTATTATTTATGCAGAGTAATTTTACCCCTACCCCTCCCTACATGAACAAATTACCTCGACTAACCTGTACCCCCACACATTGACTTTAGTTTATTTAGTAAATATGTTATTTTCTTAGCTCTGTTTCTGAAACTGTGTTGTTGGCTAAGGGCTTGTAAGTAAGCATTTCACGGTAAGGTCTACACGGCGCATGTGACAATTAAAAATGTATTTGATTTGATTCTCCCTGATCCTTTTAGTGTGTCTCCCTCACCTCCCAGTACCCATGGTGCCCCACGGGGGAATGATGAGCCGCCCACCATTGAGACGTATTGCGGCCCACGCATGTGGGTGGTTGTGGACGGAGCAGAGGATAAGACAGAGGATCATTAATTAACACTCGATAATGCAACACTGGATACACCTCATCTCTCAAACAAATGAAGGAGAGAGAAATACAGAGATGCAAACAGAAAGGAGGGAGGGAGAGGTAGAGCAGGAGAGTTATCTATTGGGAGTTGCGATGCGTGACAGACAATGGACAGCGAGCACCATCAATCAATTACCTGAGCCTCCTTATGTTACACTCACATATACATCAACCTCACTGAATTCTTATGCTGTTTATGTTTTATGCAAAAACAACTAGCAAGATAAGACTCAATTGAGAGGGTGAGGTTTTCTTTGTGTGTTTGTCCATGTCGCTATGTTATCCACTCAGTTTGAATAATGTGACTACGAACAGGAGGGTATTAAATAGTTTTTGTGACCTGTAATGTGTTTTATGAATTGCTTTGTCACAAACATCAGGTATCCTCTCAACAGCCAAGGCTTTATGATAAGCAATGAATAAACGATCTGTGTGTACATGGGAGATGGGGAGAACTGCATCATTGCTTTCTATGGTTGTCCTTGTTCATACTCTGCTGCCTCACCCTCTGTGAAAAATGTTTTTTTATTTGTTTGTTTTTTCATACAGTAACAGGTATTATAAACTGGGTGTTTTGAGCCCTGAATGCTGATGGGCTGACAGCCATGGTATATCAGACTGTATAGCACGGGTATGACAAAACATGTATTTTTACTGCTCTAATTACATTGATAACCAGTTTATAATAGCAGTACGGCACCTCAGGGGTTTGTGGTATATGGTCAATATACCACAGCATTGCGTCATGCTTAAGAACAGCCCATAGCCATGGTATATTGGCCATATACCACACCCCCTCGTGCCTTATTGCTTAAATATACAGTGCATTCGGAAGGTATTCAGCCCCCCTGCATTTTTCCACATTTTGTTACATTACCTTCTTATTTTCCCTCATCAATCTACACACAATACACCATAATGACAAAGCGAAAACAGATTTTAACATATCCTCAGTCTGTGGGATATAAACTACTGTGGCTAGGTGGATGAAGATAGATTTCTGGACAGCACTTTCCTTCAGTAAGGTTTATTTGCCTTGCTGGCTCACCATAAAAAGGTAATACACTTTATTAAAGGGATGTTGCTGTCTAGAGAGAGCTCTTTGTTTATTTACCTAGCTAGCTACAGTAGTTTATAATCTGAGCACCCCTTCTCTAAACCTCAGTGAGCATATCAACTGCTGTTTGAAATGTCAACAGCTCATGTTTGCTAAAATTCATGGCTTATCCATTGCACATATTTATGTACACATATTTGCTATCCCTCTGTGTAAACTTAATTTATGCTTAATTGCAGGCATTTACAGCCTCCAACATTAAAACAGAACCCCCTAAGGGAACCTTCCTCTCATAAAGGTCTATGGGAATTGTGCCCTAGAGTCGATTGACGTACCCCTGCATCACATGGTGAAGTCATTTTGAATATTGAATAGCTCCCGTGTGTTTATGCTATAACTACAGTTTATTCTAGTGGCTGCAGCTCATGCTGCGTTCAAAACAACTGGGAACTCCAACTTCCAACTACAGTGCATTCAAAACAACTGGGAACTCAAGAAAAACCTTTCTCAGACTGGGTAAAATCTTTTTTTTACTGGTCTTCCAACTCGGAATTCCATGTCGGAAACTCGGGCATCTTTCTAGAGCTCCGACTTTCCGAACTGAAGATCACTGACGTGATTTGACGTAATATTTTTCTGAGTTCCCATTTGTCTTGAAAATCCTGTCTTTCTGCCAAAATAAAGTTTGTGCCTATTCCATAACATGGGGCTTGTAAAAGCTGTCTTTTTCTACCCAAGATCATCCGGAGAAGAAAATCTTGACAAAATTGTCTGCAAAACCCAAACTATGTGAGCTACAAACTAAGAAGCCACCATCGAAAGATGAGACTCTCACGAACACGACAGTGTTGGTTGTTTGGCTCTAGGACATCTACAAGCTTTACGGCAGTCGTCTGAACTCTCGCGTCGCGGATGTCCTCCTTTCGAAGAGGTCTTCTCACAAAACCGACTGTCCAGACTGAACCGTCGGAGCTACAAAATAATATGAATTGTTTTATTCTGTGTTACAGCATTCAACCCACATAATGCATAATGAATTTAATGTTTAAAAAGATAATTGACATGTTTTTTTGGTAATCGAACCCGAAACCGAACCAACCTCAGAAAGCACTAATCACTCAACACTAGTCCAATGGAATGTGCATCTCAGCTGTTCTGTCTACAGTATGTGCCAAGCAAGTTATGTGTCTAAATTGTTCCCAAAACAACAACAACAAGCCACTGTAAGGGAGTAAGTTGAGCCAAAGGGTTAGTTGTGCCACCCAACCTTTGTTTCTAGGAAAACATACACAAAACGAATCATGTGACCAGATATTTAAGAAGAGGTCACAATTTCATGGAGTCTGTGAAGGAAGAAACCACATGGAAAAAGTGGTAAGCAAGTTAGTTTGTGTTATAGATTTCCTAATGCTTGTATCTAAATCAAAGTAGATTGTTTTATACATCATTCCATTAATTAAACTTTGAGCTACCAGCATCATCACCCACTGTCACAGGATACCATCACCCAATTACCACAAGGCGGCTCAACTTACCCTGTCCCGATGCTCAATTTACCCCATACCTGGGGTAAGTTGTGCCAAGAGACCACTTTCTTTGGACAAACCATGTTTTCAAAACTGTCATGTTGATATGAATTCTGATTATTTCCATGGACGCACAACATCCTGAAATATATGTATATATCTTTGTTAGAAAGAATACTATATTTCCCTTGAATGTAAAAAATGTCTCAACATACCCCAGTCTTCAATAATTAGCTTACCCAATGCAAACTGGCTAATTACAACGACCAATTGCTCATTGTTTACTAATTATCAGAGTCTCTTTATGTTTACTATTTAATTTAATGACCTGTATTGGTCATGATTTCCTGGCACCAACCTAATTGGATCCTCAATCAGGCATCTCTGCCTTGCAGTAACTATAGAAACACCATTCCATCTAACAAACTTAACAATCCAAATGCTTCCCTGTTAATTGTTAAAATTGTTACAAGCTGATGTTTGGTCAGCGTTCTGGCACAAAAATGTTCAACATGCATCACCCAGATGGGTACTGCACATTGGAGTGAATTTCCCCCTTACTATTTAAAGCGCTTTGAGTACCTCAATTGGTAGAAAAGCGTTATGTAAATCCAATCAATTATTATTATTATTACTACAATAATTGTTGACAATGTTTCTCAACATATAACTGTGGCCGCATGGTTATTTGTACAGCGGGCATGTCCTTTGATTCAACCTATTGAATAGTAATTTGTCTTTTTTTTCCTATACCTTTCTGTATTCATCTGTCTTTTTCACTTGATTCTGGCACAAGATCAACATACATTTTTTTGTAGACAGTAAGATATTTTATATCTGTCAATGAGTCAAGTTTTGACCTGGCAAAGAAACTAACACAAAACCACAATGGAGTTAGTGTCATGTACTGTAATTTCCCACTGGGCGCACACTGGTTGAATGAACGTTGTTTCCACGTCAATTCAATGAAATTATGTTAAACCAATGTGGAATAGACGTTAAATTGATGTCTGTGCCCAGTGGGTTTTCTCATCCTCTCTTGTCATCAAACTGCAGTATTTTGTCTGAGGCATTTACATCTATGCTCGCTTCAAGGCAAGCAACACTGAAGCATGCATGAATGAGAGCATCAGCTGTTCCGGACGACTGTGTGATCCCGCTCTCCATAGCCGATGTGAGTAAGACCTTTTTAAACAGGTTAACATTCACAGACGGATTACCAGGACGTGTACTCTGTGCATGCACTGACCAACTAGCAAGTGTCTTCATTGATATTTTCAACCTGTCCCTGACTGAGTGTGTAATACCAACATGTTTCAAGCAGACCGTCATAGTCACTGTGCCCAAGCACACTAAGGTAATCTGCCTAAATGACTACTGACCCGTAGCACTCACATTTGTAGCCTTGAAGTGCTTTGAAAGGCTGGTAATGGTTCACATCAACACCATTATCCCAAAAATCCTAGACCCACTCTAATTTGCAATCTCTATTGCACCACACTGCCCTTTCCTACCTGGACAAAAGGAACACCTATGTGAGAATGCTGTTACTTGACTACAGCTCAGTGTTCAACACCATAGTGCCCTCAAAGCTCATCACTAAGCTAAGGACCCTGGGACTATACACCTCCCTCTGCAACTGGATCCTGGACTTCCTGACGGGCCGCCCCCCCAGGTGGTAAAGGTAGGTAACAACATATCCGCCACGCTGATTCTCTCACGCACCCAAGGGGGGGGCCCCTTGGGTGCGTGATCAGTCTCCTCCTGTACTTCCTGTTCACTCATGACTGCATGGCCAGGCACAACTCCAACACCATCATTAAGTTTGCCAAAAACACAACAGTGGTAGGCCTGATCACTGACAACGATGAGACAGCCTATAGTGAGGAGGTCAGAGACCTGGCTGTGTGGTGCCAGGACAACAACCTCTCCCTCAATGTAATCAAGACAAAGGAGCTGATTGTGGACTACAGGAAAAGGAGTACCGAGCACGCCCCCATTCTCATCGACGGGGCTGTAGTGGAGCAGGTTAAGAGCTTCAAGTTCCTTGGTGTCCACATCACCAACAAACTATTCGGGTCCAAACACACGAAGACAGTCGTGAAGAGGGCAGGAGAAAGCCTATTCCCCTTCAGGAGACTGAAAACATTTAGCATGGGTCCTCAGATCCTAAAAAAGTTGTACAGCTGCACCATCGAGAGCATCCTGACTGGTTGCATCACTGCCTGGTATGGCAACTGCTCGGCCTCCAACCGCAAGGCACTACAGACGGTAGTGCGTATGGCCCAGTACATCACTGGGGCCAAGCTTCCTGCCATCCAGGACCTCTATACCAGGCGGTGTCAGAGGAAGGCCCTAATAATTGTCAAAGACTCCAGCCACCCTAGTCATTGACTGTTCTCTCTGCTACCGCATGGCAAGCGGTACCGGAGCATCAAGTCTAAGTCCAAAAGGCTTCTTAACAGCCTCTACACCCAGGCCATAAGACTCCTGAACAGCTACCCAGACTATTTGCATTGTCCCCGCCCCCTCTCTTTTACGCTGCTGCTACTCTCTGTTTATTATCTATGCATAGTCCCTTTAACTCTACCTACATGTACATATTACCTCAATTACCTCGACTAACCTGTGCCCCCACACATTGACTCTGCACCGGTACCCCCTGTATATAGTCTCGCTACTCCTTTTTTACTGCTGCTCTTTAATTATTTGTTATTTAAATGTTTTACTTATCTATTTTTTACTTAACCAACAATGCCGTTTTAAGAAAAATAAGTGTTAGGGGCTTGTAAGTAAGCATTTCACTGTAAGTTCTACAACTGTTGCATTCGGCGCATGTGACAAATACAGTTTGATTTGATTTACACAGCGCTCTCTTCCACCTTTTCGTTTCCACTCTCTCAATCCGAAAGTTACTCTAGTTTATCTGTGGAGCTTCAGTGATGAAAGCCATTTAGTCAGTTACAGCAGACATGTGGGTCTCAGATTGATTTGGACAGAAGGCGGCTTTCACATCTGGTGGTGTTAGGTCAGTTTCCTTCCTTTCCTTCAGTCACACACAGGATCCCTGGGGACCGGAGCCACTGAGAGTGACGCTGAGCATGATTGGCCTTTCACCTGCTATCCAGCGGGGGCTCCATCAACAGGACAGAAATAACCAGGTCTGTAACCTCCATTTATTACATAATTCACTCTCTAGGATGCATCTGGTTGGCTGGCTGGTTGGAGAGCGAGAGGGATAGAAAGAGTCTGTGTGTGTTTGTACTGTATGTACAACTACATGTGGCCACATGTATGCCCCCTATGCCCTTGTGAGGACAAAAGACACTCAGATACATTAACTCTCTCTGAGCAGTGTTACGACCCCAACAGTGGCTCATCTATCAATTTGTCTCCTTGTATTATATATCCACTAACACTTAGGTGTTTTCTGTATCCCGGCCTTGAAATCTCATGTTCCCATATGAATCTGTTCTCCTCTCATATGAAGGTGCTCTCCTCTCTACATTGGCCAGGGTTACTTGTTTATTTGAATTTCATACATGGAATGGTGTCCACATTCACTGTCCACGATACACAGCATCACTTTGAGCTGTTTCTCACATTCTGTATGCACAGCGCATTCGGAAAGTATTCAGACCCCTTGACTTTTTCCACATTTTGTAACGTTACAGCCGTATTCTCAAATGAATTACATAGTTTTTTCCCTCATCAATCTACACACAATGCCCCATAATGACAAAGCAAAAACAGGTTTTTAAAAACCTAGTTTCCCAGTCCCTGCCACCGAAAACATCCCCACAACACGATGCTGCCACCACCATGCTTCACCGTAGAGATGGTGCCAGGTTTCCTCCAGACGTGACACTTGGCATTCAGGCCAAAGAGTTAAAATCTTTGTTTCATCAGACCAGAAAATCTTGTTTCTCATGGTCTGAGTCCTTTAGGTGCCTTTTGGAAAACTCCAAGCGGGCTGTCATGTGCCTTTTACTGAGGAGTGGCCTGATTGGTGGAGTGCTGCTGATCTCCACAAAGGAACTCTGGAGCTCTGTCAGAGTAAAGTGGCGCCGGAAGAAATGGCAGCAGTATTACGGGCGCCCAACCAATTGTGCTATTATGTGCTTTTTTCACGTTATTTGTAATTTATTTTGTACATAATGTTTCTGCAACCATATCTTACAGCAAAAAAGAGCTTCTGGATATCAAGACAGCGATCACTCACCTCGGATTAGAAAAATATTTTTTTCTTCAACAAGCAGGAAGCACAGGACATTTTCCGAACACCCAACAAGGCCAACATCCCAGTTATTTGCAAGAGGAAGAGACGCAGGTACAGAGGACACAAAGTGGGGTGCCTCGTAACGATCCGCAGAAGGCGAGTGGGAAAGCTGCCGTTACCGTCAATATTACTCGCCAACGTGCAATCATTGGACAATAAATTAGACAAGGTACGATCACGAATATCCTACCAACGAGACATCAAAAACTGTAATATCCTATGTTTCAAGGAATCGTGGCTGAACGATGACATGGATCTAAGACAGGGGGGGGGGGGGGGGGGGGCGGCGGGCTGTGCATATTTGTACAGCTGGTTCACGAAATCTAAGAAAGTCTATAGATTTTGCTCGCCTGAAGTAGAGTATATTGTGATAAAATGCAGGCCACACTACATGCCTAGAGAGTCAGCTATACTTTTCGTGGCTGTTTATTTACCACCACAGATGGATGCTGGAACTAAGACCGCACACAGTCAGCTGTATAAGGAAATAAGCAAATAGGACACTGCTCACCCAGAGGCGGCACTCTTAGTGGCCGGAGACTTTAATGCAGGGAAACTTAAATCAGCTCTACCTAATTTCTATCAACATGTTAAATGTGCAACCAAAGGGAAAAAAATTCTACATCACCTCTACTCCACACACAGAGACGTCTCCCTCGCCCTCCATTTGGTAAATCCGACCACAATTATATTCTTGTTATTCCTGCTTACAAGCAAAAATTAAAGCAGAAAGCACCAGTGACTCGGTCTATAAAAAAGTGGTCAGATGAAGCAGATGCTAAACTACAGGACTGTTTTGCTATCACAGACTGGAGCATGTTCCGGGATTCTTCTGATGGCATTAAGGAATACACCACATCAGTCACTGGCTTTATCAATAAGTGCATCAAGGAAGTCGTCCCCACAGTGACTGTACATACATACTCTAACAAGTAGCCATGGATTACAGGCAACATTCGCACTGAGCTAAAGGGTAGAGCTGCCGCTTTCAAGGTGCGGGACTCTAACCTGGAAGCTTATAAGAAATCCTGCTATGCCCTCCGATGAACCATAAAACAGGCAAAGCATTAATACACGGCTAAGATTGATTCGTACTACACCGGCTCCGATGCTTGTCTTATGTGGCAGGGCTTGCAAACTATTACAGACGACTACAAAGGGAAGCTTAGCCGCGAGCTGCCCAGTGACACGAGTCTACCAGACGAGCTAAATCACTTCTATGCTCGCTTCGAGTCAAGCAACACTGAGGCATGCATGAGAGCATCAGCTGAGCACGCTCCCCGTAGCCGACGTGAGTAAGGCCTTTAAACAGGTCAACATTCACAAAGCTGCGAGGCCAGACGGATTACCAGATGGATTACCAGGACGTGTGCTCCGGGCATGTGCTGACCAACTGGCAGGTGTCTTCACTGACATTTTCAACATGTCCCTGATTGAGTCTGTAATACCAACATGTTTCAAGCAGACCACCATAGTCCCTGTGCCAAAGAACACGAAGGCAACCTGCCTAAATGACTACAGACCTGTAGCACTCACGTCTCAAATCAACACCATTATCCCAGAAACCCTAGACCCACTCCAATTTGCATACCGCCCAAACAGATCCACAGATGATGCAATCTCTATTGCACTCCACACTGCCCTTTCCCACCTGGACAAAAGGAACACCTACAGTTGAAGTCGGAAGTTTACATACATCTTAGCCAAATACATTTCAACTCAGTTTTTTACGATTCCTGACATTTAATCCAAGTAAAAATTCCCTGTCTTAGGTCAGTTAGGATCACCACTTTATTTTAAGAATGTGAAATGTCAGAATAATAGTAGAGAGAATGATTTATTTCAGCTTTTATTCCTTTTATCACATTCCCAGTGGGTCAGAAGTTTACACACATTCAATTAGTATTTGGTAGAATTGGCTTTAAATTGTTTAACTTGGGTCAAACGTTTTGGGTAGCCTACCACAAGCTTCCCACTATAAGTTGGGTTAATTTTGGCCCATTCCTCCTGACAGAGCTGGTGTAACTGAGTCAAGTTTGTAGGCCTCCTTGCTCGCACACGCTTTTTCAGTTCTTCCCACAAATTTTCTATGGGATTGAGGTCAGGCTTTGTGATGGCTACTCCAATACCTTGACTTTGTTGTCCTTAAACCATTTTGCCACAACTTTGGAAGTATGTTTGGGGTCATTGTCCATTTGGAAGACCCATTAGCGACCAAACTTTAACTTCCTGACTGTCTTGAGATGTTGCTTCAATATATCCACATAATTTGCCTCCCTCATGATGCCATCTATTTTGTGAAGTGCACCAGGCCCTCCTGCAGCAAAGCACCCCCACAACATGATGCTGCCACTCCCGTGCTTCATGGTTGGGATAGTGTTCTTCGGCTTGTAAGCCTCCCCCTTTTTCCTCCAAACATAACAATGGTCATTATGGCCAAACAGTTCTATTATTGTTTCATCAGACAAGAGGACATTTCTCCAAAAAGTACGATCTTTGTCCCCATATGCAGTTGGAAACCGTAGTCTGGCTTTTTTATGGATGTTTGGAGCGGTGGCTTCTTCCTTGCTGAGCGGCCTTTCAGGTTAGGTCGATATAAGACTTGTTTTACTGTGGATATAGATACTTTTGTACCCGTTTCCTCCAGCATCTTCACAAGATCCTTTGCTGTTGTTCTGGGATTGATTTGCACTTTTCGCACCAAAGTACGTTCATCTCTTGGAGACAGAACGCGTCTCCTTCCTGAGCGGTATGACGGCTGCATGGTCCCATGGTCTTTATACTTGTGTACTATTGTTGGTACAGATGAACGTGGTACCTTCAGGCGTTTGTAAATTGCTCCCAAGGATGAACCAGACTTGTGGAGGTCTACAATTTTTTTTATTAGGTCTTGGCTGAATTCTTTTGATTTGCCCATGATGTCAAGCAGAGAGGCACTGAGTTTAAAGGTAGGCCTTGAAATACATCCACAGGTACACCTCCAATTGACTCAAATGTTATAAATTAGCTAATCAGAAGCTTCTAAAGCCGTTACATATGTAAACAATTGTTGGAAAAATGACTTGAGTCATGCACAAAGTAGATGTCCTAACCGACTTCCCAAAACCATAGTTTGTTAACAAGAAATTTCTGGAGTGGTTGAAAAACGAGTTTTAATGACTCCAACCTAAGTGTATATAAACTTCCGACTTCAACTGTATGTTGAATTTGTACTTTTTTAAACAACGTCAGATTTTCAACGTTATTATCCACTATCAGAAAAAATAACTATAGAATGGGCAGCACATCCTACTGCATAATTGATCTGTCTACAGATTTAACCAAGCCCTGCTTAACTAAAGTATTTGTCACTGACCGTTACCGATGTGCTATCATGAGAATGATTATGGAGAGATCTCCACTTAAAAAACGAAATAGATGCGCTGTTGCTATCAGTCATTCCAAAGGGTCTGTTTATCAAAGCAAATGAATGTAACCATACTTTATCAATCATATATCATCACTGATGCTATTTCGGCCTATATAGAACTTGCAAAATCATCAACAGCTGTTGTTTCAATTCAACTCAGGGTTCAACAAAAAATAGACAATACATATAGGCCTAGTGTTTCAAGCTTTGGTTGATTTTAAAATGTAATCTTCAAGTTGAGAATCCAAAATATGAATTTGTCTCCATCTCAACCAATAATCAAAGCTAAAGAGTAGGACAATCAAATCAAACTTTATTTAAAATTGCCTTTGATTTAGTTCTATTGTTTAACTTACATTTTTGGTTAAGATCAAGACTAGGCTTGGGTGGTATGCCCTATATACCTTATACCGGGGTATTTGGAAATATCCACGAGATGGTTTTTCAATATCATCATTACCGTTGAAACTATTTTTTTATACATTTGAATATTTGCGGCTACTTTTTAAGTAAATACATGCAGTCAACTTGTGCGATACATTAGGAGATAAAGCAGATCTCGTTCTTCATTTCAGCTATAACACATTATTTTTCCTTATAAAGCTTACCGGCAGTCCCTAATCGCATGTTGTTTTGTTAACAAGCACACAACGACGAGAGACCGGAGCCTTGGAAGTCACTCACTCACTGTGATCTAGTTACAGCATGACATTCAAAACGAAATGTTTGCCAAATCAAAATCAAATCAAATCAAAGTGTATTTGTCACGTGCGCTGAATACAACAGGTGTAGACCTTACAGTGAAATGCTTATTTACAGGCTCTAACCAACAGTGCAAAAAAGGTATTAGGTGAACAATAGGTAAGTAAAGAAATAAAAACAACAGTAAAAAATAACAGTAGCGAGGCCATAACAGTAGCGAGGCTATATACAGGCACCGGTTAGTTGGGCTGATTGAGGTAGTATGTACATGTAGATATGGTTAAAGTGACTATGCATATATGATAAACAGAGAGCAGCAGTAGCGTAGAAGAGGGTTTGGCGGGTGGTTGGTGGCGGGACACAATGCAGATAGCCTGGTTAGCCGATGTGCGGGGGCACTGGTTGGTCGGGCCAATTGAGGTAGTATGTTCATGAATGTATAGTTAAAGTGACTATGCATATATGATAAACAGAGAGTAGCAGCAGCGTAAAAGAGGGGTTGGGGGGGCACATAATGCAAATAGTCCGGGTAGCCATTTGATTACCTGTTCAGAAGTCTTATGACGTAGGGGTAAAAACTGTTGAGAAGCCTTTATGTCCTAGACTTGGCACTCCGGTACCGCTTGCAATGCAGTAGTAAAGAGAACAGTCTATGACTGGGGTGGATGGGGTCTTTGACAATTATTAGGGCCTTCCTCTGACACCGCCTGGTGTATAGGTCCTGGATGGCAGGCAGCTTAACCCCAGTGATGTCCTGGGCCGTACGCACTATCCTCTGTGGTGCCTTGCGGTTGAAGGCCGAGCAATTGCCGTACCAGGGAGTGATGCAACCAGTCAGGATGCTCTCGATGTTGCAGCTGTAGAACCTTCTGAGGACCCATGCCAAATCTTTTTAGGTTCCTGAGGGGGAATAGGCTTTATCGTGCCTCTTCATGACTGTCTGGTGTGTTTGGACCATTCTAGTTTGTTGTTGATGTGGACATCAAGGAACTTGAAGCTCTCAACCTGCTCCACTACAGCCCCGTCGATGAGAATGTGGGCATGCTCGGTCCTCCTTTTCCTGTAGTCCACAATAATCTCCTTAGTCTTGGTTACATTGAGGAATAGGTTGTTATTCTGGCACCACCCGACCAGGTCTCTAACCTCCTCCTTATTGGCTGTCTCGTCATTGTCAGTGATCAGGCTTACCACTGTTGTGTCGTCAGAAAACTTAATGATGGTGTTGGAGTCGTGCCTGGCCATGCAGTCGTGGGTGAACAGGGAGTACAGGAGGGACTGAGCACGCACCCCTGTGGGGCTCCAGTGTTGACGATCAGCGTGGCAGATGTGTTGCTACCTACCCTCACCACCTGGTGGTGGCCAGTCAGAAAGTCCAGGATCCAGTTGCAGAGGGAGGTGTTTAGTCCCAGGATCCTTAGCTTAGTGATGAGATTTGAGGGTACTATGGTGATGAACGCTGAGCTGTAGTCAATAAATAGCATTCTCATGTAGGTGTTCCTTTTGTCCAGGTGGGAAAGGGCAGAGTGGAGTGCAATATAAATTGCATCATCTGTGGATCTGTTTGGGCGGTATGCAAATTGGAGTGGGTCTAGGGTTTCTGGGATAATGGTGTTGATGTGAGCCATTACCAGCCTTTCAAAGCACTTCATGGCTACGGACGTGAGTGCTACAGGTCTGTAGTCATTTAGGCAGGTTGCCTTCATGTTCTTGGGCACAGGGACTATGGTGGTCTGCTTGAAACATGTTGGTATTATAGACTCAATCAGGGACATTCCAGCTAGATATCTTATAACTATTAAATTAACCGTCTAAAATGTGCTAAGTGCTCTGCAGGTGTGCATTTGGTTTGCTAACTTAGTAGCTACCTAGCTAAGTGGTTAGCTTCTTGCAAAACCAAGCTTCTCTTGAGAACAGCAGAGAGTCCCCTCCTGGATCAAGAGCCTTGCTGATTTATATTGGTTTTGTGCTTGCAAAAGACTGTGAGTAGCATTTTTTTTTTTACTTTTATAACTTTATGAACTGGGATGTCTGTCCTGCAAATAATTTATGTCAGAGATTGTATTAAATGTTTGCATGCTCTCATTACCATTTAGCTAGCATTCCTCTATGGAATTGTACATGTTGTTGTTAGCATTGCTAACCTTTGGATTCCAGAGGCTCAGTGGGGTTTGAAAATAGCGCCCTTGTGTTCAGTGCCGGTATTACCAGATATCCTGTGATGGCACAAAGTCAGTATGACAATCTGGATACCACCCTAGCTTAATGGAGACATGAATCCAATTATTAATTTGTAGACAAACTGGACACTGAATTGTGTTTGGTTGTCAACACAACCAAATAAGGAGATGTATCTTCTGCTTTTATAGTTCTACCTCTGCCAATTACTTAATCTGGCTTGATACCTGTATATCTCCTTAAAATATAGATATTGGTTGCGTTGTCAACCAAACACCATTCAATATTAGGTTTGTAATACAGTAAATATCTTACAAACTAATGTAAAAGTATTTATTCAACCTTTAAATGAGTAACACCCATGGCCACATTTTGAGCTTACATTACTAAATGACTTCTTATGTAATCATAGGAAGCGTGCATTTTAAAGATTGCATGCAAAAGGTCGCAGGTCTGTGGCGATCTTCACAATTGCTGTAATAATCTGCAAAGGATCTCAAACATCATCGAACCCAGGTAATTTGGTTGTGCTATTAGGTGAAGCACAGTGATAACAATTAAGTTGTTGTTGTCACGTCCTGACCAGCAGATGGAGCTAGTGTTTTAGTTTTGGGGTCAGGACGTGGCATGTTTGTGTTGGTTAAATGTTGGGTGGATGATTGGGACTTCCAATTGAAGGCAGGTGTGTATAGTTGCCTTTGATTGGAAGTCCTATATAGGTGTGAGCAATTCTTCTTAGCTAGCTACATAGCCGTCTTTGTATCAAAGATAATTGTGTAGTTTAGAGTAATTGAGTAATTATCGAGGCTAGCTATCTTCGTCCTCCTAACGTAGTCAACACTGCTAGCTGCTAGCTAGTCATCACTGCTAGCTAGCCAACTTCTACCGACTAGCAGCACTGCAGAAACTATTACATTACAACGTAACGACTTGATTAGTGTGGTGTTAGTGTTAGTTAGCCAGCTACATAGTTGTCTTTGCTGTCTCTGTATCTAAGATAATTGTGTAGTTTGAGTTTGAGTATTATCGAGGTGAGCTAGCCAGCCGCGACGCGGCGCCAGACTTACTCAACACACCTAGTCATCATTAACCCACTGCCAGCTAGCCAACCGTTACCGACTAGCAGCGCTGTAGATACTAATACTTTACAATGGAACGATTTGACTAGTGCAGTGTTACCTAGCTAGCTACTTAGTTGTCTTTGTCATAGCTTGATAATTGTTAGCTAGCCAGCCATCGAGGTTAGCTAGCCAGCTATTTCCGTCCCCCGCGACGCCATTTTTCCTAACCCAGCCAACTATTACCGACGAGCAGCATTGTAGAAACTAAATACATTACAAGGAACGTCTTGATTAGTGTTATGTTAGCTAGCTAGCTACAAAGTTGCTTTGTATCATGACAAGGTGTAGTACTGAAACTATCGAGGTTACCTAGCCAGCTACACGTTCAAAGTCAACAACGCAGCCACTGCTAGCTAGCCTACTCCACCAGCCAGCAGTACTGTATCATTTTAGTCAATAAGATTTTTGCAACGTAAGCTTAACTTCCTGAACATTCGAGACGTGTAGTCCACTTGTCATTCCAATCTCCTTTGCATTAGCGTAGCCTCTTCTGTAGCTTGTCTACTATGTGTCTGTCTATCCCTGTTCTCTCTCCTCTGCACAGGCCATACAAACGCTCCACACCGCGTGGCCGCTGCCACTCTAACCTGGTGGTCCAAGCGCGCACGACCCACGTGGAGTTCCAGGTCTCCGGCAGCCTCTGGAACTGCCGGTCTGCGGCCAACAAGGCTGAGTTCATCTCAGCCTATGCTACCCTCCAGTCCCTAGACTTCCTGGCGCTGACGGAAACATGGATTACCACAGATAACACTGCTACTCCTACTGCTCTCTCCTCGTCTGACTACGTGTTCTCGCATACCCCTAGAGCATCGAGCCAGCGGGGTGGTGGCACTGGAATCCTCATCTCTCCCAAGTGGACATTCTCTCTTTCTCCCCTCACCCATCTGTCTATCTCCTCATTTGAATTCCATGCTGTCACAGTTACCAGCCCTTTCAAGCTTAACATCCTTATCATTTATCGCCCTCCAGGTTCCCTTGGAGAGTTCATCAATGAGCTTGACGCCTTGATAAGTTCCTTTCCTGAGGATGGCTCACCTCTCACAGTTCTGGGTGACTTTAACCTCCCCACGTCTACCTTCGACTCATTCCTCTCTGCCTCCTTCTTTCCACTCCTCTCCTCTTTCGACCTCACCCTCTCACCTTCCCCCCCTACTCACAAGGCAGGCAATACGCTTGACCTCATCTTTACTAGATGCTGTTCTTCCACTAATCTCATTGCAACTCCCCTCCAAGTCTCCGACCACTACCTTGTATCCTTTTCCCTCTCGCTCTCATCCAACACTTCTCACTCTGCCCGTACTCGGATGGTATTGCGCCGTCCCAACCTTCGCTCTCTCTCTCCCGCTACTCTCTCCTCTTCCATCCTATCATCTCTTCCCTCTGCTCAAACCTTCTCCAACCTATCTCCTGATTCTGCCTCCTCAACCCTCCTCTCCTCCCTCTCTGCATCCTTTGATTTCCTCTGTCCCCTATCCTCCAGGCCGGCTCGGTCCTCCCCTCCTGCTCCGTGGCTCGACGACTCACTGCGAGCTCACAGAACAGGGCTCCGGGCAGCCGAGTGGAAATGGAGGAAAACTCGCCTCCCTGCGGACCTGGCATCCTTTCACTCCCTCCTCTCTACATTTTCCTCTTCTGTCTCTGCTGCTAAAGCCACTTTCTACCACTCTAAACTCCAAGCATCTGCCTCTAACCCTAGGAAGCTCTTTGCTACCTTCTCCTCCCTCCTGAATCCTCCTCCCCCTCCCCCCCCCCCTCCTCCCTCTCTGCGGATGACTTCGTCAACCATTTTGAAAAGAAGGTTGACGACATCCGATCCTCGTTTGCTAAGTCAAACGACACTGCTGGTCCTGCTCACACTGCCCTACCCTGTGCTTTGACCTCTTTCTCCCCTCTCTCTCCAGATGAAATCTCGCGTCTTGTGACGGCCGGCCGCCCAACAACCTGCCCACTTGACCCTATCCCCTCCTCTCTTCTCCAGACCATTTCCGGAGACCTTCTCCCCTACCTCACCTCGCTCATCAACTCATCCTTGACCGCTGGCTACGTCCCTTCCGTCTTCAAGAGAGCGAGAGTTGCACCCCTTCTGAAAAAACCTACACTCGATCCCTCCGATGTCAACAACTACAGACCAGTATCCCTTCTTTCCTTTCTCTCCAAAACTCTTGAACGTGCCGTCCTTGGCCAGCTCTCTTGCTATCTCTCTCAGAATGACCTTCTTGATCCTAATCAGTCAGGTTTCAAGACTGGGCATTCAACTGAGACTGCTCTTCTCTGTGTCACGGAGGCTCTCCGCACTGCTAAAGCTAACTCTCTCTCCTCTGCTCTCATCCTTCTAGACCTATCTGCTGCCTTTGATACCGTGAACCATCAGATCCTCCTCTCCACCCTCTCCGAGCTGGGCATCTCCGGCGCCGCCCACGCTTGGATTGCGTCCTACCTGACAGGTCGCTCCTACCAGGTGGCGTGGCGAGAATCTGTCTCCGCACCACGTGCTCTCACCACTGGTGTCCCCCAGGGCTCTGTTCTTGGCCCACTCCTATTCTCGCTATACACCAAGTCACTTGGCTCTGTCATATCCTCACATGGTCTCTCATATCATTGCTATGCAGATGACACACAATTAATCTTCTCCTTTCCCCCTTCTGACAACCAGGTGGCGAATCGCATCTCTGCATGTCTGGCAGACATATCAGTGTGGATGACGGATCACCACCTCAAGCTGAACCTCGGCAAGACGGAGCTGCTCTTCCTCCCGGGGAAGGACTGCCCGTTCCATGATCTCGCCATCACGGTTGACAACTCCCTTGTGTCCTCCTCCCAGAGTGCGAAGAGCCTTGGCGTGACCCTGGACAACACCCTGTCGTTCTCCACCAACATCAAGGTGGTGACCCGATCCTGTAGGTTCATGCTCTACAACATTCGCAGAGTACGACCCTGCCTCACACAGGAAGCGGCGCAGGTCCTAATCCAGGCACTTGTCATCTCCCGTCTGGATTATTGCAACTCGCTGTTGGCTGGGCTCCCTGCCTGTGCCATTAAACCCCTACAACTCATCCAGAACGCCGCAGCCCGTCTGGTGTTCAACCTTCCCAAGTTCTCTCACGTCACCCCGCTCCTCCGCTCTCTCCACTGGCTTCCAGTCGAAGCTCGCATCCGCTACAAGACCATGGTGCTTGCCTACGGAGCTGTGAGGGGAACGGCACCTCCGTACCTTCAGGCTCTGATCAGGCCCTACACCCAAACAAGGGCACTCCGTTCATCCACCTCTGGCCTGCTCGCCTCCCTACCTCTGAGGAAGCACAGTTCCCGCTCAGCCCAGTCAAAACTGTTCGCTGCTCTGGCACCCCAATGGTGGAACAAGCTCCCTCACGACGCCAGGACAGCGGAGTCAATCACCACCTTCCGGAGACACCTGAAACCCCACCTCTTCAAGGAATACCTGGGATAGGATAAAGTAATCCTTCTAACCCCCCCCTTAAAAGATTTAGATGCACTATTGTAAAGTGGTTGTTCCACTGGATATTATAAGGTGAATGCACCAATTTGTAAGTCGCTCTGGATAAGAGCGTCTGCTAAATGACTTAAATGTAAAGATGTAAATGTGTGTGTGTTTTTCTTTGGGGTTGTGGGTGGTTGTTTTTTGCACTGCGTTTCTAGCCTGCAGAACTGTAGCTGTTGTTACTTTGTTTGAATTGTTAAGTGGATGCTTTACTTCTTTATTTTAATTAAAGATGAGTATTCACGTACCTGCTGCGCCTTGGTCCATTTCTACAGAAGACAACCGTTACAGTTGTATACAAAATATCTGACATTGTATTCCTATTTGAACTTTTCTGGGCTTTTAAATGGTTGAAAGTGACCACACTTTTAGATGACAAATAAACCAAACATCAGGGGTTGTTTTTCCACTGAAATTTGTTTGTGCTTTTAGATGGTTGAAATTCAACAAACTTCTATCTTTTTGAGTGGGTGAATAAAGGTTGAAATATCATTAATGAACGTCTGAACCAGATATTACCCAAGTTTGTTAAAATGGCGTGGGTTATCCAGTGGGTTGTCTAGTCAATGCATTTGAGTTTCTCAAACCTTATGGTGTGCTTGTCCTATTTCAACCCATTGCAAATGCTCTTTCTTTCTTTCTTTCTTTCTTTCTTCTTTCTTTCTCTCTCCCCTCCCTCTGTCTGTCTTTATCCACCTATTTTTATCCCAGTCTCCTTCTCTTTCTCTGTCTGTCATCCCAGGCTCCCAGCTGCGTATCTGATCATTTATGGATGAGTGTGTGGGTGTTGGGCAGAGGAGTTTCCCCCTCTGTGATTTGTGCATGGGAGTGTGGATTATTGAGTGGAGTGTGGAGAGCGAGCAGGAGAGGAGTCCCCCCCCCCCCTGCTGTACACGTGCTGGGATTCTCCTCCACCTGCGGGGAAACCCACCAGACAGACACTCCCCTCACACCCTTCTCTAACCATATGCAACAACAACAAACGCAACCTGTCTGAAATCACAAGCAACGTGTGTGTGTGTGTGTGTGTGTGTGTGTGTGTGTGTGTGTGTGTGTGTGTGTGTGTGTGTGTGTGTGTGTGTGTGTGTGTGTGTGTGTGTGTGTGTGTGTGTGTGTGTGTGTGTGTGTGTGTGTGTGTGCGTGCGTGCGTGCGTGCGTGCGTGCGTGCGTGCGTGCGTGCGTGCGTGCGTGCGTGCGTGCGTGCGTGCGTGCGTGCGTGCGTGCGTGCGTGCGAGGGCAGACGCTCCTGTCTGACAATGCCCAAAAGGAGGAAATGGTAAGACAGAGGTATATGGATGTACTTGGAGCAGAGGCGGTGGCACATACTGTACGTCAAGAGGCCACTACTGATTGATTAGAGTGGGTGTTCTGACACCCAAAAGCATCCCTGGAAAGCATGCCTCCTGCTCTTAAAGGGCATTTCTCTCTCTCTCTCTCTCTCTCTCTCTCTCTCTCTCTCTCGCTCTCTCTCTCTCTCTCTCTCTCTCTCTCTCTCTCTCTCTATATATATATATATATATATATATATATATATATATATATATATATATTGTGCCCCCTGTTCCTCTTTTGCTCCTTCTGTCTCTTACTGCTCTTTCTCTCTTCCTCTTTGTCAGGATCTCTCTCTCTCTGACCGTTCTACTCCCTAGAACTCTCTCTTTCTATCTCTCCTTTTCTCTTCTCACTCTACTCTCTCCATATGGAAGCTGAGGGAGAAAGAAAGAGAATAAAGAAGTGAAACAAGATGTTTATGCAGAAGGATGATGAAGCAGTCCTTTTCACTCTCCAGACAGACTCCATCATTATTCCCCTCTTCACAGTCCAGAGCTCTCTCTCTTCTTTCTCTCTCCTTTTTGTCTTTCTCTCATTGTGTCCCAACCGTAATGATGCCGAGGCGCAACCGGGCTGTCATCCATAGCCTCATTCTGGAGGCCAAATAAGTTAGCAATTTTTTATCATCATCGCCAGGGCTCTAAAGTGCGACCATATGCTCCTAGATATTTTGCTATGCGTCCTGACATTTTATTTTGGGAGCACCAGTGCAACCAGGAAAAAACAAATACCCAGATAATAATTATTGTAATGATAGGCATCACTGCACAGTTGTTTCCGAGTGCACTAGAGAAAGAAGTGAGCATAGTTCAATCCAAAGCCAAAGAATGCATCAGTGATTTGTATTTTTTGCAACTTTCTGAAGACATAGCAGCATGTGAATGCCTGTGTCTATCACTTTGTGTATAGCCATGCCGAAACAGTCATTGCTAAAGGCTTTCCAATAAAATGTTGCAAATGAAATGTTAACTGCAAAGTAAATTTACCTTGCAGAATGATATCATATGATGGTTTGTATCAATCCGGTGGTCTTTTTGTTTTGCAAACTGTGCTTTTGAGCAGTCTCTTGAGGTGGGCAATTCAAATTAAAGGGCAACTATACCCTCCAAAATATTGTTTTCCTTTTATTCCCCAGACCTCAAAGGTGGTCTCTTGATGTTAAGCATTGTTGTGGACTTAGAACATCCACCTTATTTTTGTGGGATTTTGAGAGTGAAAAACCTGAAATAAAAGCTGGGGAAATCCGAAACCTGGAAAAACTAAATCGATATTTTTTTATTATTTTTATTATGGTGAATAAATAAATTGGCTGGTAAGAGTTTTGAGTGGCTGGTAGATTTTTTCATCCACCTGCCACAGTGGTTAGTGCACCAAAAATGTTGTTTTAAGTTCATAAACTACTGTCGCAGGTCGTTCCAAAACCACTCACGGGCATTTGTTTACGCCTTGTTCAGTCATGTTACCTCATTAGCTAGCTAGCTAACAACCGGCTTACTTTACCGGTAACATGTATCTAAAAATTTGGGGGCACAGAAAGAAAGGAAAAGGGCTATCCTCTTTAGAAGATCAACAGTCATAGCAATGAATGAAAGACTGATCGTGTGCATGTCTTCACTCACAAACTTGACTCTCCCAAAGAGAATGTAGAATTTTCTATGTAATGGATCTAAATAGGTAGTGCTTTTACACATTGTAGAAACATGATGTTCAACAAATTACTTAGAAATTTAAATGAAAGGTTTTTGTATCAACATTTGATCTTTTCATAATAAACAAATGTCTTTACAGGGTTAAATATTAGTTTCCAGAGCAAAACATGATCTTCAAAGTAGCTAGAATTCACATGGGCTCAATATGGTATATCTCAATCAATTAAAATCTTCTGGGGTTTTTATGTTGTGCTTCTAACTATTTAAAGTTGGGAGCACCAGTGCTTACCAATGAAAACTGTACATTTAGAGCCCTAATCATTACCATCATAATTTTGAGAATGTATTTATATCCCATCACTCCATTAGCCATATATTTACTGATCATGTTGCAGCACTTATAGACAATGACATACATTGCCTTAAGAAAGTATTCACACCACATATTGTTGTTACAGCCTGAATTTAAAATGGATTTCTATTTTGTGTCACTGATCTATACACAATACCCCAAAATGTGAAAGTGATTGTTTTTGTTGACATTTTTACAAATTAATAAAAAATGTAATGCTGAAATGTCTTGAGTCAATAAGTATCCATACCCTTTGTTATGGCCAGCCTGTAAGGGCTGTCGTCGGAAGAAGACCAAAATGCAGCGGAGTTAGTGTTCGTCATATATTTAATTACGGCAAGAACACTATACAATACAAAACAATAAACAGACAACCAAAACAGTCCTGTCACGTTTAACCTGTTGGGGGTAGGGGGCAGTATTTACACGGCCGGATAAAAAACGTACCCGATTTAATCTGGTTATTACTACTGCCCAGAAACTAGAATATGCATATAATTATTGGCTTTGGATAGAAAACACCCTAAAGTTTCTAAAACTGTTTGAATGGTGTCTGTGAGTATAACAGAACTCATATGGCAGGCAAAAACCTGAGAAGATTCCTTACAGGAAGTGGCCTGTCTGACCATCCTTGAGCTTCTTGCCTCTGTTTATTGAAGACTGAGGATCTTTGCTGTAACGTGACACTTCCTACGGCTCCCATAGGCTCTCAGAAGGTGGGAAAAAGCTGTATGATGTAATTCCAGCCCCAGGCTGAAACACATTTGCGCTTTTGGCAAGTGGCCGATCAAAGGACAATGGGCTTAGGCGCGTGCACGAGTCGACCCCATGCTTTATTTTCTTTCGTCTTTTTACCTAAACGCAGATTCCCGGTCGGAATATTATCGCTTTTTTACGAGAAAAATTGCATAAAATTGATTTTAAACAGCGGTTGACATGCTTCGAAGTACGGTAATGGAATATTTAGATTTTTTTTGTCACGAAATGCGTCGTGCTCGTCACCCTTCTTTACCCTTTCGGATAGTGTCTTGAACGCACGAACAAAACGCCACTGTTTGGATATAACTCTGGATTATTTGGGACCAAACCAACATTTGTTATTGAAGTAGATGTCCTGGGAGTGCATTCTGACGAAGAACACCAAAGGTAATAACATTTTTATTATAGTAAATCTGACTTTGGTGAGTGCTAAACTTTCTGGGTGTCTAAATAGCTAGCCCTGTGATGCCGGGCTATCTACTTAGAATATTGCAAAATGTACTTTCACCGAAAAGCTATTTTAAAATCGGACATATCGAGTGCATAGAGAAGTTCTGTATCTATAATTCTTAAAATAATTGTTATGCTTTTTGTGAACGTTTATCGTGAGTAATTTAGTACATTTTTAGTAAATTCACCGGAAGTTTGCGGGGGGTATGCTAGTTCTGAACGTCACATGCTAATGTAAAAAGCTGGTTTTTGATATAAATATGAACTTGATTGAACAAAACATGCATGTATTGTATAACATAATGTCCTAGGTGTGTCATCTGATGAAGATCATCAAAGGTTAGTGCTGCATTTAGCTGTCTTCTGGGTTTTTGTGACATTATATGCTAGCTTGAAAAATGGGTGTCTGATTATTTCTGGCTGGGTACTCTGCTGACATAATCTAATGTTTTGCTTTCGTTGTAAAGCCTTTTTGAAATCGGACAGTGTGGTTAGATTAACGAGAGTCTTGTCTTTAAAATGGTGTAAAATAGTCATATGTTTGAGAAATTGAAGTAATAGCATTCCTAAGGTATTTGAATAACGCACCACAGGATTCCACTGGCTGTTACGTAGGTGGGACGATTTCGTCCCACTGGCCCTAGAGAAGTTAACACAGTAACACGAACAGAAACAATTACCCACAAAACCCCAATGGAAAAACATGCACTTATGTGTGACTCCCAATTCAACAACAACGAACTTCAGCTGTGCCTGATTTGGGAGCCACACATGGCCCAAAACAAAGAAATACAAACACATAGAAACAGAACATAGAACGCCCACCCAATGCGCTTGCTGCGCCCGGCTGGCGGGCGGCGATGGCTGCACCCGGCGGCGATGGCTGCGCCCGGCTGGCGGGCGGCGATGGCTGAGTCCGGGCTGGCGGGCGGCGATGGCTGATCCGGGCAGGCGGGCCGCTCTGGCTGATCCGGGCAGGCGGGCCGCTCTGGCTGATCCGGGCAGGCGGGCCACTCTGGCTGATCCGGGCAGGCGGGCCACTCTGGCTGATCCGGGCAGGCGGGCCACTCTGGCTGATCCGGGCAGGCGGGCCACTCTGGCTGATCCGGGCAGGCGGGCCACTCTGGCAGATCCGGCACGGCGGGCCACTCTGGCAGATCCGACACGGCGGGCCACTCTGGCAGATCCGGCTCAGGATTCACCAGGCTGGGGAGACATGAGGGAGGCCTGGCTCTGGGCGCAGGGCCTGGACTCACCAGGCTGGGAAGACCCGCTGGAGGCCTGGTCTGAGGAGGCGGCACAGGAGAGACCAGGGTGGAGGGATCCACCGGAGGACTGGTCCTTGGAGGAGGCACAGGCTTGACCAGGATGAGGAGACCCACTGTAGGACTGGTCCGTGGAGGAGGCACGGGCTTGACCAGGATAGGGAGACCCACTGGAGGACTGGTCCGTGGAGGAGGCACGGGCTTGACCAGGATGGGGAGACCCACTGGAGGACTGGTCCGTGGAGGAGGCACGGGCTTGACCAGGATGGGAAGACATGCAGGAGGCCTGGTTCTGGGCGTAGGCACAGGACGTGCAGGGCTGGGAAGACATGCAGGAGGCCTGGTTCTGGGCGCAGGCACAGTCTTCACCAGACAACCACCACGCACCTCAGGACGAGTATGGAGAGCTGCCTCAGGTGACATCATTTCCACGACATGCTCCGTAGGGCGAATGCCGTGCCTTATGCACCAAACTAGCAGCTCTCTCATCTCTCTCTCCTTTAATTTCCCCATTAACTCCTTCACAGTCTCTGCCTCGTACCCCTCGCTCACCTCCAATGTCAACCCGACTGGCTCTGGTTCCGACCCCGGCTCCGCCGACTGTCCCGTGTGCCCCCCCAAAAAAACATTCTTGGGGCTGCCTCTCGTGCTCGTTGCGCTCTCTCTCCTCATAATATCGCCTCTCCGCTCTCGCCGCTTCGATCTCCCACTGCGGGAGGCGATAATCCCCAGCCTGAGTCCATGGTCCCTCTCCGTCCAGTATCTGTTCCCATGTCCACGAGTCCATCAAGCTGTTCTCCTGTTGCTCCTTCCTCCTCCGCTGCTTGGTCCTGGTTTGGTGGGTAATTCTGTAAGGGCTGTCGTCGGAAGAAGACCAAAATGCAGCGGAGTTAGTGTTCGTCATATATTTAATTATGGCAAGAACACTATACAATACAAAACAATAAACAGACAACCAAAACAGTCCTGTCACGTTTAACACAGTAACACGAACAGAAACAATTACCCACAAAACCCCAACGGAAAAACATGCACTTATGTGTGACTCCCAATCAACAACAATGAACTTCAGCTGTGCCTGATTTGGGAGCCACACATGGCCCAAAACAAAGAAATACAAACACATAGAAACAGAACATAGAACGCCCACCCAATGTAACACCCTGGCCTAACCAAAATAAAGAACAAAAAACCCCTCTCTATGGCCAGGGCGTTACACAGCCTAAGTAGCTTCAGGAGTAAAAATGTGATAAACAGGTGTTGGGTTCTGAGAAAATGAAATATACTTATTCATGTTACTAAGGGAGTGCTGAGGTTTAGAGGGTCTACACCAGCAGTGAATGGTTATAGGAGGAATGTATATAGTGTGTGCAGTTAAGCTTGGAATGTGTTGACTGCAGGGAAGCGATTACATGTGGCAGGCATTGATGAGGGGAGAGAGCCATGGATTAGTGATGGAGGGGGGTTCAGGTCAGGTCACCTTAAGGGAGAAATAAAAGATTATGGCCTGTATCACTAGTGTCCTGCCTAGCAGTAAAGAAAAATGTTTGTATGAGGAATGGTTAAATATTAGTGCTTGTATGAAAATGTTTTTAGCTGGATGCAGCTGTATTGACGGACAGACGGATTACCAGGATGTGTGCTCCGAGCATGTGCTGACCAACTGGCAGGTGACTTCACTGACATTTTCAACATGTCCCTGATTGAGTCTGTAATACCAACATGTTTCAAGCAGACTCTCTTCTCTGTATACATCAATGATGTCGCTCTTGCTGCTGGTGATTCTTTGATCCACCTCTACGCAGACGACACCATTCTGTATACTTCTGGCCCCTCTTTGGACACTGTGTTAACTAACCTCCAGACGAGCTTCAATGCCATACAACTCTCCTTCCGTGGCCTCCAACTGCTCCTAAATGCAAGTAAAACTAAATGCATGCTATTCAATCGATCACTGCCCGCACTTGCCCGTCCGTCCAGCATCACTACTCTGGACGGCTCTGACTTAGAATACGTGGACAACTACAAATACCTAGGTGTCTGGTTAGACTGTAAACTCTCCTTCCAGACTCACATTAAGCATCTCCAATCCAATCCATTAAGCATCTCCAATCTAGAATCGGCTTCCTATATGGCAACAAAGCATCATTCACTCATGCTGCCAAACATACCCTCGTAAAACTGACCATCCTACCGATCCTCGACTTTGGCGATGTCATCTATAAAATAGCCTCCAACACTCTACTCAACAAATTGGATGCAGTCTTTCACAGGGCCATCCGTTTTGTCACCAAAGCCCCATACACTACCCTCCACTGCGACCTGTACGCTCTCGTTGGTTGGCCCTCGCTTCATACTCGTCGCCAAACCCACTGGCTACAGGTTATCTACAAGTCTCTGCTAGGTAAAGCCCTGCCTTATCTCAGCTCACTGGTCACCATAGCAGCACCCACTCGTAGCACGCGCTCCAGCAGGTATATCTCACTGGTCACCCCCAAAGCCAATTCCTCCTTTGGTCGCCTTTCCTTCCAGTTCTCTGCTGCCAATGACTGGAACAAACTGCAAAAATAACTGAAGCTTGAGACTCATATCCCCCTCCCTAGCTTTAAGCACCAGCTGTCAGAGCAGCTTACAGAGCACTGCACCTGTACATAGCCCATCTGTATACAGCCCATCTATCTACCTCATCCCCATACTGTATTTATTTATTAATCTTGCTTCTTTGCACCCCAGTGTCTATACTTGCACATTCATCTTCTGCACATCTACCATTCCAGTGTTTAATTGCTATATTGTAATTACTTTGCCACCATGGCCTATTTATTACCTTAACTCCCTTATCTTACCTCATTTGCACTCACTGTGTATACACTTTTTTTTCTCTTTTGTTTCTACTGTATTACTGACTGTATGTTTTATTTATTCCATGTGTAACTCTGTGTTGTTGTATGTGTCAAATTGCTATGCTTTATCTTGGCCAGGTCGCAGTTGCAAATGAGAACTTGTTCTCAACTAGCCTACCTGGTTAAATAAAGGTGAAATAAAATAAATAAAAAAGACCACCATAGTCCCTGCACCCAAGAACACAAAGCAACCTGCCTAAATGACTACAGACCCGTAGCACTCACGTCCGTAGCCATGAAGTGCTTCGAAAGGTTGGTAATGGCTCACATCAACACCATTATCCCAGAAACCCTAGACCCACTCCAATTTGCATACCGCCCAAACAGATCCACAGATGATGCAATCTCTTTTGCACTCCACACTGTCCTTTCCCACCTGGACAAAAGGAACACTTATGTGAGAAGGCTATTCATTGACTACAGCTCAGCGTTCAACACCATAGTACCCTCAAAGCTCATCACTAAGCTACGGATCCTGGGACTAAACACCTCCCTCTGCAACTGGATCCTGGACTTCCTGACTGGTCACCCCCAGGTGGTGAGGGTAGGTAGCAACACATCTGCCACGCTGATCCTCAACACTGGAGCTCCCCAGGGGTACGTGCTCAGTCCCCTCCTGTACACCCTCTTCACCCACGACTGCATGGCCAGGCACGACTCCAACACCATCATTAAGTTTGCGGACGGCACAACAGTGGTAGGCCTGATCACCGATAACGACGAGACAGCCTATAAGGAGGAGGTCAGAGACCTGGCCGGGTGGTGCCAGAATAACAACCTATCCCTCAACATAACCAAGACTAAGGAGATGATTGTGGACTACAGGAAAAGGAGAACCGAGCACGCCCCCATTCTCATCAACGGGGCTGTAGTGGAGCAGGTTGAGAGCTTCAAGTTCCTTGGTGTCCACATCAACAACAAACTAGAATGGTCCAAACACACCAATACAGTCATGAAGAGGGCACGAGAAAGCCTATTCCCCTTCAGGAAACTAAAAAGATTTGGCATGGGTCTTGAGATCCTCAAAAGGTTCTACAGCTTCAACATCGAGAGCATCCTGACTGGTTGCATCACTGCCTGGTACGGCAATTACTCGGCCTCTGACCGCAAGGTACTACAGAGGGTAGTGCGTACGGCCCAGTACATCACTGGAGCTAAGATGCCTGCCATCCAGGACCTCTACACCAGGCGGTGTCAGAGGAAGGCCCTAAAAATTGTCAAAGACCCCAGCCACCCCAGTCATAGACTGTTCTCTCTACTACTGCATGGCAAGCGGTACCAGAGTGCCAAGTCTAGGACAAAAAGGCTTCTCAACAGTTTTTACCCCCAAGGCATAAGACTCCTGAACAGGTAATCAAATGGCTACCCGGACTATTTGCATTGTGTCCCACCCACCACCCGCCAACCCCTCTTTTACGCTACTGCTACTCTCTGTTCATCATATATGCATAGTCACTTTAACCATATCTACATGTACATACTACCTCAATCAGCCTGACTAACGGGTGTCTGTATGTAGCCTCGCTACTTTTATAGCCTCGCTACTGTATATAGCCTGTCTTTTTACAGTTGTTTTATTTCTTTACCAACTTATTGTTCGCCTAATACCTTTTTTGCACTATTGGTTAGAGCCTGTAAGTAAGCATTTCACTGTAAGGTCTACACCTGTTGTACTCGGCACACGTGACAAATAAACTTTGATTTGATTTGACCCTCTGGGAAGAATTCAACTTGGTTAAACTTTCATAGTGTCCGTAGAGTTTTTTACTCTGAGAATTAGAACCTAACACAAGGCAGATAATAAATTGCATGGACTAACTCTGTGTCAATAATAGTGTTTAACATGCTTTTATAATGACTAACCCATCTCTTTACCCCATACAAACAATTATCTGTAAGGTCCCTCAGTCGAGCAGTGAATTTCAAGCACAGATTCAACGACAAAGACCAGGGTTTTCCAATACTTAAAAAAAAAGTATCCAAGCAAAAAATGACAATTAAATTCATTTTAATCCCACTTTGTAACACAACAAAATGTGGAAAAAGTCAAGGGGTGTGAATATTTTCTGAAGGCACTGTACATGTCGTGTATTTCTTACATCAGCCTCATGCATTAGCCTTTTTTCTGCTCTTTGATGAATCCCGGCTGTTGAACGTGTGGGTCATACAATTGTCTCTTCTTGTCCCTCAATGGATTCAGACCCCTTGACTTTTTCCACATTTTGTTAGGTTACAGCCTTATTCTAAAATTGATTAACCAGATTCTTTCCCTCATCAATCTGCACACAATACCACATAATGACAAAGCAAAAATAGGTTTTTAGAATTATTTGCTAATTAAAACAATTCTAATTATAAATATCACATTTACATAAGTATTTAGGGCCTTTACTCAGTACTTTGTTGAAGCACCTTTGGCAGCGATACAGCCTCGAGTCTTCTTGAGTATGACGCTACAAGCTTGGCACACCTGTATTTGTGGGTTTCTCCCATTCTTTTCTGCAGATCCTCTTAAGCTCTGTCAGGTTGGATGGGGAGCATTGCTGCACAGCTATTTTCAGGTCTCTCCAGAGATGTTAGATCGGGTTCAAGTCCGGGCTCTGGCTGGGCCACTCAAGGACATTCAGAGACTTGTCCCGAGCTACTCTTGCATTGTCATGGCTGCATGTTTTGGGTCGTTGTCCTGTTGGAAGGTGAACCTATGCCCCAGTCTGAGGTCCTGAGCGCTCTGGAGCGCTCTGGAGTATCTCTCTGTGCTTTGCTCTGTTCATTTTGCGTCGATCCTGACTAATCTCCCAGTCCCTGCAGCTGAAAAACACCCCCACAACTTGATGCAGCTACCACCATGCTTCGCAGTAGGGATGGTGCCAGTTTTCCTCCAGACGTGATGCTTGGCTTTCAGGCCAAAGAGTTTCATCTTGGTTTCATCAGACCAGAGAATCTTGTTTCTCATGGTCTTAGTCTTTAGGTGCCTTTTGGCAAACTCCAAGTGGTGTTTCATGTGCCTTTTACTGAGGAGTGGCTTTCGTCTGGCCACTAGCATAAAGGCCTGATTGGTGGAGTGCTGCAGAGATGTTTGTCCTTCTGGAAGGTTCACCCATCTTCACAGAGGAATTCTGGAGCTCTGTCAGAGTGACCATCGGGTTCTTGGTCACCTCCCTGACAAAGACCCGTCTCCCCCGATTGCTCAGTTTGTCAGGCGGTCAGCTCTAGGAAGAGTCTTGTTGGGTCCAAACTTCTTCCATTTAATAATGATGGAGGCCACTGTTCTTGGGGACCTTCAATGCTGCAGAAATGTTTTGCTACTCTTCCCAAGATCTGTGACTCAACACAATCCTGTCTCGGAGCTCTATGGACAATTCCTTCGACCGCATGTCTTGCTTTTTGCTCTGACGTGTACTGTCAACTGTGGGACCTTATATAGACAGGTGTGTGCCTTTCCAAATCATGTCCAACCAATTGAATTTATCGCAGGTGGACTCAAATCAGGTTGTAGAAACATTTCAAGGATGATCAATGGAAACAGAATGCACCTGAGCTCAATTTCGAATCTCATAGCAAAGGGTCTGAATACTTATGTAAATAAGGTATTTCATTTTTATTTTTATTTTTTTTAATTTGCACACATTTCTCAACCTGTTTTTGCTTTGTCATTATGAGGTATTGTGTTTAGATTGCTGAGGAAAAACATTTATTTAATCAATTTTAGAATAAGGCTGTAACGTAACAAAATGTGGAAAAAGTCAAGGTGTCTGAATACTTTCAGAAGGCATTGTATTACTTTTAAAAAATAGCTAATCCCAACACTGCGCTTACGTTACACATCAGCAGCATAGAGAGGCCGTCTCCACCTTAACAGCTGCCATTTTCTTAATCAAATAAAAAAATCCTTGTTAAAAGGACACATGAAGCAGAAATAGACAGCTCTCAGTGTCTCTCTTTATCTCCTGGATTCAAGTTAAAATTCATTTTGTTGGGATGGCTAGAGAATTGTGTTCAACTTCCATGCACTTGTTGTGGGGTTAAAGAATGTGGTAGGAATATGGTTCATCACTTAATCATGATTAAAATGAGGAAACAATATTTTTACACAATTCTCGCCTTTCATTTCATGAGCATGTCCGGTCTCATGAAGTAATTTATCCCCTGGTGTAGTACTGCCTTTGAAGATAAAAAGCAAGATATCAAAAACACAATCAAATAAAGATGTTTTCATTGCAATAAGCTGCATTTTCAGCCAGAACAGATCTCGTTTGTACTATATGTTGTATTTCCCTCTGGTAACATGATTCAATCAAACAAGCTTTAGATGGGATTAATACACAAACTGTGGATGTTGTGATAGTGTATAACTGGATTTGAGAGCTCTGTAAAAATGGGTGCAGGGGGTGGGGGGGAGGGTTACAGTATTCAATAACAATCGATAAAAGAAACATGAGCTTTGCACTCAAGTCCAATTCCAGAGAGATAAAGCATGGAGTGTTGAGAAAATTAGGATGGCAGAGGAAAATACTTTGGGGACTGCTGTGTGAGTAATGGCTCAATGTTGCCCTTAGGCATTGATCTAGGATCAACTCACCTTCCCCAAATCTTCTGCTTAACCATTAGTGGGGAAAACACAACTGAGAGACCCTAGAGTCTGAGGGCAACTTTCACTCAGTGTGAATGCTATGGTGTCAACTCACTTTCCAGGTGATCTGAACAATGGAGGGATTGTGGAGCAATCACGTTTCCTGGAACCCAGCAACTAGGGTCATCGTGGTTTCACCTCACATCTGAGGGCCTTGTTCAGGGTTGTCTGGGTCAGCCCCATCTGATGTATCTGCCTCTCATTGGACCTTGGGTTTTCTTTCTCTCCAGGCTTATCCAATATACAATCCTCATTCGATGTAGCCATGGATACAAAGTCACTTGATACTTTTGACTTTTGTTTGGCTAATGGTAGCTTATGATATCCAAACAGCATATTTTGCATTTGAATATTGCATGTTTTGCAGACCTTTTCAGTCTGTCACTCCCTGCTTTACAACCTCCTCAGAGCCAGTTCAACCCACCTGTCCAACTCACCACAGTGCATCTGGGACCATTCTAGTGTACCTTCTTTTGAATAATCCAAGACATGCAGCCCACCACAGGAAGTCAATATGGACCCCTTCTGATGAAGGTGACGTGAACTCTGAAGTAGAATATTTTTCATTGTTACTCTGAAGACTCCATACCTCTCCTACCAGTATAAAGTGAGCCACTTTATATCCTGCTACTAAGGAACAGGGCAGAGGGAGGGAGCAAGGTGTCAGAACTTTATAGCCTCACAGTGGGTTGCTCTGCTTATTTGACTGCTACCTACTGTATATTGGCTTGTGCTTTTTATGTGTCTTTGAAGATATTCTGCTTTTCTAAGTTGTTCGTAGAGGAATATTGGTGGGAGACACACACACACACACACACACACACGTGTTTCAATTATCCATCATCTTGTGAATGTGAAAATTAAATCAGGGCTTTTCTGCTTAACTGCGTCCGATCCATTGATCTGGCTGTCTGGGGAGATGTACTGGGACTGGCAGGAAACCCCTGAATAAACAGGAAACCTCTGAATAGACAGGACATCCCTGGATCAGCTCCTTCTGCGAGTGACATTTATGTAATGTAATAGAGGGGGGAAAGGGCAACCACAGGGTATGCTCTGAAATGGCAATGATTGGCTCATGTGAAATAGAGCAGAATACCCTATGAAAGTCCTGCCTACTTCCTGGTTCAAGTCCCGTATTGTTTTTGAATAGGCATGTGACTATTATCATCAAATTCATGAAATGGGGGTTATTTAAAGGATATGTTGCATAAACGTAACCACATGTAACATATGTATTAGCATTAGTGTACTCATCAAAAGTCCAAATGCAAAGTTACACCTCACTTTTCTATTTTTAGAGTTAATACATGAAACCGATCAGAATTCAAAAGAATGCCACTATGGAGAGGTTTACGGACACTTGGAAACGTCCCTTGACCACACCTGACACCACCTACTAAAACATCTGCCCATTTCTAGTTGTTAGGTCTATCAATCACATTTTTTTTATGATATTGTTCACATGTTGTGGAAGACATCTGATGTGTTTCCAGCTCTGGGAATCAATAATTCAGTTATAGCTTGTCAATGAAAGATGACTAAACAAAATTTAAAAAATGAAAAATTATTTTGTTTGTGCTTGATCTTGTGTATTATGAACTATGTAACTCCTATTTATCTTCTGATTATTTCCTCAATCTCCCAGATGTTTTCTTTCCAAATATACCATATACCATTACACATGACTAGCATTTACTTTTGGGTATGTCTATTTAGGCGAAAAACTAAATTTTGCCATTACATTTAAGAGGTTAAAGTTATGGTGGACGGTTGTTTCTCTTCGCTTATTTGAGCTTTTCTCGACATAATATGAACTTGGTCTTTTACCAAATAGGGCTATCTTCTGTATACCACCCCTACCTTGTCACAACACAGCTGATTGGGAAAAACGCATTAAGAAGGAAAGAAATTCCACAAATTAACTTTTAACAAGGCACATCTTTTAATTGAAATGCATTCCTGTCTTCACTATTATTCTGCAATGTAGAAATTGTAAAAATAAAGAAAAACCCTTGAATGAGTAGGTGTGTCCAAACTTTTGACTTAGACTTATCTTAAACAACCACGTTTTCATGAATTTGATTATATAAGCTTGATGCCCATTCAAAAACAGTTTGAGACTTAAACCAGGAAATAGTCAGGACATATCAGGTGGTCTGAACTCAGCTAGGAGACGGTAAAGACCAGCTGGGCCCACTCCACAGAGACGTGGCCTTTCAACAGTAATTACGAAGGGATTGTGGAGAAATTACGTTTCCTGGAACCCAGCAGCCATGGTCGTCATGGTTTCACCTCACATCTGAGAGCCTTCTTCTGCCTGCCTCTCATTGGACCTTGGCTCCATGGCTTGTCCAATCTACAATCTTCATTCGATATGGGCGTTATTTCATGTTCGAAGTAAACAAACAGTTTCTTCATTCATTCATGAAGAGCTTGCCAAACTAATAATGATGTGAGAACACAACCTGACAGAGGTCAAAAAGGGTAATATTAGCCTACCTTTACCCTCCGTAATTGACGGTTGGGAAGATGCCGTGAAGAAGTGGCCTCGTATCACGTACAGTAGCATATTTACTTACTTTGTTGAATCCGTAGCTTGCGATGGTAAGGCGATGAGCAACTTAAAAAGTTTGGAGATGTACCAATAACTACACAGTAACAAAGTCGGTCGGGTGTTATTGAAGGATGTTGGAGACGACATTGTCTACCTAAAAGCAGACATAGAGCCGATTCAGAGCCTGCACGCGTCTCATCACAAGGCGAGGGTACTAGCATCAACGACAGGTGTCATACAGACAGCGGGTTGCTCATGTATTGCAGGGCCATGACGCTCATGTAGCCATGCTGCAGCAATTCTGTGGAAGGTCAGTAAAGTAACGACCAAAAATGACACGAAAGTGCAGGACAACGGCTACTCCAGGAGAGGTTTGGGAAACACTGGGTTAGATAACTAAAAATATTTTCTTCAATGTAGGTTGAGAGTGCAGTCAGGCAAGGAAGTGGAACTCAGGTGTGAGGAAGAATGTAGGGCTGAGGAAGGCGAAACACATTTACATTTACATTTAAGTCATTTAGCAGACGCTCTTATCCAGAGCGACTTACAAATTGGTGCATTCACCTTATAATATCCAGTGGAACAACCACTTTACAATAGTGCATCTAAATCTTTTAAGGGGGGGGGGGGGGGGGGGGTTAGAAGGATTACTTTATCCTATCCCAGGTATTCCTTAACCTGTTATGGCTAGGGGGCAGTATTTTCACGGCTGGATAAAAAACGTACCCGATTTAATCTGGTTACTACTCCTGCCCAGTAACTAGAATATGCATATAATTATTGGCTTTGGATAGAAAACACTCCAAAGTTTCTAAAACTGTTTGAATGGTGTCTGTGAGTATAACAGAACTCAAATGGCAGGTCAAAACCTGAGAGATTCCTTTACAGGAAGTGGCCTGTCTTACCAATTCTTGAACTTCTTTGCCATCTCTATCTTTTACAAAGGATCTCTGCTCTAACGTGACACTTCCTACGTCTTCCATGGGCGCTCAGAGCCCGGGAAAAAACAGAATGTCGTCATCCCAGCCCCAGGCTGAAACACATTATCGCCTTTCTCAAGTGGCCGATCAAGGGACTGTGGGCTTAGGCGCGTGCCCTGGCCGCCCCCGTCTTTGTGATTTTTCCTCTGTTTGCCGAAAAGGAGATTCCCGGTCGGAATATTATCGCATTTTTACGAGATAAATTGCATAAAAATTTATTTTAAACAGCGGTTGACATGCTTCGAAGTACGGTAATGGAATATTTAGAATTTTTTTGTCACGAATTGCGCCATGCGCACGACCCTTCTTTACCATTCGGATAGTGTCTGGGACGCACGAACAAAACGCCGCTATTCAGATATAACGATGGATTATTTTGGACCAAACCAACATTTGTTATTGAAGTAGCAGTCCTGGGAGTGCGTTCTGACGAAGACAACAAAAGGTAATCAAACTTTTATAATAGTAAATCTGATATTGGTGAGTGCTAAACTTGCCGGGTGTCTAAATAGCTAGCCCGTGATGGCTGGGCTATGTACTTAGAAAATTGCAAAATGTGCTTTCACCAAAAAGCTATTTTAAAATCGGACATATCGAGTGCATAGAGGAGTTCTGTATCTATAATTCTTAAAATAATTGTTATGCTTTTTGTGAACGTTTATCGTGAGTAATTTAGTAAATTGTTAGCAAATTCCCCGGAAGTATGCTAGTTCTGAACGTCACATGCTAATGTAAAAAGCAGTTTTTTGATATAAATATGAACTTGATTGAACAAAACATGCATGTATTGTATAACATAATGTCCTAGGTGTGTCATCTGATGATCATCAAAGGTTAGTGCTGCATTTAGCTGTCTTCTGGGTTTTTGTGACATTATATGCTAGCTTGAAAAATGGGTGTCTGATCATTTCTGGCTTGGTACTCTGCTGACATAATCTAATGTTTTGCTTTCGCTGTAAAGCCTTTTTGAAATCGGACAGTGTGGTTAGATAAAGGAGAGTCTTGTCTTTAAAATGCTGTGAAATAGTCATATGTTTGAAAAATGGACGTTTTTGTATTTTTGAGGAATTTGTAATTCGCGCCACCCCTATCATTGGATATTGGAGCAGGTGTTCCGCTAGCGGAACGTCTAGATGTAAGAGGTTAAAGAGGTGGGGTTTCAGGTGTCTCCGGAAGGTGGTGATTGACTCCGCTGTCCTGGCGTAGTGAGGGAGCTTGTTCCACCATTGGGGTGCCAGAGCAGCGAACAGTTTTGACTGGGCTGAGCGGGAACTGTGCTTCCTCAGAGGTAGGGAGGCGAGCAGGCCAGAGGTGGATGAACGCAGTGCCCTTGTTTGGGTGTAGGGCCTGATCAGAGCCTGAAGGTATGGAGGTGCCGTTCCCCTCACAGCTCCGTTGGCAAGCACCATGGTCTTGTAGCGGATGCGAGCTTCAACTGGGAGCCAGTGGAGAGAGCGGAGGAGCGGGGTGACGTGAGAGAACTTGGGAAGGTTGAACACCAGACGGGCTGCGGCGTTCTGGATGAGTTGTAAGGGGTTTAATGGCACAGGCAGGGAGCCCAGCCAACAACGAGTTGCAGTAATCCAGACGGGAGATGACAAGTGCCTGGATTAGGACCTGCGCCGCTTCCTGTGTGAGGCAGGGTCGTACTCTGCGAATGTTGTAGAGCATGAACCTACAGGATCGGGTCACCGCCTTGATGTTAGTGGAGAATGACAGGGTGTTGTCCAGGGTCACGCCGAGGCTCTTGGCACTCTGGGAGGAGGACACAAGGGAGTTGTCAACCGTGATGGCGAGATCATGGAACGGGCAGTCCTTCCCCGGGAGGAAGAGCAGCTCCGTCTTGCCGAGGTTCAGCTTGAGGTGGTGATCCGTCATCCACACTGATATGTCTGCCAGACATGCAGAGATGCGATTCGCCACCTGGTTGTCAGAAGGGGGAAAGGAGAAGATTAATTGTGTGTCATCTGCATAGCAATGATATGAGAGACCATGTGAGGATATGACAGAGCCAAGTGACTTGGTGTATAGCGAGAATAGGAGAGGGCCTAGATCAGAGCCCTGGGGGACACCAGTGGTGAGAGCACGTGGTGCGGAGACAGATTCTCGCCACGCCACCTGGTAGGAGCGACCTGTCAGGTAGGACGCAATCAAAGCGTGGGCCGCGCCGGAGATGCCCAGCTCGGAGAGGGTGGAGAGGAGGATCTGATGGTTCACAGTATCAAAGGCAGCAGATAGGTCTAGAAGGATGAGAGCAGAGGAGAGAGTTAGCTTTAGCATTGAGGAGAGCCTCCGTGACACAGAGAAGAGCAGTCTCAGTTGAATGCCCAGTCTTGAAACCTGACTGATTAGGATCAAGAAGGTCATTCTGAGAGAGAAAGCCAGAGAGCTGGCCAAGGACGGCATGTTCAAGAGTTTTGGAGAGAAAGGAAAGAAGGGATACTGGTCTGTAGTTGTTGACATCGGAGGGATCGAGTGTAGGTTTTTTCAGAAGGGGTGCAACTCTCGCTCTCTTGAAGACGGAAGGGACGTAGCCAGCGGTCAAGGATGAGTTGATGAGCGAGGTGAGGTAGGGGAGAAGGTCTCCGGAAATGGTCTGGAGAAGAGAGGGGATAGGGTCAAGTGGGCAGGTTGTTGGGCGGCCGGCCGTCACAAGACGCGAGATTTCATCTGGAGAGAGAGGGGAGAAAGAGGTCAAAGCACAGGGTAGGGCAGTGTGAGCAGGACCAGCGGTGTCGTTTGACTTAGCAAACGAGGATCGGATGTCGTCAACCTTCTTTTCAAAATGGTTGACGAAGTCATCCGCAGAGAGGGAGGAGGGGGGGAGGGGGAGGAGGATTCAGGAGGGAGGAGAAGGTAGCAAAGAGCTTCCTAGGGTTAGAGGCAGATGCTTGGAGTTTAGAGTGGTAGAAAGTGGCTTTAGCAGCAGAGACAGAAGAGGAAAATGTAGAGAGGAGGGAGTGAAAGGATGCCAGGTCCGCAGGGAGGCGAGTTTTCCTCCATTTCCGCTCGGCTGCCCGGAGCCCTCTTCTGTGAGCTCGCAGTGAGTCATCGAGCCACGGAGCAGGAGGGGAGGACCGAGCCGGCCTGGAGGATAGGGGACAGAGGAAATCAAAGGATGCAGAGAGGGAGGAGATGAGGGTTGAGGAGGCAGAATCAGGAGATAGGTTGGAGAAGGTTTGAGCAGAGGGAAGAGATGATAGGATGGAAGAGGAGAGAGTAGCGGGAGAGAGAGAGCGAAGGTTGGGACGGCGCAATACCATCCGAGTAGGGGCAGAGTGAGAAGTGTTGGATGAGAGCGAGCGGGAAAAGGATACAAGGTAGTGGTCGGAGACTTGGAGGGGAGTTGCAATGAGATTAGTGGAAGAACAGCATCTAGTAAAGATGAGGTCAAGCGTATTGCCTGCCTTGTGAGTAGGGGGGGAAGGTGAGAGGGTGAGGTCAAAAGAGGAGAGGAGTGGAAAGAAGGAGGCAGAGAGGAATGAGTCAAAGGTAGACGTGGGGAGGTTAAAGTCACCCAGAACTGTGAGAGGTGAGCCATCCTCAGGAAAGGAACTTATCAAGGCGTCAAGCTCATTGATGTACTCAGATGTACTCATGTACATGTACTCATTGATGTACTCAGATGGGTCAGGGGAGAAAGAGAGAATGTCCATTTCGGAGAGATGAGGATTCCAGTGCCACCACCCCGCTGGCTCGATGCTCTAGGGGTATGCGAGAACACGTAGGCAGACGAGGAGAGAGCAGTAGGAGTAGCAGTGTTATCTGTGGTAATCCATGTTTCCGTCAGCGCCAGGAAGTCTAGGGACTGGAGGGTAGCATAGGCTGAGATGAACTCAGCCTTGTTGGCCGCAGACCGGCAGTTCCAGAGGCTGCCGGAGACCTGGAACTCCACGTGGGTCGTGCGCGCTGGGACCACCAGGTTAGAGTGGCAGCGGCCACGCGGTGTGGAGCGTTTGTATGGCCTGTGCAGAGGAGAGAGAACAGGGATAGACAGACACATAGTAGACAAGCTACAGAAGAAGCTACGCTAATGCAAAGGAGATTGGAATGACAAGTGGACTACACGTCTCGAATGTTCAGGAAGTTAAGCTTACGTTGCAAAAATCTTATTGACTAAAATGATACAGTACTGCTGGCTGGTGGAGTAGGCTAGCTAGCAGTGGCTGCGTTGTTGACTTTGAACGTGTAGCTGGCTAGGTAACCTCGATAGTTTCAGTACTACACCTTGTCATGATACAAAGCAACTTTGTAGCTAGCTAGCTAACATAACACTAATCAAGACGTTCCTTGTAATGTATTTAGTTTCTACAATGCTGCTCGTCGGTAATAGTTGGCTGGGTTAGGAAAAATGGCGTCGCGGGTGACGGAAATAGCTGGCTAGCTAACCTCGATGGCTGGCTAGCTAGCCTCGATAATTACTAAACTACACAATTATCAAGCTATGACAAAGACAACTAAGTAGCTAGCTAGCTAACACTGCACTAGTCAAATCGTTCCGTTGTAAAGTATTAGTATCTACAGCGCTGCTAGTCAGTAACGGTTGGCTAGCTAGCAGTGGGTTAATGATGACTAGGTGTGTTGACTACGTCTGGCGCCGCGTCGCGGCTGGCTAGCTCACCTCGATAATTACTCAAACTACACAATTATCTTAGATACAGAGACAGCAAAGACAACTATGTAGCTGGCTAACTAACACTAACACCACACTAATCAAGTCGTTACGTTGCAATGTAATAGTTTCTACAGTGCTGCTAGTCGGTAGAAGTTGGCTAGCTAGCAGTGATGACTAGCTAGCTAGCAGCTAGCAGTGTTGACTACGTTAGGAGGACGAAGATAGCTAGCCTCGATAATTACTCTGATTACTCTAAACTACACAATTATCTTTGATACAAAGACGGCTATGTAGCTAGCTAAGAAGAATTGCTCAGATCAAACAAATCAAGCCGTTGTAATGTAGTGAAGTGTAATATTACCTGTGGAGCAAAGCGTAGTGCGACTGCTCGCTCCAAACCTGAAACTCTATATACCATATATAACACGTTAAACACCACAGACCCCACCACACATATCCAGGCCCATCAACGTCGTCACAGGCCGATTCCACAACCTCCCCCCGACCTTTTAGGAACCATGCAGAGTTCACAAGCCACATCAACTCCTTGGTAATGGCTCCACTATTTCGGCTCCAGACAAATGGTCTTCTTCAGCTAAGTTACAGAGCAGATGTAGACAGCAGCAGCAAGGCAGGCCCAAGCCAACATGATTCAGCCCACACAAACACACTGTGTCACATTGAACACAGCACAACACTAACCTGTAGGAAGTGCACAATGTTTTATGACACCTACATCAAATTATTCCCCGTACAAACAGCTACATTGATGGAAGAAACCAAGATCCAAAGTGCTTCACAGCTATGGCATGATGCTAGGAAGCTGTGTCTAACAGCCAGCAGAGTGAAATTAGTCCCGAAACGAAACTCCACAGGTCCCAAAAACTGTGTAAATGAGCATTTGTATCCAACCTTCACTAGCCTCTATGGGCTAGGTGGGACGTTTGCGTCCCACCCTAGTCAACCGCCAGTGGAATCCCGTGGCGCGATATTCAAATACCTTAGAAATGCTATTACTTCAATTTCTCAAACATATGACTATTTTACACAATTTTAAAGACAAGACTCTCGTTAATCTAACCACACTGTCCGATTTCAAAAAGGCTTTACAACGAAAGCAAAACATTAGATTATGTCAGGAGAGAACCCAGCCAGAAATAATCAGACACCCATTTTTCAAGCTAGCATATAATGTCACAAAAACCAAAACCACAGCTAAATGCAGCACTAACCTTTGATGATCTTCATAAGATGACACTCCTAGGACATTATGTTATACAATACATGCATGTTTTGTTCAATCAAGTTCATATTTATATCAAAAAACAGCTTTTTACATTAGCATGTGACGTTCAGAACTAGCATACCCCCCGCAAACTTCCGGTGAGTTTACTAAATTACTCACGATAAACGTTCACAAAAAACATAACAATTATTTTAAGAATTATAGATACAGAACTCCTTTATCCACTCGCTATGTCCGATTTAAAAATAGCTTTTTGGTGAAAGCACATTTTTCAATATTCTGAGTAGATTGCCCGGCATCACAGGGCTAGCTATTTAGACACCCACCAAGTTTAGCCCTCACCAAAGTCAGATTTACTATAAGAAAAATGTTATTACCTTTGCTGTTCTTCGTCAGAATGCACTCCCAGGACTTCTACTTCAATAACAAATGTTGGTTTGGTTCAAAATAATCCATAGTTATATCCAAATATCCTCTGTTTTGTTTGTGCGTTCAAGACACTATCCGAAGTGTAAAGAAGGGTGACGCGCCCGACGCGTTTCGTGACAAAAAAATTCTAAATATTCCATTACCGTACTTCGAAGCATGTCAACCGCTGTTTAAAATCAATTTTTTATGCCATTTTTCTCGTAAAAAAGCGATAATATTCCGACCGGGAAACCGTGTTTACGTTCAAAGAGAGAGAAAATAAAAACATGGGGTCGCCTCGTGCACGCGCCTCAGTCTCATTGTCCTCTGATAGACCACTTACCAAAGGCGCTAATGTTTTTCAGCCAGGGGCTGCCTCGACATCATTCAGCTTTTTCCCGGGTTCTGAGAGCCTATGGGAGCCGTAGGAAGTGTCACGTTACAGCAAAGATCCTTGATTTTCAATAAAGAGAGTCAAGAAGCCCAAGGAATGGTCAGAGAGGGCACTTCCTGTACAGAATCTTCTCAGGTTTTTGCCTGCCATATGAGTTCTGTTATACTCACAGACACCATTCAAACAGGTTTAGAAACTTTAGGGTGTTTTCTATCCAAAGCCAGTAATTATATGCATATTCTAGTTTCTGGGCAGTAGTAATAACCAGATTAAATCTGGTACGTTTTTTATCCGGCGGTGCAAATACTGCCCCCAAATTTTTATGCGATTTTTCTCGTAAAAAAGCGATAATATTCCGACCGGGAGTCGTTTTTGTTCAATGACTGAAAATGTAAACATGGAGTCGTCTCGTGCACGCGCACCCCAGTCTCATTCTTCTCAGATCGACCACTTACCAAATGCGCTACTGTTTTTCAGCCATGGCCTGCAAAGTCATCATTCAACGTTCTGGCGCCTTCTGAGAGCCTATGGGAGCGTTAGAAAATGTCACGTTACAGCAGAGATCCCCTGTTTTGGATAGAGATGACAAAGATGGCCAAGAAATGGTTAGAGAGGGCGCTTCCTGTTTGGAATCTTCTCCAGGTTTTGGCCTGCCAAATGAGTTCTGTTATACTCACAGACACCATTCAAACAGTTTTAGAAACTTTAGGGTGTTTTCTATCCAAATCAAACAATTATATGCATATTCTAGTTACTGGCAGGAGTAGTAACCAGATTAAATCGGGTATGTTTTTTATCCGGCCGTGCAAATACTGCCCCCTATCCCCAACAGGCTAGCAACACAGCACCAAAGCATGCCAAAGAAAATGAGGTCAATGTCATTACACTCCTGGAGAGCAGAGGGCATGTTGTGGAGAACAGAGACCTGGTGGTGCACCCTGACCATCCTTGGTTGGGACCCAACCCAGATGGGATCCTTGATGCAACACAGCTCTTTGAGATCAAGTGCCCCTTCAAGAGTTCGAGTCGACCAAATGGTGACATCAAAAGCTTGGATGATGTACAGTACCTAATTAGTCCCAATGGTAAAGATGGATACTACCTTCAGGTGGGTAAAAATGTTTTCAAGAAAATAGATGATTAGCTATAGTATTACAAGTATTGAACATTGTATTGTAAACTCATACTAATCAGAATTTTGTGGCCATGTGCTTTCTTATTCCTTCTTTCAGACAAGTGACCATGACGTGCCTGGGCCTACAGAGCTGCATGCTGGTCGTCGGGACACCAAGCGAACACATAGAGTGGACATTCCATTTGATAAAGACCACACAGATGCAACAGCTGCAGAAGTTCTACTTTTTACACATGCTACCTCGGTTGGCTGATGATTTGGCTGAAAAGAAGATACATCTCTGCCCAAAGTACCTGGAGCTCTTTAAGTAAATGGGAGTGAGCAGTAGATTAAATATGCTGGGCATACACAATTCAATTCGTTTCAGTGTGCACTTACTTCATGAAGTACTGTTTTAATAAATATATATATTGAATAATACATAGAGTAAAGTGATGTACATTTTTGGAATACATAAACGATCAGTGCATGTTGTTAGTCATGTTGATTGTGTTAGTCTATTTGCTAGAAATAAGCTCTTCTCTCAGATTTACAAGAGCTGCACACATTTTAAGTCTGTTGTCAATTTTAGGGACCAAACTATTAGCCACAGTTTGAGAGAGAATCTTGTACACCTTAAGCCGCCTTCTTGCTCGTTCCACATGAATACGGACATTAGCAATGCGTTGTGTGCGAGTGACCTGCTCATTTCTCAACTGGCATTGCTTGCGTGTAAATGCTGGTAAGACCAAGCGTACATTCCGTTCCTCTAGCAAGTCTCTAATTGTGAAGCCTGGGTCCCCATCACCTCTTCTCCAGCACGCAAATGGTCGAGAAACAATGAGTTCTGTGTTATGAACCTATCGCTACATTTCCCACCATAAGCCTCTGTAATGAACATAACCATTCCTGATGGACCAGTTACAACTAGATATTTTACAGTATTACTGGCATAGTAGTGATTAAGATTCAGTTCTTGAGTCCAGATTTTTAGCCTTCTGCAAAACACTTTCTGTGCAGTCAATAACACAAGTTGTGTTTGAAAAATTCTCCTGAAAAACCTGTGGCATAGTAGCCTTTATCGTCTCACGAGGCAGCCATGGAATGAGATCCTTGGTGTGTTCAGCAATGAATTTCAATGTTTTACTGACCTGACCGGGTGAACTTTTGAAGCGTCTTGCTGAATCAGCTATAACAAAGTTCTGTCTAAGTTTCAGTAGTGTTAACAGAATTTGGTCTACAACCGGGAATTGTTGATGATGTGGGGGCAAAACCTTGAAAGCAAGACACAAGAGTGTTGAATTCTAAAAGGGAAACCCTGTGTACAGCTGACAGTCTGCAACATCTTTCAATGTAACATCTGCTAAAGATAGTGACCTCTCAGGGGCTGGTACAGTTGTATTGCCACATGTGATGATTGGTCCTTTGGAGTAGCGGTGGTCCTCCATTGCTGGGTCTGACCACGGTGTTTGGGCATCATGGAAGGTCTTTGAAATAGGACCTGGCTCCTCAGAAAACTCCACCACACCAGGCTCATCTGCAGCTGATGATTAGTTGAATAGTAATATGAATACAGATGATTAGTTCATGAGATTATTTGGTAAGGATCTGGAAAAGCAAATACACTAATTAGGGATACTTTAAAAAACATTTTAAACTCCCTGTTTCTTACTTATAACTTTTATCAGACAATTCGCTACTGCAAATAAGCACTCTAAACCCAGTGGGATACAGTTGAAGTCGGAAGTTTATATACAATTAGGTTGGAGTCATTAAAACTCATTTTTCAACCACTCAACAAATGTCTTGTTAACCAACTATAGTTTTGGCAAGTCGGTTAGGACATCTACTTTGTGCATCTGTTGGTTCCGTTTGTCTGTGCTCCGTTTTATTTACTTAACAAATAAGGAACACTCAAAATGTGCACTTATAAATCATAACAATTTTAATCAAAATACAGCTGTAGACAGAAGTCAAAGATTTAACATCACATATACAACTGATGTCTCTCATGACTTCTGCCCCATAGGAAAAGTCCCAAGTTATTTTATTAAGCCCGAAGTCCAGCCCTAGTGATGTCACTGCATACATCATTACCTGCTACTCCTCAGACCAAGCCCATGCATACACAGCTATACAAACTTGCAAGAGAGATACAATAGTTCCAGTGTTTTCTAAGGCCTCAGCAGTAAATGTCCACTCCCCCAAGTTGATTTATAGAGGTATGTCTCACTAGCCTCTTATCTCTTCTACTCCCCTGCAGGGCTCTATGTTTATCTTTGAAGTGCTTTCTCACAGACCCCATGGAATAATTAACACATTTCTCAAACCATTTCTTTATAAGAGGCAGAGACTTACAAAAGACTGTGGAACAATTCTAAAACCTTATAATGAATATATATATTGTCAATCTGTAGTCCAGGACCCTATAAATGTAGAGGAAGAGGGGTCCCATAGCCCCTCCCCTTCTATTAATACAACATAAGCATAATCAATTATTATAATACATCAAACATTTGGTGCAGCCCCTATCATGACCCCAATTTGACCCCATAATTCCCCCCTTTGAGACTCTACCCAGAGTCTCACACCATCAATCATAATATTCTCCTCTGAAATCAAACAGATTTGGCAATCCCCCAGATCCATTTGATCCCAGGGATGGCCTGCTAAAGGGAGAAACAACTCCTGAGCATCCGGGAATGCTGGTGGGGGTGGGGTGAGTCTGTCTATACTCCCATTCCTCCTTCTACCACATGAAGTAAGTTTGCTCCCTTCTTGTGACCACCCCAAATCCCCAATTGTTCAACAGTCTTTTTAGACAAGCACTTTATTAAAAAGAAAGCAACAGCAAAGCACAGTAGTCCTACCGGAAGTGGAACAATCATGGCAGACATGAACATCATTACCTTACCCATCACGTGAAAATACGCCCTTAAACCAGTGTCTAATTTGGTCAAAGATGGTGTTGTCAGCTTTTCCCAGAGTACAACCAAATTTAGCCAGGTCACTAATAATAGCTGTCATGTTGTCAAAGGAGTCAGGAAGCAACATGACACAGTAATCCCCATCTTCTATTCCAAGGACCTGTAGGCCCCTCTGTCTTTAGCCAATATGTGCCATTTCGTCTCTGGTCGCTACTGCCTACCAATTCTGCACATTTAGTGACAACTAGGTAAAACCCTGTACTATCAAATTAGTAAGGGCCTGCATGGAATATGTCAAATTGTTAATCCCCTTACCCTTTAGTACAACTCCTGCACCTGAAAAGATTACTAGGGCTGCCATCTCTACCTGAGACAGCACATCGTTATTTTGAGCCTATGCTTTTTTAGCTCTGCCATTCAATCTGAAACTAATTTGCAAGAACTGTTCAGCAGCTCAAGAAGCAGGTAATGTTGCTACTGTCAGTTCAGCTTTTCCCAGATAATAACACCCTTTCCATCCCATGGGAAGGGAAATTTTGCCATTACCCCCACAGATCCAGAGAAGATCCGGAGGTGTCCCCATGCCTTTGCCTATGTTTGACATATTTATCCTAGTTGTCAATTGTTGACCATCCAGTACATCAAAACTACTGGTATCCATTTTTAGACCTGTGTAAGACAGGCAATTAGTGGTGTTTCCTACATCCACATTCCCTGAGTTGCAGATACAAACAGGGAGTGTGGAGTTATTGTGGGTTTTAATCCCTTCAACACATCATCTATTACCCGTCAGATACTCCATTGTACTTTTGGAGGTCCTATGCATATAATCAGCTGGGAAATTTTACCTGGTTGTACTCTAGGAACCTTCTTCCACCTTGGCCATTTAGTCTCAATGGACCCACCCTCCTTAAATGTTTTAGCTGCATCTGAACTATTACCTATTGTCTTATTGGATAATCCACCTTCCATGCTGCTTCCTTCCCCCTAGTGACCAACATCAGAATAGTATAATTGCTGTTTCTTTGTCGAACCCTGATATTGTTCCTTTGCATAAAATGGAGTAATCCACATCCAAAATCATTCTTTCCAATTGGTATTGCCTGGGTTCCCCACAGAAAGGCTGTGGAGGTGGGTTTCTGAAAAATCATTATCCGTGTGCCAGATGTGTTCCCCTTTTCCTGTAATCGCATGTATGTCACTGCTTTCATCCATTTATTATTCGCCACATCCCTGTCCACAAAGGGAACGAGTAGGATTTGGAGAGCAATAAATACCCTGCATGTGTTTTTCCATGGTTGTGATTTTCTTGTTTCACAACCATAGTGTGTGTGTGTGTGATGGTGTCCTAGACATCTGATGACTCTTCAGGTTCTGTGGCTGAACCCTCTGTTGGTTCTTCTGGCCTTTGGTCTCGGCCCTCTGGCTGTGGTCTTTCCCGTTTCTCCTCTGGCCCCTCCTCACCGGTGGATCTCAGCCTCTTTCCTCCTCTGTGTCCTAACGCAGGATGGTTGCCAACCTGGGAGAAGCCTGGAATGGGAGAGATGGTACCATCCGGATCTCTGGGATTGGTTCTGCTGCTTTCCTAGTGTGAGAGTGGAGAACTTCATGTACTCAAAATTGTCACACTATGTCTTAGTTATGTCTATCTGTCGGTCAGTCATAGGTCTCACCCCTGGGGTGTTCATTGGTCATCTTCTTAACATCTCATAAGGTGTACACCCAATACCTTTGTTAAGGCTGCTGCGCATTTTCATGAGGACAAGAGGCAAGCATTCCACCCAGCTCATTTTTGTGGAATGGCAGGCTTTTGCAAGCCCCCTTTGATCATTTAATTAGCCCTCTCTGTAATCCTGTTACTCCACGGGTGATAGATGGACACAAACCTCTGGTCAACACCCATCATTTTGGCCACTTGGGCAACCACATCTCCTATGTGATGAGTCCCATTATCTGCAGACAAACCTCAGGCACTCCGAACCCGAGTATAATTTCCCTAACTAGCAATTTTGCAACTGTTAGCGCAACGCAGTTGGTGGTGGAAAATGTTTCCACCCACCTGGTGAACCTGTCAATTATCACCAGGCAGTTTCTCTTTCTTTATTTTTTCGCTCTACCATGTCTATGAAATCCATAGCAAGGTGGACAAAAAGGTCCTTTTTGAGTGGGGAACTTCCCTGGTTGCAGTGGAGTTCCCTTGTCAATGTTATATAACAAACATGTCGCGCAACGATAAATTAACTGTTTTTTTTATGTGCTGATTCAACTTTTGGCAAAAACATTGGGCCTAAATCTTCTCCTCCTAAATCTCAACCTTAACAATAGCCAATGTGTTAGGTTTTCATATAGCTTCAATCAACTGTTCAACATAAGGTCTGTTTTTAATAGGTGTGCCTTTGGAATTAGTAAACCCTCTTCCTCTCTAAACCCCACTAGCAAGTGACCTTCCCTTCCCCCAATTCACAAGCTGTGTTCAGCTAATAAATCTGTCTGTTGCGCTGATAAATGGTCTGGTAGGGGCCGTATAACCTCAATATCACCTTCCACATCTACTACAGCTAATCCTACATGTTTCCTTCCCTGTGCTTTGAACGAAATAGGCAGAACCATCAATGAACAGCACCATGTCAGAGTCAAGCAGAGGTTCATCAAACAATTCTTTGTCCAGTACACATTCCTAGGTTGTCCTGATGTCCCTGTTATTGTTGATGATGATTTGCTCAGGGAAGCCCAAACAACTTGTCCAGGTTTGTCTGGTTTGTCTAAACAGGAACAGTGAGTTCTAATGTCTGTCAGAAATGGTAGGGCATGCCCATTAACTTCTTCGGGTTAGGGGGCAGTATTCGGAAGTTTGGATAGAATGAGTAAATTGAGTAAATTGCCTGTTACTCAGGCCCAGAAGCTAGGATATGCATATAATTGGTAGTATCGGATAGAAAACACTCTAAAGTTTCCAAAACTGTTAAAAATAATGTCTGTGAGTATAACAGAACTGATATGGTAGGCGAAAACCTGAGGACAATCCATCCAGATTTTTTTTTTTCCATCTCACCCTTGATTACTATGGCTGTCAATGGGAATATAAAAGGAAGTCCTCCCAGATTGCAGTTCCTAGGGCTTCCACTAGATGTCAACAGTCTTTAGAAAGAGTTTCAGGCTTGTTTTTTGAAAAATGACCTACAATTTGTAGTTTGAGTAAGTGGTTCCCATTTTGGCTGTAGTGTTTGTTGCGCGTTCCGGTGAGTGTGCGTACTTCATTATTTATCTCCGGTAATGGTCTCCGGTATTCTCCATCTTGAATTTTATCGTTTAGTTACATATTAGGGTACCTGAGGATTGATTAGGAACGTTGTTTGATATGTTTGGAAGAGGTTTATTGGTAACTTACGGGATTCATTTGTATGCATTTTGAACGAGGGAAACCGGTGGATTACTGAGTCTAGTGCGCCAATGAAACAGACTTTTTGGGGATATAAAGAAGGACTTTATCGAACAAAAGGACCATTTGTTATGTAGCTGGGACCCTTGTGATTGCAACCAGATGAAGATCTTCAAAGGTAAGTGATTTATTTTATCGTTATTTCTGACTTTCGTGACGTCTCTGCTTGGTTGGAAAATGTATGTTATGCTTTTGCGATGTCCTCAGATAATCGCATGGTGTGCTTTCACCGTAAAGCCTTTTTGAAATCTGACAATGCGGCTGGATTAACAAGAAGTTAAGCTATTAAATGATGTATGACACTTGTATTTTCATGAATGTTTAATATTAGGATTTCTGTAATTTGAATTTTGCGCTCTGCAATTTCAACGGATGTTGGCCAGGTGGGACGGTAGCGTCCCAATGATCCGTAACAAGTTAAGATTAAGAGTAACCATTGGCTCTTCTCTTCCATCATTGAATTCATACTGAAGCAAGGGAGTTGGGCGCCTTCATTGTTGATTCTGAGGGAAATAATAACTGTTGGTGTTCTGATTTCCCATTGGCCACGGCTGTCCTCTGTCATTAACTTGTCCTCCTTGTCCATAGGGCATAAGTGGCCCCGGGGAGCATTTCCAACTCCGGGTGAGTGGTACTGTGGCTGAGTTTCCTCTTCCAGACCCAAAGTTATCTTCCCCTGTTGTAACCTCTTCCTCTTCCATTTCCCCCACACTGCAAACTCGCATGCCCCAACTGCCCACAGGTCCAGCATTGAGTGTTGTTCCAGTCACGAAGGGCTCTGGCGGGCCCACCTCCTCTTCCAGTCCATGTTTGTGTATCACCATAATGTTGAGTGGTGGAAAGCACATACCCTGCAGGCATCAGGTTCACAGGTGTGACTGATGTGAATGTGGGGGAGCTGCAAGCTGTGGTTGTGGTGAGCCTGTAGAAACAACTTGAGCAGATGTCAAGTGTCTTCCAGTCTGTCCCTTTTTGTGGAGTGAGTTGGGGTGGCGAGGGAAACTCCCTCCAGGAACTGTGCCTCCTTTTTCTTCCAGCACCATCATTACATTTACATTTACATTTACGTCATTTAGCAGACGCTCTTATCCAGAGCGACTTACAAATTGGTGCATTCACCTTATGATATCCAGTGGAACAACCACTTTACAATAGTACATCTATATCTTTTTTTTTTTTTGGGGGGGGGGGGGTTAGAAGGATTACTTTATCCTATCCCAGGTATTCCTTAAAGAGGTGGGGTTTCAGGTGTCTCCGGAAGGTGGTGATTGACTCCGCTGTCCTGGCGTCGTGAGGGAGCTTGTTCGACCATTGGGGTGCCAGAGCAGCAAACAGTTTTGACTGGGCTGAGCAGGAACTGTGCTTCCGCAGAGGTAGGGAGGCGAGCAGGCCAGAGGTGGATGAACGCAGTGCCCTTCTTTGGGTGTAGGGACTGATCAGAGCCTGAAGGTACGGAGGTGCCGTTCCCCTCACAGCTCCGTAGGCAAGCACCATGGTCTTGTAGCAGATGCGAGCTTCAACTGGAAGCCAGTGGAGTGTGCGGAGGAGCGGGGTGACATGAGAGAACTTGGGAAGGTTGAACACCAGACGGGCTGCGGCGGTCTGGATGAGTTGTAGGGGTTTAATGGCACAGGCAGGGAGCCCCGCCAGCAGCGAGTTGCAGTAATCCAGACGGGAGATGACAAGTGCCTGGATTAGGACCTGCGCCGCTTCCTGTGTAAGGCAGGGTCGTACTCTGCGAATGTTGTAGAGCATGAACCTACAGGATCGTGTCACCGCCTTGATGTTAGCGGAGAACGACAGGGTGTTGTCCAGGGTCACGCCAAGGCTCTTAGCACTCTGGGAGGAGGACACAATGGAGTTGTCAACCGTGATGGTGAGATCATGGAACGGGCAGTCCTTCCCCAGGAGGAAGAGCAGCTCCGTCTTGCAGAGATTCAGCTTGAGGTGGTGATCCGTCATCCACACTGATATGTCTGCCAGACATGCAGAGATGCGATTCGCCACCTGGTTATCAGAAGGGGGGAAGGAGAAGATTAATTGTGTGTCGTCTGCGTAGCAATGATAGGAGAGACCATGTGCGGATATGACAGAGCCAAGTGACTTGGTGTATAGCGAGAATAGGAGAGGGCCTAGAACTGAGCCCTGGAGGACACCAGTGGTGAGAGCACGTGGTGCGGAGACGGATTCTCGCCACGCCACCTGGTAGGAGCGACCTGTCAGATAGGACGCAATCCAAGAGTGAGCCGCGCCGGAGATGCCCAACTCGCAGAGGGTGGAGAGGAGGATCTGATGGTTCACAGTATCAAAGGCAGCAGAATGTCTAGAGGATGAGGCAGAGGAGAGAGAGTAGCTTTAGCAGTGCGGAGAGCCTCCGTGACACAGAGAAGAGCAGTCTCAGTTGAATGACCAGTCTTGAAACCTGACTGATTTGGATCAAGAAGGTCATTCTGAGAGAGATAGCAAGAGAGCTGGCCAAGGACGGCACACTCAAGAGTTTTGGAGAGAAAAGAAAGAAGGGATACTGGTCTGTAGTTGTTGACGTCAGAGGGATCGAGTGTAGGTTTTTTGAGAAAGGGTGCAACTCTCGCTCTCTTGAAGACGGAAGGGACGTAGCCAGTGGTCAAGGATGAGTTGATGAGCGAGGTGAGGTAGGGGAGAAGGTCTCCGGAAATGGTCTGGAGAAGAGAGGAGGGGATAGGGTCAAGCGGGCAGGTTGTTGGGCGGCCGGCCGTCACAAGACGCAAGATTTCATCTGGAGAGAGAGGGGAGAAAGAGGTCAAAGCATAGGGTAGAGCAACGTGAGCAGGACCAGCGGTGTTGTTTGACTTAATTAACAAACGAGGATCGAATGTCGTCAACCTTTTCAAAATGGTTGCTGGACTTTCCCATCATTCCCATCACAGTTTCTGATACAAGGGCACTTCTCTTTATCCCCTTCTCCTTGTCCATTCTTCCTGTCTGAATTTTCACCTTGACTAAATCCAACCTAGTCTTGTTGCCATCACCTGCCATCTCTGTCCAGACATGCCATTTCTTAAAAGTTAATGTAAATTCCACAGCAGGCGTGACAGGCTTCATTGCTCCTATCTCCTCATTCTGGTTTGACTGTCATTAACTTGTCCTCCGGCTTTTTATCTAGATAGTCTGTGTGTAATGTGTTTTCCAATTTCTATAGGGTTATCCTAAAGTGGGTGTAATATGTATGAATATGCCTATATAAATTCTTCTCTATCTCCTTTCAGTGTGTGTTAAACAACAGTGGGTGATACTAAAATCATAATTCTACTCTCACTTACTCCAGGCTATAGTAAATGGTTCTACTAAACTTAAATATATTTCACACATGGGCCTCACAGAGACAACATTTTAGTCATTTAGCAGACGCACTTATCCCGATTGACTTACAGTAGTGAATGCATACGTTTCATACATTTTTTCTCCGTACTGGTCCCCCATGAGACAACCGCATGCTAGTCTTCAATTCCTAATATCATAGCTTAAAGGGGTAGAGTATCAGTAATATTTTATTCACCAGTTCCCCCTGGTGATAGCGTCACAAAGTAATTTTCTATGGAAATCTCTACAGAACTTAACTTCCTTGTAATAATTGTACTGGTATGGTTGGAAAGTATCACTAAAGTGTCACTTACAAATATGTTTTATTCAAATAACTTCTGTCCTACTCCTAACTTTTTATTCCACCATTGGGCCATTACCTAATAAAATCCCTTTCACAGGCTTTTGCAGACATGGTGAGCATCTGTTTGGTTTTATTTGACAGTCAGCCGTGTAATGATAATAGTGTAGGTGTCCTATGTTAGCCTTTCCTACCTATTATCTAACTTGCAATAATGTCAGTGGGTGTTGTATCAGTTTTAACTCTATTTCCTCCACTGTCTTCTCATATGCCCATAAAACAAAACCTCCTCTCCACCAATTCCACTTAAAAGGCTCTTTAACTATCCTTCTACAAGTAATTATAGGTCATATGTCAACTAATACAAAATATGTTGAGGGTATTACTAGTTCCTCAGGGTGTAGGGTAATATACGTCTTATAGGTATTATCTTTATCAAACCTGCCTTTCTTATACAATGACAGAATTCCTTCCTGCTGTCCTCACTTCCAAAAATCAGTTTCTTATATTATTCCAATTTAATGCAACCGCTGTGTCAGATTTCAAAAAAGCTTTACGGCAAAAGCAAACTTTGCAATAATCTGAGTACAGCGCTCAGATATCAAAACAAGCCATACAGACACCCGCCATTTTGGAGTCAACAGAAATGACAAAAATTACATTATAAATATTCACTTACCTTTGATGATCTTCATTGGAATGCACTCCCAGGAATCCCAGTTCCAGAATAAATGTTTGTTTTGTTCGATAAAGTTCATCTTTATGTCCAAATACCTCCATTTTGTTTGCGCGTTCAGTCGAGTAATCCAAATCCACTGTGCTCGCGCAGTGAGTTCAGACGAAAAGTCAAAAAAGTTATATTACAGTTCGTAGAAACATGTCAAACGATGTTTAGAATCAATCTTTGGGATGTTTTTATCATAAGTCTTCCATAATATACCAACCGGACGATTCCTTTGTCTTCAGAAATGAAAAGGAACACAGCTAACTCTCATGTGAGCGCTCGCAATTGAGCTCATGTCATTTTCTCAGTCATCTGATTTCAATGGCTCTTATTCTCTCCCCATTCACAGTAGAAGCATGAAACAACGTTCTAAAGACTACTGACATCTAGTGGAAGCCTTAGGAAGTGCAAAATGACCCCACAGATACTGTATACTGGATAGGGAATCACTTGAAAAACAACAAACCTCAGATTTCCACACTTCCTGGTTGGATTTTTTCTCAGGTTTTTGCCTGCCATATGAGTTCTGTTATACTCACACATTATTCAAACAGTTTTAGAAACGTCAGAGTGTTTTCTATCCAAATCTACTAATAATACGCATATCCTACCTTCTGGGCCTGAGTAGCAGGCAGTTTACTACAGGCACGCTTTTCATCCGGACGTCAAAATACTGCCCCCTACCCCGATGAAGTTAATGCCTGTATCTATATACTGTTCTTCGTCCTCCTCCTTATCAAAAATCCACTCATAAACGGCTCTCAGTCCTCAGACCAAATAACCAATTCTCAATTTGTTTATCTCCTTTATTTCACTCACACCATTCAAACACATAAGTTCAGACAACATATTATTTCTATCTTCCAGGTGCCCCATAGGTTATCGCCTGTTTCAGAACTCTCACTCAGATACAGCTTCTGCTCCCTAATTAAACAATCTATCTTCCAGGTGCCCCATAGGTTATCGCCTGTGTCAGAACTGTTCTCTCAGATACAGCTTCCGTCCCTAACTAAACAACTTATCTCAGGTGCCCCATAGGTTATCGCCTATTTCAGAACTCTCACTCAGATACAGCTTCTGCTCCTAACTACTATTGAGTACCCTTCCGGAAGTTACCCCAGCACCCCCAACACGCTAGAAGGCGAGCTACTGTTCTTAATACATATAACATATAACACTCATTGACATACAACAATTACCACACATTAATTGACTTATACATGCACGTTTTAGGTTCCTTTGTTTTTACAATTACAAGAGGGAGGCGGCGCTTTTACATACCAGCGAAACACTGAACACCCACTTCTTTAAAATTACAGACTTCGATATAACAGGTGTCTGCTTATATCGACATAACCTGAAAGGCCGCTCAGCAAGGAAGAAGCCACTGCTCCAAAACCGCCGTAAAAAAGCCAGACTACGGTTTGCAACTGCACATGGGGACAAAGATCGTACTTTTTGGAGAAATGTCCTCTGGTCTGATGAAACAAAAATACAACTGTTTGGCCATAATGACCATCGTTATGTTTGGAGGAAAAAGAGGGACGCTTGCAAGCTGAAGAACACCATCCCATCAGTGAAGCAGGGTGACAGCATCATGTTGTGGGGTGCTTTGCTGCAGGAGGGACTGGTGCACTTCACAAAATAGATGGCATCATGAGGGAGGCAAATTATGTGGATATATTGAAGCAACATCTCAAGACATCAGTCAGGAAGTTAAAGCTTGGTCGCAAATGCGTCTTCCAAATGGACAATGACCCCAAGCATACTTCCAAAGTTGTGGCAAAATTACTCAAGGACAACAAAGTCAAGGTATTGGAGTGGCAATCACAAAGCCCTAACCTCAATCCTATAGAAAATTTGTGGGCAGAACTGAAAAAGCGTGTGCGAGCAAGGAGGCCTACAAACCTGACTCAGTTCCACCAGCTCTGTCAGGAGGAATGGGCCAAAATTCACCCAACTTATTGTGGGAAGCTTGTGGAAGGCTACCCGAAATGTTTGACCCAAGTTCAACAATTTTAAGGCAATGCTATCAAATACTAATTGACTGTATGTAAATGTTTGACTCACTGGGAATGCGATGAAATAAATAAAAGCTGAAATAAATCATTCTCTACTATTATTCTGACATTTCACAGTCTTAAAATAAAGTGGTGATCCTAACTGACCTAAGACAAGGAATTTTTACTAGGTTGAAAAGTCAGGACTTGTGAAAAACTGAGTTTAAATGTATTTCGCTAAGGTGTATGTAAACTTCCGACTTCAACTGTAAGTATTCAGACCCTTTGCTATTTGACTGATAGCAAACTTTTGACTGATACTGTATATTTTTTAATTGCTCAAAATAAGTGACCAAACTATATTGCTACTTCTGGGACAAGCATTGGGCTAGCCTAGTGGTTCAAGAGCTATAAGAGGAATAGATAGGATGGAAGATAGAGAGGCCAGTGTAGATGTCAGAGGAGATGTATGAATTGCTCTGGAAGTGAACAGTGAAGACAGAGATGTGTAAATAAGAAGTTACTTCACAGGCTGGCCATTAATCCACAATTCCTATGCTTGCCTATGTCAGGCCTAGGCTACTACAGGAAATTTAGGCAACCACCACCTGTGCTATGCAAGCCAGATACAAACAATGTGAACATTGCCAAATGCGTCAGTTTGATTAAATGTGCAATACAATATAGTTCCTAGGCCTATTTAATGAATCCCTGGCTGTTCCAGTAGGCAACAGGTTGCAAAACAAAGAATCTCTGATTCCCCACTGAGCTTCTTTTTGGAAATGGCAAGTTCACTTTCTCATCCATAAACGCATATCAAGTGCAACTGCGCTGCCCAGCAGCTCACATCAGCAGGATGGGAGGCCTTTTTATTAGGAGGGACGTCTAACGTGGATCGGTAAAATAATGGTTAGGCTATGATCACATTTACTCAACTTAAATATTAGGCCTATGCAAGGGGAAACCTATATATTTGGCAGCCAAGCACGAGTGATCAGCCTGATATCGTCTAGACTTTTAGTGTGTGCGTGTGTGAGTTCGCTAATTATCTCTATGTCAATTCAGAAAGTTTCCTAAAGTATCCTGTCTGGACTCCATCAATTAATAAGAGGAACAAATAATCTAACTGAACCACGTGATCCATCATGTTGTCACGGAAAATATTTATGTTGTTTCCAACTACCAATTAACAACTGCGCTGTAAACCCGGCTGCATATTGAACGCTGAGATTGCTGAAGGGCCAGTCTCTTAGCCAGACTAAAGGACCATAGCTTGCAATACAACAAAAAAAGAGAATAGGCAAGTTGTATTTAGCTATAATTACCTTTCAAGGCATTATATTTCTTCAGAGTCAGGGGCTGTTTCTAACGTGGGGCAGGCTTTTCCCTCCAGGCTTCTGTTGCTGAGGGCTGCTGAAAGCTAGATTGACACAGCTAATTATTTCACAAACATGGAATCTCTCTGATTTGCAGATTTTTTTATTGCAATATAGATCTGAAAACATAATCATATAGGTTTAAACACTGGGTTCAGTTCAACATGTAGTTTTGATTTACATTTGGTTGAAATGTCAACTAATGTGAATTCAATGTGAAATCAACCAAAATAGGTTAAAAGTTGTATAAAAAAAATTACTAAATGCAGTTATGTTGGTGATTTTTTCAAATCCAACTAGTTTTCCACATTGATTCAATGTCATCACATAGATTGCTTGGGTTGAAATGATGTGGAAACAACATTGATTCAACCAGTTTTTTCCCATTGGGCCTGTCCCTTCATTAGGATAACCCTGACATCCTCTCCTGGACTCACCTGTACTGTATGCCAAGTAACCCAACCTGGTCTCAGAGCATTTCATATTATTCTGTACGTAAATCCACAACACTCCATTTAGTACGATATGTTACGTTTCGTATGGTATGGATTAATTTGTGAATGAATTCGTATTATAGGTAACAAATTAACAAAATGTACAATATGTTACGAATTCGCAAAACGTACTATACATTACAAATTTGACAAAACGCATGATAAGTTACAAATGCTACCTAGGTGGCTAACATTAGGGTTAAGTTAGGAGTCAGATTAAAGGGTTAGAGTTAGCTAAAAGGGTTAAGGTTAGAGGAAGGTTTAGCTAACATGCTAAGTAGTTGCAAAGTAGCTAAATAGTAGTAAGTAGTAAAAAATGCTAAAGTTGTCCGTGATAAGACTCAAAGTCACAACCTTTGGGTTGCTAGACGTTCGTGTTATATGCCCGACCAACCACCCTACTTTCGTGTTTGCCTTAAGTAACCATCTGTCTTGTATGTAACCATACCAAACTTAACATATCATACTAATTTCAGTGTCCCAGATTAATGTTTACTATGTTACGTCTAGTCTCTGAGACCAGGCGGAGTAACCCTGCCTTCCAAGACTCACCTGTACTGTCTGCCAAGTTACAGTAAGCCTGCCTTCCGCTCCAAAACTCACCTGTACTCTATGCCTAGTAACCCTGCCCTCCTCTCCAAGACTGTTTGCCAGCATGTACAATGCAGTAAACATTCACTCAAGCATCAAGTGGCTTATTTGACATCTAAGATTAATAGCCACAACAATCAGACTTTGGAAATATTTTTGTAAACAACAGAATACCTAGAATAGAATAATAGAATACGTTATCACCCTGGTGGTCTCTTCCGGCTGTGGCCAGGTGGTCTCTTCTGAGTGTGACAAGGGGCTGCAGCAGGGCCAAGGTCCTGGGACCTACTATTGATAGAGAAGTGAAAGTAAAGTAATGTAGTATATTTGACATTCATCTTGATGAAAACATTTTAGGTTTGACTTTATTGTTGAAAAGAGGAGATTCTGAGATTCGCAATTATATGCAACTTGTGTATGAACTCTTTATTGAGCGCAACAGTGCGCTAGTTATAACGGAAGTAGCTAGCTAATGTTATAACTGATCAGCTGTTAAGAGAAAGTCAACCCTGACATTTGTGAACTACTTTAGCTAACTAACTAGGTACTGCAAGACATGTTTGTAAATGTGGTATAACTTGTAATGTTAGCTAGCTTGCTACCCAATTATACTAGCTAGCTAGTTAATATTAGCTGATAAGTAATCTTGACAAGCGACTAGTTAAAATGAAAGAGTAGGTCACATACATCACAGGTTACTATAGCTAGCTAACTAATGTTAATCACTTGCACCAGCCACACTCAGCTAGCAAAATAATTTAGCAAGCTAGCTAGTGTAACGGTATAATTAAGTTGTTAAATTCCTGCCTAAAATGGGTATTATGCCACCTCCTGGTTGATTAGTGTGTTTACATTGTCTAATACACTCAGTGATAAAGGTATGGGATTCTGGGTTATCTACAGCAGATCTATGGAGAATTGCTGTGGGTGAATTGAAAATTGAATGGTCCCGGGATAGAAATGTATAAAGTTGACGTTACATCATAAAATCCACCTTTTACATCGTACATTAGCAATTTCTGTTATTGGTAACTAATGTTGTTGGTTTGGCATCAAATAAGCCACTATTAATGTGTTACTTGCCGAATCTCAGTTTGCCATGTGGATTTTATGCTAGCTAAAGTTCCCTCTTTGAAGTTGGTAGCTAACTTGAAAATGCATCTTCTTTAGGAGTGCTATTTATATCCTGTCGACTACCCATCAAATTTATGAGCACCAGCAAGAAGCTTATTAGCCTGGTTTTGTTAGTTTAGGAAAATATGTGATATATTCTAGGTGTATTATATTTCTTCGCCACAAGTGTGACGTTGAGTAATTTTTCAGGTTCATTTGATATACACTGCTCAAAAAAAATAAAGGGAACACTAAAATAACACATCCTAGATCTGAATGAATGAAATAATCTTATTAAGCACTTTTATCTTTACATAGTTGAATGTGCTGACAACAAAATCACACAAAAATAATCAATGGAAATCCAATTTATCAACCCATGGAGGTCTGGATTTGGAGTCACACTCAAAATTAAAGTGGAAAACCACACTACAGGCTGATCCAACTTTGATGTAATGTCCTTAAAACAAGTCAAAATGAGGCTCAGTAGTGTGTGTGGCCTCCACGTGCCTGTATGACCTCCCTACAACGCCTGGGCATGCTCCTGATGAGGTGGCGGATGGTCTCCTGAGGGATCTCCTCCCAGACCGCCAACTCCTAGACAGTCTGTGGTGCAATGTGGCGTAGGTGGATGGAGCGAGACATGATGTCCCAGATGTGCTCAATTGGATTCAGGTCTGGGGAATGGGCGGGCCAGTCAATAGCATCAATGCCTTCTTCTTGCAGGAACTGCTGACACACTCCAGCCACATGAGGTCTAGCATTGTCTTGCATTAGGAGGAACCCAGGGCCAACCGCACCAGCATATGGTCTCACAAGGGGTCTGAGGATCTCATATTGGTACCTAATGGCAGTCAGGCTACCTCTGGCGAACACATGGAGGGCTGTGCGGCCCCCCAAAGAAATGCCACCCCACACCATGACTGACCCACCGCCAAACCGGTCATGCTGGAGGATGTTGCAGGCAGCAGAACGTTCTCCACGGCGTCTCCAGACTGTCACGTCTGTCACATGTGCTCAGTGTGAACCTGCTTTCATCTGTGAAGAGCACAGGGCGCCAGTGGCGAATTTGCCAATCTTGGTGTTCTCTGGCAAATGCCAAACGTCCTGCACGGTGTTGGGCTGTAAGCACAACCCCCACCTGTGGACGTCGGGCCCTCATACCACCCTCATGGAGTCTGTTTCTGACCGTTTGAGCAGACACGTGCACATTTGTGGCCTGCTGGAGGTCAATTTGCAGGGCTCTGGCAATGCTCCTCCTTGCACAAAGGCGGAGGTAGCGGTCCTGCTGCTGGTTGTTGCCCTCCTACGGCCTCCTCCACGTCTCCTGATGTACTGGCCTGTCTCCTGGTAGCGCCTCCATGCTCTGGACACTACGCTGACAGACACAGCAAACCTTCTTGCCACAGCTCGCATTTATGTGCCATCCTGGATGAGCTGCACTACCTGAGCCACTTGTGTGGGTTGTAGACTCCGTCTCATGCTACCACTAGAGTGAAAGCACCGCCAGCATTCAAAAGTGACCAAAACATCAGCCAGGAAGCATAGGAACTGAGAAGTGGTCTGTGGTTACCACCTGCAGAACCACTCCTTTATTGGGGGTGTCTTGCTAATTGCCTATAATTTCCACCTGTTGTCTATTCCATTTGCACAACAGCATGTGAAATTTATTGTCAATCAGTGTTGCTTCCTAAGTGGACAGTTTGATTTCACAGAAATGTGATTGACTTGGAGTTACATTGTGTTGTTTAAGTGTTCCCTTTATTTTTTTTGAGCAGTATATTTTGAATACTAAAATGGATGATAGTTTATTCTGATGTGAATATGAGATTACACATGGAAACAGTATATTTTTATTATAGTAAATTAGGATTATTAGAAATGGTTAAATCCACTATACGATCACAATGACTTTGGTAGACATTTCATTTGTTCTTTTGTTAGTATATTATACAGCAGATTTATGGAGTATTGCTGTGGGAGTGCTATTTATATCCCGTCCTACTCATCATTCATCCATACTGTGTGTCCCCAGCTTGGAAATAAATTAACTATCCATCCATTACTCCTTCCTGTGTTGACTCACTGACTTGAGAGACGGGACCAGGAAGGTCACACTAGGAGCCAGAACTATTCTGAACGTTAGCTAGCTAACTTACAGTAGCTAGCTAAATAATATAAAAGTTACTCACCTTTCATGAATAGGATGTGTCCTGGCTTTGTAGTAAATTGGCAATCCATTAATTTCTATGGAGGTGCCAATACGGCCGACCGGTGGCTTCAAAGACTCTCAATGGCCAATACATAGCATCAGCAATCCAGGGTTTATTTACATCATTGGTTCACACCTGATTAAATAGAAGCAATATGAAAAAAATTGGCTCTATATGTGATATCAGGACTAAACATGAGCTCCATTCAACTTGCTTTTCAATAATGTCAAAATACTTTCGTTACTCACCAAATACAGCCCCAAAAAGTCACCTTGTCTGAGAGAGATTTACACGGTTATCAAAACGTCACGCCAGGGTAAGCCTACACGAAACACAACCCTTATTTTAAGTGTTTCTAAAATCCCCTATGGAAAAAAATAATGGTGGGAAAATGATTGAACCATTTCCCTGTTTGTATGGGTATTATGACTCATACTGTGGTACTCTGTATAGGTTTGAATAGTAACTATGATCATTTACTGCCATCACGTCCGGTATATGTATAAATAAAAAGTTACATGGAACCAAAAAAATGCCTCTTTGGCACCTTCAATGTATTGAGCTGTTGTAGACAATTTTTTCAGTTGCTTGTAAAACAATTTTGTCTTTTTTTCGAAGTTGAATGGCTGCTTCCTGTGCTTAAAGAAGATTCACCATATCAACATCTCCTGTAAGGTCAGTTTCTGGTTCAGGGTATACCAGGCCTGAATGTAACCTCCCCAAACATTCTCAAACAGAACTGATTGTCACAGGGAATCATAATGTGTGCCCCACACCATCAAAGCACTCTGACCAAGCTGGTCAAACAAGTCAACAAGAATTTGACCAGGTCAACTCAGCCGGTCAACCAGCCCAGCTTGACGAAGCTGGTCAACCAGCTTATGACCATCTTGACCAAGCTGGTGAACCAGCTCGACCAGCTCATGACCAGCTCAAAATCCAAGCTGGTCGAAACTGGATTTTTTTTAAGCAGGGCCTAAATAGATCGTTTGGTTAGAAAACTAATTTGCATGGTGTATGTCAAACAGAAAAAAATTGACTTGAAATTGATCAAATGCAGAAGAAACATCTGCTGAAAGGAAAAATGTAATGCAAGAAATGTGGACAGAAGATGCACAGACAACTTAATCTGTTAAGTCATTGTTAGCCAGCATTCGCTATATGGATCAACTGGAAGTAAGTGATATTTATTTTCTTTTTTTAGAAACAATGCTTAATTCAAAAATGTAATAAGGCAGTAGCGGCTGTTTCTGTACTGAGTAACCTATAGTTCTCATTCCTATGTTGTTGTCTAGCCTACTAGGAGCAGGGTTGCCAGGTCAGGGGACAAACCCCATTTTCTGGGTGTAACATTAATTGATCATGAGATCAGCATGGATTGTTGATGCGCAGGCTTTTAGTCTATACAATAAGGCTAGATTTAGAAGTGTAGTGCAGTGGTCTGTCATGATAGCCCATAATTATTTTTTAGCCAACCATAATCCGGAAAACAAGCTAATATGTGAATAAGCCATCGTGGAGGTGTGTTTCTGAGTCTATTAGAGATATGAACTTTCAATCTCTGGAGAAATCAAAGGCTCTTTCTGTGGCAGAGCTCTCCATGGTTCTGCAGTTGCCAATGAATGTGAATATGTAGAACACTCGAATATGTGGCTCTGACCTTGGCCCTTGACCACTGTTTCTATATGGACTCCACTGCATAGATGACACCACTATGTGTAATCACACTAAACGGTAGAATGTGGATCTTTATCCCCTCTTTTGAAGTAGGCCTATTTGTACTCCTATTTATGAAAACTGGGACTGGCTTCACATTTCAGAATTTTTAGTACAGATACAGCAAAATAGGACCTGCAATCCTGTTTAGTTATGAATAGTGTAACATAATGTGTGTTGTTTGATGATGCATTTCATAAACAGAATACTTTATTCCCTGGGAATGACACCGAAGCAATGCCGCCGAACGCCATGCAGGTGCGTGAGGACTGGGTAAGTTTCCTACAGGTCCCACTCCAGCCTCTTCATGTGGATGCAATACAGACACAGGTAGGCTACCATCTGCACTTTTAAAGGGGAACTGCACCAGCTGATTTGGCCCCGTTTTTTGGCTTGTTCTTCAAGAAATGCTGGCGGCCATGACAGAAGCCAAATGTGAATTGGCTTGGGGGGTGTGGTTTGATGTGGGTGTTTTTTGGGTGTGACCTTGCCACCACCAAGACACCCATTTGTCAGAACCTTGCCTACAGCTGATTCCCCCCACACAATCACAACAAACAAACTGATACCATTCAATTCAATAATAAAAAAGACATTACAAGTGAAACTTGTGTCTAGTAAAAATGTTATGCCGAAGGTTGCTCTACATTTAGAGACATCAGTATCAAGTATGTCTGTTATTCTGGACTTGATGAGGCTTGCTTGTGGCATCTACAGTCCTCTCCATCTGTAGAAATAGGCAAAGTTAAGCAAGAGTTCATCAGTGACACATGGAATGAAAAGGGTGTTGCAAATACTGGACATTTCTGATGTACTGTATTATTAGTAATTCGTTTTAGTCCCACATTGTGGATGTGTTGAGTGCCAGGTGTCTCTCCATTCAGAGATGTCAGTGGAGCCTGTCTGTTGGTCAGGATTCCATTACATCATCTTGCAAGTCTCCAAGTATTGGCTCCATAGATGCATCTGTGAACGCATACACAGTAACCTTCCTATTATCAATGGCAGTTAGGGTAGGTGCTATCTGACAAACAAACATATACTAAGTTGCAGTTTGAACAGGTCAGACTAAACCTGCCTAATTCTGGTCTCCCTATCAACGACCGTTGGTGAGCAGGCCAGAGGTGAGGTTGGAGGTGAGGTTTTTGCCAGTGCCCCATTGATGGCATGGCAGTGTAGATCATCTCCTGTCCCCTCATCAAAGATACTGGTCGGTCACATACAAACAGAGAACTGATTACATTATCAATGGGGGTTTTGATTAGCAGGGTGATCACTGCATTCACCTTTCTATTTCACTTCTGATATCATGACATGTGAAGTGAAATAGAATGGTAAACACAGTGATCAGGCTGGTTCCAACAGGCTAAGTTATGAAAGTGAATTGGGACAAAACTCAAAACTGTTTTGACCTTTGACCAGGTCAAATGTAACCAACCTGATTCAAGTGTCCTCCCTGTTCCACTTATAGGATTGCTTACAGCGAGGGTATGTTTGTGTGATGCTGAGGGTACCCTTGCTGGTCTTCTCTAAAACTGCAAGTTCAGCTTCAAACTGGACATCTCTCGAACAACTGCAGCAGGCAATCCTCATACACAATGTACTTCCTCATCTAATGAGGTGGTGTTGACTGGGAGGGCCTGAAACAGGTTGATAAAATAGACACCAAGTGGTAAATTCCATTTTGTTGTAAAGGACAAAGCTTTTTGATAATGCACTTCACATCCAAAATGACTATACTACTTGTATCTGCTTGGCTGGGCAATTAACCTACAAGTGTATCTAACTGTTTTTTTTTATATATACAACTTTTCACACATTATCGTTGTTGTAACGTGGGTCGTATAAAGGGGACCAAGGCGCATCGTGTATAGTGCTCATATTCACTTTTATTTTGACGACACTAGAACAAAACGACCGACAACAGTTCCGTCAGGTGAAATACACTGAACAGAAAACAACTACCCACAAAACCCAGGAAGAAAAACCCCTACTTAAATATGATCTCTAATCAGAGGCAACGAGGATCAGCTGCCTCCAATTAGAGATCAACCCAAGCATTCCCAACATAGAAATAGAAAAATTAGAACTTAAACATAGAAATAGAAAACATAGAAAAACACAAAAACACCCCCTGTCACGCCCTGACCTACTCTACTATAGAAAATGACATCTTACTAGGATCAGGACGTGACAGTTGTAGATGAAGCTGTTTGTGTCATAATGGCAGTAACACGGGTCAAGCTATATCTAGGTTTTCACTAGTTACCAAAGCCACAAAGTCATAAAGACCCCCTATTTCTACAATTTCTCTTCTTAAAATATGATTTTAAACATAACCCTAACCACACTGCTAACATTATGCCTAACCCTAACCTTAAATTAAGACCAAAAAGAAAATATTTGCGATATGTGACCTTGATTCGGTCTTATGTAGCAAAAATGTTTATTGTGTTTTTTACATTGGATAAAAGCAGAGACACAGCGCTACAAAATGATATATCATACACTGCATTTGAGGAACAATAAGAAAGTAATTCTGCTTTGAAGGTTGATAAACTTGTAACCTCACTTTTGAGAAAATCGTCTTTGAATATTTTGGTACCTAGTGGAGAGCTCTTCTTTGTCTACACCCATTCAGCATTGTTCACACCCTCTTAAGCTTTAGCCCACCCATCTCTTTAAAGGTTGATCCGAGTGTTCTGTCCTAACAACAGCAGTCAAGCACCCAAGCTAACTGGCTAACGTTGGTTAGCTTGCTAGCTACTTCCAGACACAAATGAGAGAGCAGCTCACTGACCATTTTATTTGCCCTAGCAGAGCTGGTTAGGCTGTTTTTATGTTTTCCAGAGCGTTGATGACTGCAACTGTGCACTGTAAAAAAAATTATCCTGTTCATTTACAGTAAAAGTCTGGTAGCAGGGTGCCAGAAATAGACAAAAAATGTATATAAATAATCTGTATAAAAACTGTGATTTACTTTCAATCAAATAAAGTATATTACTGCAATTTTACAATATTAACTCCTATTTTTACCTGGAATCCTCTTTTTTTTGCTGGCATTGGTTGTGAAAATAAAGTATTGGCCAGCTAAAAAACCTAAAGAAGTCCTTAATTGATGACAAAATATATCTAGAACACAGATTATAATCATATTATAAAAACCGACTCTCAATTCAACTGGTATCAGAATTGGTCAGCTAAAAAACAGACACAACTCCTTAATTGATGACAAAATAAAGCTAGAAAACAGATAACTATCATAATATTACAAAAACCTACTCTCAATGGTAACTATTATTGGTTATGAAAATAAAGAATTATCCAGCAAAAAAACTAAATAACAGACACTACACAGGGATTTCCTTATACATATTTTTTTACAAGATTTATTATGTATATTGAGTTATTCGATACACGTTCAAACCTGTGCTTGCAGTGGCATGGCAGAGAAGTTTAGGGTAGAAAGGGAGGGATGGGAGGGGTGTGTTAACATTTCTGGAACTATACACTTGATAGTTACGTATAGGAAATTCAATTAAAGCATTTTCTTTCTTTTTTTATATCAGTATTTTGACATTTTGGTAATTTTTTTTAAGTATTATGTCGTTAGGACAAGGTATGTCGATCCTAGGGGGTTAGGACAAGGTATGTCGATCCTAGTGCAAAAACATTTCTTGAACTCAAACTTTACATATACTGTGTCAAACATTCACTTAAAAGCAAATTACAACATGCTAATGTGAAAACATTCAGTTCTAACATTTTGGGTCAAGTGTTTTTTTTATCATCTGCCTGCTTCTTGACTGCGTGCTGCAGTCGGTGGATTTAAGTGGCCTTAAGTGGATTTAAGTGTGAGTGCGCAAGGCTACTCCCTCCATTCATAGTTTGCAATCTTTGAGATCAGAGAAATAACTTTTGGATTGATTGCATGCTGCTTTCTTGAGTTCTTCTCCACTTTGGACCCCTTATCTGGGTTGACCTTGAATAGGCACCTGCGTTGGATGAAATAACATAAATAATGTAATTCTATACTAGTGTGTCCGCCATTCTTCAGATACAATAACTTGATTTGTTGTCTAACAAAAATGCACCTGCAAAAATCAATGTATCTAATTTAAGGGGCTACATGTAGGATGTTTGCGATGTAATATTAGAAAATGTCTCTGATACAGTTAAAGTAACAGTGGAATGAAAATGTGTCAATGTTTTTTCACCAGAAAGTATATTGGGTGCATAGAAAGTGTGTCCTTAAATGCTACATTTCTATTGGCCAACAATGGACTGGTGTGGTTCTGTTTTGAAATTGAAAGTTGTAGTTAACAGTAAGGCATTCTAGATGACAACAACAGACTAGAGTTAGTTATGACGTGTGCAAAGAAAGTAATATCTATTGCAATAGGTGCACAATATAATGTTACACGCCACTTTCCCAAGTGCTATAAAGAAATCGTAGTGGGCAATAAGGGATGAATTCATACCTCTGCAGGAACTCCAATGTTGCTGTCAGGTCAGAGGCGTAATTTATGTTAAAGCAATAATATGCCACAAACATTACCAGGAAGGTAAGAATGCCATTCAGGACGATCTGGTCTGCAGAAACCATGAAGTTTTCAGCAGTCAGAGGAGAACTCCATATGGTAATAACAGACAAGGGGTGAAATGTTTTACCACTGTTTATCTTCCATGCAAACTCTTCCTCTCTTTACCCATCTCTCTCATTACCTCCTGCAACCTCACCCACTACATCTACCTCTTTTGGTCCTGCTCCATCCCTCTCCCTCAAACTCCCATTCTATCTCCCTCACACACATCCACACAGGTCTGACACATTGTTACCCAATCGAAAAAAGCTGTATACTTGTATTATTTTGGAACCACTTAAGTTGTACATTAGAACACTATATAGTAATAAAATTGTATTTCAATACTATTTAAATAGTAATAAGTAGTGATGGCAAGAATTAAAAAAACAAGCTCTGATGCCCAGTTCATTTTTCAAAGAGCTACCATTTCAATACAGTAAACCAGAAGCTGGTTGTCAAAGTTACAACACCCTGTGCCTAATGACGTTCGAAGCTTCGGACCTCACACATCAACCTGACAAGAGTCAGACTCCTCTCCTCCTATTCATCAGTATAGCTTCTGTTAAGTCTCCTTTTTGTTCCTTAGAGTGCATATTGGTTTACAGTTTATTTTATTTCCCTTAATGGGCAGAGAGATGAGTTGACTTGTTTATTTGGAAATTAAACGCCTTGTTTATTTAATTTAAAACACTTTAAAATTGCCCTTAGTTCTTTATGTCTCGTTCGTTTTCCACTTGTCTTGCTTTATTGTTATGCAGGACCGGTCAAAATACTTTTAATACAGGATTACAAATAGCATTTTGGTACACTTAAAATAAGCTATTAGTTTAAATTAGGAATATATTTTATGTATTAAAATGCTATGTCCAATCCTGTATTATTAGCATACTAGAGTAAAAAAAAATACGTTTGTTTTTAACTTCTCAGGGCTGCGTGTGACGCTACCGTCCCACCCACGGTTCACACTATTCAACAGCCAGTGAAAAATCAGAGCGCCAAATTCAAAACAACAAAATGTCATAATTCAAAGTTCTCAAACATACAACTATTTTACACCATTTTAAACTCTTGGCGTTCCCCTAGGATAGGGGGCGCTAAAGCAATTTTTGAAAAAAATTAGTGCCCATTTTAAACGGCCTCCTACTCAAACTCAGAAGCCAGGATATGCATATAATTAATACTTGTGGATGGAAAACACCCTAAAGTTTCTAAAACTGTTTGAATGGTGTCTGTGAGTATAACAGAACTCATATGGCAGTCAAAACCCCGAGACAGATGGAAACAGGAAGTGGAATTCTGAATTGCGAACTCAACTTCATCACGTTGCCTATTAATCACACCGTGAGCTATGGTTCATTGAGCACTTCCTATTGCTTCCACTAGATGTCCCCAGTCTTCACAAATTGGTTTGAGCCTTCTACTGTTAAAATTGAATGAATGAGACGCTGTGGAACGTGGTCACAAGGAGAGGGCCATCACCATTATGACGCCGGCGCCCCTGGTTACCCTCCCCTTTCGAAACGTTTTGAAACACAATGCAATCGTCCCCCTCGAATTTTATTGGCTCTCTTGTTGAAAAACGCCCTGAAGATTTATGTTATACAACGTCTGACATGTTTGAACGAACCTAAATGGGGAAAAAATGAATTTTCTCGAAATGGCTGTCCCGTGGCCGACGAAGCATTTGGATCAGCCTTCAGACGCGCTAACAAGAACAAGCTCTTGGAACATAAAGGAGTCATTTTTTCGAACAAAAATACATTTGTTGTGGACCTGGGATCCCTGGAAGTGCTTTCTGATGAAGACAACCAAAGGTAAGGGATTATTGACAATAGTATACAAGACTAGATGTGATATGCGATTGTTCCAAGACGGCTAGCCTATTGCTATTGCTAGCCTATTGTTCTGAGTATCGCATCCCCTTTTATCGCAAAGTGTGATTACCCAGTAAAGTTATTTTTAAATCTGGCATTACAGGTGCTTTCAAGAGATATTCATCTATAAATCTTAGAATGACAATATTACATTTTAAAAATGTTTTCGAATAGTAATTTATTAAATTGTAGCTCTGTTTCATCGGATGCATTTGAGGGAAAATAGTTAGTCAACGTTACGCACCGATGTAAAATGCTGTTTTTATATATAAATATGAACTTTATCGAACAAAAGAATGCATGTGTTGTGTAACATGATGTCCTAGGTGTGTCATCTGATGAAGATTGTCAAAGGTTAGTGCTGCATTTAGCTGTTTTTTGGTTATTTGTGATGCATGTGGCTACTTTTACGATATACTCCTCTAACATAATCTAATGTTTTGCTTTCGCTGTAAAGCCTTTTTGAAATCGGACAACGTGGTTCGATTCAGGAGAGGTGTATCTATAAAACGATATAATTTGAAAAAAAATAATAATATTTTTAATTATTAACCTCTCTAGGCTAGGCGGGACGAATTCGTCCCACCTACGTAACAGCCACTGCCAGCCTGTGGCGCGATTTTCAAAACCTTAAAAATCCTATTACTTCAATTTCTCAAACATATGACTATTTTACAGCCATTTAAAGACAAGACTCTCGTTAATCTAACCACACTGTCCGATTTCAAAAAGGCTTTACAACGAAAGCAAAACATTAGATTATGTCAGCAGAGTACCAAGCCAGAAATAATCAGACACCCATTTTTCAAGCCAGCATATAATGTCACCAAAACCCAGAAGACAGCTAAATGCAGCACTCACCTTTGATGATCTTCATCAGATGACAACCCTAGGACATTATGTTATACAATACATGCATGTTTTGTTCAATCAAGTTCATATTTATATCAAAAACCAGCTTTTTACATTAGCATGTGACGTTCAGAACTAGCATACCCCCCGCAAACTTCCGGGGAATTCGCTAACATTTTACTAAATTACTCACGATAAACATTCACAAAAAGCATAACAATTATTTTAAGAATTATAGATACAGACCTCCTCTATGCACTCGATATGTCCGATTTTAAAATAGCTTTTTGGTGAAAGCACATTTTGCAATATTCTAAGTACATAGCCCAGGCATCACGGGCTCGCTATTTAGACACCCGGCAAGTTTAGCACTCACCATAATCATATTTACTATTATAAAAGTTTGATTACCTTTTGTTGTCTTCGTCAGAATGCACACCCAGGACTGCTACTTCAATAACAAATGTTGGTTTGGTCCAAAATAATCCATCGTTATATCCGAATAGCGGCGTTTTGTTTGTGCGTTCCAGACACTATCCGAAATAGTAAAGAAGTGTCGCGCGCATGGCGCAATTCGTGACAATAAAATTCTAAGTATTCCATTACCGTACTTCGAAGCATGTCAACCGCTGTTTAAAATCAATTTTTACGACATTTTTCTCGTAGAAAAGCGATAATATTCCGACAGGGAATCTCCTTTTCGGCAAACAGAGGAAAAAATCCCAAAGGCGGGGGCGGTCGGGGTCACGCGCATAAGCCAGTGTCCCTTGATCGGCCACTTGAGAAAGGCGATAATGTGTTTCAGCCTGGGGCTGGAATGACGACATTCTGTTTTTTCCCGGGCTCTGAGCGCCTATGGACGACGTGGGAAGTGTCACGTTAGAGCAGAGATCCTTAGTAAATGATAGAGATGGAAAAGAAGTTCAAGAAATGGTCAGACAGGCCACTTCCTGTAAAGGAATCTCTCAGGTTTTGACCTGCCATTTGAGTTCTGTTATACTCACAGACACCATTCAAACAGTTTTAGAAAATTTAGGGTGTTTTCTATCCATATGTAATAAGTATATGCATATTCTAGTTACTGGGTAGGAGTGGTAACCAGAATAAATCGGGTATGTTTTTTATCCAGCCGTGTCAATACTGCCCCCTATCCTAAACAGGTTACATTTTGTTATGCTAATGGCGATATGATTTTTCGCTGGATGTCCGTCCACAGGGGTTAAAGATAAACCTCTCCTTAATCCAACCACATTGTCCGATTTCAAAAAGGCTTTACGGCGAAAGCATAAAGTTAGACTATGTTAGGACAGTGCCAACACAAGAAAAACCACACAGCCATTTTCCAAGCAGGAGAGGGGTCACCAAAACCATAAATACAGCTAAAATTAAGCACTAACTTTTGACGATCTTCATCAGATGACACTCCTAGGACTCAATGTTACACAATACATGTATGTTTTGTTCGATAAAGTTCATATTTAAATCCAAAAACCCCATTTTACATTGGCGCGTGATGTTCAGAAAATATTTTTCCTCCAAAACTGCCGGTGAATCAGCACAAAAATTTACAAAAATACTCATCATAAACGTTGATAAAATATTAAACTGTTATTCAAAGAATTATAGATAAACATCTCCTTATTGCAACCGCTGTGACAGATTTCAAAAAAGCTTCACGGAAAAAGCACACTTTGCAATAATCTGAGTACGGCGCTCATAAAAATACAACAGGCAATACACATACCCGCCATTTTGGAGTCATCTAAAATCATAAATAGCATTATAAATATTCACTTACCTTTGATGATCTTCATCAGAAGGCACTTCCAGGAATCCCAGGTCCACAATAAATGTTGTTTTGTTCGATAAAGTCTATCATTTATGTCCAAATACCTCCTTGTTGTTAGCGCGTTCAGTAAGCTACTCCAAATGTAGGAAGTGCGCCCAAAATTTCACGACGAAAAGTCAAAAAAAGTTATATTTACGTTCGTAGAAACATGTCAAATGTTGTATAGCATCAATCTTTAGGGCCTTTTTAACATAAAACTTAGACGATTCCAATGTCTTGAAAAACATTATGGAACACAGCTACCTCATCACGTGAACGTGCGCCACAAAACTCATGTCATTTTCTGAGTCACCAACTTCCCAGCCTTCTTGTTCGCTCTCTGTTCACTGCAAAAGCCTGAAACTGGGTTCTAAAGACTGTTGACATCTAGTGGAAGCCTTAGCAAGTGCAAAATGAACCCCAAGTCACTGTGTGTTAGATAGGCAATGACTTGAAAAGACTACAAGCATCAGATTTCTGACTTCCTGGTTGGATTTTTCTCAGGTTTTTGCCTGCCATATGAGTTCTGTTATACTCACAGACATCATTCAAACAGTTTTAGAAACTTCAGAGTGTTTTCTATCTAATCTACTAATAATATGCTAATATTTGACTCTGGGCCCGAGTATCAGGCAGTTTACTCTGGGCATGTTTTTTATCCGAAATCAAAAATACTGCCCCCTATACCTTGACAGGTTTTAACACATTTACATATAATGATTACTTTTAATACTATTCAGTGTACTAAAGTAAAACTTCTGTGCTTCCAAAATAATACACTTTAGGAAAACCGCTGATTTCGCTTGGGTATCGAAAGTGAAAACGTAGAAAATGTCTTACCACAAACAACAATGCATGGTGTGCTTGGCAGCTTTACACAGTCAATTTCTGATAGAAGGCAAGTTTCATCAACATTGAGGAACATCTTGTTCTCTTCTTCATTGAAGAAGGTAAGTAGCAGCAAAACAGACCCAGGTAGATTGGCTTCTGGCTTCTCTTTGACAGTTTCTATATCTTACAGTGTCTTGGCAATCTTGCTCCTCTACTCACGAGGGAGAGATTTGAAGTAGAACACAATTCTCACACATTTGCTCGCCATGGCTTTCTCATGCTCTTCATTGAGATCAACAACAGTAAGTTCTCTAAAATGAGCCTTGATGCCAGGGGTCTCGTGTAGATATGGCAATTATTTGGCAATGTCAGAGGTCTCCATACCACAAATGATGTCTTTCCTCTGGGAGTAGAAGGTTGCTGCCATTTTCTTTGCAATACTCTTGTTGTCTTTGCTTCTGTTTTTGTACATCTTCTTGTGTATTTTTCTGTGTATCTGTAGTTTCATTGACTGGTAGCCGTCCTGGTCGCCAGTTGATACAGCCGTAAGAATCTAGGCATATCCTCTTGGATGGTGGATCCTCAGACTCACTTGACTGTCTTCTTAGGGAAAGGGTGGTGTTCCCTCGCTGCAAGTTATCAACTTGTCTCTGCAGCTGCTTAGTCAGGGAGTCGTGTCCCCTACCAACAATTTCACCTTCGATAACATCTTGGAATGCCTTAGGATAAGTCAGCAGCATCTTTCTGGCTACTTCACTCAAATGCTTCTTTCCTGGTATTGGACAAACAGTAAGGATTTCACCTACAATCAGGCAAATAACTTCATGTTACTCTCCTTCCAGTTGAGCGCTCCTTGTTCTCCAGCTTTCTTGTAACCTCAGATGGCATTCGATTACAAGGAATTACAAAACTGAAGTGCCAGTCATTGTCCACTGCTGTCCATCTACTGGGGCTGGAGAATGCGCTTGAACTTGAGCTAGCCGGTGGTGAGCTTGTGCTTTCAGTGTTGTATCTACCACCTGTGAATGTACACAAGAAACACATTTGGGGTTCTCTTAACTCCACATTTTACTCCCTGTCACCACATACATTATCATCACTGAGGTTCTAATCCAAACTTAACTCCCGTTGTAACATATACATCTTGCTATCAATTGTATGCTTGTTAAATAATATGATTATTATGACATAAAACATTTGATAAATGCCATAAAACTACATTTGACACACCATGAATAGGAAGGCTACACTAGGCTTAATCAGAGTCTGAGAAACTGAGCCTAATGAGACCCTTCTAATGTCTGTGTAGACTGAAATCATCGATAGTATAATGAGTAGTTGAAGTGTTTCCAATACCAATTTAGGCCAATTGCAAATTAATAAATTGGTGACAGCATGTATGCCCTTCCACCCATCTGTTTCATGTCTCAGTAAGCCCACAAAAGCCAGCATGGATAGAATGCAAGAATTGACTCATATTTTTTTTAAATCATATGAGCAAAAAAATATTTCATTTTATTTGGAATGCTAAGTCAGACAAAGTTAAACGTGCCTATTTATATAATGAATATGAGTTTGGGGGGCAAAAATTATTAAATATTAAAGCTTTAAACCTCTCACTAAAAGCTTCACTCATAAATTATGCTTAAACCCAAAATGTTTCTCCAGTAGATTATTAACCTCTATGGGACCGGCGGGACGAATTCGTCCCACCTACGTAACAGCCACTGCCAGCCTGTGGCGCGATTTTCAAAATCTTCAAAATCCTATTACTTCAATTTCTCAAACATATGACTATTTTACAGCCATTTAAAGATAAGACTCTCGTTAATCTAACCACACTGTCCGATTTCAAAAAGGCTTTACAACGAAAGCAAAACATTAGATTATGTCAGCAGAGTACCAAGCCAGAAATAATCAGACACCCATTTTTCAAGCCAGCATATAATGTCACCAAAACCCAGAAGACAGCTAAATGCAGCACTCACCTTTGATGATCTTCATCAGATGACAACCCTAGGACATTATGTTATACAATACATGCATGTTTTGTTCAATCAAGTTCATATTTATATCAAAAACCAGCTTTTTACATTAGCATGTGACGTTCAGAACTAGCATACCCCCCGCAAACTTACGGGGAATTCGCTAACATTTTACTAAATTACTCACGATAAACGTTCACAAAAAGCATAACAATTATTTTAAGAATTATAGATACAGACCTCCTCTATGCACTCGATATGTCCGATTTTAAAATAGCTTTTTGGTGAAAGCACATTTTGCAATATTCTAAGTACATAACCCAGGCATCACGGGCTCGCTATTTAGACACCCGGCAAGTTTAGCACTCACCATAATCATATTTACTATTATAAAAATGTCATTACCTTTTGTTGTCTTCGTCAGAATGCACACCCAGGACGTCTACTTCAATAACAAATGTTGGTTTGGTCCAAAATAATCCATCGTTATATCCGAATAGCGGCGTTTTGTTCGTGCGTTCCAGACACTATCCGAAATAGTAAAGAAGTGTCGCGCGCTTGGCGCAATTCCTGACAATAAAATTCAAAGTATTCAATTGCCGTACGTCGAAGCATGTCAACCGCTGTTTAAAATCAATTTTTACGTCATTTTTCTCGTAGAAAAGCGATAAAATTCCGACAGGGAATCTCCTTTTCGGCAAACAGAGGAAAAAATCCCAAAGGCGGGGGCGGTCGGGGTCACGCGCATAAACTAGTGTCTCTTGATGGGCCACTTGAGAAAGGCGATAATGTGTTTCAGCCTGGGGCTGGAATGACGACATTCTCTTTTTTCCCGGGCTCTGAGAGCCTATGGACGACGTGGGAAGTGTCACGTTAGAGCAGAGATCCTTAGTAAATGATAGAGATGGCAAAGAAGTTCCAGAAATGGTCAGACAGGCCACTTCCTGTAAAGGAATCTCTCAGGTTTTGACCTGCCATTTGAGTTCTGTTATACTCACAGACACCATTCAAACAGTTTTAGAAAATTTAGGGTGTTTTCTATCCATATGTAATAAGTATATGCATATTCTAGTTACTGAGTAGGAGTGGTAACCAGATTAAATCGGGTATGTTTTTTATCCAGCCGTGTCAATGCTGCCCCCTAGCCCTAACAGGTTTTAAGAAAGGCTCATCCTTTGTTTAAAAATTGCCTTTTTGCCTTCATACAGATTACAAGTTCTCATTTCCGACTAATTGAAAATTAAATGTTGTTTAAAGTATATCCCTTTCTTAAACAAGACATTCAAAGCTGGTTAAAATTTCAGTTTTATCCTCCAGAAAAGATAGAACAAATATTAGAACAAACATTATCAGTATAATCAAATATACTGAATAATAAAAAAATCTTTATGGATAAAAAAAATAAATGGTGTTATATTTTAAAATTATATTATGAATAGAAATCGTATAGTGGATACTTTTCGATTAGAAAAGTAAAAAAATTATGTAAAACATCACAGCACAATTGAAAAATATATGGCACATGGAAACCAAACGAGGGTGGTCTATGGTGATAGGTGGGATGGGCTGAGAGTGGTGGACGGGTGGGATTAAATAGTTTATGTTTGGTAATGTATTATTGTTATGTGACTGTTTTATATAAAAGTACCATTTATGTAAAATGTGTATGCAAAATGTGTTTGCAAAATGTATGTGTAAAATGTATGTATAATGTAGCAAAAAAGCTGTAAAAAAAACTAAAAGATATTTGTCCTCCGAAGGGGGGGGTTAATTGGGTGTTGGTGTTGGAGGGGTTAATTTAAAAAAAAGAATCATTTACTAATATTTGCCATATTTTTGTAATTCTCATGTGCCAACGTATCGCCACAGTCTGCCACGGTGTAATGTACAGTCCTTTAGATCTGAAATAATTGGATGGTGAAACCAGAAAAGCAAGGCGAAACAATTCAGCCATTCTTGAAAATCAGGACAAGAATCCTGCAAAGAAACATAGTTTTTATTGTTTAATGTTGTTTTTTTGTTGCATTCAGTAAGCATTTAGAATTAAGAGTGGATGCTGTTATAGCAGCAAAGGGGGGACCAACTCCATATTAATGCCCATGATTTTGGAAGGAGATATTCAACGAGCAGGTGTCCACATACTTTTGGTCATGTAGCGGATATATTTTTTACACATATTTAACCCCTTATTTTTGTATCTTATTAATTTGTATTTGTTTACCTTTACCTTTTTGTTTACCTTTAATTTATTTACCTTTAGATGAGTCCAGTGACACTTGTGGGGGTCATAGAGCAACACCAATGTGTTCGTGAGAGTCTCCCCTTTCTACAGTGGGGTCATATTAATTTGTAGCCCAAACGGTACAGACAAAATTTGGCAGATTGGCGGTATCGACTTCAGACAAGTCCTCAGACACTTGTGGGCGTCGTAGAGCAAACGCCATCGTGTTTGTGAGAGTCTCCCCTCTGTTCGGATGCTACAGACGTTTACATAATAAGACTGATTTTCCGGATGTCTCCTGGTCTAACAAACAACGCTTTAGGCTTTAGCCTTTAGGCCCGGACCGAGTTTGGGAAACCTTACTCTATAATCGCATAAGAAGACATTTATAGTTCCTGTAGGCTAATAGGCTAACCTCAAAAGTGGCCATGGATGTGTTACTTATTTTAAGGTTGAGTAAATACTGGTACATTAGTATTAGAGAAGTATTATTGAATTGTGTTTGGTTGTCATCTCAACCAAATATCAACATTGAAATTATATCTCATGCTTGGATAGTTTCATCTGAGCCACTGGCTGAAGCCTATTATTTAACTTTTGTTTTTGTTGGAGACATGAATCCAACATATAATTTGTTAACTTGTCAACAAGTTAATAGGCTATTTACTGTATTGCAAAAGTGATATTGAATTGTGTTGTCAACGCAACCAAATATCAACATTTGAAGGAGATGTATCTTTTGTGCCATTAATTTACTGTAGTCTGACTCTAATTCCAGTTTGTTTACAAATTAATAATTGATATGTGGGATTCGCGTCTCTATCTCAACCAATAATCAAAGTTAAAGAATAGGACAAAATCAAATCAAACTATTTTAAGTGCATTTAATGTTTGATTTAATTTAGTCTTATTCTTTAACTGTTTGGTTGAGATTGAGACATTAATCCAACATATAAAATATTTATTTGTAGACAAACTGGAACTAAAGCCAGACTAAGTCAGTGGAACAGATGGAACTATCCAAGCAGGAGATACATCTACTTCATATTTTTATATGTGGTTATGTTGACAACCAAACACAATTCGATATTCAGTTTTTCTCCATCTCAACCAAAAATATAAATTAAAGAATAGGATTTAATCTAATCTAATCGAACTTTAAATGCTCTTATAAATAAAGTTATATTTGATTTAGTTATATTATGTATCTTTGATTCTTGGTTGAGCTGGAGACGTGAATCCAACATATTAATGATTAACTTAAAGATTCAATTTAAATCAACCAAAACTTGAAACCCTGTATTGTCTATGTTTAGTTGAACCATGGGTTGCATTAAAACAATAGCTTTAGATGACTTTGCAAATGCTATACAAGCGTAACTAGTATCATTGATGACATATGATTGATAAAATATGGTTGCATTTAATTTGCTCTGTTAAACCTACCCTTTGGAATGATTTCAGTAGCAACAGTGAATCTATTTTGTTATTAAGAGATGTCTCAAATCATTGTCATGATAACACATTGGTAGTAGTCAGTGACAAATATCAAATCTGGGCTTGGTTAAAACCCTAGATGGGAGACCAAATGAATAGTTTTGGGTAGATCAACATTCCAGTAGGAGATGCTGCCCAGCCTATTCGTATTTTTTTATGATAGTGGATATAATGTTGAATATCTGACGTTGTTTCAAAGGTACAAATTCAACATATTTTATACAAGGTTTGTCTATATTGAAAATGGTTTACAATGATGACATAATCCTGTGGTTGAACATCCACAACAATTTATGTTGAATATTTTTTTCAAATCCAGTGTATTTCCCATGTAGATTCCACATCCCAATCTGTTGACAAATTACGTTGAAACAACGTTGATTCAACCAGTTTGCGCCCAGAGGGTGGTTCCTATCATCAAGAAGCATGTGAAGAGTCAGAGCATGATAGTCAGTGACGAGTGGAGAGTGTATTAAAGTCTCTCACAAGAGGGCTATAGAATTACGTAGACCCACGTACAGGTCTGCACACTCAGAACATTCAGTGGGTGTGGCAGACTTACAAGAAGTGTGGCGTCCGCGTGGAAACCGTTCAGAGAGGTCCCTAAAAGAGGCAGCTCTGCTTCATAGAGTGGACATACTGGTTGGGCAGGAGACACAAACATGGAGTCCTTGGTAGACTTTTAAAGGACATAAGGAATGTGAAAAACTGAGGCTGTGATCAACATGGTTGTGGCCATAGGAAACGTAAAAATGTGTGCAGCACCAACGTGCACCATACATAATGGAGTTGAGAACGCGCTGTAATCTGACTCCACAGCTAGCTTGAATTGTCACCGATGGAGCCATTCTAAGGGGTGCCTTTTGAATAGCTCAATTGGCTTACACGTTGTCAAGGAGGGCAGTCACATGTGTTCGAGCCCAGTATGGGACAGTCGGACAGTGGAGGAAGCTAAGCTGTTAGCAACACACTGACCCCCATTATAGTGGTGCCTGTGACCCGAATAGGCAGCTGGGCTCAGCTCAAAGGCCAGGGTAGCTTGCTGAGTTTAGTGTAATGCATTTAAGAACCTCACTCCAAAGCTAGCTTAAAATGTTGCAGATGGAGTCATCCAATCGGTAGCTTTTGGGTGGCTCAACGCATTGGGACATAGACAAGGAGGGTGATCACATGTGTTTTGTGAAGCAGAGGATCACTGGTTCGAGTCCAGTATGGGGCAGTCGGACAGTGTAGGAAGTTCAGCTGTTAGTGGCACACTGACCACCGTTACACATGCACAATCATTCTCTGGGTCACCATGATGACACCATTCTTCAACCGGTCGCTCAGTAAAGTACTGTTTCCTTCTAATTAAAAGTTGCACATCATTTTGTCGAACTGAAGGCGCCCTTGGCAACATTATGTATATAAAAGATGGTGGGTGAGATGAAGAGATAGGGGGAGCTACATTCCTTCCAACTAAGATAAGCGGACAAACATGTTTTCCTTGAAGCAGGAAAACATTACCTTGTTACATTCGATAGTACCGGTACTAACAATATACACATTTAATTAAACTACCGTGCTGGGGCTGCAATGTCTCTGTCACTCACTCACTCACTCACTCACTCACTCACTCACTCACTCACTCACTCACTCACTCACTCACTCACTCACTCACTCTCCGCACGACTTGCACTGGCAGCCTTTAGCCATTAGGCCAAACATGTTGATAGACAATGTTGTGATTTTTGTTCATTCAAAGATGGATTTTAACAGGCCTCTGATGCGTTTCTTCATCACAAACAGGAAATACACATTTAAGCGTAGGGATTGATTGTTTGTTTCCCTCTTGATTTATTTCAACAGGCGCTCCAGTGTCAAAACACAATTTCAGTCAGCCCAACAACAGAGATTATTGCATATTAACTTAAACAGTCTTTCACTTTATTTAGATAGTCCCTGATGAACATGGTCATCAGTTGATACATATCTGAATGTAAAGTAGATCGTCTGTAGACCGTCAACTAATCTCAACTTGTGTTTCACTTGCTTTGGAAATCAGTAAATACACACGGTGTGTGTGTGTGCATGTGCGTAAGATGGAAGGGAGAAAGAGGTTGAATTATGGAGAGGTTGAATTATGGTCCCCTATTGTGTTCATTAGAAAGTCAGTTGGGGGAAAGTGACCTTCTCCATGGCAACAAGCACCAACAATAATATAGCGATGAAATTAATTACTTTGGGTTTTATGTTCATTAAATAGATGTTTCCTCTGCCTCCCAAGCCCCATGAGTCACACATTGTATTTTATAGGAGAACATGTACAACATAATCTTTACAATAGCAAATTACTAATTATAAGGAGCTGCCCATCAATGCCTGCACTTCCTGTCAATATTGTCCGTTACTCACCCACTAAATTATTAATACCTGATGGATTTCTCCTTGGCATGAAAATGCTTGAGGGAGAACACTGTACTGAAACAGCTTGGAATTAATAATTGTGATGTTATTATGTTATATTCTGTGCTGCATATGTGTGACGAATACTGGACAATTACAGGACTAGAGCAATTCCAGGAATTGATTCCAAACTTTAGTGTTAGCATTTCCTAGATCGATCGCCATACAGGAACAAGGTCATTGTATCAGCGCACAAGGCGAGACCCAGATGCAGACACAGGATGCAGATGGCTGGAGTCTTACAATGTTTAATAATCCAAAGGGGTAGGCAAGAAAATGGTCGTGGACAGACAAAAAGGTCAAAACCAGATCAGAGTCCAAGAGTTCCAGACAGGCTCGTGGTCAATACAGGTAGAATGGTCAGGCTGGCGGGTACACACTCCAGAAACAGGCAAGGGTCAAAACCAGGAGGACTACAAAAATGAGAATAGCAAAAGGAGTACAGGAAAAACACACTGGTTGACTTGACTAAACATACAAGACGAACTGGCACAGAGAGACAGGAAACACAGGGATAAATACACTGGGGGAAATAAGCGACACCTGGAGGGGATGGAGACAATCACAGGAACAGGTGAAACAGATTAGGGCGTGACAGTACCATACAAATGGAAAATTGCAGTGTATGATTGGTTAGTGTTTCAGTCCCAACAATGTATTTATTTACATTATCAGATTTTAGTGGGGTATGATTCTATATTATTTTTGTCTGTTTTTCCTCTATCTTATGTAATGAAAAGCTATGCCTATAGAGCCAGGTGTGTGATTTTTTTTAACAAAATTACACAGAAATGTCTTCGTCCTCAAACAACAATTTTTCTATGGACAGACTGAAGGCCATCAATGTAGGTGGAGGAAGCATTTGACACGTCACGCTCATTATAAATCTTAAGGCAGCAGACAAAATCCTTTGTCCTCTCAGTGTGGAGGGTTGAAATGTTTGTCTGGGCCCTATGGAGAATCTACCTCAGAACGGTAACATGCAATGCACGTCGTTCCCACAGTGACCATACGTACATATCCCTACCGGAAGCCATGGATTACAGGCAACATCGGCATCGAGCTAAAGGCTAGAGCTGCGGCTTTCAAGGAGCGGGAGACCAATCCGGATGAAATCCCGCTAAGCCCTCCAACGAACTATCAAATAGGCAAAGCATCAATACAGGACTAAGATTGAATCCTACTACACCGGCACTGACGCTTGTCGGATGTGGCAGGGCTTGAAAACAATTACGGACTATAATGGGAAACCCAGACGCGAGCTGCCCAGTGACGCGAGTCCACCAGACGAGCTAAATGCCTTTTATGCTCGCTTCAAGGCATGTAACACTGAAGCATGCACGAGAGCACCAGTTGTTCTGGATGACTGTGCGATAACGCTCTCAGTAGCCGATGTGAACAAAACCTTTAAACAGGTCAACATTCACAAAGCCACTGGGCCAGACGGATTACTAGGACGTGTACTCAAAGCATGCGCGGACCAACTGTCAAGTGTCTGCACTGACATTTTCAATCTCCCTGACCGAGACTGTAATACTTACATTTTTCAAGCAGACCACCATAGTCCCTGTGCCCACAGAAGCGAAGGTAAACTGCCTAAATGATTACTGCCCCGTAGCACTCACGTCGGTGGCCATGAAGTGCTTTGAAAGTCTGGTCATTGCTCACATCAACAGCATCCTCCCGGACACCCTAGACCCACTACAATTCGCATACCGCCCCAACAGATCCACAGATGATGCAATCTCAATCGCACTCCACACTGCCCTTTTCCACCTGGACAAAAGGAACACCTATGTGAGAATGCTGTTCATTGACTACAGCTTAGCGTTCAACACCATAGTGCCCACAAAGCTCATCACTACATGTCTGCCACGCTGATCAACAACATGTCTGCCATGCTGATCTTCAACACTGGGGCCCCTCAGGGGTGTGTACCTAGTCCTCTCCTGTACTCCCTGTTCACCCACGACGTGGCCAAACACGACTCCGACACCATCATTAAGTTTGCCGACGACACAACAGTGGTAGGCCTGATCACCGACAACGATGAGACGGCCTATAGGGAGGCGATCAGAGAGCTGTCAGTGTGGTTCAAGGACAACAACCACTCCCTCAATGTGAGCAAGACAAAGGAGCTGATCGTAGACTACAGGAAAAGGCAGGCCGAACAGGCCCCCATTAACATTGACGGGGCTGTAGTGGAGCGGGTTGAGGGTTTCATGTGCCTTGCTGTCCACATCACCAACGAACTATCATGGTCCAAACATACCAAGACAGTCGTGAAGAGGGCACGACAAAACCTTTTCCCCCTCAGGAGACTGAAAATATTTGGCATGGGTACCCAGATCCTTAAAAGGTTCTACAGCTGCACCATTGAGAGAATCCTGACCGGTTGCATCTGGTATGGCAACTGCTCGGCATCTGACCGTAAGGCGCTACAGAGGGTAGTGCGTACGGCCCAGTACATCACTGGAGCCAAACTTCCTGCCATCCAGGACCTATATAATAGGCGGTGTCAGAGGAAAGCCCATAAAATTGTCAGAGACTCCAGTCACCCAAGTTATTGACTGTTTTCTCTGCTCTGCAAGGCAAGCGGTACCGGAGCACCAAGTCTAGGACCAAAAGCCTCCTCAACAGCTTCTACCCCCAAACCATAAGACTACTGAACAATTAATAAAATCACCACCAGACTATTTACATTGACCCCCCCCCCCCTTTTGTACACTGCTGCTACTCGTTGTTTATTATCTATTTATAGTCACTTCACCCCTACCTACATGTACAAATTACCTCAACTAACCTGTACCCCCGCACACTGACTCGGTACTGGTACCCCCTGTATATAGCTTCGTTATTGTTATTCTTATTGTGTTACTTTTTATTATAATTTTTTACTTTAGTCTATTTGGTAAATATTTTCTTAACTCTTCTTGAACTGCACTGTTGGTTAAGGGCTTGTAAGTAAGCATTTCATGGTAAGGTCTACACTTGTTGTATTCGACGCATGTGACAAATTAAGTTTGATTTGATTTTAATAAATTGAATTTCGGACAGTGTATTTCATCAGCCAAAATGGTGGTAACAACGATAGATGGAATATGAAAATGAATGTCATTTTTGTTATGTTATTGAGAGTTAAATTGATGAGGTTATATTGAAAACATTGTAACTTAAAGAGTTTTCATAATATGTACACGATGCTAACATACTGTGCATTGTGTGGAAAATGTCCAGATAAAAGATGAAAGAGTAAAGATGAACAGTAAATTTAGTTGTCTAAACTGGATCCGAGTAAAATCCTGATGCCTTGCCTCGTAACTAGATATGGCCCATTGAACTTGTCATAAAGACGAACACGCCCTTTGTACCCTAGGGTATAAAACATGTGAGTTAACAATTTACATACAGACTAAGTTGACCACGCGCTGCAGCCGAGGTCCATGACTAGTTGTGACCCCAAAATGCAACACGAGGTTAAAGAAGACAAAGGAACCTCTTTGCAATCAATGCTACGGTTGAGTAGCTGTATCTGTATCTAAGAAGGTGAATTCAAGCAGGACCACCCGGTTATTCTCTCCAAGGAATCGTGTCTATACTGCCTTCATTCCCATGTTGGAACCATCTACACGGCTGATCAGCCGTCCTCAGAAGACCCCTCTTACAGAACGAGGGCAAGGAAACAGACCACTAAGAGAAAGGACACTGACATCGTGTGGACAATCAGAGACTTACACCCGGTAACGAAGGAGGTGCCGCCATCAGAGGATAAGGCGGACCTCAGTCCACGAAGAGATACCCCAACGGAGAACTTCAACAAGTAATTACTTCATTATAATTCTGACCCATAAGAGCGGCAGTTATGCTAAACTAAGCATCATTTTCAAATATATGCAAGTGTGCCTTTCTCTCGTGCACTCTCTCTCTCTAAATCCCCATCTTGTGTAACACGTGTCATATTGTGTTGGTCCGCCAGGGAACTGTTTCATTGTACTAAGTTCTAATCAATAGCCTAGCCTGTGTGTTTGTGTATGTGTATCTCATTATCATTTAGCTTGCTAGTAAATAAATAATCAACTCAATTGGTGTGGTACGGAACTATTTACTGAGACCCCAGGTTTGTGCCGATTTAGGAATTACGAGACGTTCAGAATGAGACTGTAGCGGAAATTAATGAATTAGCGACTTTGGGAAACAGAAACTTATTAAATAAACTTTTCCCATGGTGCCCCAGGTTACTGAGTTAATGACTACCTGACAAATTTAATCACATAATTATAAACATAGTTAATTTTTTGATAAACAGCAGTTGTCACATTTATGATACCAACGTTACGACAAGAGCGTCTGCTAAATGACTAAAATGTAAAATACATAAACAAGTAAGGCATAATCAACAACAACAAAAAATAACAACGTGCTAGTGGAGTGAAACTGACTGTGCAAGGAGTTGCATTATTTTCCAGAGAACTCATAGAGCTCCAAGTTGCTATATTTTCCAGAGAATTAATAGAGCCCCGAGTTGATTATCCCTTTTTACCATGGCTATAATTTAACACATTTGCTGCTAGAAATGTGTTCATTTGCAGGTAGAAATATGTTCAACATCCACTGAAGTAACTAGAAACCTTACTAGATAGCTACAATAGTTGCCTTGGTAACCAAACAAACAGACTTGCTAGTTTAGCTAACCAAACCATCAGTCCTAGCTTGCTACACCCCGGGCAACAGCTCAGCACCCCCTGCAGCAACTTGCCCAAGCCCCCCCCCTGCTTCTCCTTCACCCAAATCCAGACAGCTGATGTTCTGAAAGAGCTGCAAAATCTGGATCCCTACAAATCAGCTGGGCTAGACAATCTGGACCCTCTCTTTCTAACATTATCCCCACAAAATTGTTGCAACCCCTATTTCTAGCCTGTTCAACCTCTCTTTCGTGTTGTCTGAGATCCCCAAAGATTGGAAAGCTGCCGCGGTCATCCCCCTCTTCAAAGGGGAGACATTTTGGACCCAAACTGTTACAGACCTATATCCATACTGCCCTGCCTTTCTAAAATCTTCGAAAGCCTAGTTAACAAACAGATCACCGACCATTTTGAATCCCACCGTACCTTCTCCACTATGCAATCTGGTTTCCAAGCTGGTCATGGGTGCACCTCAGCCACGCTCAAGGTCCTAAATGACATCATAACCGCCATCGATAAGAAACAGTACTGTGCAGCCGTCTTCATCGACCTGGCCAAGGCTTTCGACTCTGTCTATCACCGCATTCTTATTGGCAGACTCAACAGACTTGGCTTCTCAAATGACTGCCTCGCCTGGTTAATCAACTACTTCTCAGATAGAGTTCAGTGTGTCAAATCGGAGGGCCTGTTGTCCGGACCTCTGGCAGTCTCTATGGGGGTGCCACAGGGTTTAATTCTCGGGCCGACTCTCTTCTCTGTATACATCAATGATGTCGCTCTTGCTGCTGGTGATTCTCTGATCCACCTATACTCAGACGACACCATTCGGTATACATCTGGCCCTTCTTTGGATACTGTGCTAACTAACCTCCAAACGAGCTTCAATGCCATACAGCACTCCTTCCGTGGCCTCCAACTGCTTTTAAATGCTAGTAAAACTAAGTGCATGCTCTTCAACCGATTGCTGCCCGCACCCGCCCACCCGACTAGCATCACTACTCTGGATGGTTCTGACTTAGAATATGTGGACATCTACAAATACCTAGGTGTCTGGTTAGACTGTGAACTCTCCTTCCAGACTCACATTAAGCATCTCCAATCCAAAATTAAATCTAGAATCGGCTTCCTATTTCGCAACAACGCCTCCTTCACTCATGCTGCCAAACATACCCTCGTAAAACTGACTATCCTACCAATCCTTGTCTTCGGCGATGTCATTTACAAAATAGCCTCCAACACTCTACTCAGCAAACTAGATGTGGTCTATCACAGTGCCATCCTTCCTTTGGCTGCTTTTCCTTCAAGTTTTCTGCTGCCAATGACTGGAACGAATTGCAAAAATCACTGAAGCTTGAGTCTTATAGCTCCCTCTCTAACTTTAAGCATCAGCTGTCAGAGCAGCTTACAAATCACTATACCTGTACACAGCCAATCTGTAAATAGCACACCCAACTACCTCATCCCGATATTGTTATTTATCCTTTTGCTCTTTTGCACCCCAGTATCTCTACTTGCACATCATCATCTGTACATCTATCACTCCATTGTTAATGCTAAATTGTAATTATTTCACATCTATGGCCTATTTATTGCCTTACCTCCCTACTCTTCTACATTTGCACACACTGTACATAGATTTTTCTATTGTGTTTTTGACTGTACGTCTGCTTATGTGTAACTCTGTGTTGTTGTCGCACTGCTTTGCTTTATCTTGGCCAGGTCGCAGTTGTAAATGAGAATTGTTCTCAAATGGCCTACCTGGTTAAATAAAGGTGAATTTTTTTTTTTTTTGTATTAAATTATTTAAAAACAATTCAGCAATGCCAATATTGTTTTCAATTCGACTTTTGCTTTCAAAAGTAGCTCAAACATAGAACATTTAAGAATGAACTATAGCCATTGAATTCTAACGTGCTGATATAATGTGCATTATAGGGGAATGATGCACACTCTAGAATGCCCTTCAAGCCAATCAGAAACGAGAATTCAACAATGCCATATAACAATGCATAGTTCTAGAAAGGTCTGGAAGTAATCTTTCTGTAAAAAAAATATTACGCATCGCTGAGTAGTCACTTTTGAGGAAACAAGCTGAATTACACAGTACAATATTATGAAAATATAAAACATCATATATCATTTTTTTCCCCCCATTTGAACAAAAGTGGGGGAATAGGGCTACTGAAATGCTTTCTAAATATAGTAACAATCAAATTAGAAACAACTTGCTATAAGATTACACCTTTCTTATAAATGTAAAATATATATGATAATATTTAGTGGCATTACAAATTTGGCCCCATTTCATGTAACTAACGACAGAGCATTTTCTACCAAGCAGCCCTTTTTGACGTAGAGAAAGTTGTCATGTTTAATTCCACGAAATTATTTACTATTTTTTAATGTTGAGAGCTCTAAATCCGTCTGGGAATATTAAAGCCATGATTGCTGGATTCGCTAGACTGTCCCCTTTAATGTGCCGTCGCCCAGGCTAGGTTCCATCACTCAGAGGCAGATGGAATCGATTCTTTGTCTGGATAGGCCAGAAAATGTGACATGTCACTCCCAATGCAAATGTGGGGTGTGAAATCTGACACCTCAAGTCAGCTCCACTGACAGAGTGGTAGCAGAAAGCAGACAGATGGGGCTTTCTGGCACTATGAGGCACTGGACCCTGCGACTTTCACAGAGCCCTTTGTATACCAAAATGCCAGTCGGAACTGGTCCAGAATCGCTCAAAGTCCTCTTAAAATGGGACTTAACATCCAAATTACAGGCAGCACATGGGACCATAACACACATCATCAATACAGGTATCATCATATTATCAAAAGGTGCCAGATTACATTTAAACCATGTATTTTTCTGGCTATCTAAGCATGCCTCTTGAGCTGTCTGTATCCACAAATCTGGGTGAAAGATTGAAAGGAACCCTTTTCTAAAGTTTAGTAACCATGCCAGCAGACATGCCAGCTAAGATAGTTAGACAAGCTACTCTAACTTGATTGATTGCCTGAAAGGGCTTGGTAACTAATTATTAAGTTGGGATATTGGGAACCTATCTAGCTGGCTAACTAAAACCAAATTTATAAAATTGCTAGGTGGTTAGTAGTACAGTAAAACAACAAAACAGTATTATTTTATTTATTCATCAAGAAGGAATCAATAAGCTACATAGCTTGATCAAATTAATTTACAAACATTCCTCCTGCGAGTCCTGCCCATCACGGGCAGCTAAAATCTAATCAAACGTTTTGTGTGCCACTCTCTACACTCTCTCTCCTCCTCCACTGACGATACTGCACACACTATCTTGTGTCCTGCCTAGCATATTTTTACTCTGTGCACCTTGGTAGGAATCACTTACAAGGGAGAATAGTGGGGGGACTCCAGGTAAAATTCTTAAGGTGGAACTCAAGGCTAAATGACTGACCCTAACTTATAGCACCTCAGTGGAAAATCTTCTACAGTTTGCCATAGGAGAAATGGTGTTAGGACCCCTGGAAAAAAAGATCACCAGCACATTGTCGCAGAGTAAAAGGTGCAGCAGGAGGGAGCGATAGACCGACAGACAAGGTTAATCACAAACGTCTCTATTCCCTTTGGTGCATCCAGGATAAACCTCCCCAAGCACTTTGATGTTACAGAGGAAGAGAGATAGAAAAGGATAGGTGTGTTCTGTTTCCGCTGTAACCATCTGCCTTTTTTCCCCTCACCTTCTAGAATCATCAATCTCCATTTTTCCCTCTCTGTTTGTCCCAGTATTAGAGTTGCGTCATCACTGGCTTAGCGTCTGTCTGATGAATAATTGACACAGAGAGGGGTGTGTATGCATGCATGTGAGAGTGTGTGTCTCTGTGTTCTCTATTTGTCTGTGTATTTTGTCTCTGTGTCTGTGCATGCATACCTGTATACAGGTTTGTATGTGGTATATCAAACTCGGACAACAGAGAGTGAGAGAACATCCTCCTTTGATTGACTGATCACTGTCATCCTGTGATCCTCCATGAGAAAACAGAAATGTCAGAACATGACCCTGTTACAGACATCTAAAGAAAATCCCCAATACCAGAGGTCATCTCCACACATCATGTTCAGTAGCGCTGCGTGGGTAAAATCACTGGTGAAGCCAAGCCAGAAAAAAATGTCTTGTGATAATTGTGTTATTTTCTCTATAACCTATGTGTAGTGATTAAAGCTTTGTTTTCTCTATAACCTATGCGTTGTGATTATAGAGCTGTTTTCTTTATAACCTATGCGTTGTGATTATAGAGCTGTTTTCTTTATAACCAATGTGTTGTGATTATAGCACTGTTTGCTTTATAACCTATTGTCACGCCCTGACCCTTGTAAGAGGTCATTATCCATAGTAGAGTGGTCAGGGCGTGACAGGTGGGTGTTTTGGGTGGTTTTGGTTTTCTGTTTCTATGTGGGGTTTTCTAGATTTCTATGTTTTTGTTTTCTATGTTTTGGCCAGGTATGGTTTCCAATCAGAGGCAGCTGTCTATCGTTGTCTCTGATTGGAAGCCATACTTAGGCAGCCTGTTTTTCATGTGTGGGTGTGGGTAGTTGTTTTCCGTTTTGTCTATGTACCTGACGGAACTGTTGGCTGTCGTTTTTGTTATTTTGTTTAAGTGTTATCATTAAAAGGAAATATGAGCACTTTACACGCTGCGCCTTGGTCCCCTTAATACGACCCTTGTGACAGAACTACCCACCCCAAAAGGACCAAGCAGCGTGCCCAGGAGCAACAGAAGTGGACCTGGGAGGAAATTCTGGACTGAAAAGGACCCTGGAGGCAGGCTGGGGAGTATCGCCGTCCGAGGGAGGAGATTGAGGCAGCTAAAGCGGAGCGGCGTCATTACCAACAGCGCTGTACCAACAACGAGACAAGGTCGAGAGACAGCCCCCCCCAAAAGTAAACATGGGGAGATTGGCAGAGTCAGGTTGGAGACCTGAGCCAACTCCCCGTGTTTACTTTTGACTGGTATTGTATGAGGTTGTGATAATTGTGTTTTTTTCTATATAACCTATGTGTCGTGATAATTGTTAGATTTTTTTCTCTATAACACATGTGTTGTGATAATTGTGTTATTTTCTCTATAACCTATGTGTTGTGATGAGTGTTGTTTCATAATCAAATCAAATCCAATTTTATTTGTCACATGCTCTGAATAAAACAGGTGTAGACCTTACAGTGAAATGCTTACTTACAAGCCCTTAACAAACAATGCAGTTTTAACCTGTTATGGATAGGGGGCAGTATTTTCACGTCCGGATAAAAAAACGTACCCGATTTAATCTGATTATTACTCCTGCCCAGAAACTAGAATATGCATATAATTATTAGCTTTGGATATAAAACACTCCAAACTTTCTAAAACTGTTTGAATGGTGTCTGTGAGTATAACAGAACTCACTAGGCAGGCCAAAACCTGGGAAGATTCCTTACAGGAAGTGCCCTCTCTGACCATTTCTTGGCCTTCTACACTCTCTTTATTGAAAACTGAGGATCTCTGCTGTAACGTGACACTTCCTACGGCTCCCATAGGCTCTCAGAAGGCGGCAGAACGGTGAATGATGACTCTGCTGTCTCTGGCTGAAAAACAGTAGCGCATTTGGTAAGTGGTCGATCTGAGAACAATGAGACTGGAGGCGCGTGCACGAGCCGACACCATGTTTTTATTTTCAGTCTTTGAACGAAAACAACGACTCCCGGTCGGAATATTATCGCTTTTTTACGAGAAAAATCGCATAAAAATTGATTTTAAACAGCGTTTGACATGCTTCGAAGTACGGTAATGGAATATTTCGAATTTTTTTGTCACGAAACGCGTCGGGCGCGTAACCCTTCGTCACCTTTCGGATAGTGTCTTGAACGCACAACAAAACGCCGCTATTTGGATATAACTATGGATTATTTGGAACCAAACCAACATTTGTTATTGAAGTAGAAGTCCTGGGAGTGCATTCTGATGAAGAACAGCAAAGGTAATCCAATTTTTCTTATAGTAAATCTGATTTTGGTGAGGGCTAAACTTGGTGGGTGTCAAAATAGCTAGCCCATGATGGCGAGCTATCTACTCCGAATATTGCAAAATGTGCTTTCACCGAAAAGCTATTTTAAAATCGGACATAGCGATTGCATAAAGGAGTTCTGTATCTATAATTCTTAAAATAATTGTTATGTTTTTTGTGAACGTTTATCGTGAGTAATTTAGTAAATTCACCGGAAGTTTCGGTGGGTATGCTAGTTCTGAACGTCACATGCTAATGTAAAAAGCTGTTTTTTGATATAAATATGAACTTGATTGAACAAAACATGCATGTATTGTATAACATAATGTCCTAGGAGTGTCATCTGATGAAGATCATCAAAGGTTAGTGCTGAAAAATTGGATTACCTTTGCTGTTCTTCGTCAGAATGCACTCCCAGGACTTCTACTTCAATAACAAATGTTGGTTTGGTTCAAAATAATCCATAGTTATGTTCAAATATCCTCTGTTTTGTTCGTGCGTTCAAGACACTATCCGAAGGGTGACGAAGGGTGACGCGCCCGACGCGTTTTGTGACAAAAAATGTGTAAATATTCCATTACCGTACTTCGAAACATGTCAACCGCTGTTTAAAATCAATTTTTATGCGATTTTTCTCGTAAAAAAGCGTTAACCTCTTATGGCTAGGGGGCAGTATTTTCACGGCTGGATAAAAAACGTACCCGATTTAATCTGGTTACTAATCCTACCCAGTAACTAGAATATGCATATACTTATTATATATGGATAGAAAACACCCTAAAGTTTCTAAAACTGTTTGAATGGTGTCTGTGAGTATAACAGAACTCAAATGGCAGGTCAAAACCTGAGAGATTCCTTTACAGGAAGTGGCCTGTCTGACCATTTCTGGAACTTCTTTGCCATCTCTATCTTTTACTAAGGATCTCTGCTCTAACGTGACACTTCCTACGTCGTCCATAGGCGCTCAGAGCCCGGGAAAAACCTGAATGTCGTCATCCCAGCCCCAGGCTGAAACACATTATCGCCTTTCTCAAGTGGCCGATCAAGGGACTGTGGGCTTAGGCACGTGACCTGACCGCCCCCGTCTTTGTGATCTTTTTCCTCTGTTTGCCGAAAAGGAGATTCCCGGTCGGAATATTATCGCTTTTCTACGAGAAAAATGGCATAAAAATTGATTTTAAACAGCGGTTGACATGCTTCGAAGTACGGTAATGGAATATTTAGAATTTTTTTGTCACGAATTGCGCCATGCGCACGACCCTTCTTTACCATTTCAGATAGTGTCTGGAACGCACGAACAAAACGCCGCTATTCGGATATAACGATGGATTATTTTGGACCAAACCAACATTTGTTATTGAAGTAGCAGTCCTGGGAGTGCATTCTGACGAAGACAACAAAGGTAATGAAACTTTTGTAATAGTAAATCGGAGTTTGATCAGGGCTAAACTTGGTCGGTGTCTAAATGGCTAGCCGTGATGGCTGGGCTATCTACTGAGAATATTGCAAAATGTGCTTTCACCGAAAAGCTATTTTAAAATCGGACATATCGAGTGCATAGAGGAGTTCTGTATCTATAATTCTTAAAATAATTGTTATGTTTTTTGTCAACGTTTATCGTGAGTAATTTAGTAAATTCACCGGATGTTTGCGGGGGGTATGCTAGTTCTGAATGTCACATGCTAATGTAAAAAGCTGGTTTTTGATATAAATATGAACTTGATTGAACAAAACATGCATGCATTGTATAACATAATGTCCTAGGGTTGTCATCTGATGAAGATCATCAAAGGTTAGTGCTGCATTTAGCTGTGGTTTTGTTTTTTGTGACATTATATGCTAGCTTGAAAAATGGGTGTCTGATTATTTCTGGCTTGGTACTCTGCTGACATAATCTAATGTTTTGCTTTCGCTGTAAAGCCTTTTTGAAATCGGACAGTGTGGTTAGATAAAGGAGAGTCTTGTCTTTAAAATGCTGTGAAATAGTCATATGTTTGAAAAATTGACGTTTTTGTATTTTTGAGGAATTTGTAATTCGCGCCACGCCTATCATTGGATATTGGAGCAGGTGTTCCGCTAGCGGAACGTCTAGATGTAAGAGGTTAATATTCCGACCGGGAAACCCTGTTTTCGTTCAAAGACGAAAAAATTAAATCATGGTGTCGGCTCGTGCACACGCCCCCAGTCTCATTGTTCTCTGATCGACCACTATCCAAATGCAAAGTCATCATTCCCCATTCTGCCGCCTTCTGAGAGCCTATGGGAGCCATAGGAAGTGTCACGTTACAGCAGAGAGCCTCCGTTTTCAATAAAGAGAGTGTAGAAGGCCAAGAAATGGTCAGAGAGGGCACTTCCTGTAAGGAATCTTCTCAGGTTTTTGCCTGCCATATGAGTTCTGTTATACTCACAGACACCATTCAAACAATTTTAGAAACTTTAGGGTGTTTTCTATGCAAATCAAACAATTATATGCATATTCTAGTTTCTGGGCAGTAGTAATAACCAGATTAAATCGGGTACGTTTTTTATCCGGCCGTGCAAATACTGCCCCCTACCCTAGAGAGGTTAAAGTGTACATTTCCCAGCTATCAGGTTTACATCTAAATATTGTGAAACGTATGTGATTAAACATGAAACTATTTGTGAAAATATGTAATGTGATGTTAACCTTCTAAATGAGCATATGGGTTTTTCATATAAAGTTAACCAAATCAATGGCCACGCCCACGTGAGCATAGACATTACGTCGGCATTATGGAACCTCCCTTTTCTACTCCAGAGTATAAAACCACCCGTGACGAAATTTACATTTCATGCCAAAGAGACCCACGGTAAGCCAGACGTCTCGAATGGTTAAGAAGTCAGAGAGCGCCGGGATGGAGTTCCCACATTGGAATTGCTACAATTCTATAGGCCATGGAGACCATACAGCTGTTGTTTTGGCTACACGGCAGGAATGGTTAAACTCTCTGAGACTATCAATCACTACAGAAGAAGGAGCAAATTCTAGATGACACAAATTACTAGTCTGCAGCTAGAAATTATGTAAACCTAGAACGAGAATACCGACAACTGCCGATGCATCTATTCTATGGGAATATTTCCGAATAATACTCTGAAGTATCCATTCTAACCACCTACAACCACGAAATACATTGTGACTTCTGGGAAAGTTAATCAGAGACTCTGATGAACTCTACAGGACGATCAAGGATTCCAACACGGAGAGACAACAACGACATACGGGCGTAAATATGTACATTGCAATTTCTTTCAGAATGAGCGGCCATTCATGTGCAAAGGATTACCATTTCAATTAATATAATTTTTGACTCAGTCCCCACCCCTTTTCTTTGTCTACCAAGCCGTCATATTGGCTTAGCCCACTAGGGACTTTTCTATCATTGTTAGAAACCAATATCTACTGTTTGTTTGTTATGTATTTCTGTGATTATTTAGTTACTTCACATGTAATGATAGTCCAGACATGACACATGCTTCAGTGTTGCTTGCCACGAAGTGAGCATAGAAGTAATTTAGCTCATCTGGTAAGCTCGTGTCACTGGGCAGCTCGGGGCAGTGCTTCCCTTTGTAGTCCATAATAGTTTGCGAGCCCTGCCATATCCGATGAGCGTTGGAGTCGGTGTAGTCAGTGTAGTACAATTCAATCTTAGTCCTGTATTGACGCTTTGCCTTTTTGATGGTGCGTCGGAGGGCTTAGCGGGATTTCTTATAACCATCTGGGTTAGAGTCCCACTCCTTGAAAGCAGCAGCTCTACCCTTTAGCTCAGTGTGGATGTTGCCTGTAATACATGGCTTCTGGTTGGGGTATGTTCGTACAGTCACTGTGGGGATGAGTTCATCGATGCACTTATTGATGAAGCCAGTGACTGACATGGTGTACTCCTTAATGCCATCGGAAAAATCCTGGAAAATATTCCAGTCTGTGCTAGCAAAACAGTCCTGTAGCCTAGCATCTGCGTCATCTGGCCACTTCCGTATTGAGCGAGTCACTGGTACTTCCTGCTGTCTTCTCTATAACCAATGTGTTGTGATTATAGTGTTGTTTTCTCTATACCCTATGTGTTGTGATAATTTGTGTTATTTGCTCTATAACCTATGTGTTGTGATTATAGCGTTGTTTTCTCTATAACCTTTTAGTTTATAGGCCTGATTTATGTGTGTGTGTGTGTGTGTGTGTGTGGCATAAGTAGAAAAAACATGTTGACTCACCTTACTTGTAGAAAAACGTCAATGCCATCACTCTTTCTTTCATGTTGCCGAAATGGTCTATGACCCTGTCATACAGTACACGCTTTTAGTTTTTGTTGTCCTAGGCTACCTGGCTAAAATGCTTGCTCGCTAGCTTAACTTCCTTTCATGGGCAAAGATTAGCCAGCTTGTTAACATTAGCCTATTACGTCTAGCTACATATTGAACTTCCATCCTCTCAGGCCAGGAGCACAATGTATGAATTTATGGTTGGATCAGAATCACTGTTATAATCATTGGATAATTAAGTAAAACCACAAGCCCAAATCCCTTTCTCCGTCCATCCCTAATTTAGGAAAGGGACAATTTTAGCTAGCTAGCTAGCTAGGCACCGGAGGACAACAACATAACAAGATGCAACAATTCAAGTTTTTTTCTGCCAACGACATTTGGCTTGATGTGATGTGATTGGTGCGCCGGGACCATTCACATTCTTCTGAAACACATGAAGTGTTGGCAACCGATGAATGGATTAATGATCAGAACCGTGAAAAGGCTAGCCGTGTTCGCAAACGGGGGAGGAGAGGTGGTGTTCGATTAAGGATTAAAGTTAATCAGCAGGCTAACCACATGCCTTTACCTTCTATAATCCTGGTGAACGTGAAATCGTTGAGGAATAAAACAGACGAGTTGCAGGCAAAGATCAATCATCTCGCATGAGTATAGAGACCCCTGTTTTATGGCTTTTATTGAGACTTGGCTGACTGACTCAGACATGGTCTCATTTTTGGAGATATACGGATTTGGGTGTCTGTTCCGACTGGAACTGGGAAATCACAGGGGGGCGGAGTCTGCCTGTACATTAATCACCGATGCTACATTAATGTAACTGTCCATGAGAGACTATGTCTACCTGATATTGAACTGCTGTCAGTGTCAGTAAGACCGTTCTACATCCCAAGAGAGTTTCCCCGAATATTCATCACGGTCGTTTACATTCACCAATGTGAAGAATGCTGCTGATCATATTTATACTGTGACACAGAAATGGCAATTTATATTTTCCAATGCCCACAATATTATTTTAGGATATTTTAATCACTGTAACATGAAGAAAACTCTGAATAACTTCTATCAATATGTCACTTGCCCAATACGGCTCAACAAGGCCCTGGAACTATGTTATGGCTCCATCAGAGGGGCCTACAAGTCTACAGCGAGAGCCCCGCTCGGCTCATCTGACCACAACACAATGCATCTTCTGCCTCTACAGGACTGTGCTGAAAATGGAGAAAGTGCAAAAGCGGGACATGAAGTTTGGACCAATGAAAGCAATCTGGCATTGCAGGGCTGTTTTGAGTGCACAGATTGGGCTGTGTTTCAAGACTAGCGACAATATAGATGAAGTCACTGTGCAGTTATATCTCCTCCGGTAAAGATACAGTGATCCCTATCAAAAATGTAACTATCTAGCCTAACAACAAGCATTGTTATCAAGTCATTGAAAGGCTTATTGTGTAAGAAGAATACTGCTTCTATGAGGGCAATGTGACTGCTAAAAGGGAATCTAAGATTGAAGCGAGATCTGAAATTAAGAAGGCCAAACTAAATTATAAGGAGAAGATTGAGGGTGAACCCAAACCTATTTTTGTTGCAAACATTAAGATTGCCAAACCAGGCCACCATCAAGAACATCCATAAAACTACTGTAAAACAGTGTCATCACTGTCTTGTTGACATTAAACGAGTTCACCTTTCGCAGAAAGCATGCCCCTGCTGTCCCTTTTTAAAGATGGCATCTGTGTTCTCCTCAAACGTGTGAGAGCAAAATGTCAAGATTATGTTATAATGCTGTTATTGCATCAAATGGTTGTTTTATGCAACAGAATAAGGGGTTGTCAAAATGCTCATATGTGTGTGTTCTGCTGAGGATGGGTCTCTAGAATAGTTCGATGTCTTTGGGTGATACCGCATTCCAGAGCATGAGTTAATGTTTCTGAACTGGGGTACCAGGGGGAGATGGCTCCAGTATGGAGTTGGGGGGGCCAGACCCTGGTCTCTACCCATTGAGGACAGATGTTACAGCAGATACTGTCTGCTGTGTATTATAAGTAACTTTCATACAAATCCTAACCTTGTGACCCATTCCATACATCTGTTTGTCATGTAGACTGAAGGAGGATGGACTTTGCTATAAAATGCTGTGGCTCAAACCAGCTCATTCAGTTCTCAGTGATCACCTCCAGGGGTGATTACTGACCAGCTCCATTACTGCACTAATTAAATAATAAAGTTTGATTCTTTTGAAGAAGTCTAAAAGTTTCTCCTTTTGATTACAATAATTCCACCACAAACGTCAACGTGTTGTCCAGCACTATCACCAGGTACTTGTAGGTACTGACCAGCTCAATGTAATTCCCCATGACCACAGAGGTTTGTGGTTCAGTAGCTGCCTTCTAAAGTCAATTGCCATATCTTTAATTTTGGAGACATTCAGTTGGAGGAAGCAACAAGTTGAGTCGGGTTAGAGTTGCGTCCTCCACCCCTCGCTTGGCCCTGTATGCAAACTGCAGGGTGTCCAGGGAACTCTCAACCTGATGCTGTACATCCTTCTTGATTAGTTTCTCAAATGATTTCATCACCAAGGATGTCAGTGGCCTAAAATCATTCAGCACCTTGGAGGGTTTGCTTTTTGTCATAGAAAAACAGTAGCATGCTTCCAGAGTTTAGGCACCTTCTGCAGCTCGAGTGACAGCATGAACATGTGCTGAAAAATGCCACTGAGTTGATTTGCACATGACTTAAGTATCTGTCCTCCAATGTTGTCTAGTCCTGGGCTCTTTTTTAACTTTGGTCTGTATGAATAGGCTGGTGACACTCTGGACCCTAAATTCCATCGTGAGAGTAGCAATTGTCCTCATATGCATGTCAGTAATTTATCCACTAAAGTTCTATTAGTCAATTCTGAGATAAAAACCATTTAGCTCATCAGCTAGTCCTTTGTTTGAGTTAAAACCATTAACCGGTATCATCTTGTTTCCCTTGTCTTTTAGCCCAACCATAGTTATCGTTCCATTCTAGGCAGCCCTAAGATTGCTGGCCAGCATTGTCATCGTGGTGCAACAGGCACAGCTCTGTGACATTCAGTAAGCAAGTGGTGAGGAGAGCTAACAGTATCCTAGACTGTCCTGATAACCCCCTCTTTGATGATTTTGCGCTTCTGCCCTCATGTAGTCGTTTTAGACTTCCCAAACTCAATAGCAACTGATACAATAACTATTTTATCCTACAGGCCATACACATTCTAAATCTGCACATGAAATTAAATCATGTTTATTTATTGCTGCGCTTTTGCACAATGACTGCTCCGTTTTATTGATATGTATGGTTGTCACTGTTTTTTTTATTGTTTAACTCTAACTGCCCAACTAATTTCCCAATTGGGACAATGAAGATAACTTAAACAGCGTTTTTCTGCGATCTAGAGCCATAATCATTATGCTTAATTCTATGTCAAAAATATATATTTTCTTCTGCATATATAAGTATACCTCTTGAGCTCTCTGTATCCTCCTGACTGGTGGTATTTTTTTTTAATGAAACTAAATATACTTCTCTGCATCTCTGCTAAAAATCTGGGTAAAATATTGAAAGGAATGTGAGTCTTATTCAGTAAATGTACTTATTGCTAGCTTTTCTAAAGTCTACCAACCTTGACAGCAGGCATGCCAGTTAGACAAGCTAGCTATTCTAACTTGATTGATAGCCTGAAATGGTTTCTTGGTAGCTAGTTATGAGGTTGGGAGATAGGTTCCCAATCTGGGCTAGCTAAAGCCCACTTCATGAAATTGCTAGGTGGCTAGTAATATTACAGAGAAACAATTGTTTTGTAAATCATGTAATACATTTTTTAAACAGAACAAATCTCAGGGGGAACATACCCCTGTGCCCCCTATAGGAATGATGCCTTTGGCTCCCCTTATAATGAAGGATGGACGCACCTTTCTAAGGCTCTCCTCCTGCACTCAATACCAACCAGAGCTCCAGCTCCACGCTCTGGCACAGCCACACCGAAACCACACATCACCACACCCGCCACAGCCAGCTAGCTACCAATCCAACAGAACCAGCGATGAAGCAAAAACAGATGAGTAGTAGACGAATAGAATCAGTCAGAAAGAAGCAGACATCGGCCACGTATATTCCACACGGCGCAACACTCCACTCACTGGAAGTTCGAGTGCGCCCGTTGATTCTTGGGCATCTGGTGAGCTTGTCCAAAACTTGAGTGTGTGTTGAAGTGTGGGTGTGGACATTATTGAAGAAGACGATGCCAAAAATGGTTAAAGTCTCAGCCTCTTCCCTGGGTGAAACAGTTTGAGCTCCAACCTTGACCCAGGTGTACACGTAACATATCAAACATAAATCTGACACACTCCAATTAGTATGATATATTACGTTTCATATGGTATGTATTCATTTGTAGATGCCCATTATCCATTTCGTATGATATGTTACAAATTGCAATTTGTTGTGGCTAATGTTAGCTAGGTGGCTAACGTTAGCTAGGCTAGGGGTTAGGGTTTGGGGTTAGGTTAAAGGGTTAGGGGGTTAGGCAGGGGTGAAAGTAAGCAGGTACAGTCCAGAAAGGCGTCCTGGCAAAATAAATAGTGGGGGTACACCGTACCAATGAAACGTGAGCCTATCACAATGCTCATTACTGTTGTTCCAGGAGCAAACAGTATCCAGGGGTGAAAGTAGATTTAATTACTTTCGGGGTATGGGACCTCTGGAGGACTGGCTTGAATTGTGAGGACGACCACACAGTTTATTTTCATCATGAGCCAAAACTTTTGTTTTTCTACCCAAAGTTGCAAAGAAAATGTTGTGATCTATTTAATAAACACAAGAGATCAGCAAAATGGATAAAAGAGTGTGGCGGTATAGCCGGAACAGCGGCATCTAGCGGTTAAAACCTGGTACTTTCACATGACTTTATGGTAAATAATGCAAGCTTCAATTATACTGAACAAAAATATTAATGGAACATGCAACAACTTCTAAGATTTTACTGATTTACAGTTCATATAAGGAAATGAGTCAATTGAAATAAATTCATTAGGCCCTATTCTATGAATTTCACATGACTGGGAATACATATATGCATCTGTTGGTCACAGATACCTTAAAAAAGGTAGGGGCGTGGATCAGAAAACCAGTCAGTATCTGGTGTGACCACCACTTAACTCATGTAGCACGACACATCTCCTTCACATAGAGTTGATCAGGCTGTTGATTGTGGAATGTTGTCCCAATCCTCTGCAATGGCTGTGCGAAGTTGCTGGATATTGTCGGGAACTGGAACACTCTGTTGTACACGTCGATCCAGATCATCCCAAATATGCTCAATGATTGACATGTCTGGTGTGTATGCAGGCCATGGAACAACTGGGACATTTTCAGTTTCCAAGTATTGTGTACAGATTATTGTGACATGCATTATCATGCTGAAACATGAGTTGATGGCGGCGGATGAATGGCACGACAATAGGCCTCATGATCTTGTCACGGTATCTGTGCATTCAAATTGCCATTGATAAAATGCAATTGTGTTCATTGTCCGTAGCTTATGCATGCCCATACCATAACCCCACCGCCACCATGGGGCACTCAGTTCACAGCGTTAACATCAGGAAACCGCTCGCCCACACGACGCAAATCAAGTGGTCTACGGTTGTGAGGTCAGTTGGAGGTACTGTCAAATTCTCTAAAACAATGTTGAACATTAAATTATCTGGCAACATCTCTGGTGGACTTTCCTGCAGTCAGCATTGCAATTGCACACTCCCTCAAAACTTGAGAGATCTTCACATTTTAGAGTGTCCTTTTATTGTCCCCAGCACAAGGTGGACCTGTGTAATGATCATGCGATTTAATCAGCTTCTTGATATGCCAAACCTGTTTGGTGGATGGATTATTTTGGCAAAGGAGAAATGCTCATTAACAGGGATGTAAAAAAACGTGTGCACAACATTTTTGAGAATTTATTTTGTGTATGGGAAGTTTCGGGGATATTTTATTACAGCTCATGAAACATGGGACCAACACTTTACATGTTGTGTTTATACCGTATTTTTGTTCGGTGTACAAATTTCTCTGAACAGGGGAAATAACCCACCTCCAGATTCACAGGGAATACATGACATAGTATGGAGAAGCAATACTCCTCGAAGCCACAGCTTCATACTACTTGTCAAACATGGTTGTTGGGGTGGGATTGGCATGGGGTGTGGGGGGTACGTGGGTGGCTTTTTACCATTTTGGATTCCTCATGTCTTACTCATTGGTAGGAAGGAGTTTGGTCCAAATTGGATATTGGGTTCTATATTTATTGACTATTAGTCTGAATCCTATAAATGAAAATGGCCAATTTGGGTGAAATCCATTAACTTAATTTCTCAGAGATAAAATAACATTTCAATAAAATAATGTTTCGGGAATGCAAATCGTATGTGCATCTAACTACAGAAACTATTTCAGAACAATCTGAGATGGTTTGATGTCATGGCTTGAAACGACTCATCTATTATTTAATATATGGGGATCCTCAGAGGAATTGGGGAGAGACATGGGTTTGGAAGCCTTTGTTCCAGCACTGTGCCGCTTGTCCTCTCAGCAACCGATTTTAACGTCAACAATATATGGCACAAATGAGGAGCACCACCAGCCCATGCCTGTCCTTTCAGTACAGTGGAAGAGCAGTACAGTTCATGGAGATGTGAGAGAGAGCTGCTGTACATGGAGCCTGTATACCTGCAGTCTCTCAGGGCTCTAGTCGGGTTCCCAGAAGATCCCTTCTCTTCCTTCCTCTGTCCCACTGTTTTTCACACCTCAATGCTGCACATAAATATATGCGCATTGACACTCTCTCTCTCTCTCTCTCTCTCCCTTTCACCTCCCCTACGGTAGTATGATGAGAGGAGTGCAGCAGCTAAGTGAAGAGCGTTGGATAACAGTATGCACACAAAACAATTTATAGCTCTCTCTGAAACCCTCTCTTTTAGACCCACACCCAGAGGTCAGAGAGAGCCTAGACCCTGCTGGTGGATTGGAAGCCATGGGCAGCCAAAGTACAACACACTCCTACATAACAACAGCTCAGATCTGTACATGGACTAAAAGGCTGTAGTGCATGGAGAGAGACCTGGCTATAGCTACATGTGACTGTAAACCTTGGGAATGGCGAGGTAGAACGACTAAAGGACTCCCAAATCAATAAACTCAAAGGCTGCCATGTAACTTCAAATACACACATTGACTGCTGCTGTGACCTGGAAAATGAAGGGGGGGGGGGGAGCAGTTTGGGCTGTGCCAGGGGATTAGATGGCCCAGAAATGTCACTTCACAAAGCTTACAGGTTACAGTCCCACCTACTTTATTTAACCAGGCAAGTCAGTTAAGAACAAATTCTTATTTACAATGACAGCCTTCTCCAGTCAAACCTAGGACAATTGTGCACTGCCATATGGGACTCCCAATCACAGCCAGATGTCATACAGCTTGGATTTGAACCAGGCACTATAGTGATTCCTCTTGTACAGAGATGCAGTGCCTTAGACCACAGCGCCACTATGCAAGCAGAGAGTAAAGAGCAACGATGTGTGTTTGTATGGTTGTGACAGCAACACTGCCAGCCAAAAACGACAAACACTCTTGAATTTGGGATAAATGTGTTGAGTGGACTGTGGACCACATCACCACACTGCACCCGAGTTTCTCTATGGTGTGGAGTTGCTTGCGTGAGCTGTGCCTCTTTGGCTAGCTGTTTGTTCCACAAAGTATCTCTTCCTGCCTCCTGCTGCTGGTGGATGAGTGGGCAGATGGCTGCCTGTACCACTCTGACCATGCTGGAGGGTTCATCACTGTAGGTCCCATATTCAGCTCACATGGCCCAGAAAGTGCCTGTTCCCTTTGGCTCTCTGTGGAGAACATGAACAGAAAATCGGTCTTCTCATGAAAAACGTCTATAGCATCCGAACGGTTTGGCCAACAAACTAATGTGGCCACTCTATAGAAAGAGGAGACTCTCACTTCTTTTTGATCTACGACCCACACAAGTTTCACAGGACTCGTCTAAAGGTAACCCAAACACATGAATGGTTAAGACTATAATTTTCATATCATGGACGGCTAGTCCTTGCACTCATAGCTCTGTCAATGTATTTGAGAGTGGTTACATTTCTCCAGCACCATCCCTCAGCTTTTTACTGAAATAGGGGCAAGGAGAATGCTTTGTTATTGTTTCTTCTGCTGATTGCTGCTTTAAATAATGGGCTGCATATTGGTCCATGCTTGTTTTATACAGCGGGATATGTAAGTGTACTCTGTGTGCTTTTGCTTCCCTTGTAGACAAAATGATATTTAAAATGCTTATTAATGTCTTGATTAGAGCTAATTAATGCTGATTCTCTTTGTAATCCTGTTTTCATGTAGGCATGGATTGAGAGAGATCAGTAGAACGTATAATCAAGGGATTCATAAATCAAAACATAAACAAATTACAGTGGGCTATAAAAGGGAAAGGGAAAACAAGAAGGAAAGGAGAGGAGATGAGATACAGTAAGAGGAGAGAAGATAAGAGGAGAGGAAAGAAGAGGAGAGGAGAGGAAGGACAGGAGGAAAGGAGACATGAGGCATAACATAACATACGGAGGAAGAGTGGAGATTATGGAGAAAAAGGGAGGAGAGGAGATTTCTAGAACACATCAGGGAACGCTGGTATAATAAGGTTGGAGACCTGGCCCAAAGTTAAAGAGGACTGAGATTAGAGAGGAGTGTGCTTTGTTTGTGATTAAATTAACAGGATGTGTGTTATTTATAATTCACAGTGCCTTTTCCCTCTTTCCCTGGCAGTCATGGACTTGAATACGTTAATATCTCAGCACTCAGTATTGGGGACAAATGGTGCCAAGTTGCAAATCTACTCTCCAACCACCTCTCAGAAGGGATTAAGTTGGCCAGCCTTGGTTATGCTACCTCCGGGCTAAGCATTAGCATGATCACAGTGTTGCCTTTGAGTTTTGATAAATAAACAGCATTGCAGCCAATCGGTACCGAAGCACAGACTCACCGCAGATGACAAGAACATCTGTGAAAGCACCAGATACTTCAAATGAGTCTTGACTGATTGCATTGTGGAACATTGTATTAACTTAGATCTGAAAATGATGAAAAGAGTGGACAGGGAAGAAAAACATAAATGCCAATCAAACTGTCGATATTAAGTTCTGTTACTAATGCACAAGCCCTGGGTTTGAAGGCACAGTTACACCAATAGGAGCACAACCTACACTGCCAAAATAAGCGACTGCGTGATTTGGGGGTGGGAGAGCTCTACTCCAGTGGCTGCCTGTTTGAATCTACTACCCAGGTTACATGGTGCATGCTACATACAGCCCGCCTGCGCAGCTGGCCGTCGGCCCCAGTGAGGATTACAGTAAGCTCCACGAAGAGCCTCCGTTTATTATCGCGCCGACTGAACCTTCCCTGCTTCAGCTACCATACACACAGCCAACCCTCATATGGAACTGCTGGAGAGAGGAGGGAGGCATGGAGATGAGGAGAGAGAAGCTGGGTGAGTGCTTTGAAAGGGATTGGAGAGATACAGTATTGAAAAGAGCAATCTGTGTGTTGGTAATTAAGTTGAGAAAACAGAGTCTATGGGGAACAATGAGGGAATGCCCAGCCTCTCTGAAAAAGCTGTTGGAGCTTTGGGCTTATTGATTTGCATACAATTATGGCAGATTTATTAATTGGGCGTTAAGATACAAGATGGCGCCAAAAGACATGGTCGCCCTGTTCCTAGCTCCTAACCAACTTTGAGGCATTTTGTTGTTGTGTTATTTCTTAAATGATTCAATTTTTTTTGCATTATTACCTACAGCCGAAAATAACTTAGGGATATTAGCCCTTGTATTGTCTTAAGTGTCAAAAATGACCCACCACTATGTTTAACAGCAGAGAAAACCCCCTAAATTATATTTTTTCAACTTGAAATTTTATGACTTTTCCTAGAGTGACCCCAACATTAGAAAAAGTGAAACATCGCTTTTGTTCATATTTCCATGAAAGCTGTACACCACCAGGGTACAAAGATTGTCTTCGGGTCATTTTTGACCCGGCAGTTATAAAAACATTACACACCCCAAAAACCACAAAGACACACACACACACACACACACACACACACACACACACACCATGAGAAATTGAGAGTATGTGTGCTACTGATTGAACTCAGCCAGCAGCTCCTGAAGGCGAAGACCACCATGGCTGGCACAGTTAGAAAGAACAAGCCTGAGCTCCCCCCTGCAATCCTCGCAACAAGGAGGAAAGAGGCCTTCTCATCAAAGTTTGCCAAAGTTTACCCCCACCACCACTCTAGTTTCTTACCTCCCAAAGAGGAACAAGAATGTGGTCCTCCTGAGCACACTGCACAAAACGGCTGAGATTAGTGATCCGTGAGGACAGGAAACCAGCCATCATCCTGGACTACAAACACAACAAAGGAGGCGTGGACAATCTGGACAAGGTGATTGAAACTTACAGCTGCCCCCTGGTCATCTTCCATAACATCATTGATGTGTCCTCATACAATGCCTTCGTGATATGGAACAAGATCAGCCCTACCTGGATGCCTGATAAGCGGAAGAAGAGGAGGATGTTCCTGGAGCAGCTGGGAAAGGCACTTGTAACCCCACACATTCAAAGAAGGGAGCGCCTTCCCCGCACAGCTGCCTCTGCAGCGCTTGTGAAAGCTGTTCAGGGGGCTGAATCTTGTCCTCATCCACCTGAGGCTGCAGCTGGGGCAGGTAAGAGGAGGAGATGCCAATTCTGCCCCCCAAAGAAGGACTGTAAAACAAATACTAAGTGCTGCACATGTGACAAATACATCTGCAAATCCATGCACACACACTTGCATACTGTCCTACATGTGCTAACTAGAGTTGATTGTTTTATGTTCTTTAGGTTTTTGTTTTGTATCTATTATCTTATTTTATTCTTATTTATTGTTGTTGTTTATACACCTTGTGGGTGGGGGCAATGGTAAAAAAAAATGGGAGAAGACTATTATTTTGTAGTTGAATTTCTCATTGTACAGTATATAATAATATACCACTATGTTGCCAAACTTATTGTTTCCCTTCAATAAAATGCATTCAAAACTACTTTCTGCACATTTCCGCTACTTTCTTAGGCTATAAAAGTGCTATCTCTTGCTAAAAAGTGCTATTTCTTGCCTTTATATTATTTTAGGGGTTTAGTGAAGGCAGGTCATAAAACTACACAAGGGTTAGATTGGCGGTTACTCACCAGCATTTCAACCAGAAATACGACTTTCCTGAATCGGATCCTTTGTTTGTACCCGCCGAGGCATTTCCACTCATCCCAGGGGCTGCTCCAAGATGCTGCCAACAGAGAAAAGGAATAAGGAGTGGGATTTTAGTCCGACTCAGGAAGCGTGCATACCATCTACCGTTTCCGAGTATATTACTTGCTAATGCTCAGTCCCTGGACAATAAAGTAGATGAGCTCAGGGTGAGGATCTCCTACCAGAGAGACATCAGAGATTGTAACATACTCAGTTTCACGGAATCATGGCTCTCTCTGGAAATACTGTCCCCGTCCATACAGCCGCAGGGTTCTCCAAATATCGCGAGGACAGTAAGAAATAGCTCTCTGGGAAAAAGAAAGGAGGAGGTGTATGTTTCATGACTAACAGGAAATAAAGTAATTTTGTTCTCCGACCGCATTACCTCCCGAGAGAATTCTCTTCAGTCATCGTCACGGCCGTGTATATTCTCCCTCAAGCCCACACCATGACAGTTCTAAATGAGCTACACTGGACTTTGTGAACACTAAAAACTGTATATATCTTGAGGCCGCATTTATTGTAGTTGAGAACTTTAATAAAGCAAATCTGAGGAAAACGCTATCGAAGTTTTATCAACACATTGTCTCCGCTACTTGCTCATCAAGAATTCTTGACCATTGCTACTCCCCTTTCCGGGTTGGCTGCAAGGGCATCCCCCGCCCTCCCTCCGGCAAATGAAATCAAGCCTCCATATGCTCCTCCCTTCCTGTAGGCAGAAACTTAAACAGGAAGTACCCGTGGTAAGGACTGTTCAACATTGGTCTGACCAATCGGAATCTATACTTCAAGATTGTTTTGATCACACAGACTGTTCCGGGTTGCCTCTGAGAAAAACATTGACGTATACACTTGACTCGATGACTGAGTTCATAAGGAAGTGCATAGGGGATGTTGTTCCTACTGTGAGGATCAGAACATATCCAAACCAAAAACGTGGATATATGTTAACATTTGCGCAAAACTGAAATCGCGAACAACTGCATTTAACCATGGCAAGGTGACTGGGATCATGGACCAGTACAAACAGTCCAGCGTTGCCCTCCGTAAGGCAATCAAACAGGCAAAACGTCAGTACAGAGACAAAGTGGAGTAGCAATTCAATGGCTCAATCCCGAGACGTATGTGGCAGGGACTACAGACAATCATGGATTATAAAGGGAAAACTATCCACGTTGCAGACACCGATGCCTTGCTCCTGGACAAGTGAAAGACCTTCCTCGCCAGCTTTGAGGAAAACACAGTGCCACCGATGCGGACCACCACCGCTCACGAGGACTGTGAGATCTCATTCTCCGTGGCCGATTTGAGTAAGACATTTAAGTGTGTTAACCCTCACAAGGCTGCAGGCCCAGAAAACATCCCTAGCCAGGTCCTCAGACCATGGGCAGACCAGCTGGCTGGAGTGTTTACGGATATATTCAATCTCTACCTTTCCCAGTATGTTGTCCCCACTTACTTCAAGATGTCCAGCATTGTTCCTGTACAAACGAAAGGGAAGGTAACTGAACTAAATGACTATCGCCCCGTAGCACTCACTTATGTCATTATGAAGTGCTTTGAGGACCTAGTTAATTAAGGATTATATGTGCTCCACCTTAACCGACAACCTAGACCCATTACAATTTGCATACCACCCCAACAGATCCACGGATGTATTCTAGTCAAGGCTCATCCTATTTAACTACCACTGTACACACCTTTTTTTAATTCTTTTTTTACCCCTTTTTCTCCCCAATTTTGTGGTATCCAATTGGTAGTTACAGTCTTGTCCCATTGCTGCAACTCCCGTACGGACTCGGGAGAGGCGAAGGTCGAGAGCCGTATGTCCTCCGAAACACAACCCAGCCAAGCCGCACTGCTTCTTGACACAACGTTCGCTTAACCCAGAAGCCAGCCACACCAATGTGTCAGAGGAAACACCGCACACCTGGCACCCGTTTCAGCGTGCATTGCGCCCGGTCCGCCACAGGAGTAGCTAGTGCCCGATGGGACAGGAACATTCCTGCCGGCCAAACCTTCCCCTAACCCGGACGACGCTGGGCCATTGTGCGCCAACCCATGGGTCTCCCGGTCGTGGCCGGCTGCGACAGAGCCTGGACTCGAACCAGGATCTCTAGTGGCACATCTAGCACTGCGATGCAGTAAATATAAATATATCCTCTATAAATCACATTTGCTACGCATGGCAGTTGGTTTCAAACAGAGATGCCTCCCTGGCCACAAGAGCATATTTTCAAACTACAGTATGTTTGCATATAATGATAATAAATTCTAAAAACGATGCTGGTATTTTTTTGTCCATTATTTCATTATATATTCAATTATATTCTTAGCTCAAAATATGAACACTTAATTAATAAGAGCCATAATTCATAAATAGCATTGTGCAGGGTTCTATATGCAACCATTTTGGTTCAGTGAAGAAGAACCTCTAGGGTTCTATATATAACTTTTAGGGGTTCCATATATGAAGCAAGCGATAGAACCCTTTTTGATTCTAGAAGGAACCTTTTCTTCTAAGAGTGTAGCCTATTTTATGATGTTTTCACTGGTGATATGGGATCAGCAATGTTGCTATTTCACACCGAGGCGTCGTAGTTACTGAGGCCTATTGAAAAGGAGTGTTGGACAGATTTTTCAAAAAGGCCTACAGTGAGGAACTACTGTCATTCGCAATGGATGTAAAACACTCTGTTTCTGTAAGAGATGACAAAAGAAAAACTTTGTAAGGACAATCAGAAATTGGCTAGGCTACTACCAGACATCCCCAAATGGGAACTTTTATAACCCTACATTTGTGCACATCAGTCCTGGTAATTTTATGCGTGCTCAAGCAAAATATACGTACAAAAAACCCCATTAACAAACAAAGGGCAAACATTCACACAATGAAACAATGAAAGCGCACGAATTAGCGGGAGACAAAGAGTGCATTCTGGAGAGAGAAGTGCCTACAGCGCTTTGTCGCCAAACAGTCCTTCCTTCTTTTGTGTTGACATTTGAAATTAGGGATGTCATTTATGAAAATAATAAGCTGTAGTGTTATTTTATAATGAACACAACATGTTAGGTGTTGATCCCATGTTTCATGAGTTGAAATTGAAGATCACTGAAATTTTCCATACGCACAAATGTTTCTTTATATTTACCTAGGCAAGTCAGTTAAAAACCAATTCTTATTTACATTAAGGGCCTACCGGGGAACAGTGGGTTAACTGCCTTGTTCTGGGGCAGAAAGACAGATTTTTTACCTTGTCAGCTCAGACATTTGATCCAGCAACCTTTCGGTTACTGGCCAAATGCTCTAACCACTAGGCTACCTGCTACCTTACGTCCCTGGTAGTGAGCATTTCTCATTTGACAAGATAATCCATCCACCTGACAGGTGTGGCATATCAAGAAGCTGATTAAACAGCATGATCAGTACACAGGAACACCTTGAGCTGGGGACAATAAAAGGCCACTTTAAAATGTGCACAACACAATGCCACAAGTTTTGAGGGAGCGCGCATTTGGCATGCTGACCTCAGGAATGTCCACCAGAGCTGTTCCCAGAGAATTTAATGTTAACTTCTCTACCATAAGCTGCCTCTAACATCGCATTAGAGAATTTGGCAGTACGTCCAACCGGCCTCATAACCACAGACCACGTGTAACCACGCCAACCCAGGACATCCACATCCGGTTTCTTCACCTGTGGGATCATCTGAGACCAGCCACACGGACAGCTGATGAAACTGAAGAGTATTTTGGTCTGTAATAAAGCCCTTTTGTGGGGAAACTGTCTGGGCCTGGCTCCCCAGTGGGTGGGCGTATGCCTTCCCAGGCCCACCCTTGGCTGCACTCCTGCCCAGTCATGTGAAATCCATAGATTAGAGCCTAATACATTTATTTCAATTGACTGATTTCATTATATGAACTGCAACTCAGCAAAATCGTTGAAATTGTTGCATGTTGCATTTATATTTTTGGTTCAGTATACATAGGCCAACAACAGAAATACATGTAAAACGTTAACGTTCCCTGCCTGCCAGACAAGTCAAAACATTTCTACTGCCTTGCACGTCAATAAAGTTGCATTTTTAAACAGGCCTATTTATATAGTGAATATGAGTTTTGGGGCTAAAATTATTAAATATTAAAGTTCTAAACCTCTCACTAAAAGCTTCACTCATAAATTATACTTAAACCCAAAATGTTCCTCCAGTAGATTATTAAGAAAGGCTCATCCTTGGTTAAAAAATGGGCCTTTTTGCCTTTATACAGATTACAACTTCTCATTTCCAACTAATTGAAAATGAAATGTTGTTTAAAGTATCACCCTTTCTTAAACAAGCCATACAAAGCTGGTTACAATTTCAGTTTTATCCTCCAGAAAAGATGGAACAAATATTACAACAAATGTTATGGTTAAACTGAAATATACAGATGAATAAAAATGCATTCATTATGGAAAAAAATGTTTAAAAATGGTATATTTATTAATGATATTATGAATAGAAACAGAGGAGTTATGTTACATATGCAGCTATGCAGAAAATATATGGGATTGTCTGCTCAATCCAAACTTAAAATCAACTGATTGCAGCATTACCACAAAAATGGAGGAGGCAAGTGGAAAAGGGAATTTGTTTGCCTGTCAAATATTAAAGATACAAATTGGCTGAAAGGAATTCTCATAAATAGAAATATATACCAGTTAATTTGAGTTTAAAAAATGTTGACAGCTGCTCCATGCAGGTTGCAAAATAAATGGGAAGAGATTTTCGATATACCGATTCCATGGCACATGGTATATGAACTGATACAAAAATCAACACTTGATTCAACACTTAGAGTTTTTCAATTTAAATGATTATATACAATTCTTGCCACCAACAGAATGCTATTGAAATGGGGCATACAACAATCTCAGCTCTGCAGATGTTGCTGCGAAGAGGCAGAATCACTAGATCATTTATTCTGGCATTGCCCCTATGTAGCTTGTTTCTGGTCACAGATTCAGGAATGGTTAAAAAATCACAACATTCACTTAAAATTAACTTTACAAATAGCAGTGTTGGGCGATTTGGAAAGCCATAGTCAGTCAATAAATAATAGAATAATACTCAGAGGAACGTTTTTCATCTTTAGCTCACAATCTGTGGATACTATATGATTACAAAGGTTCAAAATGTATGTAAAACATCACAGCACAATTGAAAAATATATGGCACATGGAAACCAAACGAGGGTGGTCTATGGTGATAGGTGGGATGGGCTGGGAGGGGTGGGATTAAAGAGCTTATGTTTGGTAATGTATTATTGTTATGTGACTGCTTTACATATATTGTTGGGCTCCCGAGTGGCGCAATGGTCTAAGGCACTGATTCTCAGTGCAAGAGTGTGCCCTGGTTCAAATCCAGGTTGTGTAACATTTGGCTGTGATTGGGAGTCCCATAGGGCGGTGCACAATTGGCCCAGCGTCGCTGGGGTAGGCCGTCATTCTAAATAAGAATTTGTTCTTAACTGACTTGCCTAGTTAAATGAAAGTAAAATGTTCATCCACCAGAAAAGCTGTAAAAAAACAAATACATTTGTCCTCTGAAGAGGGGTGGTGGTGGATGGGTTAATAAAAAAATGAATAACACTTTCAGATTTTACATAACACACAAGCATGCTAAATCTGCCTACTTACTGTTCTTAACCGCTCTTACGACCTTCCCAGTCTATCCCTCAGGATTGGTTGGTCTTTTCTATTCATCAACCAACCCCTGATGTGACTTGCTACTCCCTCCTCTTCTCTGCCGCATCCACTGTCTGTTTCTAAATCAACTAAAATGCAGAATTAATGAGGTCAGGAAATGTCAATGCTGCTCATTAGGTCTTCCACACATTATCACCTCCTGATTCCACCACACAGACTCCTTGTACTCCCACCAAAACAAAAGATAAAGACACACACAGCCTTTAGAAAAAAGTCTTTAGACTCTGCTGATTCTCTTATATGACTTCCTGACAGCGAAAAGGACAAAAGTATCAAAAGATGTGCCACCTCTGCTCTCTCCTCCTCCAGCTGTATTGACCTGTATATAGTCGATCACTGATCTATCATGTCTCTGCGATATAACTACCCCTTCTTCTCCTCTCTTATCTACATCATCAACTCACACTCAGCAGCTGTGTGTAGAGTGATTAGGCTTGGTGAAGAGCCAGAATAATTTCGCAATTTGCATCGATAAACCTGTACTCTGGGAGGTTCACACAGTTGACGTTCCAGTTGCTGCTACAGGATGGTCGTTCTGACTTATTGTCCTTTGTTGATTGAAATTAAGCGCAGTGTAGTATTCAAACAGGTGTTATAGAAGCCTGTTGGGTCTTTGTTGTGTGCTCTCCTGGTCAACCATGGTAACTCACTGTAACAGTTACTGTTAAGTACACTGTAACTGTTAAGTCCTCTCCCCACACCTCTTAGGAGTGGGAGTGTGAAGTGCCTCTCATCTGCCCATGGATCATTTTGACCACTTGATAGCTTCAGACAGTAGTTGGTACTGTAGAAGGATATAACACAAACTCAGACAAGCCATTTTTCGTTTGAGGGGCCATTTGTCTGTAATAAAGTTCAGTTGATAACTTATCACCCCTATTTTTAGATTGGCATCCAGCCCTACAAATTTGGTCAGTCCTGAAGACACTCTTATGCTTTGTTCGCTCCCTGATGAATAAACTAGCAAAACACCATTCTTATGAAATAACCAATTGTATACTTCCCACAGGGCACAGACGTCAATTCAATGTATATTCCCACTTTGGTTCAACATAGTTTTATTGAAATTAAGAGGAAAGAACATTGATTAAACCAGTGTTTCCCCAGTAAGTTTGTAGTCACCAGTCGCAAGTGGTTACAGGCACACAAAAAAATATATTTCACAGAAAGAAGAGATAAGGAAACAGATAGCTAGGCCTTTCATTCTCTCCTACATTGTGTTTATCAGAGCAGTGAAATTATTTTCCAATGACAAGGAAAGAGAAAATACATTTTTCTATCTCAAGGTGTGAATGAACACTTCTAGGGTTGTATTTTTTACCCTTATTTTGCCAGGTAAATTGACTGAGAACTCATTTTCATTTACAACAACAACCTGGGGAATAGTTACATGGGAGAGGAATGAGCCAATTTTAAACTGGGGATGATACGGTGACAATGATGATATGAAGGCCAGATTGGGAATTTAGCCAGGACATCAGGGTTAACACCCCTACTCTTACAATAAGTACCGTGGGATCTTTAGTGACCACCCGTTTAACATCCCATCCAAAAGACAGCATCCTACACAGGGCAATGTCCCCAATCACTGTCCTGGGATATCTTTTTAGACCAAAGGATGCCTCCTACAGGCCCTCCAACATCACTTACAGCAGCATCTGATCGCCCATCCAGGGACTTACCAGGACCAACCCTGCTTAGCCTCAGAAGCAAGCTAGCAGTGGGATGCAGGGTGGAATGCTGCTGGCCAACTGTTGCCATGTGAACCACAAACATAATGGTGTGTGTGCGTGTGTACATATAGCATCTGTTGTACGTCTGCGTATAAATGATTACCGCTAATAAGCATTTATCAATATGTAATTACATGTAATTTATGGGTCGATAAGATGTGCACACTGATAAATTATGCTCAGGCATAAATAATAGGAATAAGGCTGTTGTTTGCTGTGGATGAAGCCTACAAAGCATGTAGCCTAGCGCTTTGTCTTCCACAGGGGCCTTCCTTCTGCTGTTCTCTCTCCATCTTACCTCTCTATTGCTGAGATAAACAGCCAGACAGATTGGACAATCAGAACGGATTGTTGTTAGATTACCCAACAGGCTTCTATCAGTCCCTCTGATAAGGGGTACCTTTTCATTCCCCATCCACCCCAATCCACAGAGATTCATAGCATCCATTTCCCCCACCAACACACTTAAAAATGTCTGTGTTCACTCTGTCACTGGTGGGTTACTGAGAGTTGGGGTGAGAAATGGCTGTTTCGGAGAGACAGAGCAAAACAGTATTTCACACACTTAACTGTTCTAGTGTTTACAGTGTAAGCACATGTAGCTATGGCTTTTTATGCACGTCAAAATGGTAGTTCTGATTTTAATTGTCAAACTCCAATGTGCTGGATGACACAGTATAGAGAAAGCTTGTCTGTGTGTGTTGATGCTTTCTGTGTGTGTTGATGCTTTCAGTGACTGAAGTGATCAGATTGATTATGATTGGTTGTATAATTAAGCAATAACGCAGAAAGGGGTGTGGTAACTTGCCAATATAACACGGGCTGAGGGCTGTTCTTATGCACGACGCATCGGGGGGTGACTGGACACAGTCCTTAGCCGTGGTATATTGGACATATAGCACAAATCCCAAAGTGCCTTATTGCTATTATAAACTGGTTACCAACATAATTAGAGCATTAAAAATAAATGTTTTGTCATACCCATGGTATGTCATCACCAATCAGCATTCAGGGCTCGAAACACTCAGTTTTTAATGAGGCACATAGGCTGTTACCATTTTAGGAGTAGCTATTTCAGACGTCAGTTTTGACTGCTCATGTCAGTTCTTGTCCTTTATTACCTACAGAGACATAATTCTAATAGATTTTCCACCCAAAGCCTACTTTTCAATGAACACAAACTAAAATAGCCTAGTTGAATTAAGTGGCTAGATAAACTTTTGCCATCATTTTGTGAGCCAGATAGCTGGATATGTCAATCAACAATTGACATTACATAAAACCTCATATGCATACACGTGGCAATTCCCACCTAATGACTGAATGTCTTCGATATAGATATGAGTACGACAGAAAGGTCTAGCAGGCTATTGTACCGATTGTAAAAATCAAGAATAAAGCAAAGATCGATCAACAAGATCTCTGCTTCACCTTGATACCGCCCATTAGTCAAGGTCTTGTAAAATATTACATTTTCAGTATAAAAAGACTCACATATACATTTCTAATTGGGCTGAAGTGACTTGGAGAATAAAAATCTATGACACGGTAAATAAATTACCAGTTGAACTAGGATGTCCAAGTAGCATGCAAAGTCATAGATCCTGCTATGAGGAATATCCCATTTCTAGGTCAGCTATTCCTACAATAGTTAGATAGCCCTTCATTGAGTTACCAGATGAAAAAAAAAATGATTTCTTTAATTTTGTTATGATTTACAAACAGAATGTACTTTATTATCCCCAAGACAAAATTATGACTTGTCGGATACTCCTTGCAATCCACTATGCGTGCACTCTTTTTACAGGACATTGTCAGTTAAGACACAGCCTAAATGACAACTCAGAACCTCTGCACCATAACATAGGGACGTTCAGAGTATTATTACAGACACTCACTAATGATCACACAACTTGAAGTACCACCTCATTGTTAGCTTTGAAAGGTGCTAGCCCTGTCCACTCACTCGTCCAAACAAAAGAGAACCTAACTTCATACATGAGACCCCAAATCCTTTCCAAACACATACGTGGCGCTGACAGAAAACATGGTCAGACTGATGTTATTTTTAGATTGTTGATCAGCAGTTGTAGTTATTGAACCACTGAAATGGTACTGGTTGTATAGGAAACTTACTGAAACGTCAGTAGAGATACACATGTACAACTTGCACAAGCACACATAAACAGAGCCAGTAAGATGGGCCAGCAGTAGTGATAAACTAGATTTCTCCTCCATTTTACAAACAAGAGATTATTTGAGTCTGATGAAATCTTGCAGAAGGGAACCCTAACATGAAACTAGGCAATACTAAGACATGGAGGGGTAATATATACTTTTGAGGGGTAAAGCAATCCTTTTCCTTGACCGACAGTGAGCATAATCATTATCCACATTATTGCTCCTAATCTGAATAATATAGAATCCTGCTGGACCCTTGAAGAGGAGGAAGCTGATCACTTCCGAGGCTGGGCAGCGATGTAGAGAGCCATCAGGCAGTAGAGGGTCCCACCGATGGTCAGGGCCATGGTAGTCCTGTACAGCATCTTGTCCATCAGGCCTCCCTTCAGGTGCACAGGGACACCATCAGACTTCTGCAATGTAGACAGTACAAAGAGAATGAGATATTTGATAGCAATTCCCAACTCGAAATCCTGAGACATGTCATTGTTTATTTAAGTCCAAACTTTATCTCTGCTCACAACTTCTCTGCAGGGACAGATAAGGAGTAACTTTCTAGCAGTAGGATTTTAACTTTATCAGTGCAAGTACATTTTGGCAGTGAAAGTTCATGGTTATCAAAGTAAATTACCACAGGAGTATATTATCGTTGTATCTTCGAACCAAACACACCAAGGTCAAGTAGGGAAAACTGCCACACAAGCTTAACAATTTTTCATTAAAACCCCAATGACCCTAGGAAGCCGATAATATATAAAACAGGGTCTAGGTCAAACAAAGGTTAGAGAAATGTGTCTGTACCTGGAAGAGTTTCTGTAGGTCAGGGACTTTGTTGTGTCCCAGGTACTCCACCATGTTCCCTGCCTCTGACACATATTTGGTGGGTGTGGCAAAGATCATTGGGGGAGGCTGAGTGGGCACTGTTATCCGCAATCCCTTGAGAGGCAACAGAACTTTAGACTGAATACCACATGACCCAAACACGTAGACAATATAGCTAATGTAGTTACTATCACACCATGTACTATGCATTCAAACAATAGTTACTCACTAGACATAGTCCACAAACCCAAGTTGCAGTGGTGGGAAAAAGTACACAATTGTCATACTTGAGTAAAAGTAAAATACCTTAATAGAAAATGACCCCAGTAAAATGAAAGTCACCCAGTAAAATACTACTTGAGTAAAAGTCTACAAGTATTTGGTTTTAAATATACTTAAGTATAAAACAAATGTAATTGCTACAATGTACTTAAGTATCAAAAGTAAAAGTACAAGTATAAATAATTAAATTCATTAAAGTAAAGCAGATGGCCACATTTTCTCATTTTTTATTTACGATAGCCAGGGGCAAGCTACAACTCAGACATAATTTCTAAACTAAACATGAGTTTAGTGAGTCCGTCAGATCAGAGGCAGTAGGGATGACCAGGGATGTTCTCTTGATAAGTGTGTGAATTGGACCATGTTCCTGCTAAGCATTCAAAATGTAACTAGTACTTTAGGTGTCTGGGAAAATGTATAGTAAAAAATACATCATTTTCGTTAGCAACGTAGTGAAGAAAAAGTAAACGACTTTAGTACTTTAAAGTATTTTTACTTAAGTACTTTACTATACTGCCAAGCTTGTGTATAACGTTAATAAGTGAACGTAACCCATTGACTGATAAAGGTCAACATGTATCTATCAGGACGTGTGGGTGGGGGCTAACGTTAACTAACTTTATAGATTATAGTTATGTTTAGTAGTTCATCTACCGCTGATAATCTAGAATGTCTCTGCAACAAAACGCTGCTAGTTAACTAACGTTTACAGCGTTAACCGCAGCAGCTTACTAGCTAACGCTGTTAGCAAAGAGCCTAGTTAGTTATCTTTATCAGTCGAGTCGCCTTAGCCAACCACAACAAGCTAGCCAGTTAATTGTTATAAAACAATATATATTGTTGTGTAAATCCATACATAGCTACATGTGTTTGCTTAGCCAAATTGAAACGGTGTAAATTAGCTAACGTCAGGTGGTCAACAACGTGACGGTCACTGCTGCACTTTTACGTCTTTGGCTGCCTGCTAGACATGCTTTCTGTTCTCACCTGAGGGTTGTAAGCACTCGGTGACGATTGGACAAGTCTTTGTGTAACTGCATTTAACTTGTAGTACATTTTACTTGGCTAACTAAACAAAAATAACATACACGGAAAAAGGTCGGATCACGGATTTCTCGTCGTTGGTCACTCGGGAAGAAGGACCACGAAATGACCATACAGGTTGGCTGGCTCAATTATGCCTGATTAGAGGGTGCGTTCGAAAATTCACTATGCTGAATCTGACGGGTGTCAGTAAACGTAGGCAAAACAAGTAATTCAGTTGTTGCCAGCAGCACAGTTACAGTCACTAACTCTGTAGATAACAAGTACAATGGCCAGAGTGAGGTTCTCTCATTTGTGTCTAGCCAGTTAGCTAGCTTGACTGCTTTTGTGAGATCAGACGCTCGGATCAAGCCTACTCTTCAGCCAGAGCTGAACGCTCCGAGAGCAAAACGTTCTGAATTTACAAAAGACCCACAGCCCACTCTGACACACTGGAGGCAATTTACGAACGCACCCATAACAAATTTCATATGGAGGTTCTTTTTTCTTCTTCTTCTTCTTCTTCTTCTTCTTCTTCTTCTTCTTCTGTGGTATAATGGCAGTGCATAAACAAACGTTTAATGTGCATTCCGCCACCTATTGTGCTGGAGTGTGCAATCGATCATGGTTTGCCTAATTCTGTACTAAGATTAATAAACAAGTACATCCCTACTAACTTCTAACAACCCCCCCCCCCCAACTCCATCCAACCTCTTCAAACTTTCCCTCTATCATGATGAGACAATCCATCTTTAGGATTATTCAGCATTCAAAAAAACATGTAGACAGTCATTTGTTACCCCTAATACTGTAACTCTGTTACTATGTTCAACCTGGTATTTCTGCTTTCCACATTCTGAGTCGTGTTGATAACCTTTCCAATGAAAGCTATGAAGTGAATTTTACTTATTATCAAAGTGTCCTTTGACACAGCACATTTATGGAAGCAAGATTTCTGAACAGGCTTCGAAACCATGGCAGGACTATTAGAAGCACTAGTGATTATATCTGGGCCTCTCTAGCCCCATTCCTTGAACATTTTCTTTAAAGGGAAACTACACCATTTTTTCAACTTCATCATCTCCAGCACCACAACATCAACATATGTAAAAATGGTGCGTTTATGTTTTTTAGTAAAAAAAAGATAGAGGAAGATATGTTTTTCCAATGACATCGGTGTTCATCATGCTTTTTGTTGTTGTTGTAAATTTACCCAATTTTTTCTCCCAAATTTCATGATATCCAATTGCTGGTTACGATCTTGTGTCATTGCTGCAACTCCGCAATTGGCTCAGCAGAGGCGAAGGTCGAGACATCATCCGAAACATGACCCGCCATGCTGTGCTGCTTCTTAATACAATGCTCGCTTAACCCTGAAGCCAGCTGCACCAATGTTTCGAAGGAAACACCGTTCAACTGAAGATAAAAGTCAACTTGCAGGCGCCCGGCCCACCACAAGGAGTCGCTAGAGCACGATGAGCCAAGGAAAGCCCCCCAGCCAAACCCTCCCCTAACCTGGACAGCGCTGGGCCAATTGTGCATTGCCCTATGGGGCTCCCGGTCATGGCCGGCTGTGATACAGTCTGGAATCAAACCCCAGGCTGTAGTGGAGCCACAGCACTGCGATGCAGTGCCTTAGACCGCTGCACCACTCATGCATTGTGTGATTTTGACCAATTGCGAGTAGGCATTGCCTACTGATTGCCTACTGATTAATTTATGATGTCATTGGAAACACTTATCTTCCTGTATCTTTTTAACTATAAAACATAGAAACGTGCCATTTTCACATATGTTGATGTTGAGGTGGTGCTGGAGATTATGAATATGAAAGTTTGAAAGTTCACTTGAAAGGGAAATTTCACCCTGGTTCTGCCACAGCATGAAGTCACTATATTAGCAACGTTACGTCCAAACCACAAGCTAGAACGGGTGCATTATAATTTCACTGGTAGGATCGGGAAGTTTTGACTTCCAGTGTATTCGGCTGTTCATAGTGAACCACAAAGTCCAACAAATGCAGATACCACCCTGCTAGGTAGATGGGGCGTGCCTACGAAGTTGGATAATTGTTTACTTTGAATGACCAACACACATTAATCTCAGAACTTCTCTAGGCAACGTTTGTCATCATACCCATGTGGTGTTGTGTGTCTGGCTGTGCTAATTACAAACAAGCGCAAAAAATGAGCTATCTTTCACTGTTTTACCTAGCAGAGATTTACCCCGATGCTGCCAGTGGCTTGCAGCTATCAAGAATGATGCTTACAGTGACCAAAGATTATCAGAAAGAAACCATTTCGATGACAGCTAAGAAGTGATGTGATGCTATCGTTTTTTCCCCTTCACAACAAACAGAAGATTCTCGATCAGAGGTAATGTAATGTTAGCTAGCATGCTAGCCTAGCTGGACTAGGTAAGTTAGCTAGCTAACATTACAGGCCTGTATTGAACTCTGACAGCCATCAGCTAAATCATATAGCTAACTTTTGGATACACACTGTCAATCAATATAGCCTATGCCATGGTAGTCACTGCTACACTGGTAACTTCAGCAGAGTGAACATGTTTGTTTGTTCGTTCTTTGACTAACGTTAATTAATGTTAGCAAATAAGTGTAGCTCAATCTGGTAGCCATCTATTCCACCCTTGTCTGGAAAACATTCCATTACTAAAAATAGAATTGTCGATATAGCTAACTCACTCTGTTTGTGTGTTGGTAGCAATGATGAAGAGGAACTGCTAGCAGACTGCGAAGACAACAGCACAACATTTAGGCAGAAGTGGGGAACAAATAGCAGTTCTGAAAAGTTAAACCCCTAGTCTCATCTTGACATATAAATGCTTGTTTGATCATGTGCTATATGTGCTTGCAGCTGAGGCAACCACTGGGGTGAATAAGCTTGGTTTGAGCTTTTTCTAGTCGTTCGTTTGAGTTTTACTCTGTTAGGTTCTGAACAAACAGTTGGCGTTGATGGCAGGATTCACCACGATTTAGAGTCCGAATCAGTGGAGCAAGAGCCGGCTCCAAAAACAAGGTAGGCACAGTTCCGACACCTGTTACCACTCATTCTGACATCTTGGGGAGATGAGAGTTGTAGGCTGAATACAAATGATAGGATACGGACCTAGAAAGCCTGAGCTTATTCAGAAGTCCCATTGTGTTACAACCAGTCGTAGATTTATGGTATAGGGTAAGTCCCGGAAGGTAAGCCCGAGCAGGGTGGTCCCTGAGGAGGGTAAGTCCTAGGAGGTAAATCCCGAGTGGGGTTGGTTCTCTGTTAGACCCGCAAGGTGGGGGGTGAAAGCCCAGCTGTGGTGGCCGTGAGGCCATACGTGTGTTTTTGGATAAATTGTCATGCTTGTGTTCTAGCACGGTAACTTGTAGAGAAGTAGTCCATGTAGAAGGACAAAGGAAGGAAGTGCATACGGTGTAGAATAGGAGATATCCGAGGATATCTGTGTTTAAAGATGAAACATTGTCAGTGAGTGGGAATGTGGATGGGCAATAGAAGGTTAATGCCCTATTGCGACAGGGAACCGTGACAAATTATGTGGAAATAGTAATCAATGAGTAATTCTCATAACGTGTGTTGTCAACAACAGTGATATTTGAAGCGTGACGCTGGTATAAGACATTAGGTCTCCCGTATTCTCCAGTAGTAAATAGCAGATGCTTCAGTATGGTTTTTATTAATAGCAGGTATCAGGTCCTCTGACCAAATTATTAGGCACCTATACCTTAACTACTCTCCGGGAAGTAGGTATCACTACCTGAAGAAAGTTACAATTGGCGTGTACTAGAGGCGTGGGTGAGGAAATCTAAACACCTTGGACACCGTCGGGACAAGCTGAATAATAACTATTGAAATCAAATCGGCGCATTTGTATTCGGTGCATTTGTCACATGCGCCGAATACAACAGTGAAATACTTACTTACAAGCCCTTAATAACCAACAATGCAGTTTTAAGAAAAATACAAAAAAAAAAAGTTAGAAATAAAAATAACAAATAATTAAAGAGCAGCAGTAAAATAACAATAGCGAAGCTATATACAGGGGGTACCGGTAGAGAGTAAATGTGCGGGGGCACCGGTGTTGAGGTAATATGTACAGGTAGGTGGAGTTATTAAAGTGACTATGTATAGATAATAACAGAGAGTAGCAGCAGCGTAGAAGAGGGTGGTTGGGGGAGGAATATAGTCCGGGTTGCCATTTGATTAGATGATCAGGAGTCTTATGGCTTGGGGGTAGAAGCTGTTTAGAAGCCTCTTGGACCTAGACTTGGCGCTCCGGTACCGCTTGCTGAGAGAACAGTCTATGACTAGGGGGGCTGGAGTCTTTGACAATTAGGGATGCACCGAGCTATCTGTTTAAACTACTAGCACACAGTACAGACACCCATGCATACCCCCCAAGACATGCCACCAGAGGTCTTTTCACAATCCCCAAGTCCAGAACAGACTATGGGAGGCGCACTGTACTACATAGAGCCATGACTACATGGGACTCTATTCAACATCAGGTAACTGATGCAGGACAACTGATGCATGGATTCAAACCAGGGTGTCTGTAGTGATGCCTTTGGCACTGAGATGCAGTGCCTTAGACAGCTGCGCCACTCGGGAGCTGTATTGTTGATGTACTGTTTTATCTTTTGTTTCATTTGTAATGTAAGTGCCTTAATGTGTTTGCACCCCAGGAAGATTAGCTGCTGCATTGGCAGCAGCTAATGGGGATCCCTAATAAATGTAAATACAGATGAACCGGGCTAGTTTTACTTCACTTACCTCTTTCTCTCATTTTCCTATTACTCTACACTACAGACCATTCATCCTCATCTTCCCGATCTATTTCATCCCAACTATTAGCCATATTGATCAAATTCCAGCACAGCTGTTGCTTCTCCAACCATCTCTCCATATCCTCCATCGCCGCATCCTCACTTCTCACCGCCATCACCGTGTGACCAGTCTACAAGCGGTGCATCCCTGAGTGCCTTTCGACTTCGCAGCCTACCTGTCTGAGCTCATGTTCATACGGCGAAGTTAAACCACGAACCGGAGCGGTTAGCTGAAGAGAGGGCTCAGATACTGCAGTAGACCTGCAAGCTTGCCTTCTCCAACCATAAGACATTCCAGGTGTTCCCTTTGGGTAGGAATAAGATAGATGTAGTGTGGTCATAATTAAATCAAGTAATAAATAAATCTTATTTAGGTAAGAAGCTGCTACAGCATGTTTATACTCACTGGCTCTGTCATTGACTATAGAGAATATAATACCCAAAATTATTGGAACCATTGCCCATCTTTTATCATCAGCAGAACCTGAGTGAGTCCACATATCCTCCTGCAATATGCTGTGAAAGTGACTGGATCAGGGCTCTCCAACCCTGTTCCTGGAGAGCTTCCGTCCTGTAGGTTTTCACTCCAACCCTAATCAAAAAATCAAATCAAATGTTATTTGTCACATGCGCCGAAAACAGGTGTAGACCTTACAGTGAAATGCTTACTTACAAGCCCTTAACCAGTTTCGAGAAAAATACCCCCCCAAAAAGTAACAAATAAAAGTAACAAATAATTAAAGAGCAGTAACAAATAATTAAATTGTAATAATTTGCTGGTTGATAAGCTCAATGTGTCACGTCCTGACCATAGTAAGATGTTATTTTCTATGGTACAGTAGGTCAGGGCGTGACAGGGGGTGTTTTTCTATGTTTTGTATTTCTATGTTCATGTTTTAGCTTTGTATTTCTATGTTGGTTTTGTTTGGGATGATCTCCAATTAGAGGCAGCTGGTCCTCGTTGTCTCTAATTGGAGATCATACTGAAGTAGGGTTTTTTTCCACCTGGGTTTGTGGGAGATTTATTTTGAGTTGTGTATGTTTCACCTCTGTGTCACGGTTTGTTGTTTTTTTGTCATTCAGTTTATTTATGTATTGCGTAGTTTCACAGTATAAATAAAACGTGGAACGACACACCCGCTGCACTTTGGTCCGCTCCTCCTTTTGACAACCGTGACACAATGAGGTTAGTTACAACTAGGGTTGGATCAAAACCTACAGGAGTGTAGCTCTTCAAGAACAGGGTTGGAGAGCCCTCGACTAGATGTTGCTGGTGTTGGGCACGTTCGTCTGCCCCTGCGTTTCTGACACATGCCAGATCATACAACGCCTTGATAGGTATTTTACATATCAGCCAACCACATCATGGCACGTTCCTCTGCCCAGGCATTGCTAATGCCTGCCAGATCATACAACGCCTGGATAGGTATTTTACATGTCAGCAAAACACATATGTTATTGCAATCAGTTAGTCGATGACAAAGTCGATGACATGGCACGCAACCATTGGCTGATCTATGCAACGTCTGAGCAGGGGAACCCATCCCATATGTTATAGCAATCTTGTGCCCGACTGCACAGTCGATGACGTGGCACGCAACCATTGGTTGAAGCATGCAATGTCTGAGCAGGGGAATGCGTCCATTGTCTTGCCGTTGGCAATGCATCTGGACTGGTGGTCACCCTCATGATTGGGGACAGACCTAAATACTGAATCTGGTCATGACCAAATGTCATGGTGCTGTCACAAGAGTAGGGATCCCTAATCTTCCCCTATATCATGGCCACTTAATCATCCCCAACTCATTGGACCCCTTCTCTGATGGAACTCTTCTCAAGGTTGTGGTGATAAATGGAAATGTGTTCCTTCAGCCAACTTCAGCCAACTACCTGGTTAAAGGGATACTTCCACATTTTGGCAATGAAGCCTTTTATCTACTTCCCCAGAGTCAGCTGAACTTGTGGATACCATTTTTATGTCTCTGCGTCCTGTATGAAGTTAGGAGGTTTCACGAGCCAATGCTAACAGCTGTTACCATAGACGTCCTTTCATAGAAGGCCAGTCATTGTGCTAACGCTAGTTATCAATTTCCTTTAAACTTCACACAGGGGAAGTAGACAAAGGGTTTAATTGACAAAATCCCAAAGTATCTCTGTAAATTAAGATGCAGAGTCAAAAATACAATCACCCAAAAACGTTCTCCTTGAACAATGTTTTATTTGTTATTAAAGTAATATATTAAATAAAATTGGTTCCATTGAAATGAATTACTTACTGTATTTTGCATTAAAAATTATGAATATGAGGCTAATATGTGTGTTACCCCACTATGATATTGTAAAGTAAACTCAAACGTGTACAGGTATGTACGCCTAAATCTAGTCAGACAAACGTACAGATTAGACAGATTAGCTTTATTTATATACAACCATATAACCATTATATATGTAAACAACATAAGCTCTATACAAAATAGCTGGTTTCATAAAAAATAAGGGAAAAAACAATAATCATTTTGGAGATATGGCTTGCATAAACAACAATTATTTCAAAAGATATCCTATGCACTGTTTCAATTGTACATTCTATTGAAGCAGCAATATGCTAAAGGTGCCCACAGAAGGTGTTTCGGTGTGACAAAGTACTGTAGAGTATCCAGAAGTTGCAGGTCCTGTCTGAAATGTCACTATTTATCAAGTCTTGTAACAAATGTGGGGTCACTTTTGCCCCCACTACATCCAACGTGAGCACGGAAATATGTCCTACGATGGTTTACAGTAGTGGAAATATTCTTTAGTTATTCTTAAATACTAAATTCAGAAATACAACATTTCTTCCAACAAAACAAAAATCACATTGCCTTATACCTGATCCTCCACACAACAGCAACTTTTCCAGAAGCGTTCATTTCACAAGGGATCAAACTCACTAGTGGTCCACATTTACTTGTCACACACTTCGCATTCATTTTCACAGTTTTAGTCCAATGTCAAAATACATATTGTGATGACAACAGAGATACTTACGTAATATGTTCCCAGTCCAAATATCAAGATTGCACTGAGTGGGGGTGTGGAATATTTGTACATTTCATTGAGTAGAGCAATGTCAGTGACAGGGTGTCAGAAATACATTAAATAGGTCACTCAATGGTCTTATAACCAGTGAACCATGTTCAATCTCCTCGAAATGTGTTTTTATTGCCTGATTTGTCTTGTAATCCCACTTTGATTTAGATGTGTGACAATGGATTTACTCTGACATTTCCTTCATGGTGAACTTTCTGACTTTTAATATGTGCAGTTTTGATTGGCAAAATACATGTGAAATCAACTCCGTTGTTGGTTAAGCATGTTATGGGCACTCCCAGGTAAGAGCCTCATAAGTAGTGACCACTGGGACGTTTTGTGTGTGTGTGTGTGTGTGTGCGTGCGTGCATGTGTGCGTGCGTGCGTGTGTGCATGTGAGAGAGAGAAAGAAAGAGGGACAGAGAGACAAACAGACTAAGAAGAGGGAGAGAGTATGGTTAGAGAAAATCCAGCTATTGTAGTCTATATGTGGCTTGGATTTTTTATGGTGTCAGAGTCTCAGTCCCCCCTGCAGCAGTTAGAATCCCTGATGAATCTTGTGGAAATATTCGCTTAAGTGGAGTGGAATCCAGGGAGATCTGACTGATGTGGATTTCTGTCAGGGAAAAGTAGGCTGGTCAGATATATAAATCCTCATTGCCGTGGAGCAATGTGACTTCCTGGGAGTCTTTTACTGAGAGCAGAGATAATTAAATGTCGGTGTGAATGTTGACAAGAGAAAGTGATAGTAAATTATTCCCGTAGATGAGGAGGGTCTTGTTGCTGACAGGGATAGGCTACGTTCAGGTTTGAACCTGCCAGTTCCCTTCAGGTTCAAAACTCATTGTGTACTCGCGCTCTCAAAGTGAATACTTAAGTTGTTTCCTCTCGAATATCAGGCCCTTTGGTGTGATATTGCACCTCATTCTGTGTGTTGGTTTTGACCAACTCTTCTCCTGGAGACATTTGCCATAATATTATTGCAATACCTCTGAACAACACCCTTATTCCTTTCCCTTCATGCTAACATAATGCAAGTCACATTTTTTCAAAGGTCAACTAAGTCTAGTCAAGGCTTTTCTCTTTCAAGTGCCTGATTCCCAAAAAGTACGGTCTGAAAAAACGAGTTCAATCAATCTTATATATATTTTTCTCCCCAATTGGTAGTTACAGTCTTGTCCCATCGCTGCAACTCCCGTACGAACTCAGGAGAGGCAAAGGTCGAGAGCCATGTGTCCTCCGAAACACAACCCCGCCAAGCTGCACTGCTTCTTGACATACTGCTCCCTTAACCCAGAAGCCAACCGCACCAATGTGTCGGAGGAAACACCATACATCTGGCGACTGAAGTCAGCATGCATACGGCCAGCCCGCCACAGGGAGTCGCTAGAGCATGATGGGATGCGGACATCCCAAACCCTCCCCTAACCCGGAGGACGTGGGCCAATTGTGCACCCAGCCCGGGATCAAACCCAGACCTATAGTGATGCCTAGACTGCTGCGCCACTCGGGAGGCTCGAGTTTAATCAATCTTATCCCATCAATATTCAACATATTCAACACAGTTAAAGTATTGTGACTGCTGTGTTTGGAAAAGCAGCCAAATAAAAGCCAGGGCAGATCAGAGAGAGCAGATGGGGCTGTCTGCAGCCAGTGGAAACCATTACACTGAGGACAAAGCATAGGAACACCAAATCTGTATCAACAGAACCAGCATTACTAGTACAATTAGACTGGTATTCCCAGCGGTGACTACCAAGCACATCAAATAGACCAGGGTTTCTCAAACTCGGTCCTGGGCCCCCCTTGGGTGCACATTTTGTTTTTTGCCCTAGCACTACACATCTGATTTCAAATAATCAAAGCTTGATGATGAGTTGCTTATTTGAATCAGCTGTGTGGTCCTAGGGCAAAAAAAAAACTAACGGGACCGAGTTCGAGAAACCCTGAAATAGAACACACAATAAGGCCCATATACATTCGTCACTGACTTGATGAACTGTCAAATGCTCCCACTATATAAAGTGCTTCCGGAAGATATAAAACTGCTTTGGTTCAAAATACAGATTCTGTTAGCAAATACTAAAACCAAGTGCTAGAGCAAACACAGCTATCGACAATCTGAGAGAAGAGAGATGGTGCTTGTTAGCGATAACAGGTTGTATACCCTGAAGCAGGCTGATGTGAAGAGAACACTTGAGGATCTGATTCCCAAAACCCCACCATAGAAATGAGTGAAGGCATGATGAAAGCTTTTCAGATTCAACCGAATTCACTCTGGCAGGAGAGGAGGCGGAATGCATCACACCAGCCACTCAAACATGGCGTCGACAGTATGTCGAGGAGAAGCAGGTGGGCCAGACAACAACATTGAGAGGAGTGCCTACCAAGGCTGTGGTGGTTTTGACATACAGCACTGAGGAGGGTGGTGGGGATGGGCATGCCGAGTGCCTTTGTTGTAACAGGCAGAGGCTACCAAGGTTTTGACACCAGCCACAAATGGTTACACTCCTCCAGTCAGAAGACTCGCAGTGCTCCCGAGGCTGAGGCATGCATGCCCTCTCCTCACTACACTGCACAGTGTCAGCCGAACCACCCGTCTCTCCATGACACACTCTCGCTCTGTGGCTCGGTGTTCCACATTACAGACCTGCCTACACAGCTGAGCTGACAGACCCACACAATATTGTACTCATTCTTGTTAAACCCCTCCCCCTTGGTTTTTGCGACAAATACATTTCATAGCCATTTTGCATTGGTTGGTTTTCAGGGGGAATAGGCAATAGGTTTAGAATGTGACCATGTTTGAGTTGTAAATAGGCTCATTCAAATTCACAAAGTGATGTGCTCTTTATATCTGTCAGGTTTGTGTATGCAAGATAAAAGCAGAAAGGTGAGCATTGCAGTGAAAGATTAAAGGGAACATACAGTGTACACTGTACTGATACACTTTGGTTCTTTGAAATGCATTATTGTTCACTCACTGGCCGACGGAATACTAGAAATAAATGATCTAAGAAAGAGAAGTGAAATTCTACCTTCCATCTCCCACACTGTGCCACTGTCAGGGAGTGGGATTGAAAATGACATTAAAACTCAAATCCCTTTTGTTGCATGTCGCCATATGAGAAGAGAAGAATGCCAGCCAGCAGTGTAATCCACAGTACGTGAAGGCCTCTGTCTGGTCTGACATGATCCAGATGCCCTCTGCCCCGAAAACCACTGTCACCATGGCAGCCGTGGAAACTGTCCTAGTTCCCATCAGGTTCCATTACTTCTTACTTGGACTTTACTGTTGAAGGCTGAAGGCTGTGCTGTATGCAAACCTCAAAACCCATAACCACAGCAACTGATGTTCAAAGATGAGGGATACATCAACAAAATATGTGCGAGACATTGAAAGAGGCCACGTTTCAGATAAATACACAGTTCTAGGGTTGGACGGAGGTCTCTGAAGAGGTGTCGGGGAGTAGTAACCCTCCTGCAACGTCAGTGGTCCCTCAGTTGAGAAACTCTGCGGACAGGCTCCGCGTGCAGCGGGCCGAGCGGAACTTGAGCTCATGGTAGCACTGCACGAAGCTGTGGTAGATGAAGGTGATGGGTAGTGCCAGGAGCACGATGCCGCTCACCACGCACAGTCCACCCAGCACTCGCCCAGGCACGGTGATGGGGTACATGTCTCCATAGCCCACAGTGGTCATGGAGATAATAACCCACCAGCAGGCGGCAGGGATGCTGGAGAAGTCCTCGTTGGGCGACTCTAAGTCCAGGCCATGCTCCAGCAGCTGGGCTAGAGCACTGAATATGGCCATGGGCACGCAGATGAACAGCAGCAGCATCACCATCTCCCGGTAGCAGCGCCTCAGTGTCAGCCCTAGAGTCTGCAGGCCCAGGAAATGACGGGCCAGCTTGATCACCCAGAAGATGCGCATCATGCGCAGGACACGCAGGGTGACACCCGCCCGCTGCAGCTGCGAGTTCTCGCCTGTCAGCATCGTCATGGAGATGGAGATGTAGTAGGGCGTGATGGCTAGTAGGTCGATGATGTTGAGGGGCCGTTTGACAAACTCGCACTTATTCCGTGACACGATGAAGCGCACGATGCACTCGGCGGTGAACCAGCTGATACACACAGCCTCGATGATCCTGTGGGTGGGAGAACCAGGCAGAGTTAACGCAAGAAGGAGAGAAGGGGATTCCACTACAGGTATACACACTATATCTACAAGCAATGGACTGCAGACATTACAATCGTAAGAGAAAAAAGTAGCTACGGCTATCGGGGTAGCAGAAACCTTTTTGGTTCAAGGTAGAACCCATTTTGTTTCCAGTTAGAACATTTTCACTGAAGGGCTCCTTAAAGGGTTTATTGAGCGTTAGGGTCTATTCATTGGGTGAAATTTTCTTAGAATGTAGGAGCAGTGGGAGAGTGAAGTTCTATTGAAGAAGAGAGCCGTCAATCCCTTATACAACACTGTTTTACTATATCGATAGTGGGTCTTGATTGACCAGCGACTCATAGCACGCTTCAGTCTCACCACATTAATAACTCATAAACCTTCACTCTCAAACAGCTGGTAGGCTATATTCTTGGAGCCTTATGCCTTATTGACACTATATGCAATATAGACACTTTCACAACGTAATCCTGTTGTAATTTAATTCCAGAACATGCAGAAGATATTCTGCCTTTTAAGGTCAGGTTGTAATTTACAGTATTATAGTTTTTTCTACATGCAATGATTTAATAACTTCACCATGCTCTAAGAGATATTCAATGTCAGATTTATTTTTACCCATCTACCAATAGGTGCCTTTCTTTGCGAGGCATTGGAAAACCTTTCTAGTCTTTGTGGTTTAATCTGTGTTTGAAATTCACTGCTCGACTGAGGGACCTTACAGATAATTGTATGTGTGGGGTACAGCAATGAGGTAGTCATTCAAAAATCATGTTAAACACTATTATTGCACGCAACTGACTTGTTAAGCTCATTTTTACTCCTGAACTTATTTAGTCTTGCCGCAACAAAGGAGTTGAATACTTATTGACTCAAGATATTTCAGATTTTCATTTAGAATTCATTTGTAAAATGTTCTAAAAACATAATTTCACATTGACATTATGGGGTATTGTGTGTAGGCCAGTGACACAAAGTCTCAATTTAATTGATTTTAAATTCAGGCTGTAACACAACAAAATGTGGAAAAAGTCAAGGGGTTTGAATACTTTCTGAAGGCACTGTAACAGCAACAAATGACAAACGAAACTGGCATGCACGTTTTTCGACATTCATTTGATTCCGAGGCCATTCCTGGGCCTTGAGGGCTTTGAGGGGACTTTAAGGAATACGGACAGATGTATTGCAGCTCCAGGGAAAGAGGATGGTAGAAGCATACTGATCAGGGATTTTGGAGGCTTCTTTTCCCTCAATTCTACCATGAATTAAAGGCAAGTCAGACCTGGTTGAGACTGAGCCCTGAGCATGCCTATTAAGTTTAGAGAGGGGGAGGACAGGCTGACACAAAGGTTCCATGTAAAGGTAGGGCTGTAACGAGGGATTGCGGTCAGCCATTCAAAAGCCAGTTACAGTGTAGTCTATCAAAAATATGCTGTTCTCAAATGCTGATATGAATGAATTCGGATATCTCATACAACATGACATCTCATTTATGATGACCTTTCTCAATGAATGCAATATTGATTCATATGTTGTTCATATTTTCCAGCTATAAATTATACACTGAATAATCTCACATAATTGTTTTGTGGTGATGTTGAGGGGTCACTGTCGCTATCATCAATTAGTCATTTTTTCCCAACCTGCTATACATAAAGCATTCTTGCCTTGGGTCAATGATATGCTGACAAATATTTCATTTTGACCAAATATAAACTTTTGTAATTTGCATTCAGGTGAGGGCTTGGTGCAAGGGCTCAGTACATCCAAAGTAGTTTGAGTAGAATGGAAGTCCCCTTTACTGTATTACCTTGTGATGTCCTGCTCACTTTAATACAACATTTGCCCATTTAAAAGGGAAGTAAATCAGGTACAACCATAACCTCCCACCATTTACTTAGAACAACACCTACCTGCATTACCTACAATTGTATGCACGCACACACACACACACACACACACACTGATACTGTTGGGTGCCTTTCAGGTACCAATACCTTGAGAGTGGTCCGCGTGGCAGTCATGGATACAAGACAGACACACAGGTTAAAGAGCAGAGTGAGAGCAGACAAGAAAGGGTTGACAAACAGCTCTGTAGACAAATGGACAGAAGTATTGGCTGACACAGTTATATGTATTGATAAATGGCTAAATTTGATTGATGTATGTTCTAATCTCCATCAAAACATCAAAATTCTTTAAAAAAAAAGTAGACATGAGACTGACAGTGTATTACACCAAGAAACAGCAATACATTGTTATTATCATCTGCCTCCTTGATGGTCTCCTATGACAATAGTAGGCCTACTCTCCCAGGAATCAGCACGTTCAAAATGGACAGGCCTGAATATTGTAGTAGGCTACCACTAAAATTCGTACATTGGCCAGGTACTGTAGGTCTAGTGTAGAATGCCACAAAAAAACAGCACCTTGGACAGGTACTGTCGGATGCCACTAAAATCAGCACCTAGGACAGTTAGCGATACATACTGTACACGCTTATCCAAAAAGGGAGCAAAAACAGTAACAACTCATGATACATTTCCTGCCTTAATCTAACTGCATCACTGTAAACATGTATTGTCTGTTACAAGAGAGGCAACGCTCCTACTTGTGAAGTTCTTCAGCCTCTCTTGCGTTAAAGACTATGACGTGTTAGTGCTGAAAGATAAAATGCATAACAATTGAGAACTCAGAGACAAAAACGAAAATAGTGCAAGGGACAGTGGTGCTTATGGCAATGAACATTTAGTTTGAATACCTTTAAGCTAACAGTGTGTAATATGTCATACTGTAATGACAATTGGCCGACATAGAAAATGGAGACTTTGCCACATGAAATGTGTTGTTCACTTGGTAAGATCAGACCAGAAGCTCCCTTGACATTTAACTTTGTTAAACACTCAGCACCTCCTCTGGTCCCCTTCCCCACCGGGACAGCTGTAGTCAGGACTGGTGTAGTAGGCCTAATACACCCCTGAGATTTTGAGATTGTATCATATGCATAATACAACAATACAAACTTCTAAATTAGCATGAGTTCTAAAAGATACAGATGTGCAGAACCGAATCTAGACTTTTGGGGGCCCTAAGCATGATTTGGTTGTGAGGCCCCCCTTAATGGCTCCCCTCTTGATGACGGAGAGAAAAAAAAAAATCCTGCAAAGCTACACATTTTGCCATGGGTCGTAGAGAAAATGTTGCCGTTTTAAAGCACATTTCCTGCAATTCTACCCATTTTGCCACGGTGTGTATTTATTATTATTATTTTTTAAAGCAAATTTTCTGCAATTCTACTCATTTTGCCATGACTTATACCATATCAATGATATCTAAGTGAGAATGATAAAAAAACATCACTGAGGGCCCCCTTGAGGTCAGGGCCACTGAGCACGGTCTGTATTCAGCCATGATTAGATAACTGGCTAAACTAATTTACCAATCTAGCAATTGTTAGCTGACATGGATAATTGAGTGACTGTCAGTGACTTATAAAGCAATAATAAAAAAACTGCTGATCCATAACCAGATTTCGAAGTTACACCTTGTGTATTCAACTATTCTAACTCTCAACAGTAAGTTGAGACCCCAATTGAGTTTTTTTGGGGTTCGGTGGCCCCCTAGCGGCCAGGGACCCTAAGCGACTGCTTATGTCGCTTATGCCTGGAGCCGGCCCTGCAAATGTGTATGGGTAAAATGTACTTCACAGCAGCATAAATAACACGTTGTGCATCTCTTGAGGTCCATACTGAGAAGTAGGGCATATAAGCATGTACGACATTGCAGACAATCAAATAACGGGGAAATATTTTAAAAAATATAAAAAGATAGGACATATATATACCCGGATGGATGCTCTAAAGAGTCTGGATTGTACCTGTGCTCCACCACCACACTGTTGTTCTCAGAGGTTTTCCAATCTGGCAAAGTACTCGCACAAAGCATCACCATGGACACTATAACAAATATAACGGACACTGAAGCTAAGATTTGTGCTGCGACTGATGAAGTCGGTTCATCAAAAGTCCTTCTCATTCTCTCCAGCCACTTTGAATCCTCTCTCTCTGTGACCACTCGAGTCACCAAAGTCTCGCCCCTCATTTCTTCGTTGAGTTTGTCTTCCTCTTCGGAGAAATGAATGTAGGAGTCGGACATCCTATCATCCAGTCTCCGCTGGCAGCAAAACTCCAAGTGTGAGCTCTCCAGCCCCCAGTAAATCATCTCGTTGTAGAATGACAGCTCGCACATCTGCGGGACGAACCGTAGCTTCCCGTACTTCACGTACAGCATGATGAAACAAAAAGCCTCGGAGTGTCTATCAAAGAAAAACTCGTTCCGTTCCCGATCATAGTCGTCGCACACTTCCAGTACTTCTTTCTCCGAGGCGCATTTGTGCAAACGGCTCACTCTACTCAGAGGGAAATCTTTTATCACCTCCTTAGAGAACGCATATTTTGTGCCACCCACATTAAGGATACAGATGCTCTTCCCAAACTTCATCTTTCAGCTGTTGACAGGTGTTTGTAGAGTACTGAAAAAGACACCCTGTGCGTTTTATACAGCGCCAAAAGGCACCAGTTTCTTATAAAACCATCGTGCTTTATTCCTCTCCAAATCCAATATTGGAGTCAATACGTCCCTATTGCGTTTGGCCGTTATTACAAGCTTTTTCGTCATTTTCCTTGTTCTGACAGAGATATATCTGGACGACTGGAGTTGTGTCGTGAGGACTATGTAACAGAGCGCGCTACTCAAGCCTTGCGCGACATCGCACTGGTGTTCTGAGCGCCTGTTGTTCCGCTCTACTCAGTGTCCAAACTAGTCCTCCGGGTGCAGATCCCAGTAGTGATGTCACGCACACGCACACACACACACACGCACACACACACACACACACACACACACACACTTTAAGACACGCGATGTATTGCAAACGATCCACGGGATCCACCCTCTACACAAGCAGGATATATTTATTTCACATTTTATGAGTTAATCGATAGTATTCCGTTTTATCTGTAAAATGATTAATAATATAGGCCTAATCACTTCTAGTCCGTGAGCCCATATGTGCTTTTTGACAAAAGTACTTCTCATTAAATTGGCATATGGTAACTTAAGTATTTCATCAATATGCAGCACCACGTTTATTACAATGTTTCGGGTAATTCATCTTCTAAGGGCCACGGTCACGGATGATTGCTCTCCTCTTCAGAAACCTGAGATACACTGTGTGGACACCCTTTCAAATTAGTAGATTTGGCTTTTTCAGCCACACAGTTTGCTGACACGTGTATAAATTCGAGCACACAGCCATGCCCTCCATAGGTCAGTAGAATGGCAGTACTGTAGAGCTTAGTGACTTTCAACTTGGCAACGTCATAGGAGGCCACCTTTCCAACAAGTCATTTTGTCAAATTTCTGCCCTGATAGGGCTGCCCGGTCAACTGTAAGCGCTGTTATTGTGAATTGAAAATGTCTAGGAGCAATGATGGCTCAGCCACAAAGTGGTAAGCCGCACAAGCTCACAGAACGGGACCGCCAAGTGCTGAAGCGCGTAGCCCATAAAAATAATCTGTCCTCGGTTGCAACGTTCACTAGAGTTCCAAACTGCCTCTGGAAGCAACATGAGCACAATAACTGCTCGTAGGGAACTTAATTAAAGGCCGAGCAGCCGCACACAAGCCTAAGATCACCATGCGCAATGCCACTCGGCTGGAATGGTGTAAAGCTTGTTGCCATTGGAATCTGGAGCAGTGGAAACACGTTCTCTGGAGTGACGAATCACGCTTCCCCATCTGTCAGTCTGACGGACAAATCTGAGTTTGGCGGATGCCAGGAAAACGCTACCTGGCCCAATGCATATTGCCAACTGTAAAGTTTGGTGGAGGAGGAATAATGATCTGGGGCTGTTTTTCATGGTTCGGGCAAGGCCCCTTAGTTCCAGTGAAGGGAAATCTTAGCGCTACAGCATAAAATTACATTCTAGACAATTCTATGCTTCCAACATTGTGGCAACAGTTTGGGGAAGGCCCTTTCCTGTTTCAGCATAACAATGCCCCTGTACACAAAGCGAGATCCATACAGAAATGGTTTTTCGAGATTGGTGTGGAAGAACTTGACTCACCTGCACAGAGTCCTGACCTCAACCCATCGAATACCTTTGGGATGAATTGGAACACTGACTGCGAGCCAGGCCTAATCGCTGAAAATCAGTGCCCAATCTCACTAATGCTCTTGTGGCTAAATAGAAGCAAGTCCCAGCAGCAATGTTCCAATATCTAGTGGAAAGCCTTTCCAGAAGAGTGGGGGCTGTTATAGCAAAGGGGTGGGGGGGCAACTCCATATTAATATCCTTGATTTTGGAATGAGATGTTTGACTAGCAACTGTCCACTTACTTTTGGTGAGAGGAGTGGGGGCTGGTATAGCAAAGAGGTGGGGGGAAACTCCATATTCATGCCCATAATTTTGGAATGAGAGGTTCGACGAGCAGGTGTCCACATACTTTTGGTGATGTAGTGTATTTGTCTTTAACAGAATCACAGCTAGAGGGAGCATGTTGCCACAGTTCAAGAGACCTCCCGGAAAAATACAGTGGATGTGACATTTGTAGGCATTCGCAAACTACAAGCTGCAGAATGCTTGGAGATTCAGCACCATTGTTGAATAGCGACGAATCGGCACCTGTTCCTGAGAGAATCCTATTTAATGGTTATAGGTATTGTCACGTAGAGTAGGCCAGAAGGCTAAACAAAAAAAATCTAACCTCTATCAAATAAAAAGATGGCGGCGCCGCAAATGTGCTTCTGTGCAAGGGTGCTTATTTACGTAGTGAATCCGGAAGAAAAACAACAGTACTGCCATCAAAAGTATACATTATGGACAGCTGTGAATCCGGAAGAAAAACAACAATACTGCCATCAAAAGTATACATTATGGGACAGCTGAAAACAATGCTGCCCCATCAACAGCTCAATCCAAAATGGTCCCCCCTTTGAACTGAAAGAGAGGCTCCTTGTGTAGGGGGAGCCCCTCCCATCAGAACATACCAAACAGTAATTAATTAAGCAATTACCGTCATCAAAGCCTACATTTTCCACTCAACTAAACATCATGAATTATATACATTGCACCTTTGTGATCCGTTTCTCATGATACAATATAACAATATAACACATTTACAAAATCCCATCCCTACTGACATGATGTCTTCCAATATGCCCATTCACATGAACGAGCCATCGAGGAACATTTATTGGTTGAAGTGAATAACCAAAGTGATGAATTATCGCGGGGGTGAATTACTTCATGAATGTTACTTAAAGTAGAAGTTATGGCACAAGTTATTGAAGTGTGTGTTTATGTAAAACTGTTGTTTATGATATACACCACTGTTCAAAAGTTTGGGGTCACTTAAAAATGTCCTTGTTTTTGAAAGAAAATCAGTCACCAGTTTAAGTTGAGAGTGGGGGTATCCATGGAATTTTCCAATTATGTTCCTATTTTACAAGTCTAAAAAATGTGAACCTTTCATACTGTTGCCAAACAAAGACTCCAACTTACCTGAGACTCCCTGTCTCTGCCAGTCTGTCCCTGCATATCTGTCCCCAACTCTGCTGTCTGTGTGCCTTCTGTTGCCTGCTCTGCCTAATGACATCATTGTGAAACATTTCCATTAGAATTTCATTTCTTTCTTATGAACATTTTATCAACTAGTCTTTGAGATATTAGGCTACTAGGGTTCTTACTATGCGTTTTTGTGTACTGAAAAATACTCTGATGTCCGTCTTTTATTTTTCTGCCATTTTTCTACCTGGCTGGCTGGCTGGCTACACACACACACACAGTGTGTAGGTTATTTACAGTAGGAGATGGGCTTCTATCATCTTATCCGCTATCATTCTATTTGGGCTTCGATCTAAAAGGTAGCTAGCAAATGTGAAACGGATTAAAATGACAAGAGTTGACAGCTGTATGAGTTCACCATTTACACAACATATGCTGCAACCTTTTGTAATTTTAATAGTTTGTTTCATATTGGCTGGCTTCCAACAATAGCTGAATTTGCAAAGCTAGCGAGCACCAATTCAGTTTCAGTGGTGTTTGCTATAATCTTTGCTACCCGGGTTAAAAGGTGAAATAAAATAAATAAATAAAAGTTCCCTTGCGACAATTTAGCTTTTGCAACGAGACCATTAAATATATTTAAGACAATGGTAGAAGAGAGTGTAGTTCTGTTCAGTTTGGACTTCAGTTTATCGCTAACCTTATCACAGGGACTTTGAAGCACTAACTTACATCATCTGCATGCTGATCTTGGAATAAATTGACGATAGCAAAGATTCCATCTTTGACGACGCCACATAAATGGAATAGGTACTAGCTAGCTTAATAATTCATATTTGCGCGCTAGCTCTGCATATTCAGCTAGTGTGTGTGCGCGATTGACTAGATTAACCTCACGTCAGTTACGTTCATTGAGTGCCTTTCAGACAGTAGACATGACCCCACTGTTACCTTGCCAACAAAGGAACTGGCAGTGGATCAAACCATTGTGAGGCAAAGGGTGGGGGGTCGCAATCTTTTGAAACTTAGAAACGCGCTATTAAGTGTCTTTAATCAGCACAATTGCTTTCATTGCGTATTATTAATATTATTTAAATTACATAGTTATGTCTCAGTGATATATTGGGGGGGACAAATCATATTTTTCCCAGGATGGGGGGGTCGTGTCCCCTCCGTCCCCCCCGGGATTTCCGCCCCTGCGCCTACGTAGATATTCCATTTTAAAAATCAGCCGTTTTCAGCTACAATGGTCATTTACAACATTGACAATGTCTACAATGTATTTCTGATCAATTCGATGTTATTTTAATGGACAAAAAAAAGGCTTTTCTTTCAAAAATGTGTTAAAGGCAATGGTATTGCTGTTGTGATTAGTTGTGTAGTTTTGGGTACCGGTAGTTAGAAGTACGGCAAACACCTTATTTCTTTGGTTCCTCAATATACATTTACCATATTACAATGTAGGCTATGTGTTACAGCACTACTTTTGGTGTCCCCCTCAGGAATTGCTCTTGAGAAAATTTCATTTAATTGTCCCCTCCAAAGTTGATATCTGATTTTCGACCCTGCGTAGGCGCACATACGCCCATTATCAGCAACCATCACTCCTGTGCTCCAATGGCACGTTGTGTTAGCTAATCCAAGTTTATCATTTTAAAAGGCTAATTGATCATTAGAAAACCCTTTTGCAATTATGTTAGCACAGCTGAAAACTGTTGTCCTGATTAAAGAAGCAATCCAACTGGCCTTTAGACTAGTTGAGTATCTGGAGCCTCAGCATTTGTGGGTTCGATTACAAGCTCAAAATGGCTTGAAACAAATAACTTTCTTTTGAAACTCGTCAGTCTATTCTTGTTCTGAGAAATGAAAGAGGAGTGGGAGGCCCCGGTGCACAACTGAGCAAGAGGCCAAGTACATTAGAGTGTCTTGTTTGAGAAACAGACGCCTCACAAGTCCTCAACTGGCAGCTTCATTAAATAATACCCGCAAAACACCAGTCTCAATGTCAACAGTGAATAGGCGACTCCAGGATGCTGGCCTTCTAGGCAGAGTTCCTCTGTCTAATGTTATTTTTCCCATCTTAATCTTTTCTTTTTATTAGCCAGTCTGAGATATGGCTTTTTCTTTGCAACTCTGCCTAGAAGGCCAGCATTGCGGAGTCGCCTCTTCACTGTTGATGTTGAGACTGGTGTTTTGCGGGTACTATTTAATGAAGCTGCGTAAATGTGCATGTGCCAATTGACTGTGCCAATTGGTGGTCCATGGGAGCCCCTTACCAGGTGGCGGTGTATGCACCTTTCAGTTAGCTGCGATCACCCAATTTAAAGAAGAAGGGTCCCACGAATCCTGGAGGAGCAAGCGGACGTGCAATGATGCCCAAACTTTAAAATGGTTTTAAGTACAGACCTACATTTCCGGAGCGCAAAACTTCATTTCCTGAATACAAATCAAGAGAAATGACCTATAAATCTACTTGCTCTCTTGAGAACCTTGAGTCGATTGGCAGTAGAGAGTGCTGTGAAGTTGAGCCAGACCGGGATGAAGTACCTGCGGCGACAGGTGTGGTGCACACTTCCAGTTTTGGAGTCCAGAGATGATTTTGGACTGGTAGGAGTGAGATTTTGGGAAAAAGTGCCAACCTGTATGTTGTTTCAGGCTGGGTCAAGGGCAAACTGGGATCGGTTAAATCTGTGAAGGTTTCGAGAAGTGGAATTGTTTGGATTTTTTGTGCGTCCTCCTCTCAGAGGCAGTGGGCGCTGAGCGGCACGCGTCTCGGGGCTCAACCTATGTTGTGCTTTGCTCTCAGGAGCAAAGCACAAGTCAGAGTGTAAAGTTGGGATAGAGGAAGCACTGTGCTGGGGATCCACAACTGGGGATCCGAAGTGCCCTATGAAAAAGAGACAGGTTGAGAGTGCCAGAGTTTGAGTGGGGCAGAAAGATTGTTATGCAAAGGCAGTGAAGAGAGTAGAGGAGAAATATTTGGGTGTGAGAGATTTTAGTGTAGAAGACCTACAGGGACTTTTGAGAGAAAGGGACAAAGTAGTCGGATGGGGTGGTCGGTTTTTTCAGGTGCGGGGTTAAACGCTGTGTGCAATACGCAACACAACGTCTTGTTTCTTGAAGATTCACAAATTGAAGGGCTCTTTTCAATAACAGGGGGTTCTACCACTGGCCCAGGGCCCGTAGGTCCGACGGGGACACCCAAAGCAAACAGTTTAGGTTGTGAGATGTATCTATTTGAGTGACTAGCACTCAGAGCTGGAAAGGCCATAACAACAATATCCCCAGTGGGGATAACAGAAGCTATCATCCCCAGTAGGCTTAAGTGTTATACCTAGCTTAGCTGTCAAAGAACACACATCTACACAGTTTCACATTTTACATCACTCTGTCGTTTAATGACTTGTGCCACTCATTCTGACAACCCATTCATCCGTAAAGCAGCACACTGTCGTAAACCATAACAACGTACAGTACGACGAACAGGACATCGTACCATACATAACACCCCCCCTTTCCAAAACCAGGGACTGGTACCATATATAAAAATGTCCATAGGGCAATAACTTAGAGTGATACCTGTAAGAAAGAAACATTAACCCTTAAACGGAAGAGGTAAATAATGACTCTCCGAACTAGCCAGTTCAGTCCATTAACCTGGAGGTTGACTAAGACACGTAACAGAGCCTAAGAATGAAAGGAGGTTAAGTAGTCCCCCAGATGTTCTGATTCTGTCCAGTGGCAGTTCCATCTCACGACCTAGCATGAGAGATGCCGGGGAGACCTGTGTTGTTGTGTGTTTGCTTGCTCTGTAGTGCTTTAGCGTTTGGTTCAAAGCAGTTTGGAACGTCCACCCCTGGACCAGGTGCTCTCTGATACTGTTCTTCAGCGTATGTTTGAAGCGTTCCACCCCTCCGTTAGTTTGTGGGTTGTAGTAGGCCGTGCGGATGTGTTTGATTCCCTTGTTGCTGAGATAGGAGGAGAACTCGACAGAGGTGAGCTGGGGCCCATTGTCCATGGTGAGGGTGAGGGGTAGGCCCCACCTTGTGAACAGGCTGTCTAGGATGTCCACGATGTCCTGTGCTGTGACAGTTCCGACAGGAACCACTTCTGGCTACTTAGAGTGGAGGTTATTTGCCACCACCAAGAAGCACTGATGGTGAGGGACTGCGTGCCCATGGATCTCGCCACAGATGTCCAGCTGGACGTGTTTCCAGGGGTGGGACTTTCCTGTTTTCCCAGCTCCTCGGCTGTAGGCAAGGGATACTTATCCGGGACAACAGCCTTGTTCACAGCATGGAGATCCACACAGGTCCGGATTCCACCTGACTTTTTGTTTGCGATGAACAAGTTTGAAATCCAGGGGGCAGCTTTGACTGGCTCAATGATGCCTGCATCCAACTGTGACTGGAAATATTTTGTGACGTCATCACGCAGTGCAAAGGGAATGCGCAGCCCAGTCCATCAAACAGAGTTGGCCAGTTCTGTTGCCATGTGCTGGTAACTTGATGGGTAGCTGACCCACTCCTGTATTGTCTTGGCTGTGTGCTTAGGGTCGTGGTCCTCTTGGAAGGTGAACCATCGCCCCCAGTCTGAGGTACTTTGCTCTGTTCATCTTTGCCTCGATCCTGACTAGTCTCCCAAACCCTGCCGATGAAAAACATCCCCACAGCATGATGCTGCCACCACCATGCTTCACCATAGGGATGGTACCAGGTTTCCTCCAGACGTGACACTTGGCATTCAGACCAAAGAGTTCAATCTCCAAGTGGACTGTCATGTGCCATTTACTGAGGAGTGGCTTCCGTCTGGTCACTTTACCATAAAGGCCTGATTGGTGGAGTGCTGCAGAGATGGTTGTCCTTCTGGAAGGTTTTCCCATCTTCACAGAGGAACTCTAGAGTACTGTCAGAGTGACCATCGGGTTCTTGGTCACATCCCTGACCAAGACCCCTCTCCCCCGATTGCTCAGTTTGGCCTGGCAGCCAGCTCTAGGAAGAGTCTTGGTGGTTTCAAACTTCTTCCATTTAAGAATGATGGAGGCCACTGTGTTCTTGGGGACCTTCAATGCTGCAGAAATGTTTTGGTACTCTTCCCCCAGATTTGTGCCTCAACACAATCCTTTTTTGTAGCTCCACGGACAATTCCTTCGACCTCATGGCTTGGTTTTTGCTCTGACATGCACTGTCAACTGTGGGACCTTATATAGACAGGTGTGTGCCTTTCCAAATCATGTCCAATCAATTGAATTTACCACAGGTGGAGTCCAATCAAGTTGTAGAAACATCTCAAGGATGATCAATGGAAACCGGATGCAGCTGAGCTCAATTTTGAGTCTCATAGCAAAAGGTCTAAATACTTATGTAAATAAGGTATTTCTGTTTCTGCTTTCCAATTTCACTGTTCGCATGACACAGAGCAACTCTGCGCATGTGCGTCATTGGATGAAACAGACATCGAGCCTTCCGTCAGTACCATCTGAAGGGGCGGGATGCCACCTTGTGGACTTGGAGAGATCGTTTATTTTTCCCTTTACACCATTCTCTACCACCATGTGTCAATGTGGAGAAGGGACACTTCATTGAACCCACATGTAAGAGACGCAACACTTTTGACACCCAGAAACACTATGGAACTTTAGGTTGACACGGTGCTTATTCACCCAGGTTTGCCTGAAACCCGGTCCACTCTGGGTTCAAGGGCTCTTGCAATCAGTAACATACCCCGACTGCCACTTGGGGGTACTTCTGTCACAACAAAGCCTCACTCAGTTTAGACGGTAAGATGCGACCTAGTTACTGTCTGACACCCAGTGCTGGACTGCATGCATTAAAAATAGACCCAGGGAAAAAGCGATATCATGCCACAGCACCTTGTAACCTGCCTGGAAAATGGAGAGAAAGTTCTGAAAAATGGACCCATTCTGGGGCGATTCGCAATTGAATCTTATTCTGAGGAATGAAACCAATTGCCAATAGAACCCCTAACCCGTACCAGTTGGCACCCCATAGGGACTAGTGAGATACAGGCAGGAATCAGCAATGAATCCCAGCAATGACCCTATCGGGAGGTGTGCCCCCTTGTGGACAGAGAGCTAATCGCCCAATTTAATATGTTCACCCTGGGGAGATTGATATACCCCTTGAATCCTGCGAACAAAAATGGAACGCAGGGTAACAAAGGGGGCGTTAACCTCTTACATCTAGACGTTCCGCTAGCGGAACACCTGCTCCAATATCCAATGATAGGCGTGGCGCGAATTACAAATTCCTAAAAATAAAAAAACTTCAATTTTTCAAACATATGACTATTTTACACCATTTTAAAGACAAGACTCTCCTTTATCTAACCACACTGTCCGATTTCAAAAAGGCTTTACAGCGAAAGCAAAACATTAGATTATGTCAGCAGAGTACCCAGCCAGAAATAATCAGACACCCATTTTTCAAGCTAGCATATAATGTCACATAAACCCAAACCAGAGCTAAATGCAGCACTAACCTTTGATGATCTTCATCAGATGACAACCCTAGGACATTATGTTATACAATACATGCATGTTTTGTTCAATCAAGTTCATATTTATATCCAAAAACCAGCTTTTTACATTAGCATGTGACGTTCAGAACTAGCATACCCCCCGCAAACTTCCGGTGAATTTACTAAATTACTCATGATAAACGTTGACAAAATACATAACAATTATTTTAAGAATTATAGATACAGAACTCCTTTGTGCAATCGAGGTGTCCAATTTTAAAATAGCTTTTCGGTGAAAGCACATTTTGCAATATTCTGAGTAGATAGCCCAGCCATCACGGCTAGCTATTTAGACACCCACCAAGTTTAGCCCTGACCAAACTCCGATTTACTATTAGAAAAGTTTGATTACCTTTGGTGTTCTTCGTCAGAATGCACTCCCAGGACTGCTACTTCAATAACAAATGTTGGTTTGGTTCAAAATAATCCATAGTTATATCCAAATAGCGGCGTTTTGTTCGTGCGTTCAAGACACTATCCAAGGGTGACGAAGGGTTACGCGCCCGACGCGTTTCGTGACAAAAAAATTCGAAATATTCCATTACCGTACTTCGAAGCATGTCAACCGCTGTTTAAAATCAATTTTATGCCATTTTTTCATAAAAAAGCGATAATATTCCGACCGGGAAAGCGTGTTTACGTACAAAGAGAGAGAAAATAAAAGCATGGGATCCCCTCGTGCACGTGCCTGAGTCTCATAGTACTGTGACCGGCCACTATCCAAACGCGCTAATGTTTTTCAGCCATGGCCTGCAAAGCCACCATTCAGCTTTTTGCCGCCTTCTGAGAGCCCATGGGAGCCGTAGGAAGTGTCACGTAACAGCAGGGATCCCCTGTATTGGATAGAGATAATCAAGAAGGCCAAGAAATGGTCAGACAGGGTACTTCCTGTACAGAATCTTCTCAGGTTTTGGCCTGCCAAATGAGTTCTGTTATACTCACAGACACCATTCAAACAGTTTTAGAAACTTTGGAGTGTTTTCTATCCAAAGCTAATAATTATATGCATATTCTAGTTTCTGGGCAGGAGTAATAATCAGATTAAATCGGGTACGTTTTTCATCCGGCCGTGAAAATACTGCCCCCTAGTCATAACAGGTTAAACATGGACCAGCTTCCAACACATGTTGTGCTTCCGTGAGACTGTATAGCCTGCATGAAGCCCGGACCCCTTATGGGCACAGAGTGCTACGGCAATGGCTGACGTAGTATCCTGTTTGCAGTAACAACACGTGGGGGCACTGTCGTCACAGTAATATTTTTGTGGAGGTGCGAACAGGTCACTCATCCCCGGTTTCTCCACTCCCTCCAACTCCAGGAATTTTAAATAGGAATGGGGTTGCCATAATGCTGTGGGAACGCTAGTAAGTTTCATTCACCAGAAATTATGCATGCTAGCCGACATTATCCATGATAAGGCTTATAGTCTAAGCTAGGCTAGCAAGTCTCGTTGACTGCAGAGCTACCCAAGTAATTACACCGTTAGGAAGCCAGAATAGCTAGCAGTAGCTAGCTCGCCTTGGCAAGGTAGCTAACCTGGCTAGCATGCCATGCAGTGCTCGTTAGCTAGCCTGGTCTTGAAAGTTTACGTAAGACTGGATCACCAAGGTGGGACCCAGACTCTTCATCGATAAGTCTGGGAAGAGAGGTAAGCGGTGCTTACCCAAGGCAGACTCGGGCGGAGGGGGGAGACCCACAGAACCTGGTCGCCCTCTCTCTTCGATTAACCTTACGTAATCGGTTACAGAGCGCACAGGAACCGAGAGACATTTGACTCGACCAAAAACCCAATCCATCTGTGCTTCCCTCAACTCAGGATCAGCTGAGGTACGGTCACCTGGGAAAGGAAGTCACTATTGGAAAACACCAAGCCCCCTAAAAAATGCTACACGATTGTCAAGAGAACCTGTGCTGCGGACTAGCACGGGAACAGTGCCAGCCGTCTCCTAGTCCCACACACAAACTGATTTGAGGGCAGCCTGAGAATACACCGAGTCAAGACATACAAGACAACAAACGTGAGTATCTTTGACTTCATTGGGGCATGGTCGTGAACTTGAAACTGGCTTGTTATCCTCTAACTTTTCAGTCACGTTTGCTATCTTAGTTTTTGCTATAGCCAGGCAAAGCAATCCGAAAAATAACAATGTTTGTGATTAGGAACCTTATGAGAACCATACAAACTTCAGCACACAACATCCAGGAGGTGAGCACGCTCTATCACTAAAGGAAAGTTTAGTCGCCGCAATGTAAGACAGTTTAGTGTGATTCCCCATAGTATGTTGTTCCAAAGTTGACTGACTGAAAGGGAACTCAATGTTTCTTAGAAATTCTTGCGACACTCAGAAACCCTAACCTACCTCAGCATTCTAGGCCAATCTATACAGCCAGACAGCCCTGTGCTCGGTCAGTTGCCTTGGGGACAGACATTAACGAAGAGAGGAAACCAGGAGAGAGATGGATCTGCTGAAGCCTGAATGGAGGCCAGACTCATGTGAGTAGCCTGGTTACTCTGACCTACTTCTGACTTTGTGACACACTCTTTCTGAGAAATGACATTGTCACACTAAGGCCCTACTCTCAAGTGTGGAATCTAATTTACTGTGAAATGGAAAGGGGACAGTGGGGGAAAGATGGTCCTACAAAAATGTCCTGATAAAGTTGGTGAATGGTAATTGTTCTTTTTATAAACTAGGGTACCAGTGAGGATTTTCTATGCTGGACAACTTGTAACAGCTGTTGATAAGTCGTTGCCAATTTTTTTCATGCCATTACATTAAGATAAACCCTTTCTCATGGTTGGTGTCTTGACAAATTTGTCCAAAATCGTGTGACATAAAACATGACTTTTCTGTCCTTGCATTTACGGCAGTGTAAGTTGTTGTTATATCATATATTAAGCATTAATCAGTTAAATTAGACCTTGAACTTGAACCTGGTATGAATCCTGGATCTAGCTGTCAGGTAATTTTTGTATAGATATCTGAGAAATGCAGTGTAACTACATAGCATTTTGTTTCTCCTTATGTTACTGGGTGAAAACAGTTTTCATTGACGCACAAGTCCCCAAAAATGAATGGGATTGCAAAATCTAATGCTTCTGACAGAGAGTCACCTTACCTTGATACTTAAAATCTATATCGATACTGTCATTAACGTGGTTCTTCAATAATTATGCATAATACTTGTTGGATACGCATTTGGTGTCGAGCTGTTTAATTACGGCATGATTTTTTCACACATCATCTGATCCAGAATAGCATTTTCTGAATGACAGTCAAGTGATGAAAAGCTGTTGTGATATTGCATGCGATGCAATAACAGCCCAAGTTCTGGCAAAAATGGGGTTTGCAAGGAATGTCATACATTTTTTGGTCTCATTCGTTACACCGGTGATGTCACGTCCTGACCAGTAATAGGGGTTATTTGTTATTATAGTTTGGTCAGGACATGGCAGGGTGTGTTTGTTTCATGTGGTTTGGGCTATGTATTTAGGTAGAGGGGTATTTGTTTTATATGGTTCAGGGTGTGTGTATGTAAAGGGGTGTTGGATTTATGTGTTCCGGGGTTTTTGGTTTATGTTCTTGTTTTGTATTCTAGGGTTTCTATGCTGTGTATTTCTTTGTTGGCCTGGTGTGGCTCTCAATCAGGAACAGCTGTACATCATTGTTTCTGATTGAGAGTCATACTTAGGGAGCCTGTTTTCCACCTGTCCCTTTGTGGGAGATTGTTTTTGCACTGCTGTGTATAGCCTGCGAAACTGTCGTACTGTCGTTCTTTGTTTATTGTTTTTTCGTGTTCACCTATAAATAAAATAATGATGAGCACGCAACCCGCTGTGCCTTGGTCTAATCCCTTCGACTACCGACTGAATCTCCCACCACAAATGGACCAAGCAGCGGGGTAAGAATCACGAGGAAGAAGGATGGACATGGGCGGAGATGAGGATGAGCATTTCCAGGGCTATGGAGGAGTTAAGGGAGCCCGAGAGGCAGCCCCAATCATTTTTTTTGGGGGGGGGGGGGCACACGGGTAGTTGGGCTGGGCGAGGTTTAAGCCCCAAGCCAAATCCCTGTGCTTTTTTTAGGCAACATATGACTGGACAGGTCCCGTGCTTAGGGGTAATGCGTACTGTGGCGAGGCCAAGTATTTTCAGGCCGGTGTGCGCAGTGCCAGCGCCCCGCATTTGCCAGGGGGAAGTGGGCACTCAGCCAGTACGGGCGGTGCCAGTCCTGCGCTCGAGACCGCCAGTGCGCCTCTACGGTCCAGTGTTTCCCGCTCCTCGCACTAGCCTTGAAGTGCGTATCTCCAGTCTGATACCTCCGGTACCAGCACCACGCACTAGGCTTCCAGTGCGTCAGCCCAGTCCAACTCGGCCTGTTCCTGCTCCTCGCACTAGCCTTGAGGTGCGTGTCCCCAGTCTGGTACCTCCACTACCAGCCCCACGCATTAGGCTTCCAGTGCGTCAGCCCAGTCCAGAGTGTCCGGCAACGGTACCTCGTCCAGAGTGTCCGGCAACGGTACCTCGTCCAGAGTGTCCGGCAACAGTACCTCGTCCAGAGTGTCCGGCAACAGTACCTCGTCCAGAGTGTCCGGCAACAGTACCTCGTCCAGAGTGTCCGGCAACAGTACCTCGTCCAGAGTATCCGGTAACAGTGTCTAGTCCGGCACCGAGTGAGACGGCCTACTGTCCGGCACCGAGTGAGACGGCCTACAGTCCGGCACCGAGTGAGACGGCCTACAGTCCGACACCGAGTGAGACGGCCTACAGTCCGGCACCGAGTGAGACGGCTACAGTCCGGCACCGAGTGAGACGGCCTACAGTCCAGAGCTCCTAGAGTCGCCCTACAGTCCAGAGCTCCCAGAGCCCAGTCCAGGGTCTTCAGTGACTGGCCTCAGGCAGAGGTATGCAGTGGGGGTGGTTTGGTCCGTGGTTTGGTGGTTTGGTCCGGTAGGGGATTAAGGCCTGAGCCTAAACCACCTCCACTGTAGGAGGTTTGGGGAGGGGGGGTGTAGCACAGGAGCCGTCGGTGACGGCAGCCACCCTCCCTTCCCTCCCTTTAGATTTAGGATTTATTTTTTGGGGGTCATTTTTGGTTATTTGTGTGAGGTGCATCCGGGGTCTGCACCTTTGGGGGGGGGGGGGGGGGGGGGTATTGTCACGTCCTGACCAGTAACAGGGGTTATTTGTTATTATAATTTGGTCAGGACGTGGCAGGGGGTTTGTTTCATGTGGTTTGGGCTATGTATTTAGGTAGAGGGGTATTTGTTTTATATGGTTCGGGGTGTGTATGTAGAGGGGTGTTGGATTTATGTGTTCCGGGGTTTTTGGTTTATGTTCTTGTTTTGTATTCTAGGGTTTCTATGTTGTGTATTTCTTTGTTGGCCTGGTGTGGCTCTCAATCAGGAACAGCTGTACATCGTTGTTTCTGATTGAGAGTCATACTTAGGGAGCCTGTTTGCCACCTGTCCCTTTGTGGAAGATTGTTTTTGCACTGCTGTGTATAGCCTGCGAAACTGTCGTACTGTCGTTTATTGTTTTTTCGTGTTCACCTATAAATAAAATAATGATGAGCACGCAACCCGCTGCGCCTTGGTCTAATCCCTTCGACTACCGTGACAGGTGAAGACCGTTGTGCATGGATCTAATATGCCTAGCGAACTGATGATCTGTTGCTGTCTGTTTGATTTACAGAAGGGTCTCGTTAGATTTAACAGAAAAGCATCAAGGTAATGAGTTCATGTTTTCATCTAGTTTCGTGCCTCGGATTGGACTAAAAGTAACACTTCGTTTTTTTCCTAATTACTCAGAGATTGATAAGAGTTAGAGAGACCATATTTAATGACAAACAACTTATGCTGTATACATTGAGTATACCAAACATTACGAACACCTTCCTAATACTGAGTTGCAATGCTCTTTACATTCAGTAAATATACTATCAGTCATCATTTTATGTTTGTGTCGATTTGAATGACATTGCTATGGTTTTATGAAATTCATGAAAATGAATTATGTGTCAACATCACAATGTTGCGCAACCAAAATACAATATTAAAGGTGCACTAGGGAGAAATCTCTCTGCCATTTCCTGGTTGCTAAAATTCTCAAAGTTTGCCTACTTTCAGTTTATATGACAAAACAAGCAAGTACAGAATCATTGCACCATCTAAACCGCTGTGAAATATATTTTCCATATCCAAAAATATTGTGTTTTAAGCTATTTGAAGCTGGTGTACAAAACTGAAAATGAAAGATGCAAAAACATTATTTAAGAACAGGAAGCATAGAAATAGCTGTTACGTCCGTTGTTCAATGAAGACCAAGGCGCAGCATGGTAGGCGTACATTTTCTTTAATATTAAATGTACCACCAAAAAACAATACAACGAACAAAAAGCTAGGAGTGCAAACACATGCAACACAAAAGACAAGATCCCACAACTGAAGGTGGGAAAAAGGGCTGCCTAAGTATGATCCCCAATCAGAGACAACGATAGACAGCTGCCTCTGATTGGGAACCATACTCGGCCAACAAAGAAATATAAACCGATTTCTCATCCTAGTCAAACCCTGACCTACCAAATAGAGAATTTAAAGGATCTTTAAGGTCAGGGCGTGACAGTACCCCCCCCCCCCCCCCCCCCCCCAAAGGTGCGGACTCCCGGCCGCAAACCTGAACCTATAGGGGAGGGTCCGGGTGGTCATCTACTCCCTTGGTGGCGGCTCCGGACTGGGGACCGTCGCTGCAGGCTCCGGACAGGGGACCGTCGCTGCAGGCTCCGGACAGGGGACCGCCGCTGCAGGCTCCGTGTCATGGATCGTCGCTGCAGGCTCCGCGCCATGGATCATCCCTGGAGGCTTCGCGCCATGGATCATCCCTGGAGGCTTCGTGCCATGGATCATCCCTGGAGGCTTCGTGCCATGGATCTTCACTGGAGGCTCCGTGCCATGGATCATCACTGGAGGCTCTGTGCCATGGATCATCACTGGAGGCTCTGTGCCATGGATCATCACTGGAGGCTCCGTGCCATGGATCATCACTGGAGGCTCCGTGCCATGGATCATCACTGGAGGCTCCGTGCCATGGATCATCACTGGAGGCTTCGGACCATGGATCATCACTGGAGGCTTCGTACGTGGAGCCGGAACATGTCTCACCGGACTGGGGAGACGCACTGGAGACCGGGTGCGCGGAGCTAGCACAGGATATACTGGGCCGTGGAGGCGAACTGGAGGTCTGGACCGTAGGGCAAGCACAACCCGTCTGGGCTGGATGCTTACTTTAGCCCGGCAAGTGCGGGGCGCAGGCACAGGACGAACTGGGCTGTGAAGGCGCACTGCCGACACAGTGCGTAGAGCTGGCGCAGGATATACTGGGCCGTGGAGGCGCACTGGAGGTCTGGAGCGTAGGGCTGGCACAACCTATCCTGGCTGGATGCTCACTTTAGCCCGGCAAGTGCGGGACGCTGGCACAGGACGAACTGGGCTGTGAAGGCGCACTGGCGACACAGTGCGTAGAGCTGGCGCAGGATATCCTGGACCGAGGAGGCGTATTGGAGACCAGGAGCGCTGAGCCGGCACCATCCGTCCTGGCTGAATGCCCACTCTAGCACGGCAAATGCGGGGCACAGGCACAGAGCACACCGGGCTATGAATGCGCATTGGAGATATAGTCACATGCTCCCCACGGTAAGCACGGTAGTTGGCTCAGGTCTAATTCCTGACTCTGCCAATCTCCCTGTGTGCCCCCCCCAAAAAATATTTTGGGGGCTGCCTCTCGGGCGTCCGTTGTTGCCGTGCTTGTTCCTCGTTGTTGCCGTGCTTGTTCCTGCTTGTTCCTCCTCCTTTGCTGCCTCTATCTCCTCCCTTGGACGGTGATAATCCCCGAGCCTTGTCCAGGGTCCTGCTCCCTCCAGGATTTCCTCCCAGGTCCAGTCCTCCTGACCACGCTGCTTGGTCCGTTGGTGGTGGGATCTTCTGTTACGTCCGTCGTTCAATGAAGACCAAGGTGCAGCGTGGTAGGCGTACATTTTCTTTAATATTAAATGTACCACCAAAAAACAATAAACAATACAACAAACGTGAAGCTAGGAGTGCAAAACACATGCAACACAAAAGACAAGATCCCACAACTGAAGGTGGAAAAAAGGACTGCCTAAGTATGATCCCCAATCAGAGACAACGATAGACAGCTGCCTCTGATTGGGAACCATACTCGGCCAACAAAGAAATATAAACATAGATTTCCCACCCTAGTCACACCCTGACCTACCAAATAGAGAATTTAAAGGATCTCTAAGGTCAGGGCGTGACAATAGCGTACATAGAACAGATCTACCACTTCTTAGACTTGCTGTCAATGAGAATGACATTTCTATGTGAAATTGGTTGGGTTGCCCAAAAACTTCAATTTTGCAGCTTTAATGGGACTAAAATGGATCAGCTATATTAACCATATTTTTTTCATCTCACTTTAATGGGAATGTAGTATGAGATGTTTTTCACCATTTCCAATTACTTTTCAAGCTTAGCTCTACCAATCAGATGTCCTCGTCATGCACTTCTTGTGTCTTGATAGAATAAAATGTTTTATTCTCTTCACAAATGGCAAACTCATCATGCTTATCACATTTTCATGACTTGTGATGTGGATTTATGACTACTCTTCACGAATGAATACACTGTCTAATCTGCCAATAAGCCCTATTTAAGAATAGCGCGTTCTATTTCCCTTTTGCATTTTGCCATTTCTTCCTAGAAGCATTATACAGCACCAGTAGCGGTGCGTGGGTACAATCACTGGGGAAGCCAAGCAAAAAACGACCTACACTGTATGTGTTGCACTAATTGCGTTGTTTGCTGTTAATTCATATGCCTTGCAACAGTGATATATAGGCCTAAAGGCCGAGACAATAAGAAGACAGTGGCAGAATAAATTAAATCACACCTTTGTTTTATCACAAAACCGGATATTAACCTCTGTCCGTCCATGACGCATACTGCATGTAACAGACAGTTACATGACCTACTGCATGGTTAAGCAAGTTAATATTTTTTACATTTTCGGTCCACTAAACAACTATTGATTTAGAACCACAGAGAGTTACGAATCTGGGTTTGCCGGATGCCAGGAGGACACTACCTGCCCGAATGCATAGTTCCAACTGTAAAGTTTGGTGGAGGAGGAATAATGGTCTGGGGCTGTTTTTCATTGTTTGGGCTAGGCCCCTTAGTTCCAGTGAAGGGAAATCTTAATGCTACAGCATGCAATTCTAGACAATTCTGTGCTTCCAACTTTGTGACAACAGTTTGCGGGAAGGCCTTTTCCTGCTTCAGCATGACAATGCCCCCATGTACAAAGCAAGGTCCATACAGAAATGGCTTGTCGAGATTGGTGTGGAAGAGCTTGACTGGCCTGAATAGAGCGCTGACCTTTACCCCATCGAACACCTTTGGGATGAATTGGAACGCCCACTGCGAGCCAGGCCTAATCGCCCAACATCAGTGCCTGACCTCACTAACGCTCTTGTGGCCGAATGGAAGCAAGTCCCCGCAGCAATGTTCCAACATCTAGTGAAAGCCTTCCCAGAAGAGTGGAGGCTGTTATAGCAGCAAAGGGGGGACCAACCTCACATTAATTCCCATGGTTTTGGAATTAGATGTCCAACGAGCAGGTGTCCACATACTTTCAGTCATGTAGTGTACAGTTGAAATCGGAAGGTTAAGGGTCATTAAAACTTGTTTTTCAACCACTCCACAAATTTCTTGTTAACAAACTATAGTTTTGGCAAGTCGGTTGGGACATCTGCTTTGTGCATGACACAAGTAATTTTTCCAACAATTGTTTACAGACAGATTATTTCACGTATAATTCCCTGTATCGCATTTCCAGTGGGTCAGAAGTTTACATACACGAAGTTGACTGTGCCTTTAAACAGCTTGGAAAATTCCAGAAAATGATGTCATGGCTTTAGAAGCTTCTGATAGGCTAATTGACATAATTTGAGTCAATTTGAGGTGTACCTGTGGATGTATTTCAAGGCCTACCTTCAAACTCAGTGCCTCTTTGCTTGACATCATGGGAAAATCAAAAGAAATCAGTCAAGACCTCAGAAAAAAAATTGTAGACCTCCACAAGTCTGGTTCATCCTTGGGAGCAATTTCCAAACGCCTGAAGGTATCACGTTCATCTGTACAAACAATAGTACGCAAGTATAAACACCATGGGACCACGCAGCTGTCATACTGCTCAGGAAGGAGACGCATTCTGTCTCCTAGAGATGAACGTACTTTGGTGCAAAAAAATCCCAGAACAACAGCAAATTACATTGTGAAGATGCTGGAGGAAACGGGTACAAAAGTATCTATATCCACAGTAAAACGAGTCCTATATCGAAATAACCTGAAAGGCCGCTCAGCAAGGAAGAAGCCACTGCTCCAAACCCGCCATAAAAAAAGCCAGACTGCGGTTTGCAACTGCATATGGGGACAACGATCGTATTTTTGGAGAAATGTCCTCTGGTCTGATGAAACAAAAATAGAACTGTTTGGCCAAAATGATCATCAATATGTTTGGAGGAAAAAGGGGGAGGCTTGCAAGCCGAAGAACACCATACCAACCCTGAAGCATGGGGGTGGCAGCATCATGTTGTGGGGGTGCTTTGCTGCAGGAGGGACTGGTGCACTTCACAAAATAGATGGCATAATGAGGAACAAAAATGATGTGGATTTATTGAAGCAACATCTCAAGACATCAGTCAGGAAGTTAAACCTTGGTCGCAATAGGGTCTTCCAAATGGACAATGACCCCAAGCATACTTCCAAATTTGGCTTTAGGACAACAAAGTCAAGGTATTGGAGTGGCCATCACAAAGCCCTGACCTCAATCCCGTAGAACATTTTTGGGCAGAACTGAAAAGGCGTGTGCGACCAAGGAGGCCTACAAACCTGACTCAGTTACACCAGCTCTGTCAGGAGGAATGGGCCAAAATTCACCCAACCCGAAACGTTTGATCCAATTTAAAAAAAAATGTAAAGGCAATGCTACTAAATACTAATTGAGTGTACTCTATGTAAACTTCTTGTCACGCTTGTCGTTGGAAATGGAGGACCAAAACGCAGCAGGTTGTTCATTTTGAACATTTATTCCATCCAAAATGAACACAAAAATAACAACAGAGAACGAACGACAAAATGACAGCCTTGAAGGCAACACAGCAAATCCAAAGACAATCTCCCACAATTAGACAAACAAACATACCCAACTAATATAGGACTTCCAATCAAAGGCAACACCACACAGCTGCCTTCAATTGGAAGTCCACCCCAATTAACCAAACATAGACATACAACTAACTAGATAACACATAGAAATACATACACACAGACCATAAACCAAAAACCCGGAAACACTAAATCAAACACCCTATTTTCCAAAACACCACCCCGAACCACATAAAACAAATACCCTCTGCCACGTCCTGGCCAAACTACAATACCAATTAACCTTATACTGGCCAGGACGTGACACTTCTGACCCACTGGGAATGTGATGAAAGAAATAAAAGCTGAAATAAATCATTCTCTCTATTATTATTCTGAGATTTCACATTCTTAAAATAAAGTGTTGATCCTAACTGACCTAAAATAGAGAATTTTTACAAGGATTAAATGTCGGGAATTGTGAAAAACTGAGTTTAAATGTATTTGCCTAAGGTGTATGTAAACTTCTGACTTCAACTGTATATACACTATCTCTATACTGCTTATGCCATATAATGCAAGGCGCAAAACCAAATTCACAGGAATTACAAATACTGATAAGCTTAATAACTGAAAACATGACTGGAATGTAACCGATGTCTGCGCATGTTCACGAGACCAAGACCAACGTGGAATAGCAACTGCACCACGAAGAAGGCACAAGCTAAATTAGGCTACATGCTACATAAGGCTAAATACAGAACTCGGTAGCGTGAGGCTACATAAAGGTTGTACATGTCCATAAACACAACTATTAAACTTAACCAGACAGTATGAACATCATTTATATGATAGGCTATCCTATCGAGGCAAGTGATACACAGCATAGCAGGCTAGAAATAGCATGACGCAAAGGAAAATACCTTCTAAACATTATAAATATTGGTAAATAACTAGACTCGACTGCAATAACCAGTCGGTGTAACACTTTACAATAAGGTTCCATTTATAAAGGGTTTATCAAGGGGTTGTAATTAAGTTTTTAACAATTATTTAATCATTTGTAAATGCATTATAAACCATTCATAAACCGTTATATCGCGTTGGTCAAAATTGTGCAATAACTGGTCAGTGTTTGCCCAATAGTGAGCCAATATTTATCTCTAGTAATTGTTCCATTCTCTTAATGTTGGAGTATCATTTGATTTCCAGTTTTTAAGTAATAGCTTCTTCAATATGAGTGACGAAAATAATATTATCCAACCCATTGGGTATCTCACCACACCCTCATATACCATGTCTTTAAATATGCAGAAAGATGGACTAAAAGTAAACTTACATTGTAAGACTTCTGACTGTCAGCTTTCTAACTTTGCCCATAACTTTTGGACTTTATAGCACTCCCAGAAGGCATTAACTATTGAGTCTTTGTTCATTTATACTTAAGACATGACTCTGCTGTTGTGCTGTAGAATTTGTGAATTTTGTCTCTTGTATAATCAATTCTGTACATTAGTTTATACTGGATTAAGTGTACATTTTCGTTCATAATTGCAATGTTGTTCGTTATGATCCAACACTCCCTCCATCTTGTGCCAATATCAGTTCTTTTTAAGTCTTGGTTACAATAGTTTATATTTTTTCTAAGAGATTGTCAATTGGATAGGCTCTCTGCAAGGTTTTGTATATCTTACCTATCATTTGAGTGTCCTTTTCTGACTCAAATAGGACTTCCTCAACATTGCTCTGATGTCTAAAAGCTTTCAAGTCGAAATGTTATGATATGAGACTTTTAAGTTGCACATATTTTAAAATGTCTGCATTGATCAGTCCAAAATTGCTTTTTATTTTTGTCATGGAAATAACAGTATTTCCTTTTACCGTGTTATTGACGGTTTCTATGCCTTTAGTTTTCCATTTTGGCCAATTTATCGGTAAATTCTGAAAAGCTATCCAAGGATTGTTCAATAAGAGTGTGTTTTTAGGGCGTGATATTATTATTCTGGGAATATTAATATTCTGGGGATGAGCATGTGCATCTAGCGGCAGGTAGCCTAATGGTTAGAGCATTGGGCCAGTAACTGAAAGGTTGCTTGATCAAATCCCCGAGCTGACAAGGTAAAAATCTGTCCTTCTGCCCCTGAACAAGGCAGTTAACCAACTGTCCTTAGGCCGTCATTGTAAATAAGAATTTGTTCTTAACTGAATTGCCTAGTTAAATAAAACATTTTAATTTTAAATCTGTACCCATTGTTCCTCTTTTGTGCATTTACCAATATGTTATACATAAAAGTCTTGGGTGGCGAGTTGATACAATTCCAAGTCCGAAAGGTTAAAACCACACTCAGACTTAGGACAATGTAAAACTTTCCCTTTTTATTCTCAGAGTTTTATTTGCACATATGAAGTCTGTTATGACCAAATATACTTTTTTAAACTACGTCTTCGGTGGGGTAACTGGTATTACCGAAAACGTTAGGAGCCATGCCATTCTAAAAAGGTTTGTTCTACCTGTAAGATTTGTGGGAAGATTGTTCCATTTAATTAGATCTGCTTTCATGTTGTTAAGTAACGGGATAAAGTCTCAATATATTTTTTGTTTGTTGTCACTTATTAAGCATTCTAACTATTTAATATTTTTTGTGGTCCACTTAAAGGATTGCTTTAAATCATGCGTTATTCTTTTTATTTTTCATATTGTCATTATTTCAGTTTTTCCACGTTTATTTTATATCCTGAGATTAAAATATTTTTAACAAGGAGGTCATTGAGTTTTCAATATTTTTCAAGTACATCAGGAGATCGTTGGCAAATACGTTTAGTTTACACTCATGTTTACCAATACTGATACCTGTTACGTTTGGGTCCTGTCTAATTATTTCTGAAAGCGGTTCAATTGGCAAAGCAAACAGGAGGGGGAAGAGGGCATCCCTGTGTTGTGCCCCTTTCTAAGGCAAATTCATCAGAAAAAGTATTATTTGTGTATATTTTTGCTTTAGGATATTAATATAATATTTTTATGAAATGTATTATTACAACTGGAAATTTGAAGGCTTCCTAAGTTTTGAATAAAAAAGACCATTCGAAACAGTCGACGCCGTTTCGGCATCAACCGCCATTATTGATAAATCTACATCTTGTTTTCTTGTGTGTTGTATTATAATCAAATCAAATGTTATTGGTTACATACACATATTTAGCAGATGTTAGTGTCATCAGGCTGCTGATTATACCGCACACCTGTTACCATCGTCAAGCGCAACAGCGCCTCATGACACTTACCTGGACTCCATCACTTCCTTGATTATCTTCCCTATATCGGTCACTCCTGTCATGACTGTCCTGATCAGGTCAGGTTACAGGAGACCACAAGCCTACAGATTATCTCTCACCCCCAACAGAGGAGGAGAGATCTAGGGGTCTGAAGATGTGGGGTTTTTATGACCCTTCACGCCCATGATAAATCTTAGGCCACAGAGAAATTCATTTGTCCTCACTATGGAGAACCAGCCTCAGAACATTAAACATGCAATAAAGGGACTTTGGAACAATGGTTTCCGTCAGCTACAATGGTGGTCATGACGATAGATGGAATATGAGAATTTATGTAATTTTTGTTTTATTATTAAAAGTTAATAGATTATGTTATTACGAAAACATTGTACCTTTAAGAGTTTTCCCAGTATATGCCTGATGTTTATACATTGTATGTTGTGTGGAAAATGTCCAAATCAAAGAGAATGTTTTGGTAAAGATGAAATGTGAAGTTAGTTGTCTAAAATTGGATTTGAGTAAAATCTAGACCTTGCCTCTTAACTTGGTACGCCCAGAGAATTGCCCTAAAGGCGGTTACGCCCACTTCTGACCCAAAGGTATAAGACATGTGAGTTAAGAATTAACATGGCAGACTAAAGTGACTCCAGGCTGCAGCCAAGGTCTAACAAAGTCAACAAACCCCAAAACGCAACACAAGGTTGAAGACAAAGAAATATTTTTCTACCCAAGCTACAGATGAGTAGCTGTGTATAAGCGGGTGAATTCAAGCCGAACCACCTAGCCTCCACTCTTCATCGAATCGTGGTATCTACACTGTTTTATACCTACGCTGTGAGCTCTGAGCTACAAAGCTGTCTGTCCTCAGACAACACTATCAGAGAAAGGGGGAGAAATCAGACCACTAAGCCAAAAGGGACACTGACATCGTGAGGACAACCAGAGAGTTGCGTCGGAGAAGTGCGTCCTTGAGAAGCCTAAACGAGCCACGCGGAGCTTCCCATCTGAGATCTCCAACACGTAATTATATCATTATATTCTGACCCATAAGAGCGGCAGTTCGGGGCAAGGCTAAGGTTAAAATAGGCATAGCTGACAAATGCACCCAAATGTATATTTCTCTCGTGTACTTTCCTTTTTTCTCTCTCTTTTAAATCCCCATTTTGGGTAACGCGCCATAGTGTGTTTGCCCGTTATACTAAATCCTAATCAATAGCCTAGACTGTGTTTTGTGTATGTGTATCTTTTATCATCATTTTAGCTTGCTAGTAAATAAATAATCAACTAAGATTGGTGTGGTACGAAGTCATTGGTGGGACCCTGGTCCGTGCAGATTCCCGGATTATGCGACGTTCAGAATGAGACTATAGAGGAAATTGATTAATTAGCGACTGTTGTAAAATCGATATTCTGATATTCTTTGAGTTAATTTGGGAAATAGAAACTCAATAAAACAAATTTTCCCATGGTGCCCCAGGTTAATGAGTTAATAATTGCTTGATTCATTGCTTGATTCATTTAATCACGCAATTATAAACCGTTAATCATTCGATGAGCAACAGTCGTCACATTAACTAATACAACGTCACGACACTCCCCTTGGTTCTTCCTCAGGTGTTATTGACTCTGTTTCATGTCGGTGCGTTGTTTGTGTTTCATGTTTATTGTTTTGTTTATTTATTAAAACACACACTCCCTGTACTTGCTTCCCGACTCTCAGCGCACTTGTTACAGTTACTGCAGGTGTAGCGAAATGCTTGTGTTCCTTGCTCCAACAGTGCAGTAGTATCTAAAAATTCACAACAATACACACATCTAAAAGAAAGGAATTAAGAAATATATAAATATTAGGACAAGGAATGTCTGGGTGGCATTGAATAAAATACAGTAGAATAGAATACAGTATATACATATGCAATGAGTAAAGCAGTATGTAACATTATTAAAGTGGCTAGTGTTCCATACTGAAACATGTTCTTGTATTTGTTTGTACAGTGCATTTGGAAAGTATTCAGAGCACTTGACTTTTTCCATATTTTGTTACATTACAGACTCATTCCAAAATTGATTAAATTGTTCATGTCACGTCGGCCCCTCTCCTTGTTCGGGCGGCGTTCGGCGGTCGACGTCACCGGCTTACTAGTAGCCACCGATCCATGTTTCCTTGTTCGTTTTGTTTTGTCTTAATTATACACACCTGTTTTCAATTCCCTTATTATGTTCCTTATTTAACCCTCTGGCTTCCATTTCCGTTTTGTCCGTGATTGTTCTTTGTCAGTGGTTTTTGGAGGTGTTTCTCCTCACCCTGTTATTTTGCTGTTGGAGATTTTGACTTTGTTTTTTGAGTAAACAAGACTGTTTTGAACTCAACCTGTGTCCTGCGCCTGTGTCACGGTTGTCGTTGGGTAGAGATGACCAAAACGCAGCAGGAATGTGGATGCTCATCTTTATAATTTATTAAATAAAGAGAACCTCAAAAACAACAAAACAAAGAACGACAGAAGACAGTTTCACAGGCTAAGACAACTAGCAGTGCAAAAGATAACTACCCACAAAATCCCCAGGTGAAAACAAGCATCTACTATATGACTCCCAATCAGGAACAACGACGTACAGCTGTTCCTGATCGGGAGCCACACAAAAATAGACAGACTAGAAAACCAACACTAGAACATATACTCAAACCCCAGACTACATAAACCAAACACCCCTTTAACACACACAACCCCAACCATACAAAACAAATACCCTTCTGCCACCTCCTGACCAAATTATAATACAATTACTCCCTCTGCTGGTCAGGACGTGACAGTACCCCCCCCAAAGGTGCCTACCCCGAATGCACCTAAACAACAAAAAACAACAAAAAAATAAACCCCTAACTAAAGGGAGGGAAGGGAGGGTGGCTGCCGTCAACGACGGCACCTGTGCTACACCCCCCCCTCCCCAACCCACCTATACTGGAGGTGGCTCAGGTTCTGGCCTACTGCCCTCCAGACTGTAGGCAGACTCTCTTGGCTCTGGACCGTAGGCAGATTCACTCGGTTCCGGGCCGTAGGCAGACTCATTCGGTTCCGAGCTGTAGGCAGACTCACATAGTTCAAAGTTATAGTCAGACTCACTCGGTTCCGGATCGCAGGCAGACTCTCTCGGTTCCGGACCGCAGGCAGGATCACTCGGTTCCGGACCGCAGGCAGGCTCACTCGGTTCCGGACCGCAGGCAGGCTCACTCGGTTCCGGACCGCAGGCAGGCTCACTCGGTTCCGGACCGCAGGCAGACTCACTCGGTTCCGGACCGCAGGCAGACTCACTCGGTTCCGGACTGTAGACCCATTCACCCCTCTCCGAACTGTGGGCCGTCTCACTCGGTTCTGCACAGTGGGCCGTCTCCCTTGGTTCCAAACTGTAAGCCGTCTCACTCGGGTCTGCACAGTGGGCCGTCTCCCTTGGTTCCGAACTGTAGGCCGTCTCACTCGGTTCCGGGCTTAACACTCTTACCGGATACTCATGACGGGGTACTGTTGTCGGATACTCTGGACGGGGAACTGTTGCCGAATACTCTGGACGGGGCACTGTCGTCGGATACTCTGGACGGTGAACTGTTTCCGGACACTCGAGGCTGGGCTGACGCACTGGAAGCCTGATGCGTGGGACTGGTAGTGGAGGTACCAGCCTGGGGACACGCACCTCAGGGCTAGTGCGGGATGCAGGAACCGGCCGAGTGGAACTGGTATTACGCACTGGAAGCCTGATGCTTGGTGCTGGTACTGGAAGTGCCAGTTTGGGAACACGCATCTCATGACTAGTGCGAGGAGCGGGAACAGGCTGAGTAGGACTAGGCTGACTCACTGGAAGCTTGATGCGTGGTGCTGGTACTGGACGTGCCAGACTAGGGGTTCGCACTTCCGGGTCAGCACGAGAGGCGGGAACTGGAAATAATGGGCCATGGAGGCGCACAGGCGATCTTGATCGCACCTCCTGCACAACCCATCCTGGCTGGATGGAACTAGCAGCCCTGTACAAGCGGGGTGCTAGTACAGGGCGAACTGGGCTGTGCAGGGGCCTGATGGTTACCGTGCGTAGAGCGGGCGTAGGGTAGCCTGGTTCTAGGAGGCGCACCGGTGACCAGATGCGCTGCGCAGGCATCCTCCTACCAGGCTGGATGCCCACTCTAGCACGGCATCTGCGAGGGGCTGGAAAAACTCGCACTGGACTGTGCGTGCGTATGGGCGAGATCGTGCGCACTTCTTCAAGCTTCGGCGCCCTCCACTCCATACACTTCTCCATATAAGCACGGGTAGCTGGCTTAGGGCTCATCCTTGGCCCAGCCAAACTACCCGTGTGCCCCTCCCCAAAACAATCTTGGGGGTGCCTCTCGTGCTTCTCCCTCAGCGCGTACATGGCCTCATACCGATGCCTCTCTGCCTTAGCTTCCTCTATTTCTTCCCGTGGGCGACGGTATTCCCCAGCCTGGTGCCAAGGTCCAGCCCCGTCCAGAATTTCCTCCCAGGTCCATTTCTCCCTCCAGTCCATATCAAATTCCCTTTGCTCCTTACTCCGCTGCTTGGTCTTTTTCTGGTGGGTAGTTCTGTCACGGTTGTCGTTGGGTAGAGGATGACCAAAACGCAGCAGGAATGTGGATGCTCATCTTTATAATTCATTAAATAAAGAGAACCTCAAAAACAACAAAACAAAGAACGACAGAAGACAGTTTCACAGGCTAAGACAACTAGCAGTGCAAAAGATAACTACCCACAAAATCCCCAGGTGAAAACAAGCATCTAATATATGACTCCCAATCAGGAACAACGACGTACAGCTGTTCCTGATCAGGAGCCACACAAACCACACAGAAATAGACAGACTAGAAAACCGTAGAAAACCAACACTAGAACATATACTCAAACCCCAGACTACATAAACCAAACACCCCTTTAATAACACACACAACCCCAACCATACAAAACAAATACCCTTCTGCCACGTCCTGACCAAATTATAATACAATTACTCCCTCTGCTGGTCAGGACGTGACAGCCTGACTCCGCTACCTCTCCAAACCAAAAAGCGTTACAGTTCATTTTCCCTCATCAATCTACACACAATACCCTGTAATGACAAAGCATAATAATACCCCATAATAATAAAAAACTTAAATGTCACATTTGAATAAGAATTCAGACCCTTCACTCAGTACTTTGTTGAAGAACCTTTTGCAGAGATTACAGCCTTGAGTCTTCATGGATATGACACTACAAGCTTGGCACACCTGTACTTGGGGAGTTTCTCCCATTCTTCTCTGCAGATCCTCTTAAGCCCTGTCAAGTTGAATGGGGAGAGTCGCTGCACAGCTATTTTAAGGTCTTTCCAGAGATTTATGATCGGGTTCAAGTCCGGGCTCTGGCTGGGCCACTCAAGGACATTCAGAGACTTGTCCTGATGCCACTCCTGCCTTGTCTTTGCTGTGTACTTTGGGTTGTTGTCCTGTTGGAAGGTAAACCTTTGCCCCAGTCTGAGGTCCTGAGCACTCTGGAGCAGGTTTTCATCAAGGATATCTCTGTACTTTGTTCTGTTCATCTTTCCCTCAATCCTGACTAATCTCCCAGTCGCTGCGGTTGAAGAAAATCCCCACAGCATGATGCTGCCACAACCATGCTTCACCTTAAAGATGGTGCCAGGTTTCCTCCAGACGTGATGCATGGCAATCAGGACAAAGAGTTAAATCTTGGTTTCATCAGACCAGAGAATCTTGTTTTTCATGGTCTGAGAGTCCTTTAGGTTCCTTTTGGCAAACTCCAAGCGGACTGTCATGTGCCTTTTACTGAGGAGTGACTGCAGAGACGGTTGTCCTTCTGGAAGTTTCGCCCATCTCCACAAAGGAACTCTGGAGCTCTGTCAGAGTGACCATTGGGTTCTTGGTCACCTCCCTGGCCATGGCCTTTCCCCCCCGATTGCTCAGTTTGGCCGGGCGGCCAGCTCTAGGAAGAGTGTTTGTGGTTCCTAACTTCTTTCATTTAAGAATGATGAAAGCCACTGCGTTCTTGGGGACATTCAATGCTGCATACTTTTTTTTTACCCTTGTTCACATCTGTGCCTCGACACAATCCTGTCTCTGAGCTTTACGGACAATTCCTTCGACCTCATGGCTTGATTTTTGCTCTGATGTAATCTGAGAGCATCCTTGCAGCTGCGTTCAGTGTATTACAGTAGTCAAGCCAAAATGTTACCAGGGCATGCACAAGCTTCTCAGTATCCATGGTGGACAAGAACGACTTAATTCGAGCTTAATGTTATGCAGGTGGATGTGTGCTTCAAATGAGAGGCTAGAGTATAAATGTACACCAAGGTTTCTGGAATTGGGGGAATCGGTGGTGTCATCATCCAGAGAAAGGGAGAATGTACTCATCTTGCTCATTTGCCCATCTTTATCTGATAGCTAAACCAAAAATAATTGTCCCTGTTTCACCTTGCATGCTTAGTGTTTCTGTGCTTTCTGTGTGTGCCTGAATGGCAATTGGTATCTTTGCTTGCTAAGTATGTGTGTTTTGTCTGAGTGAATTGTGCAGATGATGACATTTCAAAGGAGAAGTTATGCTTTGTCCTTAGGCCTCAGCTGAGCGATGTGACATGAGGACCTGTGGTTGGTAAGTCAGACGGAGGGCGGAGGACGAGTGGCCTGAACTCTAATTAGACCTGTAACGGAAATCCATAACGACTTGTCATGACTCTAATTACCTGGCCATGTCCTAGTCGGTTTGCTCCGTGGACCTATGCCGCTTTTTCTCTGCTGTCTGACATTTATGAGCAACATCTCAGTACGACGCTGATTAAGACGAGGGTAATCATTGGCTGATCTGTCACCACTCTCTGCACTCTGCCCCGGTGCTCACTGGCTGAGATAGAGGGGGGCAGGGGTCCAGAGTGGGGCATGTTAACAGTTTTCTGAGAAGCTCTCCTTTAAAATCTATCATAGCTGACTGTGTATCGCTCCCGGCCTGGTTCCTTTGATGCAGTTTCGCCTCACGTAGCTTAATGAGGGATGATGGATGTTTTGTGGGGCACTCGTTACATGCACCGGACTGGGGTCTATTGCAGAGCCCAGTCAGTTTAAAGGGGCATTAAGAGGATACACTACAGTGAGAAGGGAGCTGGAGAGAGAGAGAGTGAGGGAGAGAGGGAGAGAGAGAGAGAGAGAGAGAGAGAGGGAGGGAGGGGGTGACGGATGGCTGTGCTGAGGAGGGGTAGCAGTGTGCCAGGCAGGGAGAAGGAAGGGAGAGAATGATGGCTGAGTGTTACAGGTAGGAAAAAACGGGGCTGAGACAGTAGAACACTAGAATCCATGTCAACATAAACTTACGCCAACCTCACTTCCTATTGCTTGTCTATCCTGGACAGTCCGTCTTGAAAGCCCCTATCACCTCTGTTTGTTCTCCATCTGTCTTTTTGCTCATGCCCCTCGTTTTTTTGCTCTCTCTGGTTCTACTCTGCTCCTTTCAATTGCCCGAGGTCATTCAGTCTTTCAGTGAAGGTACAGTAGAATGATTTCCATAATGCAATGAATCAGTCCACCAAATTGTAAGTACAGCAGTCATCATCTTTGTAGATCATCGATTAAATAATTTTGCGTGTTCAGGCGTGCGCACTCCATCAACATTAGGAGGACAGAGAAACCAGACACATGCTCTTTGCTCACATGCAGCACTCCAAACAAAATACAATGAAACATTTGATAAAACTCAGAAATGACGGTATGAAAAAAAAAACGTTTCTCACAAGTATAGCAGGTTGTGAACTCTGCAAATAACATTTCCACTCTGCGAATGACAATGGTAAATGACTGTAGGCCTAATTAATCCATGTATTAACAGAAATGTATTTAACCAAATGACCGGGATTGATTTATTTCTGTATGGAGTAATTACATCATTTTGGAACATTTGTTTAAATTTACTTTAGGCTGCAGTGACTACTGTTACAGAATCTTGTCCTTTGCTTAGGCTACTCATCACATTAGCAATTGTATTTTATTATTAGCCTGCTAATACTTTATTATAAAGGTGATTTTTTTTCTCAAAGGCCATTCTCCCGGGGACAGATCAAGTTATACTGTTAAGTGCATGCATTTTTTATGTCTTGGATGAATAACTTGCGCTTAGGAGGAGATGGAGTTTGTTTCCAAAAAAGGTACAGTATAGAGACTGACAGACGGCTGATTTGACTCTTAAACTTTAATGATGGCTTTGATTTGTGGCCATCGGAGCATCTCACCAGCCAAACTCGACACATTAGTACCAGGCAAGGGGCAACTAGGTGCAAAGTGACACCAGCATTCTCTGGGGACTAGAGTAAACTGTATGTGTGGCATTTCACACAAACCCTGTTGCTACCACTCATAGGTGATACAGTGGGGGGAAAAAAGTATTTGATCCCCTGCTGATTTTGTACGTTTGCCCACTGACAAAGAAATTATCAGTCTATAATTTTAATGTTAGGTTTATTTGAACAGTGAGAGACAGAATAACAAAATATCAAGAAAAACGCATGTCAAAAATGTTATAAATTGATTTGCATTTGAGGGAAATAAGTATTTGACCCCTTCTCAATGAGAAAGATTTCTGGCTCCCAGGTGTCTTTTATACAGGTAACGAGCTGAGATTAGGAGCACACTCTTAAAGGGAGTGCTCCGAACCGCAGCTTGATACCTGTACAAAAGACACCTGTCCACAGAAGCAATCAATCAATCAGATTCCAAACTCTTCACCATGGCCAAGACCAAAGAGCTCTCCAAGGATGTCAGGGACAAGATTGTAGACCTACACAAGGCTGGAATGGGCTACAAGACCATCGCCAAGCAGCTTGGTGAGAAGGTGACAACATTTGGTGCAATTATTCGCAAATGGAAGAAACGCAAAAGGACTGTCAATATCCCTCGGCCTGGGGCTCTATGCAAGTTCTCACCTCGTGGAGTTGCAATGATTATGAGAACGGTGAGGAATCAGCCCAGAACGACACGGGAGGATCTTGTCAATGATCTCAAGGCAGCTGGGACCATAGTCACCAAGAAAACAATTGGTAACACACTACGCCGTGAAGGACTGAAATCCTGCACCGCCCGCAAGGTCCCCCTGCTCAAGAATACATACATATTGCTCAAAAAATAAAGGGAACACTGAAACAACACAATGTAACTCCAAGTCAATCACACTTCTGTGAAATCAAACTGTCCACTTAGGAAGCAACACTGATTGACAATAAATCTCACATGCTGTTGTGCAAATGGATAGACAACAGGTGGAAATTATAGGCAATTAGCAAGACACCCCCAATAAAAGAGTGGTTCTGCAGGTGGTAACCACAGACCACTTCTCAGTTCCTATGCATCCTGGCTGATGTTTTGGTCACTTTTGAATGCTGGCGGTGCTTTCACTCTAGTGGTAGCATTGAGACGGAGTCTACAACCCACACAAGTGGCTCAGGTAGTGCAGCTCATCCAGGATGGCACATCAATGCGAGCTGTGGCAAGAAGGTTTGCTGTGTCTGTCAGCGTAGTGTCCAGAGCATGGAGGCGCTACCAGGAGATAGGCCAGTACATCAGGAGACGTGGAGGAGGCCGTAGGAGGGCAACAACCCAGCAGCAGGACAGCTACCTCCGCCTTTGTGCAAGGAGAAGCAGGAGGAGCACTGCCAGAGCCCTGCAAAATGACCTCCAGCAGGCCACAAATGTGCATGTGTCTGCTCAAACGGTCAGAAACAGACTCCATGAGGGTGGTATGAGGGCCCGACGTCCACAGGTGGGGGTTGTGCTTACAGCCCAACACCGTGCAGGACGTTTGGCATTTGCCAGAGAACACCAAGATTGGCAAATTCGCCACTGGCGCCCTGTGCTCTTCACAGATGAAAGCAGGTTCACACTGAGCACATGTGACAGACGTGACAGAGTCTGGAGACGCCGTGGAGAACGTTCTGCTGCCTGCAACATCCTCCAGCATGACCGGTTTGGCGGTGGGTCAGTCATGGTGTGGGGTGGCATTTCTTTGGGGGGCCACACAGCCCTCCATGTGCTCGCCAGAGGTAGCCTGACTGCCATTAGGTACCGAGATGAGATCCTCAGACCCCTTGTGAGACCATATGCTGGTGCGGTTGGCCCTTGGTTCCTCCTAATGCAAGACAATGCTACACCTCATGTGGCTGGAGTGTGTCAGCAGTTCCTCCAAGAGGAAGGCATTGATGCTATGGACTGGCCCGCCCGTTCCCCAGACCTGAATCCAATTGAGCACATCTGGGACATCATGTCTCGCTCCATCCACCAACGCCACGTTGCACCACAGACTGTCCAGGAGTTGGCGGATGCTTTAGTCCAGGTCTGTGAGGAGATCCCTCAGGAGACCATCCGCCACCTCATCAGGAGCATGCCCAGGCGTTGTAGGGAGGTCATACAGGCACGTGGAGGCCACACACACTACTGAGCGTCATTTTGACTTGTTTTAAGGACATTACATCAAAGTTGGATCAGCCTGTAGTGTGGTTTTCCACTTTAATTTTGAGTGTGACTCCAAATCCAGACCTCCATGGGTTGATAAATTGGATATCCATTGATTATTTTTGTGTGATTTTGTCTTCAGCACATTCAACTATGTAAAGAAAAAAAGTATTTAATAAGATTATTTCATTCATTCAGATCTAGGATGTGTTATTTTAGTGTTCCCTTTATTTTTTTTGAGCAGTGTACATGCCCGTCTGAAGTTTGCCAATGAACATCTGAATGACTCAGAGGGCAACTTGTGAAAGTGTTGTGGTCAGATGAGACCAAAATGGAGCTGTTTGACATCAACTCAACTCGCCGTGTTTGGAGGAGGAGGAATGCTGCCTATGACCCCAAGAACACCATCTCCACCGTCAAACATGGAGGTGGAAACGTTATGCTTTGGGGGTGTTTTTTTGCTAAGGGGACAGGGCAACTTCACCGCATCAAAGTGACGATGGACGGGGCCATGTACCGTCAAATCTTGGGTGAGAACCTCCTTCCCTCAGCCAGGGCATTGAAAATGGGTCGTGGATGGGCATTCCAGCATGACAATGACCCACGTTATGTTCACGTTACTCTAATAAAAGAAAATGAGCACTCAACACGCTGCGCTTTGGTCTAATCCTTCCGACAGTTATAACAAACTGACTTAGTCTGGCTTTTATTCCAGTTTGTTGGATTTACGTCTCCATCTGCAGTGCCTTGCAAAAGTATTCACCCCCTTTGGAGTTTTTCCTATTTTGTTGTGTTACAGCCTGTAATTTAAATGGATTTTTATTTGAATTTCATGTAATGGACATACAAAAAATAGTCCAATTTGGTGATGTGAAATGAAAAAAAGAACTTGTTTCAAAAAATTCTAAAGAATAATAAACAGAAAGGTGGTGCATGCATATGCATTCACCCCCTTTGCTATGAAGCCCCTAAATAAGATCTGGTGCAACCAATTACCTACAGAAGTCACATAATTAGTTTAAAAAAAGGTATGTGATGTAATGGCGGCGTGAAAAATACAGCGCTACACAGAACAAAAGCAGAAAAATACTAAGTGCATACTTCCAACAACTTAACAAGTTCAAGTCGAGCAGTCATTTGAATGAGTAAGAAATTTCAGCGAGACAACTCAAAGGCGAAATCCATTAACGTCAAGATAATGGAATTCATTGCCCTTGACAATGAACTGTCGTGGATGATGTTGGCTTTCGCTGACTGGTCGAGCACTTCGAGCCCCGGTACACACTACCAAGTAGGCTCTATTTTTCATATTTTGCCCTACCGAAGTTACACAGTATTGTTGAAATGCACATCCCTGAACTATTTGCTATGGGCGTCACTGCTTCACGACTGACATTTGGAACAGCAATGTCAGCCCCATGAGCATGCCGAGTCTGACAGCACATTGTGTTGACGAGGATTTCGTACTGAGGAAAGCTGTATTACATGCTCAAGAATGTGCTGGTTCTCATACCACTACTGCCATTTCAATGGCATTTGAGAACATGTTTGAAACTTGGAAATATGAACACACTCCTAGTGCCATTCGAACTCAAGAAATAAGCGAAGCATCTGCAGCAGACGTGATGTTGAAACGCTCAACAAAACTGCCGAAGCAGACTGGGGTTGAAACTTGCAAAAGTACTCGAGGCAGTGAACAAGCGATTCGGTGGCATTTAATCTAGTTACTACTCCTGCCCAGTAACTAGAATATGCATATAATTATTGGCTTTGGATAGAAAACACCCTAAAGTTTCTAAAACTGTTTGAATGGTGTCCGTGAGTATAACAGAACTCCTATGGCAGGCCAAAACCTGAGAAGATTTCAAGCAGGAAGTGGCCTGTCTGAGAAGTAGTGTTTCATCTTGGCTCTTTTTATTGAAGACTCAGGATCTGTGCAATAACGTGACACTTCCTATGTCTTCCATAGGGTCTCAGAGCCCGGGAAAACGTTGAACGATATCGAGGCAGGCTCTGGCTGAAACACTTTATCGCTTTTGGCAAGTGGCCACTCAGAGTACTATGGGCTTAGGCGCGTGCCCGCTTCGACCGAATGCTTTGTTTTCCTTTGTCTGTTTATCTAAACGCAGATTCCCGGTCGGAATATTATCGCTTTTTTATGAGAAAAATGGCATAAAAATTTATTTTAAACAGCGGTTGACATGCTTCGAAGTACGGTAATGGAATATTTAGAATTCTTTTGTCACGAATTGCGCCATGCTCGTCACCCTTATTTAGCCTTTAGGATAGTGTCTAGAACGCACGAACAAAACGCCGCTTTTTGGATATAACAATGGATTATTTTGGACCAAACCAACATTTGTTATTGAAGTAGAAGTCCTGGGAGTGCATTCTGACGAAGACAACAAAGGTAAGAACATTTTTCTTATAGTAAATCTGACTTTGATGAGTGCTAAACCTGCTGGGTGTCTAAATAGCTAGCCCTGTGATGCCGGGCTATCTACTGAGAATATTGCAAAATGTGCTTTCACCGAAAAGCTATTTTAAAATCGGACATATCGAGTGCATAGAGGAGTTCTGTATCTATAATTCTTAAAATAATTGTTATGCTTTTTGTGAACGTTTATCGTGAGTAATTTAGTAAATTCACCGGCAGTGTTCGGTGGGAATGCTAGTCACATGCTAATGTAAAAAGCTGGTTTTTGATATAAATATGAACTTGATTGAACAAAACACGCATGTATTGTATAACATAATGTCCTAGGGTTGTCATCTGATGAAGATCATCAAAGGTTAGTGCTACATTTAGCTGTGGTTTGGGTTTATGTGACATTATATGCTAGCTTGAAAAATGGGTGTCTGATTATTTCTGGCTCAATACTCTGCTGACATAATCTAATGTTTTGCTTTCGTTGTAAAGCCTTTTTGAAATCGGACAGTGTGATTAGATTAACGAGAGTCTTATCTTTAAAATGGTGTAAAATAGTCATATTTTTTAAAAATTGAAGTAATAGCGTATCTAAGGATTTGAATAACGCGCCACAGGATTCAACTGGCTGTTGAGTAGGTGGGACGCAAGCGTCCCACCTAGCCCATAGAGGTTAAAGATGTAGTTTAAGTATAACTCTGACTGGTGTGTGTTAAGTTTGTCTCTCCTCATTTGGTAATACAGAAATTAGCAACCACACTGGGCCTGGAGCATACAGTGCCTTCAGAAAGTATTCACACTCCTTGACCTTTTCTGCATTTTGGTGTCTTACAGCCTGAATTTAAAATGTATTAAATGTAGATGTATGCATCTAATAAACTTTGATTTGATGTGCACCTGGCCTATCCGCATATATTGAACATTTTAATGATATTATGTGTGGTATGACTGCTAGTAAGCATATTGCAGATCTGGACAATTGATCCACCAACCATTATTGTCACTATGAATGGTGGATAGAGGACAGAATAGACAGTTAGCCTGCTAGAGTATATTGACCGGTGGTATTTAGCATGTGGTAAAGCTTAGTGCATAAGGGAAGTACCACAACACCTTGATATAGGGGGGGAGCATGTTAGCAGATGAAGAAATTTGGCTAGGATGGAAGAAATTATATAGTAAAATATAACGCACCAGGTCTCCAGTGCGCCTCCACAGCCCAGTACGTCTTGTGCCAGTGTGTCATCGAACTGGTACCATTGATGCCGGTTCTACGCACCAGGTCTCCAGTACGTCTCCACAACACATCCGCCACGTTGATCCTCAACACGGTGGCCCCTCGGGGGTGCGTGCTCAGTCCCCTCCTGTCCTCCCTGTCCTCCCTGTTCACTCATGACTGCACGACCAGGCACGACTTCAACACCATCATTAAGTTTGCTGATGACACAACAGTGGTAGAACTGATCACCAACAACGATGAGACAGTCTACAGGGAGGTCAAAGACCTGACTGTGTGGTGCAAGGACAACAACCTCTCCCGCAACGTGATCAAGACAAAGGAGATGATTGTGGACTACAGGAAAAGGAGGCCCGAGCACAGCCCCATTCTCATCGATGGGGCTGCAGTGGAGCAGGTTGAGAGCTCCTCGGCATCCACATCACAAACAAACTAACCTGGTCCAAGCACACCAATACAGTCGTGAAGAGGGCACAACAAAACCTATTCCCCCTCAGGAGACTGAAAAGATTTGGCATGTGTCCTCAGATCCTCAAACGGTTCTACAGCTACATCATCAAGAGCATCGTGACGGGTTGCATCACTGCCTGGTATGGCAACTGCTCGGCCTCCGACCGCAAAGGCACTACAGAAGGTAGTGCATACGGCCCAGTACATCACTGGGGCCAAGCTTCCTGCCATCCAGGACCTCTATACCAGGTGGTGTCAGAGGAAGGCCCTAAAAATGTACAGAGATTCCAGCCACCCTAGTCATAGACTGTTCTCTCTGCTGCCTCACGGCAAGCGGTACCGGAGCGCCAAGTCTAGGTCCAAGAGGCTTCTTAACAGCTTCTGCCCCCAAGCCATAAGACTCCTAACAGCTAATCAAATGGCAACCCAGACTATTTGCATTGCCCCCCCCCCCCCCCCCCACACACACTTCTGCTACTCTCTGTTATTATCTATGCATAGCCACTTTAATAACTCTACCTACATGTACTTCATTACTTCATTATTCTCTGTGGCGGAGATCTTTGTGGGCTATACTCGGCCTTGTCTCGGGATGGTAAGTTGGTGGTTGAAGATTTCCCTCCAGTGGTGTGGGGGCTGTGCTTTAGCAAAGTGGGTGGGGTTATATCCTACCTGTTTGGCCCTGTCCGGGGGTTTCATCGGATGGGGCCACAGTGTCTCCTGACCCCTCCTGTCTCAGCCTCCATTATTTATGCTGCAGTAGTTTATGTGTCGGGGGGCTAGGGTCAGCCTGTCACATCTGGAGTATTTCTCTTGTATTTTCCGGTGTCCTGTGTGAATTTAAATATGCTCTCTCTAATTCTCTCTTTCTCTCTTTCTCTCTCTCGGAGGACCTGAGCCCTAGGACCATGCCTCAGGACTATCTGGCTTGATGACTTCTTGCTGTCCCCAGTCCACCTGGCCATGCTGCTGCTCCAGTTCCAACTGTTCTGCCTGCGGCTATGGAACCCTGACCTGTTCACCGGATGTGCTACCTGTCCCAGACCTGCTGTTCCAGACCTGCTGGAACCCTGACCTGTTCACCGGACGTGCCACCTGTCCCAGACCTGCTGTTTTCAACTCTCTAGAGACAGCAGGAGCGGTAGAGATACTCTCAAAGATCGGCTATGAAAAAGCCAACTGACACTTACTCTTGTGTTACTGACTTGTTGTACCCTTGACAACTATTATGATTATTATTATTTGACCATGCTGGTCATTTATGAACATTTGAACATCTTGGCCATGTGCTGTTATAATCTCCACCCGGCACAGCCAGAAAAGGACTGGCCACCCCTCATAGCCTGGTTCCTCTCTTGGTTTCTTCCTAGGTTTTGGCCTTTCTAGGGAGTTTTTCCTAGCCACTGTGCTTCTACACCTGCATTGCTTACTGTTTGGGGTTTTAGGCTGGGTTTCTGTACAGCACTTTGAGATATCAGCTGATGTAAGGGCTATATAAATAAATTTGATTTGATTTGAATTTGATTTGATTACGTCAATTACCTTCACACCAGTGCCTCCCACACATTGACACATTGACTCTCTACCGGTACCCCCTGTATATAGCCCCGCTGTTGTTATTTACTGCTGCTCTTTAATTATTTGTTATTCTTATCTCTTACTTTTTGGGGGATTTTCTTAAAACTGCATTGTTGGTTAAGAACTTGTAAGTAGGCATTTCACTGTAAGGTGCATGTGACAAATACGATTTGATTTGATTTAAAAAATGCACGACTGTGCCCAATAACCCCCCCCCCCCCCCCCCCCAGTAACAAGTTGTTTTCGGTTTGCTTCACCCTTCCTAGTTGACCCGTTGTGATTGGACTCACATCTTTGAAGTCTTGAATCTCTGATGGAATCGTCATGGTGATGAAGGCAACGTGATTATTTTGTGATTTAGATTTTTTTCCCCTCTTGCTTTTTTTTCTCCCTGCTGAGTATTTTAGAGAAGTGTTGTTGAGTGGGGAGCCGGATCTGGACCCCTGTGTGGTGTGCATGTGCGACCCGGCGCGTGAAGGCTCCCAGGCAGATGGTGCTTCTTAATGGACAATAAAACCACCCGCTAATTGAGAAAGACGGAGTCAGAACATAAGTTCAGTCAGGGAAAGTAACAAACAACAATTATGTGTGACTCACAGCCAATTTGGTGCAACTTTGGTGATTATTCCCACTAATTGAAAGTATCTTTTTGCGAAAGCAGAGAGAGGAGCAAGCAGGTGATTATCGATGGGCGTGATGCATTGAAACCTTCCTCTCTGGTTGCTTTTAAAGTGAGATCGCTTTACAGAGGAACGAGAGGAAGAGGGGAACAGAATGATCAAAGCTGATGTAGGTATGATGGGATGCGGAGCAATAGAGGTAACCCACTGGGTAAAAACTGGTTGAATCAATATTGTTTCCACGTCATTGCCCACAACAAAATAAATCTACGTGATGACGTTGAATCAACGTGGATAACTGACTGGATTTGCAAAAAGTCATCAACGCGGCAGAGTAGCCTAGTGTTTAGAGAGTTGGACTAGTAACTGAAAGGTTGCAAGATCGAATCCCCGAGCTGACAAGGTAAAAATCTGTCATTCTGCCACTGAACAAGGCAGTTAACCCACTGTTAACCCAGCCTTCCCTGTAGCTCAGTTGGTAGACCATGGTGTTTGCAACACCAGGGTTGTGGGTTCGATTCCCACGGGGGGCCAGCACAGAAAAAAAATGTATGAAATGTATGCATTCACTACTGTAAGTCGCTCTGGATAAGAGCGTCTGCTAAATGACTCAAATGTAAAATGTTCCTAGGCTGTCATTGAAAATAGGAATTTGTTCTTAACTGACTTGCCTATTAAAATAAAATAAAAAGGCATGGGAATTTCACATTTAGACAGTCTACAATTGATTCACTGCTGCGTTTGATAAATACGCTACAGTAAGTCATTTTGGTAACTATGGTAAGCATTAAGCACTATGGTTAGCAAGTGCTAACTCAAGCTAATGTTTATTTTACTTTAGATAACGTGCCATAGAACCTCTTTACTCAAGTAATGGGTACTACTGCAAATAGTGGTCTGAACAGGAATAATGCCTGATTGTAGTCTTGGTCTCCCCAATTCCTTCTTCCAAGGGAACCCAGTATATAGTAAGAGACTGAGAAATAGCATCCTGGATACGGTTTCAAAATGTCCCTGTTTCCTCTCTCTTTCTTTGTGTACCTTTTGCCCCAGATAGCGTGCAGACAGTCATGTGTTCTGCTTATTTTTATGTTTTTCTTCCTCCCACCAGGTAGATATTAGCTCTCCTTTTGAAGTGTTCAAGTGGGGAATATCTGTGACTCCATGTGATTCAGATGGATGGAGATTGCCAGCCTTATCGCTCCTAATAAAAACAGGACCAGATATCTTCCCGGTTCTGGCACCACCTGTGCAAAAGCAGAAATGGGAAGCAGGTAGGGGTAACTTTTGAAGAGGACATGACAAAGTTCTCATGAATGTTAAAGTCTGGGGAACAGTGTTCTGCCTGTCTCCTCTTGTGCTGGGACCAATGACACACACCTCAGTATGTATCTGCTAAGTGCATTTTTAAACTGCAATCAAAGAGGTTTGCTTATGAAGGTTGTCTTGCGCCCTCTTTGGCTGTCTCTTTCTATCTCACTTTGTCTTTCTTTCTCTCTCCAGCCATACACAAGTACACACACACAGGCTGTAGTCCCCACCTGCTTTAAGGAGACCACCATTGTCCCAGTGCCCAAAAGTGCCGGTCATCATGAAGTTCTTTGAGAGGCTGTTATTGGCCCACATAAAGGCCAGCATGTCAGGCAGACTGGACCCACTCCAATTTTCCTAGAGCTCCAACAGATCCACGGAAGGTGCCATTTCCATCGCTATTCACATGGCCGTAACACATATGGACAAAAGGAACACCTATGTGAGAATGCTGTTCATTTACTACAGTTTAGCATTCAAAACTATTGTTCCCTCTGAGCTCGATACTAATCTCAGAGCCCTGAGTCTGGACACCACCCTCTGCAACTGGATCCTGGACTTCCTGACGGGCAGACCACAGGCTGTGAAGATTGGCAACAACACTTTCTCCACAAAGCCTATTAACACAGGGGCCACGAAAGGGTGTGTCCTCAGTCCTCTGCTGTACTCCCTGTTCACCCACGACTGCGTAGCTTTGCGCGACACCAACTCCATCATCAAGTTTGCTGACGATGCCACGGTTGTAGGCCTGATAACCAACAACGACGAGTCAGCCTATAGGGAGGAGGTAAGTGAACTGGCATTATGGTGTCATGACCACAACCTCTCACTCAATGTCAGCAAAACAAAGGAGTTGTTGACTTAAGGAAGCAGAGGAGGGAACATGCACCGATCCACAGTTTTATGTTCCTCGGCATCCACATCACCGAGGACTTGTCATGTACCAACAACACCACCACCCTTGTCAAGAAAGCACAACAGCGTCTTACTTCCTAATTCAGTTGAAGAAATTCGGCATGGCGCCCTGGGTACTCTCCAAATACTACCACTGTACCATTGAGAGCGTCCTGACCTGTTTCATCACGGCCTAGTACGGGAATAGCTCCGTCCACGACCACAAGGCCCTCCAGCAGGTGGTGAAGATGGCCCAGTACATCACTGGGACTGTGCTTGCACCCATCCAGGAGATCTACTCTAAACGGTGCCTGAGGAAGGCATGCATCAAGGACCCCACACACCTCAGACAGGAGCTGTTCTCTCCCTTACTGCTGGGCAGACAGTATTGGAGCATGAGTTCTGATACCAACAGGCTCAGAGACAGTTTCTGTCTACAAGACATCAGACTACTGAACACATGAACAGGCCTGAACACCTGCTCGAATTCTCTCAACCTTAGCACACATCACAACTGCTCCTACCAGACTATTATTATACTGCTCAATGTATACACTTTGTAATGTTATTGCTGGTTATTGTTAGAGAGCACGGGCAATCTTATGCTAGTCTTATCTCTATGCCATGCTTGAGGACTTACAATAACTGACCAACAAAACCCCATCTCCATCCCCTACCTCAGCCCATCAGGGAATGTATTTACACTACATGGGTGGTCCGTGACCTGGATTTTCCCCTTGTCAGTGTGTGATTGTATTTGTGTGTGTGCGTGCGTATGTGTGTGTCTCACCTACACTGTGTAGGTCAGTCTGACCGTGCCAGCTGAGAGGAGAGCTAGGCAGCTAGAAAAGCCAGAGATTCTCTGATGTGCTCCTGGCTCAGATGGTCGTTGGGAATAGCTGGAGAGATTGCATCTCATTCACCACCTGTCCCCATATAACCCCCACATGCCAGATCAACAAAGCATCATCTGTCTGTAATGCAAAAGTAAAGAGATGTCTCTCCCCATGCAAATCCTTTCACATTAAGTGTGACAAAGTGCATTAACTAAATAATAGAAATCATTAACAGAAATGCGTTACTGCAGTATCTGCCATGCCAGTGCGTGCTGGGTAATGGAGTTAAACATTCTGCTTACAGCTAGATCTTAGACAAATATGGGCTTTACTCAGCAATTACAGACAATAAGGACCTATTCTTCTCCTTTGCTGTTCAGTTTTACAGCTGAGAGCTGTGCTAGTGCTGTGGAAGTTTATTATTCTGCTGTACAGTGTCCATTCAGACCCACCACTCTGTGTTTGCCCCATACCTCATCCTGATGCAGCAAGAGAGGGAGAAGTCTGCTTGGGGATGGGCCCGACTCTCACTCTGTCTCCGGTTAGCTTAGTCTGCAGGCACATAAAGGACCTTTATCTGGTAACTTATCTGCTTGCTCTTTCGCTCTCTCTTCATCTGTCTGTCTGTCTCTGTCTCTTTCTTTCCCTCTTTCTCTCTCTCTATCTCTCCCTCGCTTACATACAGTCCATCTTTCTACCTCCACCAACCTTTGATCTTATCAACAGTGCCATTTAGACGTGGACACATTTAACGACTCCGCTTCAACTAGAAGTACACAAACTCAATTGAACAAGACAACATTGGCTATTTGATCGATGGCTTTATAACTTCCTTTCTATATGAGTTGTCCGCATGCTCAGGTGGCTTCCTCTTCATACACACCAGTGTGGACACAGTGCCATTGAGTTTAGTGTGGATGTCACATCCTGAGCCACTGCCAGCCCCGCTTTTCCTATAGTCCCTATTACTCTCCGAGGTCCCACCTCAAAATGTGCTGCCAGCTGTGTCTCCTACCTCCTGTGGCAGTGGTTGTGAGGGTGAATATGATAGCAGAGTCATGGACCAAAAACAGTGGATCTGAGTAGTCTTGTTGTAGTTCTTGTAAATATGACTTGTTTCATCTGTGAAAGCACCGAGGAAGTAAATATTGCTCCCTGTCCTTCAGTGCCGACGTTCTCACTTCGTCACCTAAAAGCTCACACTACCTTCACCCAGATGAGACGTACTGTAACGGACAGAGCCACGTACCATACAGGTATCACAGACTAGTTATAAACAGCAAGTCCTCAGCCTTCCCAGGGACGTGACCAAGGCAGACTGTCAGTAGCCATGTCCCTGCTGTCCCCACTCAGAACACAGCAGCATATTTTTTACTTCATCAGGACGCAATGTTCTCATCCATATGATGACGAGCTTTATTGATATTGTGCATCAGCATGGAAATATCTAGATAATGGAGTTTAGGGAATAGCACAACAGGGGAAATCAGCCAGAAATGTAAGTATTGTCATTAAATGAAAGATAATTGATTTGTTCCTTGAACATGTTTGGAGGAGATTGCATTCTGTTCATTTTCTTTGATGCTTTCTTTATTTTGATCTGTGTCCTTCTCTTTTCCACCCTCCCCTCATTATCATCAATATCGTCTTTATGTCTCCCCAAGCCTCATTCTATTTTGATTTGCTAGTCATTTTCGTATCAGTTTGAAGTATGCATGTATTTGTTAAATGACACATCGAAAATAGCTGTCAGGGTAAATAATGGAAGAGTATAGAGGTTCTCAAGGCTATACACACACACACACACACACACTCGCGTACACACACATACACTTATCCCCAAGCCTCTCCTCTCCTTTCCCCCTGTATCAACATGAGGTATGGGGAGACAGAGAGCGTGAGGGGGCTTTTGAAGTACCGAAGCAGGAGAATAATAAACTTCCACAACCCTAGCCCAGGCCTCAGCTCTAAAACTGATGAGCCAGGTGGAAGAATGTTTCATAATTGTCAGTAATTGCTGAGTAAAGCCTAGAATATTTGTCTACATTCTGGATGTATGCAGGCTGTTTAACTCTAATTATCCTCTCCTGCATAACCTCTACACTGGCAGATACTGCAGTTATGTATTGTATTAATAATTCATGTAGTACGTAGTTACTGCACTTTGTCACACTTATTGTCAATTTAGGTTTTGCACGGGGAGAGAGATCTCTCTACATTTGTGTGCCAGACTGCTGATGCTTTGTTGGTGTGGCATATGGGGGTTACATGGGGACAGGTGGTAAATGAGATTCAATCTCTCCAGCTATTCCCGAGGACCATCTGAGCCAGGAACACATCAGAGAATCACTGGCCCATTCTAGCTGCCTATCCTGTCAGCTGGGCTGGCACGGTCAGATTGACCTACTGGTATTTACAGTGAGGGAAAAAAGTAGTTGATCCCCTGCTGATTTTGTACGTTTACCCACTGACAAAGAAATGATCAGTCTATAATTTTAATGGTAGGTTTATTTGAACAGTGAGAGACAGAATAACAACAACAAAAAATCCAGAAAAACGCATGTCAAAAATGTTATAAATTGATTTGCATTTTAATGAGGGAAATAAGTATTTGACCCCCTCTCAATCAGAAAGATTTCTGGCTCCCAGGTGTCTTTTATACAGGTAACGAGCTGAGATTAGGAGAACACTCTTAAAGGAAGTGCTCCTAATCTCAGCTTGTTACCTGTACAAAAGACACCTGTTCACAGAAGCAATCAATCAACCAGATTCCAAACTCTCCACCATGGCAAAGACCAAAGAGCTCTCCAAGGATATCAGGGACAAGATTGTAGACCTACACAAGGCTGGAATGGGCTAGAAGACCATCGCCAAGCAGCTTGGTGAGAAGGTGACAACAGTTGGTGCGATTATTCGCAAATGGAAGAAACACAAAAGAACTGTCAATCTCCCTCGGCCTGGGGCTCCATGCAAGATCTCACCTCGTGGAGTTGCAATGATCATGAGAATGGTGAGGAATCAGCCCAGAACTACACGGGAGGATCTTGACAATGATCTGAAGGCAGCTGGGACCATAGTCACCAAGAAAACAATTGGTAACACACTACGCCGTGAAGGACTGAAATCCTGCAGCGCCCGCAAGGTCCCCCTGCTCAAGAAAGCACATATACATGCCCGTCTGAAGTTTGCCAATGAACATCTGAATGATTCAGAGGACAACTGGGTGAAAGTGTTGTGGTCAGTTGAGACCAAAATGGAGCTCTTTGGCATCAAGTCAACTCGCCGTGTTGGAGGAATGCTGCCTATGACCCAAATAACACCATACCCACCGTCAAACATGGAGGTGGAAACATTATGCTTTGGGGGTGTTTTTCTGCTAAGGAGACAGGACATCTTCACCGCATCAAAGGGACGATGGACTGGGCCATGTACCGTCAAATCTTGGGTGAGAACCTCCTTCCCTCAGCCAGGGCATTGAAAATGGGTCGTGGATGGGTATTCCAGCATGACAATGACCCAAAACACACGGCCAAGGCAACAAAGGAGTGGCTCAAGAAGAAGCACATTAAGGTCCTGGAGTGGCCTAGCCAGTCTCCAGACCTTAATCCCATAGGAAATCTATGGAGGGAGCTGAAGGTTCGAGTTGCCAAACGTCAGCCTCAAAACCTTAATGACTTGGAGAAGATCTGCAAAGAGGAGTGGGACAAAATCCCTCCTGAGATGTGTGCAAACCTGGTGGCCAACTACAAGAAATGTCTGACCTCTGTGATTGCCAGCAAGGGTTTAGCCACCAAGTACTAAGTCATGTTTTGCAGAGGGGTCAAATACTTATTTCCCTCATTAAAATGCAAATCATTTTATAACATTTTTGACATGAGTTTTTCTGGATTTTTGTGTTGTTATTCTGTCTCTCATCAGCAGGGGATCAAATACTTTTTTCCCTCACTGTACCATGTAATCTGGGTGAAGCACACACACACTTGTTTTGAGCAGGAGCATTGCACTGACTCTTTTGATTATGTTTGAGTTTATGATGTCATGCTTTAGTGAGCTGTTTGATAAAGTTTAACCAAAGTTGGAAATTGGTGTGTGTGTGTGTGTGTGTGTGTGTGTGTGTGTGTGTGTGGTGTGTGTGTGTGTGTGTGTGTGTGTGTGTGTGTGTGTGTGTGTGTGTGTGTGTGTGTGTGTGCGCGTGTGCGCATGTGCACGCATGTACTCAGACAAGTCTGCCACCTTGTCTCTGACTTATTCTTAGAGTTTTCATACCTTTCAGTGTGAGTGTTTGAATACTTTGGTCAGGGCCGTTACTGTTGCCACAGAAGGTGTTTGTTGTAATCATTGTGATGCCTCTCACATTTCAAATAAGAAAGGCTCTTCCACAGCTCCCATTTGTCAACATTTAGCCCGCGGATAGACTCCTCTATGAGGGAACTGTTTAACTACTGTCCTCCAGTTCTATGCTTGTACATTATTTACATCATTCATCTTTTGCACTGCAAATAATAAATCCAATATTCTGGTTGTTTTATCTGGTTTTGCTTCTATTCAGGAAAAAATAACACTTACACTTCTAGAGAGATCATGGTCATTTACATTTAAGTGACAAGAAAATACCTTTACAGTGCATTCGGAAAGTACAGTATTTAGACTCCTTCACTTTTTCCACATTTTGTTACGTTACAGCCTTATTCTAAAATGTACACACAATGCCCCATAATGACAAAGTGAAAACCGGTGTTTAGACATTTTTGCAAATGTATTAAAAATAAAAAACTTAAATACCTTATTTACATACACTACCGGTCAAAAGTTTTAGAACACCTACTCATTCAAGGGTTTTCCTCTATTTTTACTATTTTCTACATTGTAGAATAATAGTGAAGACATAAAAACTATGAAATAACACATATGAAATCATGTAGTAACCAAAAAAGTGTTAAACAAATCAAAATACATTTTATATTTTGGATTCTTCAAATAGCACCCTTTGCCTTGATGACAGCTTTGCACATGCTTGGCATTCTCTCAACCAGCTTCACCTGGAATACTTCACCTGGAAGGAGTTCCCACATATGCGGAGCACGTGTTTGCTGCTTTTTCTTCACTCTGCAGTCCAACTCAATACAGAGTGTACACTATTTAATGCTAACTCAAAAATAGAACTGTGTATTCAACAAGAATGTTATATGGTAAAAGTAACATACAAAAATATACAGTATGAACAGTGTAGTGCAGTTCAGTGTTTTTGAGTGTGTCTCAGGTGTAGTAAAGTGCAGAGAACTTTAGCTACAGATTTTTACACCAGATAATGTGATTTAACCAAAGATTTTTGGCATCCATTACTAGGAGTTATAGGGTAGGTACGGTTTGGTGTAGCACAGAGAATTTTTGCACAGTGACCAGAACATACAAATGTACCTAGGTTGGTAGGCAGACAGTATCTAGCTACAGCCATGTCTATCAGGCATGCTTAGGCAATATTTATGTAGTAAAACCAATTTATCAGTTTGAGATTTACAACAGTAAATTGTTTTATTATTGTTTCTCATCACTGTTCGCTAGTAAACTTTGTTAGCTAGCTGGATAGACAATAATTGTTATTTACATCTGTTTGGAATCCTATCTTGTGCCATGCCTATAATTTTGTGAGATTGAAATGCATCCATGGTCATAATAATATCCAATGTCAAGCCTTGTTAATTATGTTACATGGCTAGCTCGTAAAAATATTTACAGTTGCTGATGCTACAAGTTACAAACGAGAGGTGTATCACATAACAAGTTAGCAGGATTCAGGATAACTAGCTAGCCATCTCCAGTCATGTGCTTACACTTGCTGGTAAACCTAGCTTTAGGTGGCTGGTTGTAACATTGTAGGTTGCGGTTTAATAGCCATATCTACAACTGAAAAGAGAAGAGATACAATAGAGCTCAGATTTTAAAACCTCTTCTATTTTTTATCATATAAATCTAGAGTTGTTTAGGTAATTAGCTACCTACCTACCTACCTACCTAGCTACCTAAAAAATATTCAATTTCCCCCACTGTGTTAGTATGTATGTGTAACACCCTGACCATAGAGAGGTTTTTTGTTCTCTATTTTTGGTTAGGCCAGGGTGTGACATGGGTGGGCGTTCTAGGTTTCTTTTTCTATGTTGGTGGTTTTCTTTGTTTCGGCAGTGTATGGCTCTCAATCAGGAACAGGTGTAGATCGTTGTTGCTGATTGAGAGTCATACATAGGCAACCTGTTTTTCCTTTGGGGTTTGTGGGTGAATGTTTTCTGTTTAGAGTTTGTTCCTGACAGAACTGTTGCTGGTCGTTCTTTTGGTTTCTTTTTTGTATAGTGTTCATTCGGTCATTAAAACCTTTCAAGATGAACACATCCTCCGCTGCACCTTGGTTTCATTTCAACGACAGCCGTTACAGTATGTTAGTATGTTAGCCAGTAATACACAATATGGGTTTCAGTAGATAAACTAACGTTAGCTAGCTAGCTTGGTGGCTTGCAGGAAAAATAACTTATATAGCTAGCCAACCTATTTGTCATCTGCCCACTTGGTCCTGGCATCAGCTGTGGCTGACCTTCAAGCTAAATCCAACTCTTTGTTTCAAATCCTTTTCGCTATATTCTGGTTGAAACATGTATGGTCGAATGTCAACATTTAGCTAATAGAACATAAAAAAATGCTCCATTATCGAATTCGTGTTGATGAAAGAAATCACTTGAAGCCATTGTAGTCTGGTCAGTTCTTTCAGTTTTGCCCAAACAATTATTGTGTTAGTGTCCGCCTCCCTTTCAAAAAAGCCTGCCTTAGGGGAGGGACAGCGCCAGAGCAGGAAGCACCGCCCCACACGAGTTGTAGTCTTTCAGAGACTGGAAAAAAATGTGTCAGCTTGTATATTTAGCAATCAATCCGCCGATAGGAACATCGCTGAAAGACGTCCAATGGTTCTATCGAAGAAGGACAATCATATCTACACGAAACAAAAAACGAATAGTGCAATCAGTATAACATATAGCCTTCACGAAATGCCACAAAGCAGGACTATATTTATTTTCATGATGAACATGACGAAAACAAGACCAGATTCCCCCAGGGTGAAATTCCCCTTTCAACACTCTTAAAAATAATGTTGAAAAGGGGATGTTAGCGAACTTTTCTAGGTAAGCCTACGTTGGTTGGAAATAGAAGTGCATTACTTACCACTATATGTTTGGCCAACTGTTCAAATGTAAACTTCACCAGCTAACAGTACATCAGCCCTTCTGCTACTTGACAGACAGAGCCCACAAAGGATGGGAAATTAACCTGAACCACTTCTATATCACTCAAATATCCAATTAATGGTGGTCAATATTGAGCGATATTGTGAGACTACCCTCACTTATTTGAAATTACATGATCAATTGAGTATTTACTGATCATGAAAGCATACAGTTTCTTGCTGCATAACTCCGATGAAAGCTAAATGTGTGCAATTGTTTGCATGGAATAATCGGAAACTTGTAGTTCTGATCTATGCTCTTCAAGAGGTGATGATATTACAACCAAATAGTTCATATTTATTTAATAATCCCTTAAAAACAGCACTGCAGTTGTCAATGGTTTTAGCAGAGCTGGGGTCTCCTTGCCCCTCAGCAGGCAAATAGAACACTCTGCTCCTTATTGTGATGTTTTACTGATACACAATCTATAGGAAAAATTAGGACAAGGACACATGCAGGTATGAACCCCAAGCATGTGCACAGATAGGGCTCTAGGGGTGCCTAAGCACCTGCCCTTTTGCCCTCTTATGAGAAAAGTGCCCTTTCAGATTGGTAGCGTTTTTAAAATTAATAATATTTAATTTCACTTTGTATCTTTTCTCTCCTGTTCTGTAAAGAATTGCCCATCAAACTAGCTAAGTTAAATCTTCAAATATTCCTCCCCCTGCGACCACGTGACCACGCACTGCACTCGTCCTCCTGCTGCTGCACAAGCAGAAGCTACCGGTGCTGAGCGTGGTATAAGTAGTGGAACTCTTAGCACTGGCTACTTTTTGAGGTTTACGTCATCTCTCAAGGTCAGGGACAGGGAAGGGTTCATTTAACTGTTTTTAAGTAGGCCTACAATGCAGATGTTAGCAACAGAACAAACTCCAATTACAGGTAAAGAGTAGTTGAAAGAGAGCGACTCCGTTTGGGCTGATATGTGACACGCTAGCACTTTCCCCGGTAAGAGGGGAATAAGGCAACCTCACAGTCATACACAAGGATACTTTATTGACACACACGGATGAAATGTTCATCGAAAGGTAGTGGATCTGTAACGCGATTAAACAGAGACAATGAATATACAAATACCAAATGAATACACTAGTGCAAGAATACACAGATACAGAATCTTACAGAATAGAGCAGTAATACACGGTAAATGACTGTATAGAAATATAAGCTGATATGCTGCTGAACAACTAGCAGTAATATACACAAATACACAACTCACTTTATATACTCACACCACGTGTCCAGAGATATAAAATAGTCAATTTGTTGTTGTGCAGGACAGATAGGACTGAAAAGTGTCTGGCCTGGAGAGTCAGAAAGATGGACAGATGTCCGGCCCCCTAGCAACTGCCCTGTCAACCAATCAGTGACAAGGGTCCCGGTGTGAAAGGACAGTTTATGACGTTATGACCCCTAGACTAGCCTGGCCTAGGCTCCAGTGGGGAAGGGGTCCCAGAACAATCCCAGAACAACAGCAAAGGACCTTGTGAAGATGCTGGAGGAAACAGGTACAAAAGTATCCATATCCACAGTAAAACGAGTCCTATATCGACATAACCTGAAAGGCCGCTCAGCAAGGAAGAAGCCACTGCTCCAAAATTGCCATAAAAAGCCAGACTACGGTTTGCAACTGCACATGGGGACGAAGATCGTACTTTTTGGAGACATGTCCTCTAGTCTGATGAAACAAAAATAGAACTGTTTGGCCATAATGACCATTGTTATGTTTGGAGAAAAAAGGGGGATGCTTGCAAGCCGAAGAACACCATCCCAACCGTGAAGCACGGGGGTGGATGCATCATGTTGTGGGAGTGCTTTGCTGCAGGAGGGACTGGTGCACTTCACAAAACAGATGGCATTATGAGGGAGGAAAATTATGTGGATATATTGAAGCAACATCCGAAGACATCAGTCAGGAAGTTAAAGCTTGTTTGCAAATAGGTCTTCCAAACGGACAATGACCCCAAGCATACTTCCAAAGTTGTGGCAAAATGGCTTAAGGACAACAAAGTCAAGGTATTGGAGTGGCCATCACAAAGCCTTGACCTCAATCCCATAGAAAATTTGTGTGCAGAACTGAAAAATCGAGGCCTACAAACCTGACTCAGTTCCACCAGCTCTGTCAGGAGGAATGGGCCAAAATTCACCCAACTTATTGTGGGAAGCTTATGGAAGGCTACCCGAAACGTTTGTCCCATGTTAAACAATTTAAAGGCAATGCTACCAAATACTAATTGAGTGTATGTAAACTTCTGACCCACTGGGAATGTGAGGAAAGAAATAAAAGCTGAAATAAATCATTATCTCTACTATTATTCTGACATTTCACATTCTTAAAATAAAGTGGTGATCCTAACTGACCTAAGACAGGGAATTTTTACTTGGATTAAATGTCAGGAATTGTGAAAAACTGAGTTTAAATGTATTTTGCTAAGGTGTATGTAAACTTCCAACTTCAACTGTAAAGGACTCTCAGACCATGAGTAACACAATTCTCTGGTCTGATGAAACCAATATTGAACTCTTTGGCCTGAATGCCAAGCGTCACGTCTGGAGGAAACCTGACACCATTCCTACTGTAAAGCATGGTGGTAGCAGCATCATGCTGTTGCGTTGTTTTTCAGCGACAGGGCTGGAGACTAGTCAGGATCGAGGAAAAGATGGATGGAGAAAAGTACAGGGAGATCCTTGATGAATACCTGCTCCAGAGCGCTCAGGACCTCAGATTGGAGCGAAGGTTCACCTTCCAACAGGACAACGACCCTAAGCACACAGCCAAGACAATGCAGGAGTGACTTTGGGACAAGTCTCTGAATGTCCTTGAGTGGCCCAGCTAGAGCCCAGACTTGAACCCGATTGAACATCTCTAGAGAGAACTGAAAATAGCTGAGTGGCGACGCTCACCATCCAATCTGACAGAGCTTGACAGGATCTGCAGAGAAAAATGGGAGAAACCCCAAATACAGGTGTGCCAAGCTGTAGTGTCATACCCAAGAAGACTCAAGGCTGTAATCACTGCAAAAAGTGCTTCAACAAAGTACTGCGTAACGGGTCTGAATACTTACGTAAATGTGATATTTCATTTGTTTTTGATTTGTCTTTATGGGATATTGTGTGTCGATTGATGATGAAAATGTTTTATTTAATACATTTTAGAATAAGTCTGTAACTTAACAAAAATGTGGAAAAAGTGAAGGGGTCTGAATGTTTTTCTAAATGCACTGTATATGTTGAAATTTGGCTACATGAGGAGTAGAGAATAATGAATGTAAGGAATTTGGGTTAAAGGGTTAAAGTCCTACTCTAGTCTCCTTTTTACCTCATTGGTCCAGGTATGATGTGACACAAGTGGGGGGTGGGCGTATCCTCTTTTTTTCTCTATTGTTCCTCAAGCAAGGGGAGAGACCGATGACATCACATCAGACCAACTCCTTGAATGCCCTACTTGTTGAAGTTTGCAGTTGAGTCTAAAAAGAACAGTATTTGTCCCAAAACATACAGTATATATTTGTACTTTACTGTATTTATAATTGGGATATCGCTGGAGGACATCTTTAAACATTTTGGGGTGGCGTGTTATACATGGAACGGCCGGGGGACCTCGAGGATAGGTTTGAGAACCACAGGCCTAAGGAGTCTACAGCCGTCTCATGGATATGATGGTCAGACAGTAATCCCTAATGCCTTTCTTATCAGGATCATCACTGCAGTGAGTAGACATGGATCAACTTCTCTGTAATCGTACCCAGGGTTGCTAGACCCATTTGGTTCTGTTTCTAGTGTGGATGGGGTGGATAGCTGATGGGGCTCATAGATCCCATGGATACTGGCTGGGGTTGTGCTGACAAGAAATTTGCTCATGGTTATTTTTAAACCTCAGGCTCTGCGACAGTGAGATGTGATAATTGGTAGGGCTGTGTCTAATTAATCCACTGTGTCCAGAGTGGTGAGAGTGCAATGCCCCAGGGCAACGCTATAGGAGAGATGCTGTAACACACACACATGCATGCACACCCTAACACACCCCTGGGCCAAATTTGATTTGATTTGCTATAGAAGAGATAGTTTTACACAAATACACATATGTTTGCACATACACACACTATTCACCCTTACCTCCCCAATTATCACTCCTCAATCCACACCTGTCCAATGCCTGAGCAATTAACCAGGATACTGCATGTTCCTCAGACTTGGTCTGGCACTATCATTGTTACCCACACGTACACACAAGTACACACACACACACACACAAGTACACGCACACACGCACACACACACACACACACACACACACACACACACACACACACACACACACACACACACACACACACACACACACACACACACACACACACACACACACACACACACACACGAGTTCTCTTACTTTGGAGAAGGACACTCAAGACATCTCATGGATGTTGGCACACATACACACCCATCCCCAGCAAACTTTGTGTTAAATGCCACGGTGGCAGTGCTATGGGTCTGATTTTGGCCCTCATTAAACTGTTCCTGTCTGAGCTGTGTTTGTTATGTCATAGAAAGAGCAGGTGTTTCTAATGTTTTGTTCACTCAGTCTATATGCTAATCATTTCATCTGACAATGGAATCTGTGTTGAGCATAGGTAGAGCAGTGGATAAGGTATGCTCATCCAAGGTGCAAAATTCTTCTGCCTTCCTGGATACCGCCAGAGAGAAATATATTAATTGAGAGGTTCCTGATAGAACCCACACACGATACAAGAGTCACAAGTCGGCTTTCTCTAGCCTCACCTTGGGGTGGTAAATTTGTCACCTGCTCTCTGATTGAAGGGGTGCCAGTCATATTGGAGTGGTTGTTGAAGTAGGTGTGTTTTTAGACAAGGTGTTTGGGCTCAGGGGTTCTTTCTCAATTCATTTTTTTTGGTTCTTCACATCCTCTCTCCTCACCTCTTTCTCAAAACACATTAGATAAGAAGGTCTGGGTGGAGGGACCCTGGTTGAGAAGGAGGCAGAGTCTCGTTCGCGGACGCTCCTCTGCATTCTATAGAGATGTTTTCCAGCAGGAGTTTACACAGTATGGCTTTTATCCCCCTAGAGTCGATGTCTGTGAAATCTAATTAGCATAATACAAAATAATCCTTATAATCTGTCAGTTTAAGCTAGAGACTTTTTTGCATTGAATGAGTCTCAATCCACCACATCCGGTGATGATCGCACTTCTGCATCTGCGATGGAAGGTGACAGTGCTAGAGCGGTGTTTGTCAGACCATGAGACATTCTGAAAATCGGTCTATTCAGTCTATCAGTCTTTTGACCTCTCTAAGGGTGGCTAATTTGAAGAATCTCAAATATAAAATATATTTTGATATGTTTAACACTTTTTTGGTTACTACAGTACATGATTTCATATGTGTAATTTCATAGTTATTCTACAATGTAGAAAATAGTAAAAATAAAGAAAACCCCTGGAATGAGTAGGTGTCCAAACTTTTGACTGGTACTGTAAATGTAAAAAAACCAACATGTAATAATAATAGAAGCCTCCGACCCCAAGGCACTACAGAGGGTAGTGCGTACGCACTACTACATCACTGGGGCCAAGCTTCCTGCCATCCAGGATCTCTATACCAGGCGGTGTCAGAGGAAAGCCCTAAAAATTGCCGAAGACTCCAGCTAACCTAGTCATAGACTGTTCACTCTGCTACTGCACGGCAAGCGGTACCGGAGCACCAAGTCTAGGTCTAAGAGGCTTCTTAAAACCTCTCTAGGCTAGGCGGGACGAATTCGTCCCACCTACGTAACAGCCACTGCTATCCTGTGGCGCGATTTTCGAAACCTTAAAAATCCTATTACTTCAATTTCTCAAACATATGACTATTTTACAGCCATTTAAAGACAAGACTCTCGTTAATCTAACCACACTGTCCGATTTCAAAAAGGCTTTACAACGAAAGCAAAACATTAGATTATGTCAGCAGAGTACCAAGCCAGAAATAATCAGACACCCATTTTTCAAGCCAGCATATAATGTCACCAAAACCCAGAAGACAGCTAAATGCAGCACTCACCTTTGATGATCTTCATCAGATGACAACCCTAGGACATTATGTTATACAATACATGCATGTTTTGTTCAATCAAGTTCATATTTATATCAAAAACCAGCTTTTTACATTAGCATGCACACCCAGGACTGCTACTTCAATAACAAATGTTGGTTTGGTCCAAAATAATCCATCGTTATATCCGAATAGCGGCGTTTTGTTCGTGCGTTCCAGACACTATCCGAAATAGTAAAGAAGTGTCACGCGCATGGCGCAATTCGTGACAATAAAATTCTAAGTATTCCATTACCGTACTTCGAAGCATGTCAACCGCTGTTTAAAATCAATTTTTACGACATTTTTCTCGTAGAAAAGCGATAATATTCCGACAGGGAATCTCCTTTTCGGCAAACAGAGGAAAAAATCCCAAAGGCGGGGGCGGTCGGGGTCACGCGCATAAGCCAGTGTCTCTTGATCGGCCACTTGAGAAAGGCGATAATGTGTTTCAGCCTGGGGCTGGAATGACGACATTCTGTTTTTTCCCGGGCTCTGAGCGCCTATGGACGACGTGGGAAGTGTCACGTTAGAGCAGAGATCCTTAGTAAATGATAGAGATGGAAAAGAAGTTCAAGAAATGGTCAGACAGGCCACTTCCTGTAAAGGAATCTCTCAGGTTTTGACCTGCCATTTGAGTTCTGTTATACTCACAGACACCATTCAAACAGTTTTAGAAAATTTAGGGTGTTTTCTATCCATATGTAATAAGTATATGCATATTCTAGTTACTGGGTAGGAGTGGTAACCAGATTAAATCGGGTATGTTTTTTATCCAGCCGTGTCAATGCTGCCCCCTAGCCCTAACAGGTTAACAGCTTCTACCCCCAAGCCATAAGGCTCCTGAACAGCTAATCAAATGGCTACCTGGACTATTTGTATTGTCCACCCGTTCCCCTCCCCATTTTTACGCTGCTGCTACTGACTGTTTATTATCCAAGCATAGTCACTTCACCTCTACCTACAGTACATGTACATTTCACCTGAATTACCTCGACTAACCTGTGCCCCCCGCACATTGACTCTGTACCGGTACCCCCTGTATAAAGCCTCCCTACTGTTATTTTGTTGATGCTCCTTAATTATTTGTTATTTTTCTTCTTAATTTTTTTGTTTTTCTTAAATTATTTATTTTAGTAAATACTTTCTTAACAGCTCTTTTTCTTAAAACTGAATTGTTGTTAAGGGCTTGTAAGTAAGCATTTCTGTCACGACTTCCGACGAAGTTGGTGCCTCTCCTTGTTCGGGCGGCGTTCGGCGGTCGACGTCACCGGCTTTCTAGCCTCCACCGATCTACATTTCTTTTTCCATTTGTTTTGTCTGTATTGTACACACCTGGTTCCCATTTCGTTTTAATTGTTTCCCTATTTAACCCTCTGGAGCTATCTTGGTTTTGTGCGTGTTCATCATTGTCAGTTGTCTCGTTTATGTGATTCTGGATTTTTGTTCTCCTTGTTGGAGGATTATTTTTGAGTAAAGTTACTATTATTACTCATCTCTGTGTCCTGCGCCTGACTCCGCCTTACCCACATCACCTAGACACTGACAATTTCACTATAAGGTGTTATTGTATTCGGCACATTTGACACATACAATATGATTTGTTGTGACACTTCAGAACATACATTACCAGTCAAAAGTTTGGACACACCTACTCATTCAAGGTTCTTTCTTTAATTTTACTTAATTGATCTGTTCTTGCCATAATACGGACTTGGTCTTTTACCAAATAGAGCTATCTTCTGTATACCACCCCTACCTTGTCACAACACAACTGATTGGCTCAAACACATTAAGAAGGAAAGAAATTCCACTATTTAACTTTTAACAAGGCACACCTTGACGCTGAAAAAGCGTCTTGCCTTCGACTGGCAGTTGTAGTGTCGCCGGTCGGGAGTAGACTGGATGGGCTGCGTGAGGTAGGAGCATGGCTGCCGCTTGAAAAAGTTAAAAAAAAAGCTGTTGCACTGCACGCAACCACTCTGGAGGGACACCGGCCACCCGATTGCTCATTGCTAACTGGGAATTGCTGCGTCTGATGATTCCTGTTTCCAAGAAGAGTTGGACAATGAAACATTCTTTGATGTTCTTTTACATAGTAATATACAGCCCTATTTATTTGAGCTGGAATACACTGAAGAGGAAATGAGACAGAGAGAAAAATAATTGCGAGACCAGCAAACAGCAGTGGCAACCTAGCCCAGCTGACCAGGACCCAGGAAGGCAAATGACAAACAAGTAAGTTGTTTTGCTGTTGGTAGCTAGCTAGCAATATGAGCTCTCTTTTTACACAAGTGTCACACCCTGATCTGTTTCACCTGTCTTTGTGCTTGTCTCCACCCCCCTCCAGGTGTCGCCCATCTTCCCCATTATCCCCAGTGTATTTATACCTGTGTTCTTTGTCTGTCTGTTGCCAGTTCGTTTTGTTTCGCCAGCCTACCAGTTTTTCCTGTGCTCCTGTCTTTCTCTAGTTCCTGTTTTCTAGTTTTCCCGGTTTTGACCATTCTGCCTGCCCTGACCCAGAGCCTGTCTGCCGTTCTGTACCTTTCGGACTCTGCACTGGATTACTGACCTCTGCCTGCCCTTGACCTGTCGTTTGCCTGCCTCCCTGTTTTTGTAATAAACTGTTGTTACTTCGAAAATGTCTGCATCTGGGTCTTCTCCTGAGCCTTGACAGTACGAACTGGCCCTGACTGACCCAGCAGACTTGGACCAGCTCCATAATGCCGTCTCCTCCCAAGGAGCCACCATTAGAAGGCACGAGGAGTTGCTTCGTGGTCTTATGGAGGGGTTCCACACCTTGGCCGAATGCCATGACCGTGCGTTGAACACATTGCTGGAGCAATTCCGTGGGTTGTCTGTCAGGCAGCCTTACACGACTATAAACTCCCAGCCCCTCAGTAACCTGGCTGTTAGCAGCTCTGCCTCCCCGGCCATTCCGGTTTCCCGAGGACCCCGCTTACCTCCCCCGGAACGCTTCACTGGAGAGTTGGGAACTTGTCGGGCATTTCTTGCGCAGTGTTCTCTTATCATCAAGCTGCAGCACTCCTCCTTCTCCTCGGACTGCTCGAAGATTGCCCGGGATGGTTCTCCGCCTGGGCTACTGCCGTGTGAGAACAACAGTCGGCCGTATGCTTCAGTCTGGAGGAGTTTGTGGTGGAGGTGAACGTTTTCGATTCCCCATTGTCCAGGAGAGAGGCTGCCCGGAAGTTACTCCAGCTTCGGCAAGACTCCCGCAGTTTGGCAGACTATGCAGATGATTTCCGCACGTTGGCAGTTGAGAGTGCCTGGAACCTGGAATCGCTGCTCGACACATTCCTGCACAGATTATCGGAGGAAGTGAAGGATGAGCTAGCAGCCCGGGATCTATCGATGGATCTTGACTCGCTCATTGCCTTGACCATCCGGATCGATGGGAGGCTATGGGAACGTAGGAAGGAGAGGATGTCCGATTCCACTCGCCCGCCCTCTGGATACGAGCGTCTGCTAAATGACTAAAATGTAAATGTAATATGGAATCATGTAGTAACCAAAAAAGTGTTAAACAAATCAAATATATTTTAGATTCTTCAAAGTAGCCACACTTTGCCTTGATGACAGCTTTGCACACTCTTGGCATTCTCTCAACCAGCTTCATAATCATCTGGAAGCTGGTTGACAAGGTAAAAATCTGACAAGGTAAAAATCTGTCGTTCTTTCCCTGAACAAGGCAGTTAACCCACTGTTCCTAGGCTGTCATTGAAAATAGGAATTTGTTCTTAACTGACTTGCCTAGTTAAATTAAGGTAAAATAAATAAAAAATACTGTAAATGATTGTTTGTGCAAAATATATCAGATAAAGAGGGACAGTCCTGGTTCCCTGGATCAACAAGTGACCAAAAAAATCCAGTAAAATAAAATTATTGACAAGCTTCTCACACTGTAAAATCGTGACATAGTAAAGTAATCAAATAAGTGACAATGTAAATATACAATAAATAAAAAAATATGACAAACTATAAAACTATATAAGTACCAAACAAAACATGAGATCAAAGAAAATAATATTAAACAAAAATATCCTATAGACACATAGTATGACATCAGCATCCTGGTGATCCAAAATAGCACAACTGGTGTATTTTAACACCAATAAACCCATCCGTTTAAAAATGTATTTATTATATGTCAATCTAGCAAACCAGGCAACTAAAAGCAACTTTCTAAACAATATGTTGGTTAGGTTTTAGCTTGTTAGCTAGCTAGTTAACATTAAGTTAGCTGGCTAGCTAGTTCAAAAAATAACCATATCATAGCTGACAATGTCTTAACTTTAGCAAATTTGTATTCATTAATACAGGAAAATAAACTCACAACAAGATCCTTTTTTACAAGTTAATGGCAAGCTAATTACACAAAATTGCTAACAGTTGTGAGTGTGACAAAATAAAAGCTGGGCATTCTACCAGAGAATTTTAGAACTTACACACTGTCTCGTTGGCCAAACGTTATATCCTAATTTGACTTTGGTGCAGGTCATGTTGTTCTTCACATTACCGTGTCTGGTGAACACACACTATCAAAGCAATCTACGTGTATTTGTCACATGCACAGGATAAAGAAGGTGTAAATGGTACAGGGAAATGCTTACTTGCATAGTGGAGTCTTTTGCTTAGATATGTAGCTAGCTAGCTAAACAATGAACCGTAATCCCAACTCATAATGTTACTACTGTGCATGAATCTGCAGTTAGCTAAAGCTAACCAACTATGTTCAATGTTAGCTAGCTAGTTAACATTAGGCTATAACTAGCAATGCAAATGGCTTTCTGAGACACAAATAATATTACTACACAGATCATACATGTAACGATAGCTAGCTAGCTAACAGTATGCTTTAACTTGCAATGGAAACAACTTTCTGACAAAATGAGAAACTTATAATATTTTAAAATGTAGCTAGCTTGACTTTCTTACCCGTATACATGGATGAACGCCTCTCCCTCTTTGTCACAGATGCCATGGCTGCCCTTCGTTTGTAAATGTAATCCGAAGACAGATTTATATACAACAGCCTTCTGTGTGTTCTCTTTTCGACTACCTCCACATATTTCAATCAAATGCCAGAATTTGATCCATCTCCTTAGCTATCATACTCTGCTTCCACCGGGCATTCCACTGATTTCAAAACTTTGTCCTCCAGAAAATGGATAGGATTAGCATCACTTTTGTAGTACTTTGTGATATCTTTAAAAAAAGACGCTTTAGAAAGGATTACCTACATTTACTGAGCAACCCATGTTATTGACAGAAGCGTGCTACACGCAGACCAATCCGAACTCATCTCTCGGCATGTTCAGCACATCCATTATCTCAGCAATCATGGCTAGCGGGAAGGTTCCTGGATTTTTCTGTGGCTAAACCAACTAGTCTCGTAGTTGAACAATTGTATTCATATTTATAGATGGCAAACATGTTTGTTATTAAGGCACATGAAAGTTCATGTTCCAGAACACATTTTGATAAAAAATGTATGTTTACGTTCAAATCCCTCTCCTGTGAAGTAATAACTTGCGACATACGCCTAGTTTCCTGAAACAAGTCAAAAATGGTAAGTGTATGGTAGGGTGCAGTAGTCAGCCCAGGGTTCAGTTATTGGAACAGTCTTGTGGCTTGGTGGTAGAGGCTGCCTTTGAGATCCAAGACTTGATGTTGACCCTAACTGGAGCGGATCCCTCTCCCCTGTCTTCACGATTGATCCCAATCACGGAGTCCCATAGGTCCGTCTTCTGTGCGCGCCTCTGAAGCCCATCCCGTGCCCCCTGCCCTCGTACCTTGAACCTTGCGTGATTTCAGTGGATACAGCTGGAGAACTGCAAGGCAATCCCATTGTGCGCCACTCGGGAGCCATGACCAATATGACCAATTTATATTGTCCTGCTAATAACAGGGTCAATAATATATCCAAGGGGCTTTTATATATTTGTAAATGAATAATAATCACTTTGTTTAAAAAAGAACAATATTTTGGAGATGATTTCGATTTAAAATAATGTAAAATGAGTGAGAAAAAGGCCATTCTTGAACATGGGGTGAGACATTGTTACTAATTTGTAAATAAAGCCAGTTTGTTGTTTAGAATTATTTATTTTTGTTTTTAGAGGGAGAGAAAGCAAAAACCTACAGTCATCTCATGGGTCTCCCAGTCAAGCCCAGCAAAGGTATTGAACCAGTGTCTGTTGCAACACAGCTTGCACTTCTATGCAGTGTCTTAGACTGTTGTGCCACTCAGGCACTGTACAACATGACCAGTCGGGAGTGGGCTACAGTACTACAGTAAGAGCAAAATAATCCTAACAAAATAAAATCCTTAGTGTAACAACAGTTTTAGTAAGTAATAAAGAAGTCGTGCACAATTATCATTTTCTATTTAAGTTTATGTCGCCCATTCATTGTCAGTTAGAGACACAGTAGGATCCAAAAGCATAATCAGTGCTCTAACTCCCCCTTGCGCTGGTCTGGAGCAATGAAGTGGCGACGCAGGGTACCGTACTAAACCACAAATGACCTCTAAGTCCCGCATCATAATCGCAAAACTTTTAGTGGAGCAACCACTGTAAGCTACAAATGTAAAAGTATTAGAAATGACACACTATGTTAACATATTTCCCTCCCCAACTCCCTATATTTTATAAACATTTATTGTGACAGTCTATAAAAACGGATGTGTCACGTGTGCTCCCTCTCCAGGTCACCAGGCTGCTCGTTATGGCGCACACCTGTCACCATCGATACGCGCACCTGCGTGTCATCAGACTCACCTAGACTCCATCACTTCACTGATTACCTTCCCTATATATGTCACTCCCTTTGGTTCCTTCCCCAGGTGTCATTGCTTCTGTTTCTTGTCTGTGCTGTTAGTGTTTCTTGTTTTGTACTATGTTGCATTTATTTATTTATTAAAACACTCACTCGCTGAACCTGCTTCCTGACTCTCAGCGCACATCATTACAGGATGTCAATTACTTACATGTAATATAATGCCTTATGCCAAAATACTGAGTGGAGGAATTTAGAACATGCTGCCGTTACGTCAGGTTACAACAGTCACAACAACAGGGTCAAAGTTGAATGTCTCTTTTACCTTCCAGGAAAAAGTCATACTATTTAAAATTCTGAGCACACTTACAAGTCTCTCCTTGGGCTCGTGTCCTGGTCAGCCTGGTCTCCAGCAGCTCCAGGTCTTGCCGGTCCTCCATCGGGAGATTGAGATCATCAGGTAAGGACAAAGCTCCAACCGACCCGACCCATTGGTCTGTTGATAGGCTAACACGGTATTCATCTTGTTATCCATCTCAAGCGTTGGGTCATCCACTGCTCCAATACGCTGCAGCAAAAGTGTGTTATCCAGATCTATAGGGAGAGAGAGAGCAGTTAATCACCGTCACACTCCTAAAAACAATTACAGTCCCTGATGTTTAAGACTACACCAAAAATAGATGTGCAAGCTATGTTCTTACCTGATTGCCCACTTGAAGTAAAAGTCCTTAGTATGGTAGCAACCTGCACCACTTTTTCACTCAGTCATCTGATACCACCTGGACCTATAGGAAAAAAGAAGCAGTTAACCTGTTGGGGATAGGGGGCAGTATTTGCACGGCCAGATAAAAAACATACCCGATTTAATCTGGTTACTACTCCTGCCCAGTAACTAGAATATGCATATAATTGTTTGATTTGGATAGAAAACACCCTAAAGTTTCTAAAACTGTTTGAATGGTGTCTGTGAGTATAACAGAACTCATTTGGCAGGCCAAAACCTGAGAAGATTCCAAACAGGAAGCGCTCTCTCTGACTATTTCTTGGCCTTCTTGATCATCTCTAACCAAAACAGGGGATCTCTGGCATAACGTGACATTTTCTAACACTCCCATAGGCTCTCAGAAGGCGCCAGAACGATGAATGGTGACTTTGCAGGCCATGGCTGAAAAACAGTAGCGCATTTGGTAAGTGGTCGATCAGAGAACAATGAGACTGGGGCGCGTGCACGAGCCGACACCATGTTTTTATTTTTTCGTCTTTGAACGAAAACAGGGTTTCCCGGTCGGAATATTATCGCTTTTTTACGAGAAGAATCGCATAAAAATAGATTTTAAACAGCGTTTGACATGCTTCGAAGTACGGTAATGGAATATTTTGCATTTTTTTTGTCACGAAACGCGCCGGGCGCGTCACCCTTCTTTACCCTTCGGATAGAGTCTTGAACGCACGAACAAAACGCCGCTATTTGGATATAACTATGGATTATTTGGAACCAAACCAACATTTGTTATTGAAGTAGAAGTCCTGGGAGTGCATTCTGATGAAGAACAGCAAAAGTAATCCAATTTTTCTAATAGTAAATCTGAGTTTGGTGAGTACCACACTTGGTGGGTGTCAAAATAGCTAGCCTGTGATGGCCTGGCTATCTACTCAGAATATTGCAAAATGTGCTTTCACCGAAAAGCTATTTTAAATAGAGGAGTTCTGTATCTATAATTCTTAAAATAATTGTTAAAGGAGTTCTGTATCTATAATTCTTAAAATAATTGTTATGTTTTTTCTGAACGTTTATCGTGAGTAATTTAGTAAATTCACTGGAAGTGTTCGGTGGGAATGCTAGTCACATGCTAGTCACATGCTAATGTAAAAAGCTGGTTTTTGATATAAATATGAACTTGATTGAACAAAACATGCATGTATTGTATAACATAATGTCCTAGGAGTGTCATCTGATGAAGATCATGAAAGGTTAGTGCTGCATTTAAGCTGTGGTTTTGGTTTATGTGACATTATATGCTAGCTTGAAAAATGGGTGTCTGATTATTTCTGGCTGGGTACTCTGCTGACATAATCTAATGTTTTGCTTTCGTTGTAAAGCCTTTTTGAAATCGGACAGTGTGGTTAGATTAACAAGAGTCTTGTCTTTAAAATGGTGTAAAATAGTCATATGTTTGAGAAATTGAAATAATAGCATTTCTAAGGTATTTGAATATCGCGCCACGGGATTCCACTGGCTGTTGAGTAGGTGGGACGTAAGCGTCCCACTGGCCCAGAGAGGTTAATCACTGCCACACTCCTGAAAACAATTATAGATGTGCAAATTATGTTCTTACCTGCTGGCCCACTCCATAGCACCTTAACTTCTTCCCTCAGGGCTCTGTTTTCCTGCTGGACTCTGCATTTCTGCCCGGTCTTCCTTCAGTGATTTGTTTTCTTGCTGGAGTTTTGGGATTTCTTCCCAGAAAAATGTAAACTAAATTTAAAAGGTTAAAAGTTAACCTTGTGGAAAATTACAAGTTACTTCTTAGTTGTATGGATTTTTTCATTAATAATGCTTCACTTCTTTCCCAGGTGCTGTCTGGTGGCTAACACACGATGGCTAAATTATTTATTTTGTTCTTTTTTCTGAGGCTGAGTGGTGGCCAACAACAGATGTCATCTTTGATCCATACTGCATATGGTTCGTTCTTTTGATCCAGGACCTGAACTACGGCATACTTCATGATCTAAAGGCAGGAGAGAAAGAGTGAGAACTAAGCATAAACTAAGCATAAAGAGCACTTACAATTCAAAAATAATAATTTACACTACAATCACACAATACGCAGTGAAGATATTTAGCTTGTGAGAAGCGAACAGAAACAAACAGGGCTAGGCCATGTCTATAAGTGGTTCAATGGAGAGAACAAACTAATGATTCATTGTTTGTGATTCATAATGACACGGGCTATGTCATTGCATGAGAGAGAGAGATAATGAGCAGATGGGCTTCTGCATTTTTCATCATGTTTTTACAAAAATATAGAGTTAGAGTTAGATATACATGGCTTTCTCCGCAAGGACATATGCAGGATACTACCCCCCACAACATAACCTTCACTCCAAATCAAAATTCCAAACCTACAACCTGATTTTGGACAAAGTTACCTGGAAGGATTCCTACTACGATAAATGTTTATTTCCAAGGTCTATACAGCAAATGCACTGGCAAACCAACGACCAGCAAAAAAAGCACAATAAACCTGAAAACACCATCCAACCTAGAACTGAGTGAGTAAAGTTTAGTCTGAAGCTACTTTTAAAGCCAATAAGAAAAATAAATTACAGTGATACATTTTACTTTATAAGGACTGAATGGCTACCAAGCTTGCTAGGACAGAACAGATCTGGCTGCAACTTCAATTAGCACGGAGGTGTGAAGTGAGAGGTGTCAAAGCCCTTGAGCCCAACAATGGCAGAGCAGTTTCACAGCCTCCCCCACCCAAATGCAGAGGCCTTTGAAGCCCGCTCCATCTGTGCAGAGGTCATTACGATACAGTACCCCTTGGTTTCATCTCTATTTTGAACTGATATGCAGCCACGCCACTTAAATTGTAATTTACTTCAATAAGAAACAATATTGTTGCTTTGATCACATCAGAAGATATCCTCCTCGCAATCTCCAAAATACAAATACAACTTTGTTTGGATGTCATAAATGACCATTCACCGAAACTGAAGAGATATAGTTAACGACCTCATTTTCCATGTGGAAAAAAACGTTGGACAGAGACTTGCTAGCTACGTTTGATAGCTAGCTGGGATTTTCTACAAGGGATCTGCATCCGTAAAAAAGTTCTCCCAAGTGGGTGTGACACCTACTCCCGTTGCCTGCTATACTGCTGCTTGGATTCCACCTGGCGATCTGTTCACCGTCTGCCCTGGCCTGTCTCCCCCTGTCTGTTACAGGTACCCCCGCCACACTCCCCCCTCTCTCCCAAGGTTTTGCTCGCCTCCAGCACAAACGCACTATTGGGACGAGTGACTTTGAACTTACAATGGCTTACAAAAGTCGCTATATTTTTTTATTGTGCTTTATGCTATTTTGCCTCATGGCTCCTGCATGCTTTCTTGACTATGAACTTGCTTGTTTACCCGACCGTGGGACAGACTATGTTTGTTCCCACATTTGGGACTCTTACTCTATTGGTTACATGGACTCTTGGCATCCAATCCTATTCTAACCACCGCTTGCCGGCTTTGTATTCATGTCACCTGATGAAATTGCTGTACAAAATGATTTTGTTGCCATCTGATGCACATTCAAATGCCATAAGAAATCAACACTGCAGAGCTTTCCCTGTCCTCTGCCGTGGCCTGATTCTATTACTGCTGATGTTATCTGGAAATGTGCATGTACACCCTGGCCCATCTACTGTTGCTAGCCCCAATCCTGTCTTGTGCTCTGATATCTGCTTCACTAATTTCTGCTCTCGTAAAAGCCGGGGTTTCTGCATGTTAACACTAGAAGCTTATTACCTACAATTGATCAATTGAAAGTGTGGGTTCACAGCTCCAATCCAGATGTGTTGGTCATTATTGAGATGTGGTTAAGAAAGAGTGTTTTGAACACTGATGTTGTCACGTTCTGACCAGTAAAGGGGTCATTTGTTATTGTAGTTTGGTCAGGACGTGGCAGGGGGGTATTTGTTTTATGTGGTTCGGGGTGTGTGTTTATGTAGAGGGGTGTTTGCTTAGAGTTTCCGGGGTTTTGGTCTATGTTCTATGTTAGTGTATTTGTATGTCTGATCTAGGGTGTTTAGTTCTATGTTTAGTTCATTGGAATTGGGCCTTCAATTGGAGGCAGCTGTTTCTCGTTGCCTCTGATTGAAGGTCCTATATATAGGGGTGTGTTTGTTATGGTATTGTGGGAGGTTGTTTGTGCACTGCTATGTTTAGCCTGCATTACTGTTTAGCTGTCGTTCGTGGTTTTGGTTTGTTGTTTTTGTATAGTGTGCGTCATAAAATAAAGATGAGCATTCACGTACCCGCTGCATTTTGGTCCACTTCCTACGACGGCTGTTACAGAACTTCCCACCACAAACGGACCAAGCAGCGGGGAAAGGAGCAGCAGGTGGACTATCGGGAGTTTTGGACTTGGGAGGAGATATTAGCCGGATAGGGACCATGGAGAGAGGCTGAAGAGGACCGGGAACGCTACAGGGGAACACGGCTGACAAGGAAGCCGGAGAGGCAGCCGCAATAAATTTCTTTGGGGGGGGGGGGGCACATGGGTAGTTTGGCTGGGCCAAGGGTAAGCCCTAAGCCAACTCCCCGTGCTTATTATGGGGAGCGTGTGGTGAAGAGAGCGCCGGTGTATGCGGAAGTGCGCACGATCTCGCCCATGCGCACGCACAGTCCGGTGCGAGTGATCCCAGCCCCTCGCAAGTGCCGTGCTAGAGTGGGCATCCAGCCTGTTAAGGAGGATGCCTGCGCAGCGCATCTGGCCACCAGTGCGCCTCCTAGGCCCAGGCTATCCTACGCTTGCTCTACGCACGGCAACCATCAGGCCTCTGCACAGCCCAATTCGCCCTGTGCCAGCACTCCGCTCATATAGGGCTACTATGACCATTCAGCCCGGATGGGTTGTGCAGGAGGTGCGCTCCAGACCTCCAGTGCTTACCCATGGTCCAGTGTATCCTGTTCCCGCTCCACGCACTAGCCCTGAGGTGCGTGTTTCCAGTCTGGCACATCCACAGTCAGCACCACGCACCAGGCTTCCAGTGCGTCAGCCCAGTCCAACTCGTCCTGTTCCTGCTCCTCGCACTAGCCTTGAGGTGCATGTATCTAGTCTGGCATCTCCAATACCTGCCCCACGCACCAGGCCTCCAGTGCGTCAGCCCAGTCCAACTCGTCCTGTTCCTGCTCCTCGTACTAGCCTTGGGGTGCGTGTCTCCAGTCTGGTACCTCCACTACCAGCCCCACGCATCAGGCTTTCAGTGCGCAGTCCCTGTCCAGAGCTTCCAAAGACAATACCCCGTCCAGAGCTTCCGACGACAGTACCCCGTCCAGAGCTTCCAACGACAGTACCCCGTCCAGAGCTTCCAACGACAGTACCCCGTCCAGAGCTTCCAACGACAGTACCCCGTCCAGAGCTTCCGACGACAGTACCCCGTCCAGAGCTTCCAACGACAGTGCCCCGTCCAGAGTGTCCGGAAACAGTGCCCCATCCAGAGTGTCCGACGACAGTGCCCCGTCTAGAGATGGCCCAAAGTCCGGAACAAAGAGAGACGGCCCACAGTCCGGAACCGAGTGAAACGGCCCACAGTCCGGAACCGAGTGAGACGGCCCACAGTCCGGAATCGGCGCAGCCAGAGTCGCCCTACAGTCCAGAGCTCCCAGAGTCGCCCTACAGTCCGGAGCTCCCAGAATCGTCCGTCTGCCCGAGGTCTACAGCGAAGTGCTTCAGCCCGAGGTCCGGACAGGTTAGGTGGGGGACTAAGGCCAGAGCCTGAGCCACCTCCACAGTAGGAGGATTGGGGTGTAGCACAAGAACCAATGGTGGCCACCCTCCCTTCCCTCCCTTTAGTTGGGATTATTTGTTCATTTTTTTTGGCGGGGGGGTATTTTTTGTTTTGTGTGAGGTGCATCCGGGATCTGCATCCGGGGGGGGGGGGGGGGGGGGTACTGTTACGTTCTGACAAGTAGAGGGGTCATTTGTTAATGTAGTTTGGTCAGGACGTAGCAGGGGGATATTTGTTTTATGTGGTTCGGGGTGTGTGTTTATGTAGAGGGGTGTTTGTTTAGAGTTTCCGGGGTTTTGGTCTATGTTCTATGTTAGTGTATTTCTATGTCTGATCTAGGGTGTTTAGTTCTATGTTTAGTTCATTGGGATTGGGCCTTCAATTGGAGAAGGCTGTTTTTCGTTGCCTCTGATTGAAGGTCCTATATATAGGGGTGTGTTTGTTATGGGTATTATGGGAGGTTGTTTGTGCACTGCTATGTTTAGCCTGCGTTACTGTTTAGCTGTCGTTCATTTTTTCATTTAGTTGTTTTTGTATAGTGTGCGTCATAAAATAAAGATGAGCATTCACGTACCCGCTGCATTTTGGTCCACTTCCTACGACGGCCGTTACAGATGTTAACCTTTTTTGTCAAGACAGATCTTCCAAAGTTGGTGGAGTGGCAATCTTTACCAAGGAACACCTTCAGTGCTCGGTTGTCTCCACCAAGTCTGTCCCCAAACAATTTGATTTGCTGGTTTTAAGCATCAAACTTTCAAATAGCTCTTTGTTGACTGTTGTTGGGTGTTATCATCCACCATCAGCACCGGCCTGTACCCTAAATGCACTAAGCTCTCTCCTGGGCCATTACCCTAGGTCTAGGTTTGTCCTACTAGACTGTGACATGCTTAAACCACCTGACCAAGTCCTAAAGCAATGGGACTCCCTAAATATTTCTCAGATTATTACCAATCCCACAAGGTATGACTCCAAACACCCAGAAAAAGCTACTCCTTGATGTTATCCTAACAAATAATCCTGATAGGTATCAGTCTGGTGTTTTCTGTAATGACCTTAGTGATCACTGTTTTACAGCCTGTATTCGTAATGACTGCTCAGTGAAACGACCTGTCCTGATTTGTCATAGACACATGCTAAAAAACATTAATGAGCAAGCCTTCCTTCATGACCTGGCCTCTGTAAATTGGTATAGAATCAGCTTGATCCCAGCTGTCGAAGCAGCTTTGACCTTCTTTTTGATATTTTCAGTGGTATTGCTAACAAATACGCCCCCATAAGGAAAATGAGAATTAAAAACAGGTTCAGCCCCTGGTTCGACCGTGATCTGGCAGAGTTACTCCTCCTCATGAATTCCATTTGACGAAAGCCTCGGCACATGGATACTCAGGGTGACTGGCTCTCGTTCAGGAAATTGAGAAATACATGAACTCAGGCTATCCGGAAGGCCAAAGCTAGTTACTTTCTGGAGCAGTTCTCTCTCTATGGGTCTAACCCCAAGAAGTTTTGGAAAACAGTTAAAGACCTGGAATAAACCCTCCTCCTCACAGCTGCCCATGTCCCTTAATGTTGATGATGTGGTTGTTATTGACAAGGAGTACATGGCAGAGCTCTTTAATCACCACTTCATTAAGTCAGGATTCCTATTTGACTCAGCCATGCCTCCTTGCCCGTCCAACATTTCCTCATCTCCCACCCCTTCTAATGCGACTAACCCCGATGCGCCACCCTCTTTTCCCCTGCCGCGCTGCGAAAACGTTTCTCCCTGCAGGCGGTCACTGAGTCCAAGGTGCTAAAGGAGCTCCTTAAACTTGACCCCTCAAAAAACATCTGGGTCAGATGGTTTAGACCCTTTCTTCTTTAACTTTGCAGTTCCTATCATCGCCAAGCCTATCTCTGACCATTTTAACCTCTCTAGGGTAGGGGGCAGTATTTGCACGGCCGGATAAAAAACGTACCCGATTTAATCTGGTTATTACTACTGCCCAGAAACTAGAATATGCATATAATTGTTTGATTTGGATAGAAAACACCCTAAAGTTTCTAAAACTGTTTGAATGGTGTCTGTGAGTATAACAGAACTCATATGGCAGGCAAAAACCTGAGAAGATTCCTTACAGGAAGTGCCCTCTCTGACCATTTCTTGGCCTTCTATACTCTCTTTATTGAAAACTGAGGATCTCTGCTGTAACGTGACACTTCCTACGGCTCCCATAGGCTCTCAGAAGGCGGCAGAACGTTGAATGATGACTTTGCAGGCCATGGCTGAAAAACAGTAGTGCATTTGGTAAGTGGTCGATCTGAGAAGAATGAGACTGGCGCGTGCGTGCACGAGAAGAGTCCATTTTAGATTTTTAGTCTGGGTGTCTGATTATTTCTCGCTGGGTACTCTGCTGACATAATCTAATGTTTTTCTTTCGTTGTAAAGCCTTTTTGAAATCGGACAGTGTGGTTAGAACCTCTTACATCTAGACGTTCCGCTAGCGGAACACCTGCTCCAATATCCAATGATGGGTGTGGCGCGAAATACAAAGTCCTCGAAAATCCGAAAACTTCCATTTTTCAAACATATGACTATTTTACACCATTTTAAAGACAAGACTCTCCTTTATCTAACCACACTGTCCGATTTCAAAAAGGCTTTACAGCGAAAGCAAAACATTAGATTATGTTTTGCAGAGTACCCAGCCAGAAATAATCAGACACCCTTTTTCAAGCTAGCATATAATGTCACAAAAAACAAAACCACAGCTTAAATGCAGCACTAACCTTTGATGATCTTCATCAGATGACACTCCTAGGACATTATGTTATACAATACATGCATGTTCTGTTCAATCAAGTTCATATTTATATCAAAAAACAGCTTTTTACATTAGCATGTGACGTTCAGAACTAGCATACCCACCGAAACCTCCGGTGAATTTACTAAATTACTCACGATAAACGTTCACAAAAAACATAACAATTATATTAAGAATTATAGATACAGAACTCCTTTATGCAATCGCTATGTCCGATTTTAAAATAGCTTTTCGGTGAAAGCACATTTTGCAATATTCTGAGTAGATAGCTCGCCATCACAGGCTAGCTATTTTGACACCCACCAAGTTTGGCCCTCACCAAACTCAGATTTACTATAAGAAAAATTGGATTACCTTTGCTGTTCTTCGTCAGAATGCACTCCCAGGACTTCTACTTCAATAACAAATGTTGGTTTGGTTCCAAATAATCCATAGTTATATCCAAATAGCGGCGTTTTGTTGTGCGTTCAAGACACTATCCGAAGGGTGACGAAGGGTGACGCGCCCGGCGCGTTTCGTGACAAAAATTTTTCCATTACCGTACTTCGAAGCATGTCAAACGCTGTTTAAAATTATTTTTATGCGATTTTTCTCGTAAAAAAAGCGATAATATTCCGACCGGGAGTCGTTGTTTTCGTTCAGACTGAAAATAAAAACATGGAGTCTTCTCGTGCACGCGCCCCCAGTCTCATTGTTCTCAGATCGACCACCATCCAAATGCGCTACTGTTTTTCAGCCATGGCCTGCAAAGTCATCATTCAACATTCTGCCGCCTTCTGAGAGCCTATGGGAGCCGTAGGAAGTGTCACGTTACAGCAGAGATCCTCAGTTTTCAATAAAGAGAGTGCAGAAGGCCAAGAAATGGTCAGAGAGGGCACTTCCTGTAAGGAATCTTCTCAGGTTTTGGCCTGCCAAATGAGTTCTGTTATACTCACAGACACCATTCAAACAGTTTTAGAAACTTTGGAGAGTTTTCTATCCAAAGCTAATAATTATATGCATACTCTAGTTTCTGGGCAGGAGTAATAATCAGATTAAATCGGGTACGTTTTTTTATCCGTCCGTGAAAATACTGCCCCCTATCCATAACAAGTTAACGAGAGTCTTGTCTTTAAAATGGTGTAAAATAGTCATATGTTTTAGAAATTCAAGTAATAGCATTTCTAAGGTATTTGAATATCGCGCCACGGGATTCCACTGGCTGTTGAGTAGGTGGGGCGATTTCGTCCCACATACCCGAGAGAGGTTAACCTGTCTCTCCTATCTGGGTAGGTTCCCATTACTTGGAAGGCAGCCATGGTGCGTCCTTTATTTAAAGGGGGAGATCAAGCTGATCCTAACTGTTATATGCCAATTTCTATTGTGCCCTGTTTATCAAAAGTGTTGGAAAACACTTAGGGTCAATAATCAACTGACTGGCTTTCTTAACTTCTATGGGCTAGGTGGGACGTTTGCGTCCCACCCTAGTCAACAGCCAGTGGAATCGCGTGGCGCGAAATACAAATACCTCAAAAATGCTATAACTTCAATTTCTAAAACATATGACTATTTTACACCATTGTAAAGACAAGACTCTCGTTAATCTAACCACATTGTCCAATTTCAAAAAGGCTTTACAGCGAAAGAAAAACATTAGATTATGTCAGGAGAGTACCCTGCCAAAAATAATCACACAGCCATTTTCAAAGCAAGCATATATGTCACAAAAACCAAAACCACAGCTAAATGCAGCGCTAACCTTTGATGATCTTCATCAGATGACACTCCTAGGACATTATGTTATACAATACATGCATGTTTTGTTCAATGAAGTTCATATTTATATCAAAAACCAGCTTTTTACATTAACATGTGATGTTCAGAACTAGCATACCCACCGAAAACTTCCGGTGAATTTACTAAATTACTCATGATAAACGTTGACAAAATACATAACAATTATTTTAAGAATTATAGATACAGAACACCTTTATGCAAACGCTATGTCAGATTTTAAAATAGCTTTTCGGCGAAAGCACATTTTGCAATATTCTGAGTACATAGCTCGGCCATCACAGGCTAGCTAATTTGACACCCACCAAGTTTGAATTACTATTAGAAAAATTAGATTACCTTTGCTGTTCTTCGTTAGAATGCACTCCCAGGACTTCTACTTCAACAACAAATGTTGTTTTGGTTACAAATAATCCATAGTTATATCCAAATACCTCCATTTTGTTCATGCGTTCAGGTCACTATCCGAAGAGTAACGCGCGAGCGCATTTCTTGACAAAAAATGTCAAAATATTCCATTACCGTACTTAGAAGCATGTCAAACACTGTTGATAATCAATTTTTATGCTATTTTTCTCATAAAATAGCGATAATATTCCAACCGGGCAACGTTGTATTCATTCAAAGGCAAAAAAAAAAATTGAGAAGTCTCGTGAATGCGCATCTCAGTCTCACAGTCTCACTGTCCCCAGGCTGACCACTTACAAACTCTACTGCTGTATTTTGCCCAGAGACAGCAGACACCCCATTCCACTTTCTGGCGGCTTTAGAGAAAGTGGCACGTTACAGCACAGATGCTGTATTTTCGATAAAGATGCAACAGAAGGACAACAAATTGTCAGACAGGGCACTTCCTGTATGGAATCTAATCAGGTTGTGGCCTGCCATGTGAGTTCTGTTATACTCACAGACACCATTCAAACAGTTTTAGAAACTTTAGAGGGTTTTCTATCCAAATCTACTAATTATATGCATATTCTCGTTTCTGGGCAAGAGTAGTAACCAGTTTAAATCGGGTACGTTTTTTATCCGGCCATGAAATACTGCCCCCTAGCCCCAACAGGTTAATGTCAATAGTATTTTCTCTGATATGCAATCTGGTTTACGCTCAGGTTATGGATGTGTCACTGCAACCTTAAAAGTCCTAAATGATGTCACCATTGCCCTTGATTCTAAGAAATATTTTTATTGACTTGGCCAAAGCTTTTAATACGGTAGACCATTCCATTGTTGTGGACCGGCTTAGGAGTATTGGTGTATCTCATGGGTCTTTGGCCTGATTTGCTAACTACCTCTCTCAAAGAGTGCAGTGTATACATTCAGAAGATCTGCTGTCTCAGCCACTGCCTGTCAACAAGGGAGTACCCCAAGGCTTGATACTAGGCCCCACACTCTTCTCAATTTACATCAACAACATTGCTCAGGCAGTAGGAAGCTCTGTCATCCATTTATATGCAAATGATACAGTCTTATACTCAGCTGGCCCCTCCCCGGATGTTGTGTTAAATGCTCTACAACAAAGCTTTCTTAGTATCCAACAAGCTTTCTCTACCGTTAACCTTGTTCTGAACACCTCCAAAACAAAGGTAATGTGGTTTGGTAAGAAGAATGCCCCTCTCATCCACCGGTGTGATTACTACCTCTGAGGGTTTAGATCTTGAGGTAGTCACCTCATACAATTACTTGTGAGTATGGCTAGGTGGTACACTGCCTTTCTCTCAGCACATATCAAAGCTGCAGGCTAAGTTTAAATCTAGACTTGGTTTCCTCTATTGTTTCACCCCAGCTGCCAAACTAATCCTGATTCAGATGACAATCCTACCCATGCTAGATTATAGAGACGTAATTTATAGGTAAGGCAGGGAAGGTTGCTCTCGAGTGGCTAGATGATCTTTACCATTCGGTCATCAGATTTGCCACCAATGCTCCTTATAGGACACATCACTGCACATCACTGTATACCCGTTGCAAGAACCACTGGTTGATGCTTATTTATAAAACCTTCTTAGGCCTCACTCCCCCATATCTGAGATACCTACTGCAGCACTCATCCTTCACATACAGTACAACACCCGTTCTGCCAGTCACATTCTGTTAAAGGTTCCCAAAGCACACACATCCCTCGGTCGCTCCACTTTTCAGTTCGCTGCAGCTAGCGACTGGAATGAGCTGCAAAAAACACTCAAACTGGACAGCTTTATCTCCATCTCTTCATTCAAAGACTCAATTATGGACACTCTTACTGACATTTGTGGCTGCTTCGCGTGTTGTATTGTTATCTCTACATTCTTGCCCGTTGTGCTGTTGTCTGTGCCCAATCATGTTTGTACCATGTTTTGTGCTGCTACCATGTTGTGCTGCTGCCATGTTGTGTTGCTATCATGTTGTCATGTTGGGTTGCTACCATGCTGTGTTGCTGCTGTTGTCTTAGGTCTCTCTTTATGCAGTGTTGTGGTGTTTCTTTTGTGGTGATGTGTTTTTTGTCCTATATTTATTTATTTATTAATCCGAGCCCCCTTCCCCGCAAGAGGTCTTTTGCCTTTTGGTAGGCCATCATTGTAAATAAGAATTTGTTCTCAACTGACTTGCCTAGTTAAATGTTAAATAAAATAAAATAAAAATAAAAAAAAATATATATATATATATATATATATATATATATATATATATATATATATTTTTAAATAAGTTTAGACATTAATTTACTAGCACCCTCTTGTATAACATAACGTTACCAGTACCGACATAATTTCGTAACAGCCAAGTTAATGTTGTTAGCTGGCATCTAATGGTATCCCCTTATGAAAAAAGATTGCAGATAGAGTGCAGTATAACTGCAGTATGTGGCAAATACTGCATCCAAAATAACATTGTTTTTTTACTGCAGTAATTATACTGTGTAATTGCAGTTAGAGTGCAGTATAACTGCAGTTCAATTGCAGTACACTGCAGTTATTCTGCAATTTCTGTGTCCAAAATACCACAGTTGACTACAGTTACTGCACTTTTACGGCAATCTTTTTTCGTAAGGGGCAAGCTAGCTATGTAAGTCAGCTTGCAAGGACAAAAGCAGATAATAAGCTAGCCAACTAACAACACAAGCTGCTAGCTAGCAAGCTAACATACTGCTGCACTAATGTTAGCAAACCATCTAATGTTAGCAAACTAGCTAGCTAACTAATTCTGCTAGCAAGGACAAAAGAGCACCGACATAATTTAGCAAACTTAGTAAATTTGGTAGACATGCCAATGTTACCTAAGTTAGTAGTTCGAGTTTACCCTCCATTATTTGTGGTCACAGTTCAAAAGGCTGAAATCAGCCCAATTAAATGGCTATGGGTTCCTAAAGTTTAGCAGTGCAGGCTATTCATTGAAATTCACATTACAAGTTGCAACATTGGCTGTGGCTTCGATTTAAACATAGTTTGAAGCAATAAACAGGCCATGGAAATAAATGTACATTGGAATGTAGGCTGTGTATTACTGGCCTTAATACAATAGACTAGAACTGGCTTCATTACCACAGATAATTTCACCCTTAATGACAGTGATCAACACTTTGTTTGAAGCAGTTTAGAGAGTGGTGTCTCTTTAACAAAGCAACTGGAACAGTTATATAGCCTAGTATATAAAATGAATGACAAAAATGTTGGCTGTTAATGGCTATAAACTGTAAATTATTAGGTCTATCACTTTTGTGTCATCCTCAATAATTGTTTATGCATTGTATCCTTGTGTGTGGTTATTTTGCTTTTTAAAAATAAATCACATTTTAAATCATAAAAATGTGTAGGCTAAGATTTACAGATCGCAACAAAAACAGCTTGCAGCCTCTGGCTGGCTGTGATTAGCTGGAAGTTGGCAGGCCGAATTTGAGATTAGAGAAATTCCTGGCTATCGTCTTTCAAATGAACTCAAATCAAATCAAATCTAATTTGGCACGTGCGCCGAATACAACGAATACAACCTTACCGTGAAATGCTTACTTACAAGCACTTAACCAACAATGCAATTTTAAGAAAAAAGAGTTAAGAACATGTTTACTAAATAAACTAAAGTAAAAAAAAAAAAAAAAAAGGTACACAATAAAATAACAAAAATGAGGCTATATACAAGGGGGTACCGGTACCGAGTCAATGTGTGGGGGTACAGGTTAGTCGAGGTAATTTGTACATGTAGGTAGGGATAAAGTGACTATACATAGATAATATGAGTGAGTAGCAGCAGTGTAAAAACAAAGGGTCAGGATGGCTTGCCTACGGCGTATAGCTGTCATCTGAGTGGAGGCTAAATGCCAGAGATACAAAAACGGCCTGCAGAGGGTTTGTAGCGGTCCTCTGAATGGGGGCTACCCACCAGAGATGCAAATCACATCTTGAGCGGCAAACTCCACTCTCCCGCTGGCAGTAAGAATTTATAGCCTTTGGTGTAGCGAGTGGGGGGACATTTTTTGCTGTCTGGGTTGTAGCTAATTATTTAGCAATCTCGGATAGACAGTGCATGGTAACATAGCTCCCGTGAACCTGTAAACCATTTTGAAAAGCCTGCCTTCGAGGGTGAGAATGTCTTGGCAGATAGGAACATAGGTGAGACATATCTACTCACTGCTAGCGTGATCGAGGAATTGGCAAAACACAAAGGCCACAGTATCTGCTACAAAACATGACATTTTCAGATCAGACAGTAAGCTCAACCAATGACGTCATTGGTTGATCTCTCCCGGGTTGAAATTCTAAAATACCACTATAGTGTATAATTATGTCTGAAACACGCTCTCATAACGATGTAGGAAGACTGGAAAAACACCACAAATAGTGTCTAGTGGTTCCCTTTAAGTTCTTGAGTTGGTTCCCTTTAAGTTCTTGAGTTCTCTATCAAAAAATCAACCATGTGAGAGGTGATTTTATAATCTCAATACATGGATAGCTTTAAAAGCACAAAGCACTAAGGGGAAATGTTGTGTGACTGAAGAACTGCTGTTCAGGGGACTTGAAATGTTACTCAGTGCAGATAATAAAACCCAAATTTGGCTTTGGATCATTAAAACCAGGGCCTATGAGGTTTCCCTAGCCTCGGGCTCCAGCATTCAAGGAGAGGTTCTTCATTAATCTGCGAAGTATAGATTTAGAAAATTCCAAGAATATGGATCCCAAGAATACCGCGTCTGGCTCGCGAGACTAAGTTTTCATAAACTGTGCTGCTCTACCACCAGTGGTTTATGGTCATGGAGCTGTTACCCTGCCCTAGGTAGACGACTATTACTGGTCAGTCCTGTTTTCTTATCTGTAACAGTGGTGGCTTGGTGAACTGTGCTCAGGTGATGATGAGTAACCTTGGTGATCTGTAAACTGCTGTTAACTCCCAGAGCAAACATGTAGACTTTAGCTCAGTAGGCTAATATAGTCTTCTGGCTCATATTTGACTTGGGTTCAATACCAGGTTGGTTAAAAATCCATACTCAAACCAGCCAAAGAGTGAGACAGCCTCTGGTTGGAGTGTACAGGCACTGTTTATGAGAGCTTGGCTTATATCAGTGTTTCTTAATCCTGGTCCTGGAGATGCAAAGGGGTGCACATTTTGAGGTGTGTAGTGCTGGGGCAAAAACAAAAATGTGCAACCATTTGTGTCTTCAGGACTAGGATTAAGAACCCCAGGTTTATACAATAAAACAACATGTGTAGTAAACCTAAGTTATCACCTGCTGTCTGTCATTTCTCCACAGTAAGATAATCAGTTCACCAACCAATATCACAGCAAGTTGGTGGCTCCTTAATTGGTGAGAACGGGCTTGTGGTAATGGCTGAAGCGGAATAGGTGGAAATATGGTTTCCATGTGATTGATACCATTCCATTTACTCCATTCCGGCCATTATTATGAGCCGTCCTCCCCTCATCAGACTCCTGTGTTCTATACAATTGAAGTCGGAGGTTTACATACACCTTAGCCAAATACATGTAAACTCAGTTTTTCACAATTCCTGACATTTAATCCTAGTAAAAATTCCCTGTCTTAGGTCTGTTAGGGTCACCACTTTATTTTAAGAATGTGAAATGTCAGAATAATAGCAGAGAGAATGATTTATTTCAGATTTTAATTGAACCGGTAGCCGAAAGGTCCCTGGTTTGGGTCCCTGTGTCGACTGGGTGGGGGATCTGTTGATGTGCCCTGTGGGTCGCTCTGGATGGGAGCATTTGTTAAATGACTGGAATGTAGTGTAAATGTTGATGGCTTCACTACAGGTGGAATCTATGTTTTCAAATCAAATAAAAATATAATAATAAAAATCACAGTAAAAAAAGTGAGCACCCTTGGGGTTGAGGATGGATAGAGTGAAAGATTTGGGATAAGGAAAATTGAGAAATATCAGCACATCCAAGTAGTGTATGCCCAGCTGTTAATGTTGACCAGGAGCACATTGCACCCTGTCCCTGACCTCTGAAGTTGAAATATGAAATACATGACAGAATAACCCTCTTTGTGGACTCACATGCATAAAAAACACAGACACAGATGCTCAAACGCACACACATGAATGTAGTAAACACATGCAGACATGCACCCTGTCTGGTATTCTTTCTGAATGTACAGTAAGCTGACCTCTGTGCACGGTATTCTTATTCTTATTTAGGCTAACAAGAACCACGTCTGTGCTCAGCTCATGTATCTGACATGAACGTTACGACAGCAGTTTTCAACCATTTTAATTAGTGTACTTGTGTCAGCGAGAACGATACTGTTATTCCACTTAATTATTTTTTCTTAATTCCAAAAATGGCTGATGCAAGAACATACATTTTCTTTAGGAAATGTACCTTTCTCTAGTTCGTTTTGGAGATGACAGTATCTTTAGTAGATACTGTTATATCTACAGTAGCTTAGCTGTAGAAGACCGCCCGTCTGCACGGTTTTACATTGTACATCACTCAGACTTTTAATGACGTGCCACTCATTCTGACAACCCATTCATACGTAAAGCAGTACACTGGCGTTAACCATATCAACATAAAGTACGACGTACAGCACCATACAAAGATACAGTATATAGGCTACAGTCTAGCTATGTGAATCCAGGGAAGAGAGTCAAAATCCAAATAACATTTTATTGGTCACATACACATGGTTAGCAGATGTTATTGCGAATGTAGCAAAATGCTTGTGCTTACAGTGCAGCAATATCTAACAAGTAATATCTAACAATTCCCAACAAATAGCTAATACACACAAATCTAAGTAAAGGAATGGAATAAGAATATATAAATATATGGATGAGCACTGCCAGAGTGCATAGGCTAAGATGCAATAAATAGTATAGAATACAGTATATACATATGAGATAAGTAATGCAAAATATGTAAACATTATTAAATTGGAATTATTAAAGTGACTAGTGTTCCATTTATTAAAGTGGCCAATGATTTCAAGTCTATATGTAGGCTGCAGCCTCTCTGTGCCAGTGATGGCTGTTTAACAGTCTGATGGTCTTGAGATAGAAACTGTTTTTCAGTCTCTCGGTCCCAGCTTTGATGCATCTATACTGACCTCACCTTCTGGATGGTAGCGGGGTGAACAGGCAGTGGCTCGGGTGATCTTTTTGGCCTTCCTGTGACATCGGGTTCTGTAGGTGTCCTGGAGGGCAGGTAGTTTGCTCCCGGTGATGAATTGTGCAGACCGCACCACCCTCTGGAGAGCCCTGCGGTTGTGGACGGTGCGGTTGCCGTACCAGGCGGTGAAACAGCCCGACAGGATGCTCTCAATTGTGTATCTGTAAAAGTTTGTGAGGGTTTAAGGTGACAAGACAAATTTCTTCAGCCTCCTGAGGTTGAAGAGGCGCTGTTGCACCTTCTTAACCACACTGTCTGTGTAGGTGGACCATTTCAGTTTATCAGTGATGTGTACACAGAGGAACTTAAAACTTTCCACCTTCTCCGCTGCTGTCCCGTCGATGTGGATAGGGGGGGTTCTCCCTCTGCTGTTTCCTAAAGTCCACGATCATCTCCTTTGTTTTGTTGACGTTGAGTGAGAGGTTATTTTCCTGACACCACACTCCGAGAGCCCTCACTTCCTCCCTGTAGGGTGTCTTGGCGTTGTTGGTAATCAAGCCTACTACTGTTGTGTCATCTGCAAACTTGATGAATGAGTTGGAGGTGTGCATGGCCACGCAGTGATGGGTGAAAAGGGAGTACAGGAGGGGCCCCTGTGTTGACGATCAGCAAAGTGGAGATGTGGTTTCCTACCTTCACCACCTGGGGGCGGCCCATCAGGAAGTCCAGGACCCAATTGCACAGGGCGGGGTTGAGACCCAGGGCCTCAAGCTTAATGATGAGCTTGTAGGGTACTATGATGTTGAATGCTGAGCTATAGTCAATGAACAGCATTCTTACATAGGTATTCCTCTTGTCCAGATGGGATAGGGCAGTGTGCAGTGTGATGGCGATTGCATCGTCTGTGGACCAATTGGAGCAGTAAGCAAATTGAAGTGGGTCTAGGGTGACAGGTAAGGTGGAGGTGATATGATCCTTGACTAGTCTCTCAAAGCACTTCATGATGACAGAAGTGAGTGCTATGGGGCAATAGTCATTTCGTTCAGTTACCTTTGCATTCTTGGGTACAGGAACAATGGTGGCCATCTTGAAGCATGTGGGGACAGCAGACTGGGATAGGGAGAGACCAGCCAGCTGGTCTGCACATGCTCTGAGGGATGCCATCTGGGCCGGCAGCATTGCGAGGGTTTACACGTTTAAACTTCTTACTCACGTCGGCCACAGAGAAGGAGAGCCCTCGGTCCTTGGTAGTTGGCACATCGGTGGCACTGTGTTATCCTCAAAGCAGGCAAAGAAAATGTTTAGGTTGTCTGGCAGCAAGACGTCGGTGTCTGCGACGTGGCTGGTTTTCCTTTTGTAGTCCGTGATTGTCTGTAAACCCTGCCACATACGTCTCGTGTCTGAGCCGTTGAATTGCGACTCCATTTTGTCTCGATATTGCCGTTTTGCCTGTTTCATTGCCTTGCGGAGGGAATGACTACTCTGTTTGTATTTTGCCATATTCCCTGTCACCTTGCCTTGGTTAAATGCGTTGCTTCGTGCTTTCAGTTTTGCGTGAATGCTGCCATCTATCCATGGTTTCTGGTTAGGGTAGGTTTTAATAGTCACAGTGTGTACACCATCTCCTATACACTTCTTGATAAACTCAGTGACTGTCTCGGTGTACATGGTCATATTATACCCAGAAGCTACCCGGAACATATCCCAGTCCGCGTGATCAAAACAACCTTGAAGCGTGGATTCCGATTGCTCAGACCAGCTTTGAATAGTCCTTAGCACGGGTGCTTCCTGTTCGAGTTTCTGCCTATAGGAAGAGAGGAGCAAAATGGAGTTGTGATCAAATTTGCTGGATGGAGGGCGGGAGAGGGCCTTCTATGCATCATGGGAGTTAGAGTAACAATGGTCCAGTATTTTTCCAGCGTGAGTGCTACAGTATATGCAGATACAATTTAGCTAGCCTTTTCCTCAAATTCGCTTTGTTAAATCCCCAGCTACAATAAATGCAGTCTCTTGATATATGGTTTCCAGTTTGCATGAAGTTCCTTGAGGGCCATCGTGGTATCGGATTGAGGGGGGATATTGGGACATTAAAACTATGAAATAACACATATTGAATCAAAAAAGTGTTAAACAAATCAACATATCTTTTAGATTTTTCAAAGTAGCCACCCTTTGCCTTGATGACAGCTTTGCACACACTTGGCAATTCTTTCAACCAGCTTCACCTGGAATGCTTTTCCAACAGTCTTGAATGAGTTCCCACATATGCTGAGCACTGCTTTTCCTTCACTATGCGGTCCAACTCATCCCAAATCATCTCAATTGGGTTGAGGTCAGGTGATTGTGGAGGCCAGGTCATCTGATGCAGCACTCCATCACTCTTTTCCTCTACAGTAGAGGTAACTCTGGGTCTTCCTTTCCTGTGGCGGTCCTCATGAGAGCCAATTTCATCATAGCACTTGATGGTTTTTGCGACTGCACTTGAAGAAACTTTCAAAGTTCTTGGAATTTTCCATATTGACCTTCATGTCTTAAAACCTGTTAGGGATAGGGGGCAGTATTTTCACGTTTGGATGAAAAGCATGCCCAGAGTAAACTGCCTGCTACTCGGACCCAGAGTCGAATATTTGCATTTTATTAGTAGATCTGGATAGAAGACACTCTGAAGTTTCTAAAACTGTTTGAATGATGTCTGTGAGTATAACAGAACTCATATGGCAGGAAAAAACCTGAGAAAAATCCAACCAGGAACTTTCAAAGTTCTTGGAATTTTCCATATTGACCTTCATGTCTTAAAACCTGTTAGGGATAGGGGGCAGTATTTTCACGTTTGGATGAAAAGCATGCCCAGAGTAAACTGCCTGCTACTCGGACCCAGAGTCGAATATTTGCATTTTATTAGTAGATCTGGATAGAAGACACTCTGAAGTTTCTAAAACTGTTTGAATGATGTCTGTGAGTATAACAGAACTCATATGGCAGGCAAAAACCTGAGAAAAATCCAACCAGGAAGTGGGAAATCTGAGGCTTGTAGTTTTTCTTTCTAATCCCTATCGAAACTACAGTGTCTGTGGGGTCACATTGCACTTCCTAAGGCTTCCATTGGCTGTCAACAGCCTTTAGAAACTTGCTTCATGCATCTACTGTTACTGGGCAGAGAATAGGAGCCCAGTCGATCAGTGGACTACCTGGGAGCAGTGAGTTGTTTACTGCGCGGGCATGCTGGCACGCCGCTCCTTCTTTTTCCTCTGTAATGAATACGCTATTGTCCAGTTGGAATATTATCGAAGTTTTATGTTAAAAAGACCCTAAGGATTGAATGTAAACATCGTTTGACATGTTTCTAAGAACGGTAATGGAACATTTTGACTTTTTGTCTCTGGTTTTACGCTCGCGCATTTTGCCTTTGGATAGTGATCTGAACGCGCGAACAAAAGGAGGTATTTGGACATAAATATGGAGTATTTCGAACAAAAATAACATTTCTTGTGGGAGTCCTGGGAGTGCATTCCGACAAAGATCAGCAAAGGTAAGGGAAGATTTATAATACTAATTCTGATTTTAGTTGACTCCAGAACTTGGCGGGTAACCTGTATTGCTTGCTTTGATGGCTGAGCTCTGTACTCAGAATATTGAAAAATGTGCTTTCGCCGTAAAGCTATTTTGAAATCTGACACAGCGGTTGCATTAAGGAGAAGTCTATCTATAATTCTTTCAATAACTGTTTTAAAGTTTATCAACATTTATGATGAGTATTTTTGTAAATTGATGTGCACATTCACCGGAAGTGTTGGTGGGAATACATTTTCTGAACATCACGCGCCAATGGAAAATTCTGTTTTTGGATATAAATATGAACTTTATCGAGCAAAACATACATGTATTGTAAAACATGAAGTCCTATGAGTGCCATCTGATGAAGATCAAAGGTTAGTGAATATTTTAGCTGTACTTTTGGTTTTTGTGATGCATGTCCTTGCTTGGAAAATGGCTGTGAGGTCTTTCTTGTGAAGTTTATGTCCTAACGTAATCTAATTTTATGCTTTCGCCGTAAAGCCTTTTTGAAATCGGACAATGTGGTTAGATTAACGAGAAGTTTATCTTTAAAATGGTGTAACATTGTTGATTGTTTGAGAAAATGAAATTATGAGATTTTTGACCTAACGCACAAACAAACGGAGCTATTTGAATATAACTATGGATTATTTGGAACCAAAACAACATTTGTTGTTGATGTAGAAGTCCTGGGAGTGCATTCTGACGAAGAACAGCAAAGGTAATCCAATTTTTCTAATAGTAATTCTGAGTTTAGTGAGCGCAAACTTGGTGGGTGTCAAATTAGCTAGCCTGTGATGGCCGAGCTATCTACTCAGAATATTGCAAAATGTGCTTTCGCCGAAAAGCTATTTTAAAATCTGACACCACGATTGCATAAAGGAGTTCTGAATCTATAATTCTTTAAATAATTGTTATGTATTTTGTGAACGTTAATCGTGTAATTTAGTAAATTCACCGGAAGTTTGCAGTGGGTATGCTAGTTCTGAACATCACATGCTAATGTAAAAAGCTGTTTTTTGATATAAATATGAACTTGATTGAACAAAACATGCATGTATTGTATAACATAATGTCCTAGGAGTGTCATCTGATGAAGATCATCAAAGGTTAGTGCTGCATTTAGCTGTGGTTTTGGTTTTTGTGACATATATGCTTGCTTTGAAAATGGCTGTGTGATTATTTTTGGCAGGGTACTCTCCTGACATAATCTAATGTTTTGCTTTCGCTGTAAAGCCTTTTTGAAATCGGACAATGTGGTTAGATTAACGAGAGTCTTGTCTTTAAAATGGTGTAAAATATTCATATGTTTGAGAAATTCAAGTTGTAGCATTTTTTAGGTATTTGTATTTCGCGACATGCGATTCCACTGGCTGTTGACTAGGGTGAGGTTAACAAGTCAACTTCTAGTGAATCTGTTTTCATTTTAACAATTTACTATATGTGATGTGTAGATGCCTTGCTTAAAATTGATGTAAAAAAAAAATCTTCTGGGGTTGATCTGCTTCATCCATTTTTATACAGCTCTCTGCCCCCCTGATTGCTAAATCATTAACACATATTTTTAACCTGATGGTTATATCTGGTAGTATCCCCAAGGTTTGGAAGGTGGCCCATGTACTCCCCCTTCACAAAGATGATGACACTTGTGACCTAAATAATTATCGCCCTATTTCTGAACTTTGTTGCCTAGCTTAAATATTAGAATGCTAAGTAATTCTCAGCTAAGATCTTTCTTATCTTTGAAATGTATTCTTAATGTACATTATTCAGGTTTAAGACCAGGTCATACACCGTACTATCTCTGCTGCATCCCTAGTTATAAATTATGTGGTTACATTGTGCTACCCTCTTTATTGATCTGTCAAAGGCTTTTCGATACTGTTGATCACTCATTGCAAATTCAGAGGCTTTCCTCAATTGGCCTAGACCACCTTGCTGGTTTAAAAATTACTTGACAGATAGAACTCAATGTGTATCTACTGATGATGTTAAATCAGGTTTCCTGGATATTACAAAAGGTGTCCTGTAGGGGTTGATTCTGGGTCCTGTACTTTTTACTGTTTCCATTAACAATGTCGACTTGTCTGTAAAGAAATTGTAACCTGCACTTGTATGCTGATGATACTGTTGTGTATGCTATTGTCCCCACAGTCGACCAGGCTCTATCTGAACTACAGTCTGCCTTCATTGTATTACAGAAAAACTTTATTGACCTGAAATGAGTATTGAACGCAAGTAAAACTAAGTATATGTTGTTCTCCAAAGCGCATAAAAGTAATTGATGACTTAAGCATATGTACTTTGGATGGTTTCCATATTGATCATGTCCCTGCTTACAAATATCTGGGCATCTGGATAGATGAAAAGCTGTCTTTTAAAAAGCATGTTGAGTCAGTTAAGAAGCTGAGAATAAAAATGGGCTTCTTCTATAGAAAAAAGGTCCTGCCTCTCGCTAAATAGTAGAAAGAAGATTATTCAGTCGACATTCCAAATCGGTCCTAGACTATGGCGACATCACCTGGATGAACGCAGCTGCCACTTCAATAAAGCCGTTAGATGCAATTTATCATAGCGCACTGCTTTTTATTGCGGCTGACAATTTTAGTGCTCATCCCTGCATTCTCTACCAGAACGTTGGTTGGCCCTCTTTGATGTCACGTAGGTTGATACATTGATTCAAAAATCGTATTACAGTGAAATGTATAACTGTAAATGTTCTACAGTGGTTTTACAGTACAGTAACACATTTTACAATCATATAAAGTACTGTAATTAATTTTTGTTAACAAACATCCTTGTGTAATAATAAGCCATTAACTAATATGTTACATTCACTGAATAAATGTAACTCCCACTAAGATATTTTATGTTTAACAATTCTGCGGTTCTGTGCTTGGTGGCCCTCAAGAGCTTTTGATGGTGACCTTGTGGTCCCCGGAAAGGAAAAGGTTTATAACCACTACATTAAAATCCAAGCCTTTGGTTTGTGTGTCTATTAAAGACACGTAGACAGTGTGCATGACCACAGTGGATTGTATTTGTTCTCTTATTAAAGACTTAGATGACAGCCTCCCAAATCCCCTGTATATCAGCTTTGGAGATATTTGAGCAAAAAATTCCTCTGTGAGTAATAACGGAAACTTGAGAGAAAGACATCTAATACCTCTGTTTGCACTGCCGTGTCTCGTCCCAGTAAGCCACATGTCAGAGTCACATGTTGGCACAGCAGTGGTAGCTGAGCGGTAATTACACCTACAGCCATTGATTGAGTTCCCTTGCTGCTACCAGGTGCTGTGCAACAAAGGAAGACAAGTAGCACTTCTGTGTGGATAATGTGAGTCTTTGAAGAGAAGAGTCTCCCCCAGCAGCAATCAAGAGCCTCCCTTCATCTGTGGCTTCAGCCCTGTGGAAGTAGAGGATGAGAGAGACTGGTCCTGAACTGTCTGAGTATCTGGAGGACACTAGGAGAGACATCTTGCTTGTTGTGAAGACAAGTACTTTAGAGCTGTCTTCAATCTCTTTATGACAAGGTTATTTGCCACGTGCACAGGCTACAACAGGTGTAAAAAAGTACCATGAAATTCATACCTTGAGAGCTCTTTCCAACAATGCTGTGATAATAATAGTAATATAGAAAATAATAGAAAATAGAATACAAAAGAAAAATATTTATTTTACATAACATTCTGGATAATCTTTATTGCCATTTCATTCATCACAAATGAACAAAATAGCATAGAAAATATACACTCAGTGTACAAATCATTAGGAACACCTTCCTAATATTGCGTTGCATCCTTATTGCCCTCAGAACAACCTCAATTTGGAGCATGGACTCTACAAGGTGTTGAAAGCGTTCCACAGGGATGCTGGCCCATGTTGACTCCAATACTTCCCGCAGCTGTGTCAAGTTGACTGGATGTCCTTTGGGTGGTGGACCATTCTTAATACACACGGGAAACTGTTGAGCATGAAAACCCCAGCAACGTTGCAGTTCTTGACACTCAAACCAGTGCGCCTGGCACCTACCACCATACCCCGTTCAAAGGCACTTAAATCTTTTGTCTTGTCCATTTACCCTCTGAATGGCACACATACACAATCCATGTCTCAATTGTCGCAAGGCTTAAAAATCCTGTCTCAATTGTCTCAAGGCGTAAAAATCCAGTATCCTCCCCTTCATTTACACGGATTGAAGTTCATTTAACAGGTGACATCAATAAGGGATCATAGCTTTCACCTTGATTCACCTGGTCAGTCTATGTAATGGAAAGAACATGTTTTGTAGACAGTGTACAGTATAACATCACTTTAAGCATCACATAAAAATACCACTTCTTAAAGAACTGAGCAACACATACACTTGATTAAACATCTTGCTGTATGAACACTGTATTTGGTAAAAATGACGGTGTATTTGACAGACATATTAGTAAATCAAGACAAAAACATAATGGCATTCTACAACATCACATGGTTATGAAAATAATGTCAAATTTAGATGGAATGACTGCATTTATTTTCCTATCTTTGTTTCACAATAACTGGTATTCAGCATTCCACATAGCTACGAAATTTTTCTGAATATAACATATGGCTTGTTAATTACAGCTGTAAAATTCCACTGTCTAGTCTCCATTCAATTCACTCCCATGAGTCTGTTCTCCTTATTAGGGCATTCTAGAAGGTGGGGCCTGTCTCTGGAAAGGGCCAGAGTTGCCTCCTCACACCATCTCCCCTTACCCATCGCTGGCCATGCTTCCCCGTCGGCTCAGCCTCAACTCCACCAGGCCCATCTTATTGATGGAGCTCTTGAGGGAGTTTTGGAACATTGAGCTGGATAAGCAGTAGATGACCGGGTCCAGGGCGCTGTTAAGGTAGGTGAAGCCAATGGACAGGCTGAAAAGCTGGCCTGCCATTTTGAAGGAGTCACAGTCCCAGGGTCTGAACGCCTTGATATAGAGCGAAACCAGGCCTGTAGCGATGCCAGGAAAGAAACACAGCACAAACACAGCCACAATTAGCCCCACCACCCGGATGGCCCGCCGCACCTTCTTCTCTTTGTCCAGCTGCCGTTGGCGCAGGATGCAGGCGATCCTGGCTGAGCAGAACAGCAGGAGCAGCAGGGGCAGGAAGAACTCCCCGATGAACACCATGTAGTGCAGCAGGATCGCCGGGGGAATCACAGAGTAGGAGCTGAAGCTGCGGCACAGGGAGACGTTGCCATGTTCGCTTAGGAGGTTGGTGGCCAGCAGGGGGAGCCGCAGGGAGATCACTACCGCCCAGATGCCCCCCGCCACCATTCCCGCCTGGGTAGATGTCATGTGGTTGATGTGGTGGTGTGGATGGACCACCTTGAAGTATCGGTCGAAGGCCACGCTAGTCATGAAGGCAATGCTTGCCGAACGGTTGACAGCCAGCATGAAGAGGTTGATCCGGCACCAGGCGTCGCCAAACACCCAGTGTTCCCCACGGAGCAGGTTGTCAATGCGGAAAGGCAGGCAGATGAGCAGCATGAAGTCAGCCAGGACCAGGTTGAAGAGAAATAGAGTGTTGACCCTCCAGATCTTCAGACGACAAGTGAAGATCCACAGGGCCACTACATTGCCTGGCAGGCCCAGTAGGAGCTCTATAATCAGGACAGGAGGCAGTATGTCGGCCACCAGATGCTGAGCGGATGGGCAGTGCAAGGACTGGTTCTCTCTGCCAGTAGAGTTATCGTGTGCTACTGTAGTCATTTCAGCCATCGTTAGATTGAGTATGATTTCGCTGCCAGGAAACGTTGGATGTTGCCGTTTTTCACAAAGTCCACCTCTTCCTTTTTTCAGAGCATCTCAGGGGAATATCTGTACAAACAAGGAAAATGTGAGAAAATAAAGTACATTTTTAACTGGGTCATGCTTTCAAGACAGACACACAGACAAATGTATTTTCTAAGAAATGTCTGTTCATTTGTATTTCTTAATTTAACCTTTATTTAACTAGGCAAGTCAGTTAAGAACAAATTCTTATTTACAATGACAGTCAAACCCGGCCAAACCCAGGCCAATTGCGGGCAGCCCTATGGGACTCCCAATCACGGCCGATGTGATTCAGCCTGGATTCAAACCAGGGACTGTAGTGTCGCCTCTTGCACTGAGATGCAGTTCCTTAGACCTCTGCGCCATTCGGGAGCCCCTTATTTGGTAAAAAATAATTTAAAAAAATAATGCTTTCCCATATGAAAGAGCTCAGCAAAACTAGACTGGTTGAGGTGCGACCCACGTGACTACACGAGCTACACTACTACAGCGTTATTCTAAATTGCTTTTTTCCCTCATCAATCTACACACAATGCCCCATAATGACAAAGCAAAAACAGGTTTTTATAAATTGTTTGTAGAGTCACCTTTTGCAGCAATTAGTCTCTTGGGGTATGTCTTCATAAACTTGGAATATCTTGTCACTGGGATTTATGCCTATTCTTCAAGGCAAAACTGCTCCAGCACCTTCAAGTTGGATGGGTTCCGCTGGTGTTCAGCAATCTTTAAGTCATACCACAGATTCTCAATTGGATTGAGGTCTGGGCTTTGACTAGGCCATTCCAAGACATTTAAATGTTTCCCCTTAAACCATTCGAGTGTTGCTTTAGCAGTATGCTTAGGGTCATTGTCCTGCTGGAAGGTGAACCTCTGTCCCAGTCTCAAATCTCTGGAAGACTGAAACAGGTTTCCCTCAAGAATTTCCCTGTATTTAGCGCCATCCATCATTCCTTCAATTCTGACCAGTTTCCCAGTCCCTGCCGATGAAAACATCCCCACAGCATGATGCTGCCACCACCATGCTTCACTGTGGGGATGGTACTCTCAGGGTGATGAGAGGTGTTGGGTTTGTGCCAGAAATAGTGTTTTCCTTGATGGCCAAAAAACTACATTTTAGTCTCATCTGACCAGAGTACCTTCTTCCATATGTTTGGGGAGTCTCCCACATGCCTTTTGGCAAACACCAAACGTGTTTGCTTATTTTTTTCTTTAAGCAATGGCTTTTTTTCTGGCCACTCTTCCGTAAAACCCAGCTCTGTGGAGTGTACGGCTTAAAGTGGTCCTATGGACAGATACTCCAATCTCCGCTGTGGAGCTTTGCAGCTCCTTCAGGGTTGTCTCTTTGTTGCCTCTCGGATAAATGCCCTCCTTGCCTGGTCCGTGCGTTCTCTTGGCAGGTTTATTTGGTGCCATATTCTTTCCATTTTTTTAATAATGGATTTAATGGTGATCTGTGGGATGTTCAATGTCTCTGATATTTTTTTATAACCCAACCCTGATCTTTACTTCTCCACAACTTTGTCCCTGACCTGTTTGGACAGCTCCTTGGTCTTCATGGTACCACTTGCTTGGTGGTGCCCCTTGCTTAGTGGTGTTGAAGACTCTCAGAACAGTTGTATAAATACTGAGATCATGTGACAGATCATGTGACACTTACATTGCACACAGGTGGACTTTATTTAACTAATTATGTGACTTCTGAAGGTAATTGGTTGCACCAGATCTTATTTAGAGGCTTCATAGCAAAGGGGATGAACACATATGCATGCACCACTTTTCCGTCTTTTATTTTTTTGTATTTTTTTTTAAACAAGTTATTTTTTTCCATTTCATGTCACCAATTTAAACTATTTTGTGTATGTCCATTACATGAAATCCATATAAAAATCAATTTAAATTATAGGTTGTAATGCAACAAAACGGACCGTTTCTCCCTGGAATATAGAGATAGCGGAATTTAATAAAGCCATGGAGTCGCTGAAAGAAGCGCACGTTAATTTTACCAATTCGGCTTGAATATGAAAGAGCAAACTGGATAATGTAGGGCAACATTACCCGGTAAACAGGATAAATAAAATCAATAAAGGATTCAGGGAGGCAATTATGAATTGAAACAATCACATAAAACCAGAATAAGAAGCTCAATTTACCAGCGTTTTGATGTCAGCATTCTATCGTCAGAAAATACATTACGATGGGGGCCAGATATGACTCTGCTCGCCTCGCAGACGTGCGAGGGGTTAGTAGAGCCATAGAGAATATCAAAGCGTAAGGAGATAGTCTCATATCTAAAACAGGGAGCTATTGGTTATGGGAAGAATGTGTGTAAGGTGACACCGGAACCTAGTGCAGTAGCAGGAAATGCAGCTATACAAGAGTTTGCATCTTTTTCAAAGGAGCAACAACTAATCGTTTTGAGGTTAGCAAGAATGGAACTTTCACATAGCGGTGTATGGTCTCTGTTCGATCAATGAGTGGTTCATAGAGATTACAGTTTAAATGTGATGGAAGACGTATTAGATCACGTTTTACCTAACTTTTATTAGAGTACCGATGGGATTTACAAATAGTCCCACTTGGTATCATTTTGCATTGAAACAATCGTTTCTGTGGTGATAAAATACGTGGATGATTTGTTATTAGCGTCGAAAGAGGGAAAATAAACTTATATGAGAGCTCACCACCTTAGTAAATTAGTTGGAGGAACAGGCAAAGCAAAATGTAACATATTTGCCGTTTTCAATTTCTGAGGGCAAGATACACATAACCCGGGATCGGGTAGAAACTATGCGTTCTGTGGCATGGCTAAACTCTCCTCGCATGCTCAGAAAAACGTAAGGGGTTTTCAATTTTGTTAGACATTTTATACCGTCATTCTCTGAAACTGCTAAGACACTTATGGGATGGAATCAAAAGTGTGAGGAAATGTTTGTCGAGTTAAAGAAGTAATTGGGTTAAGCGCCAGCGTTGGGATTGCCAAATTTAAAATTAACTTTTAAATGTTTTAGTTTATGAACATGGTGGTGGATTGAAACAAACATTTAATGATTGGAGTAAGGACAGTGGACTTATGATGATCATGTTCGGTATTTAAGTAATACTATTGGCTTTCTGATTAAAAGGTAACATTGTGAATGCTAACGAAATGTACACTTTCTTTTCCAGAAAAAGGGTTTCCATTTTCTCTTGTCGAAATGTCCTTGGAGACTGCGATACTGGGGAAAGCGGTTATTGATTGTCGGTGGTTTTAAGAGTAAAAGTATCTGGATTAGAATGTAAATGGAGTTCCGGATGGACGTTTTCTCCAGGTTTAGTTACATTATGAGTAGTGGTCATAGAGTTTTGAGAGGTTGGATATTCTTCCAACTGGAAGACACTTGATTGATTACATATTATTCTTTCAGCAGTTGCTGTTGGGACCATAATTTGGCTATCATTATGTATACATATATCTGTGGCAGGAGGAGAGGTGTTTGAGACAGAATGTTTAAATAGGGCTGTTATTTAAATATTACGAATTAGTGATCTTGCTATAAGAAGAAAGTCTGTTGTCAGGAAATGACCCATGTGTTAGTGTGTATGTCCTCAGAAGAGAAGCAGCACATAGAAGCCAGAAATAACCAAGGGCATTGGCTGAATTCTGGAGATTGAGTGTACATCAAGATACACCAGGCTGGGGGTACACTTCTTACACCACCTGTAGTGGTAAAGATCGTCATGTCTCTCTTCGGTGGGTGCATAATTCTCACAAGAAGTAAGGTCCAGCTGAATAATGGGTGAGCTTGAAAACACCATGACAGAGGACGCGGAAAGAGAGAAAGAGAGAGAGACTAGATTCCACTGTAGACATACAGATGGGTTGGGTTTGGGAGCTACTTGTTCTATTGGTTAATGCATCATGTGAAAGAGGATAGATGTTAGGGTAATTGTACTCTAAACAACATGTTGAAGGCATTAATGTGAAAGCATATACAGTGTTGAATTACTTCAAGAAGATATAATGTTGATTAGGGATATGCAGATGCCTATCAGTTGAAATGGAGCAGATGGGAAACAAAGTGAAAATGACATGATTTGGGAACACCTCTCAGAACCTGGGGCCGAAAGGGGAAGACTGGGTGGAAGCATGAGGAAGCTTTTTAGGGCTTTTATTTTTGTGGAGTCCAGAAGAAAAGTATCCTGGAGGCATAGAGTCAGGTGAAGAGACAGTGGGAATTGTCATGGTCTCAGATTTCGGTTTTCATGAATATATTTATGCATAGCATATCACATTGTCAATACTGTTATGTTTTGTTTTTTGCTTTCCAAGTCTTATGCTTAGGAACCAGAAGGAGAGGGGGTCACCAGCTTCAGCTGGAATGTTAGTTGTTGTCTGATGAGTGATGGAAATAAGAGGGTGTATGGTGTGATCATAGAACAGAGGCCATACGTCTCTAAGTTTGAATGCCTCACAGAAAGAAGGCAGAAACCTGAACCAGAGGTTCCACGTCTGGTGATCCAAGGTGACCAGGTTCGAGTGTTCCGGAAGAAAGGAATGAGCCAAGGAGGGAGGGTCCCTACAAGGTGGCTCAAACAACATTAACTGCTGTCCAGGTGAAAGGAAGCAACACGTGGTACCATCTAAACCACTGTACCAAAGTCCCAAAGACAACCACCAGGCCATGAAGACGCAGAGGATGCTAATACATCAGGTGGGTGTCCAAAGGGAACGGGAGCAGAGGAGATCGATGCACCAGGCAGGGGCCAGGCAGGAGCCAGGAAGAAGCTGAAGAAGCGGTGGATCAAGGAGCAACTTCCAACAGCAAACAGACACTATCTCCTGAATATCCAGAGAGTCCGGGAATGGGGAAGAGTGACATGCCTGTTGCTCGTGATGACATACCTACTCTGGCAGATACCCCTGACAGAGGTGCTGTCCAAGGGGACGGAGAAACAACGACAGGAGAATGGAAAGGAGACTTTCTTATCATCAACTTCTCTGTCCTCACATGGTCTTTCTAACAGACAGTGAACCAGGACAGATGAAGAATGGTAGAATGGCCTTGACAGCAACAGCGACAAACCTAGAAGATATTGTAAAATCATCTCCCACTAGAGACTAGTACACCAACTAAGACAATATCAAAATCACAAGAAAGTGGGTTGATGCAGAAAATCTGGACATCTGTTACCAACTGGGGTAGCTACAATGAAGAAACGACCCCAGAATGAAACATTGATCAAAAATGTAGAAAAGCAATTACAAATGGCTTGTATAAGTGGGCTCAGTACACAACAGCTAAACATAGGATGGACAATTGCGTTTTGTGTAGCAAATAACCTTTGTCTGATCTTTTAATAGTACCTGAACTTGCATCATTTGAAGAATGTGTTAAATGGAAAATGTTCAATGTATTCAGAGAAAATACTACATTCCTTTGTGTAACATAGAATGCAGGTTGGCATTAGGTAGCGCTAAAGGTAGAAGTGAATTAAACAAAAATTGTCACGTCCTGACCATAGTAAGTTGTTATTTTCTATGGTAGAGTAGGTCAGGGCGTGACAGGGGGTGTTTGTCTGTTTTTGTATTTCTATGTTCAGTTTCTAGTTTTGTATATCTATGTTGGTGTTGTTTGGGTTGATCTCCAATTGGAGGCAACTGATCCTCGTTACCTCTAATTGGAGGTCATATTTAAGTTGATGTTTGTTCCACCTGTTTTTGTGGGTGATTAATTTTGAGTAGTGTGTTTCTCTCTGCGTTTTGTGTTTCAAGTATTTAATGTATTGCATTTAGTTTCACGGAACAAATAAATATGTGGAACTACGAACACGCTGCATTTTGGTCCGATCCTTCAGACAGCCGTGACAAAAATATGTTGGGAGAACATGAATGTGCAACATATGACATAAGAACTGAATTAAATGGTCCTCATAATGGTAGGTTTACTGTTGTAAAAAGTAAAAATGTGTCACGTCCTGACCAGTAAAAGGGGTTGTTTGTTATTGTAGTTTGGTCAGGGCGTGGCAGGGGGTGTTTGTTTAGTGTGTTTCGGGGTTTTTGGTTTATGTTCTGTTTTGTGTTTTTTCTAGTTTTTCTATTTCTATGTTAGTTTTGTCAATGAACTCCAATCAGAGGCAGCTGTTTGTTGTTATCTCTGATTGGAGGCCATATTTAGTTGTGTGTGTTTTCACTTGTGTTTGTGGGTGATTGTTTCCTGTATAGTATGTGCACCTTACGGGACTGTTTTTGTTGTTTGTTTTGTTTAAGTGTTTTTTCCTTTATTAAAATAAAGAAGATGATAAATATACCCGCTGCATTTTGATCCGCTCCTTACGACGACCGTTACAATATGAATGTTTCTACAGCTATGATGATAGTGGGATAGATGTGAGAAACACTATTGTTAAATTATTTGGGTGTTAGAAACTGCAGGAGTTGGTAAATTTGATGATAGAGGAATGAGTGTGAATCACAAAGGTAAATGTGGTAATATAACTCAAGTAGCATTATCTCTTGAAATGTTAAAGAATCAGGATAAAGGTATAGCTGATAGTTTCAGGATGTGTGGGCAGAACAAACTCTTGAATGTCTTCCCAAAAGACTGAAGAGGTCTCTGTATTTTAGTTAGAGCGATACAACAGGTGTCTATCATTAAATCACAGCAGGATGAGTCTGTAAAGCATAGAGTACGTAGAGCCTATGAATCAGATCCAAAATTATACTTAGATGCAATTGGACAGCCGAGAGGAGTTCTTGATGAATACAAACCAAGAGATGAGGTTAAAATCAGGGTTTGAATCAATTTCTTTGGATAACACCTAATAATAACAATGTACAAGATGGATCTTTTCCTTTAGCTATGACCAAACTGAAGGGATTGCGACAAGAGGTTAAGGATTTAATACCCATGCTTGGGACTGGTTGGATTTAGCTTTAGGTAAATGGGGTTACTCCAGGAGGAGGATATGATTACAATGATCAAGGTTTTCATGTTTTTAGTAAAGCACCTGATTCTAATGTGCTTGATTGAAAACTGGACTGCTGCAATATGTATAACCTTGTAATCGCTTGCTATGGAGTGTATTTTCTATTTCCTTTCTACCTTTGACAAGGGATAAATGAAGTTAGAACTTCTGAATTTTGTTTACTTAAACTAGTAGGTAACATGGGGAAATTCCGGTTACAAGTGTCTACGGACCATGTCCTTAATTAACAGGTGTTTCAGTTGTGATATCACTGTTGTTACAGAGGTGTCCGCAAGGAAGGATCTTGCTTATGTGTTGTATTTAGAATGACAAGGGTTTTCTTATTTTCTTTATGTTTTACATAACCTCATGCAAGGCTATCTCAGCTATGTATTACATGCTAATGCTTTTACATTGTATTTTCAGTTTGATTTTACTTTGCATTTGTCACGTCCTGGCCAGTATAAGGGTTAATTGTTATGGTAGTTTGGTCAGGACGTGGCAGAGGGTATTTGTTTTATGTGGTCCGGGGTGGTGCTTTGGTAAAAGGGTGTTTGATTTAGTATTTCCGGGTTTTTGGTTTATGGTCTATGTTTATGTATTTCTATGTGTAGTCTAGTAAGTGTGTTTCTATGTGGAGTTAATTGGGGTGGACTTCCAATTGAAGGCAGCTGTGTGGTGTTGCTTTTGATTGGAAGTCCTATATTAGTTGGGTGTGTTTGTGGGAAATTGTTCTGTGTTTAGCCTTGTGCCTTGCCAGACTGTCAGTGGATCGTTCGTTCTCTTGTTTGTGGTTTTTGTGTTTCGTTTTGATTTAATAAATGTTCAAAAATGAACAATCACAGTCCTGCTGCATTTTGGTCCTCCTTCACCGACGATATCCGTGACAGTATTTGTACAGATTGGATCTTTTACTTCTTTCCATTGTATATGAATGGAGATGTTTGATCAGGTCTTTGTGTTTATGGAGTCCCAATCGTTAGGCCAGATAGGGGGAAGTTTGCCCAGTGCTTGATGATTTATGCTCCCTTGCCTTTGATTTATTTGTGTGTTTTAGTGTGAGACTGTTTAGTCTCAAATGGGAGATTATGTGGGAGCAAAGCTCATGACGATGATAACGGTTCCATTATTAGCAGCATTTAGGCTGTCCACTTTGAACAGCTGAGACAGAATAGCAATATAAGGAATGGAACGTATATGACCAGGGCCTGCTACCATTATAACCTATACAGCTGTCAGATGTGGGCAAGAACTGAGATGGAGAGATAATAATGGAGAAAGGTCAAGGAAAGCTATTTTCATATAGAGGGAGAGGACTCTATACGTTATGCAAAGACAGAATCCTACGAAGGTAGGACTCTAAAATGAGAATTTAGTATTTTTCATGGAAGGGCTCGGCTCTGTTACGTGTGTAATAGGGTCCTTCCATGGAAGGGCTCGGCTTTGCTACTCTGTATTAAAGTCTATATTGAATTCACAAGTTCTCGTAAGAGTGTTATATTTCTGAGGCAATATTCCACGACAGTAGCAGCTAGCTAGCTGCGATGATCCGATGCAAAGGTCCAGAGCTTACGTCAGGAATGTAGCGGCTTCTAGTCGTGTTAGTGAAGAGTCCAGGAGGCATCAGCTGTGTATCTGCTGATAATAATGTTTACATATTGCTTTACTCATCTCATATGTATATACTGTATTCTATTCTACTGTATTTTAGTCAATGCACTCCAACATTGCTTGTCCTAGTATTTATACATATATATAATACCTAGGTGTCTGGTTAGACTGTAAGCTCTCCTTCCAGACTCACATCAAACATCTCCAATCCAAAGTTAAATCTAGAATTGGCTTCCTATTTCGCAACAAAGCATCCTTCACTCATGCTGCCAAACATACCCTCGTAAAACTGACCATCCTACCGATCCTCGACTTCGGCGATGTCATTTACAAGATAGCCTCCAATACCCTACTGAATAAACTGGATGCAGTCTATCACAGTGCCATCCGTTTCATCAACAACGCCCCATATACTACCCACCACTGCGCCCTGTACGCTCTCGTTGGCTGGCCCTCGCTTCATACAAACCCACTGGCTCCAGTTCATCTACAAGACCCTGCTAGGTAAAGTCCCCCCTTATCTCAGCTCACTGGTCACCATAGCAGCACCCACCTGTAGCACGCGCTCCAGCAGGTATATCTCTCTGGTCACCCCCAAACCCAATTCCTCCTTTGGCCGTCTCTCCTTCCAGTTCTCTGCTGTCAATGACCGGAACGAACTACAAAAATCTCTGAAACTGGAAACGCTTATCTCCCTCACTAGCTTTAAGCACCACCTGTCAGAGCAGCTCACATATCACTGCACATAGCCCATCTATAATTTAGCCCAAAACTACCTCTTCCCCTACTGTATTTATTTATTTATTTATTTATTTTGCTCCTTTGCACCCCATTATTTCTATTTCTACTTTGCACTTTCTTCCACTACAAATCTACCATTCCAGTGTTTTACTTGCTATATTGTATTTACTTTGCCACCATGGCCTTTTTTTTGCCTTTACCTCCCTTATCTCACCTCATTTGCTCACATTGTATATAGACTTATTTTTCTACTGTATTATTGACTGTATGTTTTACTCCATGTCTAACTCTGTGTTGTTGTATGTGTGTCGAACTGCTTTGCTTTATCTTGGCCAGGTCGCAATTGTAAATGAGAACTTGTTCTCAACTTGCCTACCTGGTTATTTAACCTACCTGGTTAAATAAATAAATATATATATCTTATTTCCATTCTTTTACTTTTAGATGCGTTTGTATTGTTGTGAATTGTTAGATACTACTGCACTGTTGGAGCTAGGAACACAAGCATTTCATTACACCCGCAATAACATCTGCTAAATATGTGTATGTGACCAATAACATTTTATTTGATTTAAATAGTGACTTCCCATTTTTCCAATTAAACAATGTTCTGTTTTAAATTCAAATATTACACACCCTTTCACTTCTTTGTATATTCCAGCCTCACTTGCCATGCATTCAAAAACACACAGCGTAGAATTAAACGACGTATGTTCTAAGCTCAAAATGGACTCCTCCCTTCAATGCATGTTCACTGGAAATGCTTGCTATGTTTGCTTGTAAACACTATTTTTCATGAACAGCTTATGAAATTGCCTGTTGATGTAGAATAAGCCTTTGATGAGAAACATGAAACAGAAACAACATTTCGAAACAACATACAGTTTATATGTATTGTTACGTTCCCCACAAAGAAAACCTAAAATGACGCTCAAACAGAAGGGGAAACTAACAGAGTCACTGACCAACAACCAAAAATGAAACAGGTGGGGTTTTAGGCGGGGTTCTGAAATACACTGGATCCTATAAGACACCCACCATGAGCGACCACTAAATTTGCCCAAGAAGAAGCAAACAAAAGAAAAACCCACAACAAACTTAAAGACAGGAATCAAACCAAAAAGGTAGAGCAAAACAAAATCTGGGAAATCAGAGAAAGGATTGTTTGTCTAGAAATCAAAATAGGGAGAGCCAACTAAAGATCAACCAAAGACAACTGCTAGCTAATATTGCAAGTTATAGCATTGTAATAGTGTATGTGTCAGTTGTCTAAGGAGGACATTAAACTCAACCATCTAGTTATCGGTCGTGGCATCCCTTTCACCCACACACCTCACAAGTGTAATCACGACAATATTAGAACATTTTAACATATTTAAAATATGTATCCGCTACTCACCAGTTGAGTCATGCGTTTGGGGTCAGTGTGACAACAATTGGGTTTGAAAGGCAGTCTATGCTCCCCTCAACATATTGTATCTCCTCTGTGTGTCTCCACTGTTCAGGCTTTTCTGTTGGTTTAAAGAGGAACGTCTTGAGATTGAATTTAAGAAGCACTTCCTCTGAGGACTGGCCAGAGCCAGTGTGACATCATAAACAGCAAGATCTCTGAGCTAATTCAGGAAGTTTGCAATCACAACCCAACCTTCATTTCAACATCCTCTGGCTCACCCACACCAGTTTATCTTTGTCATCGTTCTGACATGCTACTACTTGTTCACAGAAATAGGGGATTTTGTTCCAAATACCAGCGAATCATGATATAGACTTAACATGAGATACGAGAAGGTGAAATGTGCTGGCTTTATAAGAAGAAAACTAGGCATACATCTGCTAGATTACTTTTTGCTGAGGCACTCAGTTCCGCTTTTACCCAAGAGTCATCAAATCAAACTTGATTTGTCACATGCGCCGAATACAACAAGTGTAGACCTTACCGTGAAATGCTTACTTACAAGCCCTTAACCAACAGTGCAGTTCAAGAAGAGTTAAGAAAATATTTACCAAATTAAGTAAAAATAAAAAATGATAAAAAAGTAACATAATAACATAACAATAACGAGGCTATATACAAGGGGGCACCGGTACCAAGTCAGTGTGCGGGGGTACAGGTTAGTTGAGGTAATTTGTACATGTAGGTAGGGATGAAGTGACTATAAATAGATAATAAACAGCGAGTAGCAGCAGTGTACAAAACAATGTAAATAGTCCGGTAGCCATTTGATTAATTGTTCAGCAGTCTTATGGATAGGGAGTAGAAGCTGTTGAGGAGCCTTTTGGTCCTTGACTTGGCACTCCGGTACTGCTTGCCTTGCAGTAGCAGAGAAAACAGTCTATGACTTGGGTGACTGGAGTCTGACAATTTTATAGGCTTTCCTCTGACACTGCCTGTTATATAGGAAGCTTGGCCCCAGTGATGTATTGGGCTGTATGCACTATGCTCTGTAGCGCCTTACGGTCAGATGCCGAGCAGTTGCCATACCAGGCAGTCACGCAACCGGTCAGGATGCCCTCAATGGTGCAGCTGTAGAACTTTGAGGAACTGGGGATCCATGCCATATCTTTTCAGTCTCCTAAGGGGAAAATGGTTTTGTCGTGCCCTCTTCACGACTGTCTTGGTGTGTTTGGACCATGATAGTTCGTTGGTGGTGATGTGGACACCAAGGAACTTGAAACTCTCGACCCGCTCCACTACAGCCCAGTCGATGTTAATGTTCGGCCCGCCTTTTCCTGTAGTCCACGATCAGCTCCTTTGTCTTGCTTACATTGAGGGAGATGTTGTCCTGAGACCACACTGCCAGTTCTCTGATCTCCTCCCCATAGGCTGTCTCATCATTGTCTGTGATCAGGCCTACCACTGTTGTGTTGTCAGCAAACTTAATGATGGTGTTGGAGTCGTGTATGGCCACGCAGTCGTGGGTGAACAGGGAGTACAGGAGGTGGCTAAGTACACACCCCTGAGGGGCCTCAGTGTTGAGGATCAGCGTGGCAGACGTGTTGTTGCCAACCCTTATCACCTGGGGGACGGCCCATTAGGAAGTCCAGGATCCAGTTGCAGAGGGAGGTGTTTAATCCCAGGATCCTTAGTTTAATGATGAGCTTCGTGAGCTCTATGGTGTTGAATGCTGAGCTGTAGTCAATGAACAGCATTCTCACATAGGTGTTCCTTTTGTCCAGGTGGGAAAGGGCAGTGTGGACTACGATTGAGAGTGCGTCATCTGTAGATCTGTTGAGGCGGTATGCGAATTGGAGTGGGTCTCTGGGAGGATGCTGTTGATGTCAGCCATGACCAGCCTTTCAAAGCTCTTCATGGCTACAGACGTGAGTGCTATGGAGCGGTAATCATTTAGGCAGGTTACCTTTGCTTCTTTGGGCACAGGGACTATGGTGGTCTGCTTGAAACATGTAGGTATTACAGACTCGGTCAGGGAGAGGTTGAAAATGTCAGTGAAGATACTTGCCAGTTGATCCACGCATGCTTGGAGTACACGTCCTGGTAATCCGTCTGGCCCTGCAGCTTTGTGAATGTTGACCTGTTTAAAGGTCTTGCTCACGTCGGCTACCGAGAGCGTTATCATACAGTCATCCAGAACAGCTGGTGCGCTCGTGCATGCTTCAGTGTTTCTTTCCTCGACACAACCATAAAAGGCATTTAGCTCGTTTGGTAGGCTCACGTCACTGGGCAGCTTGCGTCTGGGTTTCCCTTTGTAGTCCGTAATAGTTTTCAAGCCCTAACCACATCTGACGAGCGTCATAGTCGGTGTAGTAGGATTCAATCTTAATCCTGTATTGACGCGTTGCTTGTTTGATGGTTCGTCTGAGGGCATAGCCGGATTTCTTATAAGCCTCCGGATTAGTGTCCTGCTCCTTGAAAGCGGCAGCTCTAGCCTTTAGCTCGATGCGGATGTTTTCTGTAATCCATGGCTTCTGGTTGGGACATGTACGTACGGTCACAATGGGGACGACGTCGTCAATGTACTTATTGATGATGCTAATGACTGAGGTGGTATACTCCTCAATGCCATTGGATGAATCCCGGAACATATTCCAGTCTGTGCTAGCAAAACAGTCCTGTTGCGTAGCATCCGCGTCATCTGACCACTTCCGTATTGAGCGAGTCACTGGTACTTCCTGCTTTAGTTTTTGCTTTTAAACAGGAATTAGGAGGATAGAATTATGGTCAGATTTACCAAATTAAGGTCGGGGGAGAGCTTTGTTTGCATCTCTGTGTGTGGAGTAAAGATGGTCTAGAGTTTTTTTCCCTCTGGTTGCACATGTGACATGCTTGTAAAAATTTGGTAAAACTGATTTAAGTTTGCCTACATTAAAGTCCCCGGCCACTAGGAGCGCCGCTTCTGGATGAACATTTTTTGTTTGCTTATGGCCTTATAGAGTTGGTTGAGTGCAGTGTTAGTGCCAGCATTGGTCTGTGGTGGTAAATAGATGGCTATGAATAATATAGATGAGTACTCTCTTGGTAGATAGTGTGATCTACAGTTTATCACAGGCTACTCTACCTCAGGCAAGCAATACCTCGAGACTTCTTTAATATTAAACATTGCGCAGCTGTTATTGACAAAAAGGACAACAAAGTCAAGGTATTGGAGTGGCCATCACGAAGCCCTGACCTCAATCCTATAGAATATTTGTGGGCAGAACTGAACAAGCATGTGCGAGCAAGGAGGCCTACAAACCTGACTCAGTTACACCAGTTCTGTCAGGAGGAATGGGCCAAAATGCACCCCTTATTGTGGGAAGCTTCTGGAAGGCTACCCGAAGCGTTTGACCCAAGTTAAACAATTTAAAGGCAATGCTACCAAATACTAATTGAGTGTATGTAAACTTCTGACCCACTGGGAATGTGATGAAAGAAATAAAAGCTGAAATAAATCATTATTTCTACTATTATTCTGACATTTCACATTCTTAAAATAAAGTGGCGATCCTAACTGACCTAAGACAGATAATTTTTACTAGGATTAAATGTCAGGAATTGTGAAAAACTGAGTTTAAATGTATTTGGCTAAGGTGTATGTAAACTTCTTACTTCAACTGTATATATACAGTTGAAATCAGAAGTTTACATACACTTAGGTTGGAGTCATTAAAACTCGTTTTTCAACCACTCCACAAATGTGTTAACAAACTATAGTTTTGGCAAGTCGGTTAGGACATCTACTTTGTGCATGACACAATTAATTTTTCCATCAATTGTTTACAGACAGATTATTTCAATGTATCACAATTCCAATGGGTCAGAAGTTTACATACACTAAGTTGACTGTGCCTTTAAACAGCTTGGAAAATTCCAGAAAATGATGTCATGGCTTTAGAAGCTTCTGATAGGCTTATTGAAATCATTTGAGTCAATTGGAGGTGTACCTGTGGATGAATTTCAAGGCCTACCTTCCAACTGAGTGCCTCTTTGCTTGACATCATGGGGAAATCAAAAGCAAACAGCCAAGACCTCAGGAAAAGAATTGTTGACCTCCACAAGTCTGGTTCATCCTTGGTAGCAATCCGAACACTTGAAGGTACTACGTTCATCTGTACAAACAATAGTATGCAAGTATAAACACCATGGGACCATGCAGCAGTCATACCACTCAGGAAGGAGACGCGTTCTGTCTCCTAGAGATGAACTTACTTTGGTGCGAAAAGTGCAAATCAATCCCAGAACATGTATTTTGCTAAGGTGTATGTAAACTTCCGACTTCAACTGTATACATACATACCCACCCTGAGAGCACCCTACTACGGGCCCAAGTCAATGGGGGCCGGCCTGGCTGATTTATGGAAGTTTTTAAAAATTCTCAGAAAAACGACTAAGTCCAAAAATCTCAGAAAAATCGGCTATGTTTTATTTTTGGGTTACCAGGACCATTTAAAAAAAAAAAACGGTTTTATATACTTTTAAAGGCCATAACCACCTCCTTCACCACCGTGGGTGCACCCCACTGTGGTCCCAAGTCAGTGGGATGAAGAATGAGTGTTTTATGGATGTTTTAAGGTTTGGTGGGGACGTGTCCGTAGCATATATGCACGTGGTTTTATTTTGGGTTACTAGGGGTGAAATTTGAAAAACGGTTTTAAATACTTATAAACCCCCCCCCCCCCCAAAAAAACACTTTAAACTTGAATAAATCGAAAAGTACAACTCCAAGCCGGATGGGGGTTTTTTTGCACGAAAGGGCACATTTAAACGAACATTTCCATATAATTTAAACCGTTTTTCCATAAAAATGTATAATAGAAAATCGAGTTAAGTTTTTGAAAATAAGTTCCCGAAAAATTTTTTTCCTATGCATGCGAAATTTTTCATAGTTTTGATCTCTTCACTATTATTCTACAATATAGAAAAAAGTAAAAATAAAGAAAAAAAAACCTTGAATGAGTAGGTGTGTCCAAACTTTTGACTGGTACTGTATATTGTAGAATAATAGTGAAGAGATCAAAACTATGAAATAACACATATGGAATCATGTAGTAACCAAAACAGTGCTAAACAAATCAAAATATATTTTATATTTGAGATTCTTCAAATAGCCACCCTTTGCCTTGGTGAGAGCTTTGCACAATCTTGGCCTTCTCTCAAGCTTTGCATGGAATATCAAAGAGGCTTTTTATAGGAAAGCATGTATTGAAATTGTGTGTTTCCCCTTTGAGTCACAGCTTCCACATTCATTGCACTTGGTAAGGAGATTGGCAAATAATTTTCATTTTTACCAATATAAGACATACCGACATAGATACAATCAAACATGGGTGGTGCTACAAATACAGTAGTAAGCATATAACTACATGTTTAACTATATACTGTATAACTGCAGTGGTAGAATATTTTTAGAGTGTATTCTTACAACCATTTAGCAAACTTTACTCGGTGTAAGAGTCACACTGGATGTAAGGGTTAAACATAAGTCGAGAACGAAGTTGATGATACAACTAGTGGAAAAATACAAAGTTATAAACACAAGTGGAAATTATTTGGAAATAATAAGGGTGGCATACATTTCCTTCTCGATCTATCTTTGAATGTTTGGGATATTCATGTTTCCTTGCCTGGTGAACCTGTCAAAATGACATTTCTAATATTGCATAACTAAATAGTTAGTAGGTTTCACAAATAATTGGTCCTGTAACCGAGCTGTAACTGAAAATTAAAACATGCATAGTGAACCATCTCAAACCATCCCACTTGGACATGGTAATAAATCATAACGGCAACAGATTATTAAGAAAGAAGCATAAATGTGACACAGATTAATAGAGTTGTCTCCTGATATGCACTGGCATGGGTCTACCATGACTATGTGCACTAAGCCAGACCATACAGATATAGGGAGAAGTCAAGAAAATGTATTTTGTGAAAATGATTAACTGCTCTGTGTTGCATAATACTATAACTGTCCACATCACTAAGGAATTAACATGGTCCACACACCCACACAGTTGTAAAGAGGGCACGACAGCGCTTCTTCCCCCTCAGGTGGCTGAAAAGATTTTGGGATGGGCCCTCAGATCCTCAAAAAGTTCTACAGCTGCATCATTGAGAGCATCTTGACTGGCTTCATCAACACTTGGTACGGCAACTGCAAGGCATTTAACCGCAAGGCCCTACAGAGAGTGGTGAGTATGCCCCAGTACATCACTGGGGCCAAGCTCCCTGCTATCCAGGACCTCTATCAAATCAAATGTAATTTGTCACGTGCGCCGAATACAACAGGTGTAGATCTTACAGTGAAATGCTTACTTTCAAGCCCTAACCAACAAAAGTATATATTTAAATAAAAAACAAATAACAATAATGTAACAATCGTCGTAAGGAGGAGACCAAGGTGCAATGTGGTAAGTGCTTATGTTTACTTTTATTTAACTCAGAACACTAAACAAAATAAAGAAAAGGAAAACGAACGTTACGTTCTGCAGGCTTACACAGAGCTGTACAAAAACAAGATCCCACAACTGAAGGAGAAAAAAGGCTGCGTAAGTATGATTCCCAATCAGAGACAACTGTCACGTCGGACTGGCTGATAGGTGGAATCAAGTGCAGGAGACAGAGGTGCTGGAGGGGAGTGTCTTTTAATAATCCTTATTCACACACACGCCGAAAAGCACAGGGCGCTATACAAAGTTCCAGTATTGGTTAACTGCGCCCGTACAGCACAAAATATAATTCCTAAGGCAAGGAGCGCAGCCCGGTAAATCCTTCTACAAAAAAAAAAAAAAAAAAAATGTCGATCACACAACGTGGACAATAAACAATCCCGCACAAAATCCCAACTGAAAACACACATTAAATAAGTCCCCACTAATGACATACACAAAACAGGTGCGGAACAGACAGACAAAACTAGACACAGAAACAACGATCGGTGGCAGCTAATAGGCCGGCGACGACGACTGCCGAGCGCCGCCCGACCGAGGAGGGGCGCCACTTTCGTTGGATCCTGTGACAACAACGATAGACAGCTGCCTCTGATTAGGAACCATACTCTGCCAAACACAAAGAAATAGAAAACATAGAATAGAACAGAGAAATACAAAATCTAGAATGCACACCCTGACCTAACCAAAATAGAGAAATAAAAAGGGCTCTCTATGGTCAGGGTGTGACAAATAACAATTAAAAGTAACAAATAATTAAAGAGCAGCAGTAAAATAACAATAGCGAGGCTATGTACAGGGGGTACCAGTACAGAGTCAATGTGCAGGGGCACAAGTTAGTCGAGGTAATTGATGTAATATGTACATGTTTTTAGAGTTATTAAAGTGACTATACATAGATCATAACAGAGAGTAGCAGCAGTGTAAAGAGGGGGGGAATGCAAATAGTCTGGGTAGTTATTTGATTAGATGTTCAGGAGTCTTATGGCTTGGGTGTAGAAGCTGTTTAGAAACCTCTTGGACCTAGACTTGGATTTCTGGAATCGCTTGCCATGTGGTAGCAGAGAGAACAGTCTATGACTAAGGTGGCTGGAGTCTTTGACAATTTTTAGGGCCTTCCTCTGACACCGCCTGGTATAGAGGTTCTGGATGGCAGGAAGCTTGGCCCCAGTGATGTACTTGTCACGTCCTGACCAGTAAAAGGGGTTAATTGTCATTGTAGTTTGGTCAGGGCGTGGCAGGGGGTGTTCGTTGTGTGGTTCGGGGTTATGTTCTAGTTTTTCTATGTTTCAATCTAGCTTTTCTATGTCTGTTAGTTTTGGCAATGACCTCCAATTAGAGGCAGCTGGTTGTTGTTGTCTCTAATTGGAGGCCATATTTAGTTTGGTTAGTTTTCTCTTGTGTTTTGTGGGTGGTTGTTTCCTGTATAGTCCGTGCACCTTACGGGACTGTTTTCGTCGTTTGTTTTGTTTAAGTGTTTTTCCTTCAATAAAGAAGAAGATGATACATATACCCGCTGCATTTTGGTCCACTCCTTACGATGAACGTTACAGTACTGGGCCGTATGACTACCCTCTATAGTGCCTTGCGGTCGGAGGCCGAGCAGTTGCCATACCAGGCAGTGTCAGAGGAATAACCAAAATATTGTCAATTTACTCCAGTCATCCAAGCCATAGATTGTGCTCTCTGTAACGGCTGTCTGAAGAAGTAGACCAAGGCGCAGCGTGTTGAGTGCTTATATTTAATGGTAATCGAGACACTTTGAACAAAACAAGAAAATGACATCCAAACAGTTCTGTCAGGTATAACAAAACACTAAACAGAAATTAACTACCCACAAACCCCAAAGGAAAACAGGCTGCCTAAGTATGACTCCCAATCAGTGACAACGATGTACAGCTGTCCCTGATTGAGAGCCATACCAGGCCAAAACAAAGAAATACAAATCATAGAAAAAAAGGACGTAGAATGCCCACCCAAATCACACCCTGACCAAACCTAAATAGAGACATAGAAAAGGGTCTCTCAGGTCAGGGTGTGACAAACTCTCCCTGGCTGTTTCATTAGACCTACACTACGATCAGACAATGATCAGCTAGGCAGAAATTGTACATATTTAAATGTATATAAAATATATGCAACACATTTTCCATTAACAGGTTTCTGTGCCAATGCACCACAACCAATAAGCAAAGCATACCGACTTCGGGCGCTTCAACATCATGGTTTGCATTTTCAACACCACAATCTGCAAACTTTGGATGTTGGAATTATATTTTGGACGTGACACTCTGCTACCACACGGCAAGCGGTACTAGTAAGTCTGGAACCAACAAGACACTGAACAGCTTCTACCACCAATCAATACGACTGATAAACCAGACTGCTTAATAGCTAATCAAATGGCTTCACAGTCTACCTGCATTGACCCTTTTTTGAACTAACTCTCTTGCACTGACTCTATGCACACAATGGACTCTACCCACACACTCACACATGAAATACTTACACTGACACCCTAACATACACTACATATGCCCACACACACACACACACACACACAAAACAGGCGCACACATGCATAGCTGCGGGAAGATGTTTGGGGGTGTGTGTGTTGCGTATATCGGTCTGCTAATACAGGACTAGTAAAGGACCAATGCACTACTTTTGTGAAGAAAAAACGAATATATTATTAATAAATACAACAACAAAAATTCAGGGGATGCAGCAGCACTCTCAGCACCCCTACTTCCTGCGGCTATGCATGCATGCATACTGACGCCACACACACTGACACACACACACTTTCACAATCACCACATACGCTGCTGCTGCAGCTCATTCTATTATCTATCTTTTCTGTTGCCCTGTCAATTTACCCCTACCTAGATGTACATAGCTACCACTATTACGTCGTACCATTGCACATCGACCCGGTATTGGTACTCCCTGTATATAGTGTGGCAAACCTCTTCGAAGCTAGGAGCGTTTGTCACAAATTAAGTGGGAAACTGTCACCAAAGTCAGCCCAGAATTAAAGTTATTTCGAACATGACAGTACCTGTATGTTTGTTTCTCTGTCCTGGTCCACCCAGGCCGCAGGTAAGGTCAAGGATAGCAGGGTTCGGTACACAAATCTGGTTCTCGGTAGGTCCAGGTCTAAACGCCAACAGGTAAGTCCAAAACAGTCCAGCTCGTACATGGTAAATCCAGCCAATGTAGATTGTCTCTTTCTCTATGGTTCATAGATCCTTCCCGCCCTCTCTCTCTCTTCCTGGTTTTTCTTGACCCTTTATCTGTGGGTCGGCTCCACCTTCTCAGGGTTCCCCTTGCTTCTGGGAATTGTAGTTTTGGCCGTCGGCCATTTTGATCTGTAGTTCTGATCGGGGTGGCCATTTTAGTGATCGGGCAGAGCCCGTTTATTAGTTCTGCCCTCACATATCTGCCATTTATCACTCGACTCCCTTCTTTGCCACAATAGCCACGTTATTTTTACTTGTTATTGTTGATGAACAGTCTGGACTGTTCTCACATTGAACAGTCCAGACTGTTCAAAGGACAGTACCATCAAACCAGACAGGCAAATTCAGGGCAGCTAAGACATCCTAAGTCAAGGACAAATCACCTTAAATCTACAGTTTTATATAGAGTCATAGCTGAATGGAACTCTTTACCAAGCCATATTTCTCAGGATAAAAAGTAAATCCACCTTCAAGATAGATCTTATGACTGGACAGGAAATAGAAAGCATCAACTGAATGATACATGTGTTTCCTGTCAGGTATTTTAATTGTCTGTATTGTCTACCTGTTGAATGTTTGTGAAGTCTTGATTTGTGGTTGTTTGTAATGCCTTGTTAATTGGTGTTGGACCCCAGGAAGATTAGATAGCGTTACGGCGTTAGCTAATGGGGATCCTAATAGAATTGACAAAAATGACAAATCAGTACCATAGACAGCCACATGATATTTAGCAACATTGATTGGAGTAAATAGTTTTTGGTATCTTTAAGTTTGTTTTCAGTGTATTAAACTCAGCATATATAGCCTTGTTGATTTGATAATGTTTAAATGTTTAAGTTGAAATGGTGCTGGAATGGCGGAGGCTGTTCTCCCATTGTCTTTGGGCTGACTTACGGTAACTCCATGGCTCTAAATCAGTAGTTGTTTAGTAAACTGTTGAAAACATTAACTTGCTTGACCACGCTGCAGGTTATATAACTGATTGTTACATACAATATTTGCTATGTGGACTTGCTTTCTGGTTTTGTGATGTCTTTTTTACTGGCTTGGCTTCCCCAGAGATTTTACCCACGCAAAGCTACTGCCTCTATCCCATAATATGCAGAGCATACGTAGAAACACAATACACCATGTCATTGACAGCATGCTCACAGATCCCCTTAATTCCATCGTTTTAAGTAAGCATGGTAAATAAACTGTCACTTTAACTCTACCTACATATTACCTCAATTACCTTGACTAACCTGTGCCCCCGCACATTGACTCTGTACCGGTACCCCCTGTATAAAGCCTTGTTATTGTTATTTTACTGCTGCTCTTTAATGATTATTTATTTTTACTTATTAACACTTATTTTTTGTTAAAACGGCATTGTTGGTTAAGGGCTTGTAAGTAAACATTTAACTGTAAGGTCAACACCTGTTGTATATGGCGCATGTGACAAATAGAATTTGATTTGATTTTAAACTGTCAACATGGTAAGGTTTACAAAATAATCCTAAAATGTGAAATTTACAATTTAAAATGTCAGACTTGATTTGCCCTAATGAAAAATGTATCAACGCCTACAATTTTTTTTTTTAAGAATCCAGATAATAATTCACATTTCCTGTTGCTGCATGATTCTTTTCCTGCTGTGAAAAACAAGTTAAATGAAGATAACAGATCTGTATCTTACATACATCCGGTTGGGGCTTTACACTCTGGGGTTAACTTGGTCTTAATTAAATTAATATAGTGCAGCATTGCATCAATGTTATATGGAAGATAACAAAAGTCATGCCTCAGTGTGGTGTTCACAGTAAGGGAAGTATCACAGGATGTCACAACGTCCACAGGTGGCGCCTCTCCCCGTTCGGGCGGCGGTCATCGTCGCCGGCCTACTAGCTGCCACTGATTTCCTTTTCTGTTTTCGTTTGGTAATGTCTGGTTAGGGTAGCACCTGTTTTGTGTTTAGTAATTAGTGGGGTATTTAGTCTGTCTGTTTTGTGTTTGGGGTTGTGCGGGATTGTTTCATGTCTGCTATTGTAGGTTGGGGGATTTTCTTTTCTGTCCATTTATATTTTAAGCGTTTGGGCGTTAGGGTTGCTGGGCTGCGTCCGGATATATTTCAGAAGACTGTGTTAGTCTTCCTTTATTGGAATATTTTTCCCTGCCTTTTCGGCTTGTTATTTTTGGACTGGTTTTCCTTCATTAAAAATACTACGTGTTTCACGTAGCTGAGTCTCCTGCGCCTGACTTCACCCCTCCTGCAGAACTATATTCTGACACAGGAAGTAAACTGAGTGTACAAAACACTAAGAACACCTTCAATATTGCGTTGCACCCCCACCCCCTTTTGCACTCAGAACAGCCTCAATTCATTGGGGCATGGACTCTACAAGGTGTCGAAAGCGTTACACAGGGGTGCTGGCTCATGTTCTCTCCAATGCTTCCCACAGTTGTGTAAAGTTGGCTGGATGTTCTTTGTGCGGTGGACCATTATTAACCTCTTAGGGCTAGGGGGCAGTATTGACACGGCCGGATAAAAAACGTACCCGATTTAATCTGGTTACTACTCCTGCCCAGTAACTAGAATATGCATATAATTATTGGCTTTGGATAGAAAACACCCTAAAGTTTCTAAAACTGTTTGAATGGTGTCTGTGAGTATAACAGAACTCATATGGCAGGCAAAAACCTGAGAAGATTCCATGCAGGAAGTGGCCTGTCTGAAAAGTTGTGTTTCATCTTGGCTCTTTTTATTGAAGACTGAGGATCTTTGCAATAACGTGACACTTCCTACGGCTCCCATAGGCTCTCAGAGCCCGGGAAAAAGCTGAACGATATCGAGGCAGGCTCTGGCTGAAACACTTTATCGCGTTTGGCAAGTGGCCGATCAGAGTACTATGGGCTTAGGCGCGTGCCCGAGTCGACCGAATGCTTTATTTTCTTTCGTCTGTTTACCTAAATGCAGATTCCCGGTCGGAATATTATCGCTTTTTTATGAGAAAAATGGCATAAAAATTGATTTTAAACAGCGGTTGACATGCTTCGAAGTAAGGTAATGGAATATTTAGAATTTTTTTGTCACGAATTGCGCCATGCTCGTCACCCTTATTTACCCTTTCGGATAGTGTCTTGAACGCACGAACAAAACGCCGCTGTTTGGATACAACTATGGAGTATTTTGAACCAAACCAACATTTGTTATTGAAGTAGAAGTCCTGGAAGTGCATTCTGACGAAGCCAGCAAAGGTAATAACATTTTTCTTATAGTAAATGTGACTTTGCTGAGTGCTAAACTTGCTGGGTGTCTAAATAGCTAGCCCTGTGATGCCGGGCTATCTACTGAGAATATTGCAAAATGTGCTTTCACCGAAAAGCTATTTTAAAATCGGACATATCGAGTGCATAGAGGAGTTCTGTATCTATAATTCTTAAAATAATTGTTATGCTTTTTGTGAACGTTTATTGTGAGTAATTTAGTAAATTCACCGGCAGTGTTCGGTGGGAATGCTAGTCACATGCTAGTCACATGCTAATGTAAAAAGCTGGTTTTTGATATAAATATGAACTTGATTGAACAAAACATGCATGTATTGTATAACATAATGTCCTAGGGTTGTCATCTGATGAAGATCATCAAAGGTTAGTGCTACATTTAGCTGTGGTTTGGGTTTATGTGACATTATATGCTAGCTTGAAAAATGGGTGTCTGATTATTTCTGGCTGGGTACTCTACTGACATAATCTAATGTTTTGCTTTCATTGTAAAGCCTTTTTGAAATCGGACAGTGTGGTTAGATTAACGAGAGTCTTGTCTTTAAAATGGTGTAAAATAGTCATATGTTTGAAAAATTGAAGTTTTTGCATTTTTGAGGAATTTGAATAACGCGCCACGGGATTACACTGGCTGTTGAGTAGGTGGGACGCAAACTTCCGGTGAATTTACTAAATTACTCACGATTAACGTTCACAAAATACATAATAATTATTTTATGAATTATAGATACAAAACTCCTTTATGCAATCACGGTGTCCGATTTTAAAATAACTTTTCGGTGAAAGCACATTTTGCAATAATCTGAGTACATAGCCCGGCCATCACGGCTAGCTATTTTGACACTCAACAAGTTTGGCCCTCACCAAACTCAGATTTACTATAAGAAAAATTGGATTACCTTTGCTGTTCTTCGTCAGAATGCACTCCCAGGACTTCTACTTCAACAACAAATGTTGTTTTGGTTCGAAATAATCCATAGTTATGTTGAAATAGCTCCGTTTTGTTCATGCGTTCAGGTAACTATCCGAAGGGTGACGCACCGGCGCATTTCGTGACAAAAAAATTCAAAATATTCCATTACCGTACTTTGAAGCATGTCAAACGCTGTTTAAAATAAATTTTTATGCGATTTTACTCATAAAATAGCGATAATATTCCAACCGGGCGATGTTGTATTCGTTCAAACACTGAAAGTAAAAGTGTTTGTCATCCCGTGCACGCGCGCTCCAGTGTCATTGTTCTCAGAAGGACCACTCACAAAAACCCCTGCTGTTTTTCGCCCAGAGACTGGAGAGCTCTCATTCCACTTTCTGGCGCCTTCTGAGAGCCAATGAAAGCCTTAGAAAATGTCACGTTACAGCAGAGATGCTGTATTTTTGATAGAGATGCCCTAGAAGGAGAACAAATTGTCAGACAGGGCACTTCCTGTATAGAATCTTCTCAGGTTTTGGCCTGCCATATGAGTTCTGTTATACTTACAGACACCATTCAAACAGTTTTAGAAACTTTAGAGTGTTTTCTATCCAAATCTACTAATTATATGCATATTCCAGATTAAATCGGGTTTGTTTTTTATCCGGCCGTGAAAATACTGCCCCCTATCCCTAACAGGTTAAATGTAATGTCAACCAATATTATTACTAAAAGAAGCTTTCATTTCAAACCCGACGTCCCAAGTCATTACTTTGAAGATAGTTATTCTATAATAGTACCTATGGCAAGGCAGATTAGCCACTCGTGCCTGTCCTCACAAGGTGTAGCGGGTTTCTTATGCACCACAGGAGAACCAAGAAATGAAGAGCGACACCACGGCTGTCTTTTAGGCTTTTATGTTGATCTGCAATAGTATTATGAAAAGACAGGACAGGAACACATCAGTCTCCAATGCACCACCTGACAAGTTGTTCTTTCTCTCTCAGTGTTTTCTCAGACTCTCACAATCACACTCATACATAAAGCCATAATGTATAGTATAAAATAATAACCAGTCCTTAATACAAAGAATGTATAATCTTAATTCTTAGACAATAGAACCATACCTGCAATAGTATTATGAAAAGACAGGACAGGAACACATCAGTCTCCAATGCACCACCTGACAAGTTGTTCTACACAGGAGCATGAAGAAAGGTAAAACACATATCCTGTCTCACATCCCCAATACATTGCTAGGTGCTTTCAGTGTTGATAGTAGCAAAATACAACAACTCATGTACAAAACCACTGCAACACAAACAAGTTACAACGTAAAATCGCCTTAGAGGGCAAAAACTACATCCCCCATAATGCAACACCATCACTAGTCGGCAGCTCAGCTAGCCGTCTGCATCACAGAAAGAAAGTCATACTAGCTAGCAACACTTTTAGCACTCTGTAACTATATTAATAACAACAATAAAACTCTGAAAGTTACGTGTTTCGATAGTCTCACATCCCCTTATAACAATATCTACAGCATTAACCTTAGGACGTTTATTTATTTCACGTTACGGACTTCTACAAAGGAGTAATCTGCAACCCGTACCTTTCTCTCTCAGTGTTTTCTCAGACTGAGGAGAGCGGGATCTATGGGTAGTACCAGGGTGTTAGTAGGTGACGTAAGCACCCAGATAAAATAAAATACATTTAATGAAACAAAACCTGAAGATGTTAACATCATTCAGCTACTGTAGCTGCCTACCTAACATCAACAGGCATCACCAGTAGAGCAACAATTAAAATTAGAAACCAAAAGTAAAGTTCCTGGCGATCTGACTCCCCCCTTCTGTCTGAACTTGGAATATTCCTGTTCGCGGGCTTTGGCCACTGACCCTCAACCTGATTGTTCTGTTCTGCGTTGTGTACTATTCTAATAATTTTAAGTTTGCTGGAATAACCATTTTAACTCTACTACAAAGGCACCCCGATCACCTTCCGCGATACCTCTGTCGCCTTCTCTTGCGAATGATGGGGATGAGGGCTTGTTCCGGTGTGTCTGGAGTAAATCCCTCTCGTCCGACTCGTTAAATAAAAATTCTTTATCCAGTTCAAGGTGAGTAATCGCTGTTCTAATGTCCAGAAGCTCTTTTCGGTCAGAAGAGATGGTAGCAGCAACATTATTTACAAAATAAGCTACAAACAATGTAAAAAAAACTAACAAAATAGTATGGTTTGCTAAGAGCCCATAAAATGTCAGCCATCCCCTCCGGCGCCATCTTCAGCGGGTGTAAATTTGTCAGTTATTGTGCACTCTGGCACACTCAGATGAGAGTGCTCTGAAATCGGAGTAGATAGCCAGAGAGAATTTATCAGCTACGTCTATCAACAGTTGTGACATCACAAACAAACATTATTTAGAAATGGTTACTTGCATAGTGGAGTCTTTTGTTAAGACATATAGCTATCTAGCTAAACAATGAACCATAATCCCAACTCATGACGTTTCTACCGTGCATGAATCAGCTTCAATGTTAGCTAGCTACCATTAGCCTATAACTAGCAAAGCAAATGTCTCTGAGATACTAATAATTATTATTACACATATCATACACCTAACGTTAACTAGCGAGCCAGCCAGCTAACATTAGCAGGCTAGATAACACTACACTTTAACTTGAAATGAAAATGACTTTCTGACAAAATTTGAAATGTGTAATATCTGAAAATGTATCTAGCTAGACTATCTTACCCATATACATGGATGGACGCTTCTCCCTCTCTGTCACGGATGCCATGGTTGCCCTTAGTTTGAAGATATAATCCGGAGACAGGTGTTTTCTCCATCCCCTTAGCTATCGTACTCTAATTCCACTGATTTCAAAACTCGGTCCTCCAGAAAGTGGAGAGCAACACTTATGCAGTTCTACTACAGGATATCTTTTAAAAAAAAGCTGTGTTAGAATTTACAGATGGCATACAAGTTTGTTATTAAGGCACATGAATGTTCACATGTTCCAGAAGGCATTTCTGCCAAAAAAACTGACATTTTGATAAAAAAAGTTTACATTCAAATGGATCTCCTGTGAATTAGTGACGTGCAACATATGTCTAGTTTCCTGAAACGAGTCACAAATGTACAGTTCAGTTTCAATACAATCAACACTCATTCAGGGGTCCAAAAAAGGGTTTAATTCCGAAAGCATGAAAATATACTGCAACTTAATCAAGTTTATTATTTAAATTACCTTTGTGAAGATGTTCTTTACAATTTGTTCAGAAAATAACAAATAGTTTTACTCCCTGTTTTACTCTAACTCTCCATATCTGATCTTTGACTTCATTACAGAGAGTTATTCTTCAACGTAATTTATGACAGGGTTATAATCATGGTCTCTGTAGAAAAAGAGCATACAATCTCTTTTGCTGACCCTCCTTTTTCCTTGTGTGTCACAGAAGAGAGTGTGGTCATCAGAGGTCATGCACGCTTCCTGTCTGGGTTCTGAGCGACAAACAGGGAAACGCTCCCCTCAGCCCGACTCCATTGGTACCTGCAGCATAGAAATTAGACAAATACAAAGTCAAACAGATTCCTCTATCGAACCACAAAATAACTGCATCTACTGTATCTGACAGACAGTTGCCTAACTTCTCTTTTCTTGTGTTGCTTGAATTCAACATTTTTCCTCAAAAGCCATTTCTTGGGGTCATTCACAAACATGCACACATCCCCTCAATCGTCCTTTTCCTTCTCTTATTATCATACTCATCATCCCACTCACTGGCTGTGTCCAGGAATGAGTAGACTGTCTCCTGTGGATAGAGGGAACTCTTGGCCATCCAGAGTCACATGGGAGCATCCCTCCTGATAGAGAAAGAGAGGGTGAGCGTGAGACAACGTGCAAATAGACAGAGGGAAGCAGATAGATGTAAAGGGAGAGAGAGAAATAGCACACATTGAAATACTGAAGGCATGATAACATGAAAGAAATGCAAATACTCTAATAGAGTAGTAATTGGAGACATACCTGCTGCCATATCCAGACATCAGTTTCTCTTTCACAAGCCTCTGTCTGCCCGGGCCCATACAGGAGGGTCTGTCACAGAGTAGTAGAAGAAGCATCATTATCGTCACCATCATCATCCTCACCACCACCACCATCATCATCATCATCTATACACTCACTAAACTGATAAACCAGTCCTAATTGAATTATAGCTCACTTCCCTCCTCCCACAACAATGAGCAGCATAATCAACACACAAATGAGCAACATGTATTCAACTTTCAATATTAGCGAGTCATGAGTTTGAATCAGTGGGGCGCTCAGTATAGACTGATCGCTTTGAAAGGTCTCAATCGATGTGAAAGGTCAGAAAATAACTAAGTCATAATTGGGATATGCCAGGGTCACCTCTGTCTCAAACTGGGCCCCAAACATGTCAATGGGGCGTCCACTAGCCAGGGAGGGTTGCTGTTTGTCCACCCAGTCTCTGAAGTGGAAGGGGGCCATCACATGCATGGTGTTCATGGGGAAGGGAGGCTGTCTGTAGACCTCATCTAGACAAACAGAGGCAAGAATGCATCTCAGTGCGATACATTATGCACTACGATAGAACATAAAATGATAATACATAGGACAGGGATGGGTGTGGCGGAAGAATCAGAATTAGTTAGGTAACATAGATAATTAAGATGTCTTATCTACGTAATATGCTTATATGATATGCTTGTTATTAGAATATATCCCTTTGGACTCTGGTGTTGGCAGTTGCACTTCCTCCCTCAGCTGGGGCTCAGTCACCTGGGGCCCAGAGAGGGGTGAAGTCAGGCTTGTCTTTCACATGTCTCTAGTGCTATGCAGAATATCAGAAAGGGAAGAGGACTGGAGGGAACATTGTCTTCATATGTGAACGTGTCTTTACCTATTCTAAACCATTTGAAGTGATGGTGTGATTAATGGGGAACTAATTACTTGTCTCCACAATGTCTGTGCACCAGTCACTCCCTCCAATGGCCTTGGGGGAGATAATGTCTGAGATAAGATGTGTGGGGTAGTGTCTGGAACCATTGTATGTCATCTCTGATGTTGCACTTATCCTGGAGTAGGTGACCTAGAGGCTCACTCCCCTCAGTGAGCTCGTCAAGGCGTGTTGTCAAGAAGGGATTTTGCATGAGATGGGAGTATCTGGAGTTGACAATTTACTTATGCCATAGAATGAATTGGTGTTTCTGTGCTATGAAGAACCGGGAACGAGATCAGAGCCTCGTCTTAGGAGCCAGACTGAACAATAAGAACAGTCTTCAAAGCAAATGCTATCTGGCTGCTGGATACTCCTTTCTCATATATCAAGTTTCACCTTGTGACCCATTCCATACATCTATTCTTTTTCATGAAGACTAAAAGGGTGTATCTTTTCTATAAAATATAGTTGTATTCTTGTATTCTTAACCTGTTAGGGCTAGGGGGCAGTATTGACACGGCCGGATAAAAAACGTACCCGATTTAATCTGGTTACTACTCCTGCCCAGTAACTAGAATATGCATATAATTATTGGCTTTGGATAGAAAACACCCTAAAGTTTCTAAAACTGTTTGAATGGTGTCTGTGAGTATAACAGAACTCATATGGCAGCCCAAAACCTGAGAAGATTCCATGCAGTAAGTGGCCTGTCTGACAAGTTGTGTTTCATCTTGGCTCTTTTAATTGAAGACTGAGGATCTTTGCAATAACGTGACACTTCCTACGGCTCCCATAGGCTCTCAGAGCCCGGGAAAAAGCTGAACGATATCGAGGCAGCCTCTGGCTGAAACACATTATCGCTTTTGGCAAGTGGCTGATCAGAGTACTATGGGCTTAGGCACGCGCCTAAGCCCATAGTACTCTGATCGGCCACTTGCCCGAGTCGACCGAATGCTTTATTTTCTTTCGTCTGTTTACCTAAACGCAGATTCCCGGTCGGAATATTATCGCTTTTTTATGAGAAAAATGGCATAAATTGATTTTAAACAGCGGTTGACATGCTTCGAAGTACGGTAATGGAATATTTAGAATTTTTTTGTCACGAATTGCGCCATGCTCGTCACCCTTATTTACCCTTTCGGATAGTGTCTTGAACGCACGAACAAAACACCGCTGTTTGGATATAACTATGGATTATTTTGAACCAAACCAACATTTGTTATTGAAGTAGAAGTCCTGGGAGTGCATTCTGACGAAGACAGCAAAGGTAATAACATTTTTCTTATAGTAAATCTGACTTTGATGAGTGCTAAACTTGCTGGGTGTCTAAATAGCTAGCCCTGTGATGCCGGGCTATCTACTGAGAATATTGCAAAATGTGCTTTCACCGAAAAGCTATTTTAAAATCGGACATATCGAGTGCATAGAGGAGTTCTGTATCTATAATTCTTAAAATAATTGTTATTCTTTTTGTGAACGTTTATTGTGAGTAATTTAGTAAATTTTTTGTAAATTCACCGGAAGTTTGCGGGGGGTATGCTAGTTCTGAACGTCACATGCTAATGTAAAAAGCTGGTTTTTGATATAAATATGAACTTGATTGAACAAAACATGCATGTTGATGTGTACCTATGACGAAAATTACAGGCCTCTCTCATCTTTTTAAGTGGGAGAAGTGGCTGACTAAATACTTTTTTGCCCCACTGTATGTTTTGTTCGATAAAGTTCATATTTATATCCAAAAACAGCATTTTACATTGGCGCGTGATGTTCAGAAAATGTATTCCCACCAAAACTTCCGGTGAATGTGCACATCAATTTACAAAAATACTCATCATAAACGTTGACAAAATATATAACAATTATTTAAAGAATTATAGATAGACTACTCCTGGATGCAACCGCTGTGTCAGATTTTAAAATAGCTTTACGGAGAAAGCACATTTTTCAATACTCACCATCACAGCAAGCTATACAGACACCCGCCAAGTTCGGTGTCACCTAAACTCAGAATTAGTATTAGAAATATTCTCTTACCTTTGCTGATCTTCGTCAGAATGCACTCCCAGGACTGCTACTTCCACAAGAAATGTTGTTTTTGTTCAAAATAATCCATATTTATTTCCAAATACCTCTGTTTTGTTCGTGCGTTCAGAGCACTATCCAAAGGCATAACGCGCGAGCGCGGTACCAGAGACGAAAAGTCAAAATGTTCCATTATCGTACTTAGAAGCATGTCAAACGCTGTTTAAAATCAATCTTTATGGTATTTTTAACGTAAAATTGTGATCATATTCCAACCGTACAATAGCATATTCATTCAAGAAGAAAAAGAAGGAACGGCGTGCTCGCGGGATCGAGCATATCCAATCCCTTTGTCTCCAGGCAGTCCACTCAGTGACTGAGCTCCTATTATCTGACCAGTGACAGGAGAATGCTCAAACCACTTTCTGAAGGCTGTTGACAGCCAATGGAAACCTTAGGAAGTGCAACGTGACCCCACAGAAACTATAGTTTCGATAGAGAATGAAAAGAAGAACTACAATTCTTAGACTTTCCACTTCCTGGTTGGATTTTTCTCAGGTTTTTGCCTGGCATATGAGTTCTGTTATACTCACAGACACCATTCAAACAGTTTTAGAAACGACAGAGTGTTTTCTATCCAAATCTACTAATAATATGCATATTCTAGTTTCTGGGCCAGAGTAGTAACCAGTTTAATTTGGGTACCTTTTTCATCCGGCCGTGAAAATACTGCCCCCTACACCTCAACAGGTTAAGTTCATACAAATATTTACTCGTTAAGTTTGCTGAAAATAAACGCAGTTGACAGTGAGAGGACGTTTCTTTTTTTGCTGAGTTTATTTTTAGTTTATTTATTATTATTTTTCAAATTTGGGGGGGACTCAGTCGGGGTCTTAACTTACTCTTTAGAGTTATAATAATAGAATACACAAGGTGCAATTTCAAATTTGATTGTGCATCAGCAGTCACTCAATTAGCCCATATCAGCGAACATTTTTTGGATTGGTAAATTAGTCTATCGGCCAGCTATGTAAACTTGTAGTAAGCATGGTCGAATTACCGACCAGGGTGGGCCCATTGATCATCAGTTATAATCTTAAAAACTGCAAACATTTGCCTCCACCCTATGGCAAAATGTGTAGAATTGCAGGAAATTAGCTGTAAAACTGCAAAGAATATATCTGCCCTATGACAAAATGAGTAGAATTGCATGAAATTAGTTATAAAAATGCTAAATCTTCTCTCCACACCCATGGCGTACTCAGATCCACGAGCCCCTGTGGCCATTTATGATGAGTTAAGTTTTTTTGTGGTCCCCATCCACATGAAAGTTGCCCAGGGCTCTCAGGTAGTGGAATACACCAGCACAGCAAAATATCTACAGACCCGACGTAAAACCTCACAAAAATAAAAGATTGGCAAATCAGGACATAATGCATTTTCAGTCAGTAGAGTGCCAAACTGATGTCAACCTATTGAAGCTCACCATTCCCATTGTGTAATTTTGTGAGATGGGGACTCACCTGGGTTTGGCTTGCCTGTTCTGTGCTGCTCCGACGCAAAAAACCTGAGAAACACAGCATCAGCTGAGTATAACACTGCTGAGCACTAATGTCCATTGGAAAGTGTTATGTTTCATGCCAGACTAAAATCAATGATATAAGTCTCACTCCTGAATCACTGGCACCAGCTGGGTCCCCAGGTTTTCACAGTAAAACCATCTCTCAAAAAGGGTGTCTGAAGTGTTGTCCACATAGTACCTGAAACCACAAAGAGCCATGCTTTCATACACTCTTTCTCTCTCACCCCTCTCGCCCTCTTTCGTGCTCTCTCTTGTAAGGGGGTCAAGGAGAATGGGATGTGAGGCACATGCATTCGAAGTCAATTGAAGTTGGTTGAAGTCAGTAGAAGTCAGTTGAAGTCGGAAGTTATTAAAACTTGTTTTTCAACCACACCACAAATTTCTTGTTAACAAAATATAGTTTTGGCAAGTCGGTTAGGACATCTACTTTGTGCATGACACAAGTAACTTTCCAACAATTGTTTACAGACAGATTATTTCACTTATAATTCACTGTGTCACAACTCCAGTGGGTCAGAAGTTTACATACACTAAGTTGACTGTGCCTTTAAACAGCTTGGAAAATTCCAGAAAATTATATCATGGCTTTAGAAGCTTCTGATAAGCTAATTGACATAATTTGAGTCAATTGGAGGTGTACCTGTTGATGAATTTCAAGGCCTACCTTCCAACTCAGTGCCTCTTTGCTTGACATCATGGGAAAATCAAAAGAAATCAGCCAAGGCCTCAGAATACAATTTGTAGGCCTCTGTGAGTTTGGTTCATCCTTGGGAGCAATTTCCAAATGCCTGAAGGTACCACGTTCATCTGTACAAACAATAGTACGCAAGTATAAACACCATGGGACCACGCAGCCGTCATACCACTCAGGAAGGAGACGCGTTCTGTCTCCTAGAGATGAACGTACTTTGGTGCGAAAACTGCAAATCAATCCCAGAACAACAGCAAAGGACCTTGTGAAGATGCTGAAGGAAACAGTTACAAAAGTATCTGTATCCACAGTAAAATGAGTCCTATATCAACATAACTGCTCCAAAACCGCCATAAAAAAAACTGATTACGGATTGCGACTGCACATGGGGACAAAAATTTGACTTTTTGGAGAAATGTCCTCTGGTGTGATGAAACAAAAATAGAACTGTTTGACCATAATGTAGGAAAAAGGGGGACGCTTGCAAGCCGAAGAACACCATCCCAACCGTGAGGCACGGGGGTGGCAACATCATGTTGTGGGGATGCTTTGCTGCAGGAGGGACTGGTGCACTTCACAAAATAGATAGCGTCATGAGGGAGGAAAATGATGTGGATATATTGAAGCAACATCTCAAGACATCGCAAATGTGTCTTCCAAATGGACAATGACTCCAAGCATACTTCCAAAGTTGTGGCAAAATGGCTTAAGGACAACAAAGTCAAGGCATTGGAGTGGCCATCACAAGGCCCTGACCTCAATGCCATAGAAAATTTGTGGGCACAACTGAAAAAGCGTGTGCGAGCAAGGAGGCCTACAAATCTGACTCAGTTACACCAGCTCTGTCAGGAGGATTGGGCCAATATTCACCCAACTTATTGTGGGAAGCTTGCGGAAGACTACCCGAAACGTTTGACCCAAGTTAAACAATTTAAAGGCAATGCTACCAAATACTAATTGAGTGTATGTAAACTTCTGACCCACTGGGAATGTGATGAAAGAAATAAAAGCTGAAATAAATCATTATTTCTACTATTATTCTGACATTTCACATTCTTAAAATAAAGTGGTGATCCTAACTGACCTAAGACAGGGAATTTTTACTTGGATTAAATGTCAGGAATTGTGAAAAACTGAGTTTAAATGTATTTGGCTAAGGTGTATGTAAACGTCCGACTTCAACTGTAGATGGATAAAGAATGTGTAAGAAGAGTGAGATATAGGTAAAGGATAAGATGGTGGATGGTGATACCTTAAACAGTCTGTCTCTGACTGAAGCCTCCTTCTCTCCACCACTAGCCCCACAGTGTTAGCCAGTCTCTGGGGGGAGTGGGGGATCCGAGCTGGGAGCAGAAACATCTGAGGACCACAGAAGGACACAGAAGGACATGGGGTGTGTATGACACAAACACGAATGTAACAAATCTGCATAGCTTGATACGGCACTGTCAGTTATCTTAAACAGTGGGCTTAGTGAGAGAATCTTGGAATGAATGCCATTTCTCTCACCTCTCCCTCGCGGATAAGCACATCCTTATGTTTGCCATTCTCAACCAACTTCAGACACATGTCCCCTTTCAGCTGGTAAAAGAGCTGCACAAAAAAAAGACAGAGAGAGGATATATCAGTAAAAAGCAATGACTACGGACTAGAAAAGGTACAGATACAGGATATGGAGGTTGTCTTCAGCTTCAAATCACAGCCAATAGTCCTCACTATGATATGAATGTGCTGACCTCCAGTGGCTAGATTATGTTGTTGAAAATGCAATTACAATCCTTTTCTTTGTGCTGTTATGTCACCCATTACACAGTACGAGATAAGGTTGTAAATGATTTGTGAAGCTTATATGTCGTACTTATGAAGACTTTATGTATGCTATATAAAGCCTTTATAAATCGTCGTTTGTTTAAAGTGGGACATTCTCATACTACCAAAGATTAAAAAAAAAAGAGAAACACTTGAACAGGAATTTACTTTGGGCTTCAACTAGACAAATAGCCAGAGCAAATAGTGTTGACCAAAAGGTGACAGTGCAACATTCTTGTGGAATTTGTCCCTATTGTGGTAGGAAGAACTGATTGAGTTTATGTGACAGTATGGAAATGGAACATTTAGATACAGAACAAAAAGACTAAACGACTGGGTCACGTCTCTGGCATCCGAACCAATAGAACGAACGACCAGCCTGCTTGGGTAGCAACCTTAGATTTGTGTTGGGACTATATCTCGTGGAAAGATGAAATAGTATGAATAAATTCATCAAAATAACGTTTTTAATGAAAATATGTCAATCATAATTTGAATATGTTGGTAACCCATTGTATAAAAGTGATAATGTCCTAGAAGCCGGTGTTTGGAGGATATACTCAACTTTGTTTCGGGCCTAACAACACCAGTGCCAGTATATCCTCCGAACACTGGCTTCTTGGGCATTATCACTTAGAGGGCCAGGCACATGTGTGAGGATAGATAATACTGTGGCTGAGTGACTGCTAACTAAATAGCATGGTAGTGTCCTTGCATTTGTTGCTTACTTTCAGATTGGGACATTGCATAGGAATTCTATCTCGCAGGTTTTGAATACCATTTTCTGCACTATGAACGGTCACTCAAACGCCACAGCATTTAGCCAATGTGATAGGTGAATAGTGGCATTTTCTCTCACCTCCTCCCCTTCCTCTATGTGGTAGTCCTTTCTGCTGTTGGGACCTCCAACAAACATGATGTTCAGCTGAGAAAAATGCCTTGTGGAGAAAAATAATATAAGAATGAACTTTGCTCGAAATTCATTACCTTTGTCAATCTTTGCCAACATAGTGTAAATTATTACTATTGGACTAGTGTAGATAGTCAGGGGGTAAACAGTACTTGTTACAGCTCAACATGATAATAACATGGTCCCATTTTAAAATAACTACAAATGCTTTATATTAGCTTAAAGAGGATTTCTGAGGCATCTATGATGGATGATATATAAAGCCTTTTGTAGTTCATTTAGTGAGTTATTTCAAGTCTAGCGACACCAGAGTGTGCAACTATAAGTGAAACTATATGTAAATGAAACTAGCCCAGGCTGCTACTCACATGAGTTTGTTGCACACCGGTGGCAAAAAAGCCTTTTCATTCTCTGCAATCCATTTGTCCACGTTCACAACAAGGGGTTTCCCGCTCATTATTGCAAACTGATGTCAAAATTGTCACTGTAAAAATGGTGTGTTGAATCACTTAGTTCTATGTGTTTTTTGTTTTTGTTTCAGAGCCTGATTGAGTTAAAGTCCATTAGATAGCTAGGGGAGGAGTCCAGCATGACGGTGAAAGGTTGTTTACATTTCCACAATAATTCAACTAGTGGCAATGGTGTGGGCGGTCATATAAAAAAAAGAGGAAGTGAAGTGATGAGGGGACGAGGAGGGGTGCACACGTATGAGGAAGCAGGAATCATGTGAGAATGAGCACAGCAGTCTCTGTAGTCTCATAGAAAGAATATGAACAAACAATACATATTATTAAAAATACAGTGAAATAAGTTGCTTTTTTGTTTTTATAATGTTTCATAAACATACAGTACCAGTCAAAAGTTTGGACACACCACATTCCAAGGTTTTTCTTTATTTTTACTATTTTCTACATTGTAGAACAATAGTAAAGACATCAAAACTATGAAATAACACATATGGAATCATGTAGTAACCAAAAAAATATTAACCAAATCAAAAATATTTTATTTTTGAGATTCTCCAAAGTAGTCACCCTTTGCCTTGATCACAGCTTTGTACACTCTTGGCATTCTCTCAACCAGGTTCACGAGGAATGCATTTCAATTAACAGGTGTGCATTGTTAAAAGTTCATTTGTGGAACTTAGTTCCTTCTTAACGCGTTTGAGCCAATCAGTTGTTGTGACAAGGTAGGGGTGGTATACAGACGATAATAGCCCTATTTGGTAAAAGACCAAGTCCGTATTATGGCAAGAACAGATCAAATAAGCAAAGAGAAACTACAGTCCATCATTACATTAAGACATGAAGGTCTGTTAATTGGAACATTTCAAGAACTTTGAAAGTTTCTTCAAGTGCAGTCGCAAAAAATATCAAGCCCTATGATGAAGCTGGCACTCATGAGGACAGCCACAGGAAAGGAAGACCCAGAGTTACCTTGGCTGCAGAGGATATGCTCATTAGAGTTACCAGCCTCAGAAATTGCAGCCCAAATAAATGCTTCACAGAGTTCAAGAAACAGACACATCTCAATGTCACGCCCTGACCAGGTGAACTCGGGTATTTTGGGTCAGGGTGTGTTATGTTGGGTTCTGTCGATTCCCAATCAGAGACAGCTGTCGCTAGTTGTCTCTGATTGGGATCACATTTAAGTTCCTTTTTCCCCCACGCTGTTTGTGGGGTGTTGCCTCTTGTGTTTGAGCAGTTAACGTATCGGCATTTTCTTGATTTTGTGTACGTGTTTATTTCAGTGTAAAGAATAAACGTGTTCGCTCCCAGCTGCGTTTTGGTCCGCTTCCTCGTCACCCGACGACGATCGTTACAGAACACCCCACCAAACCAGGACCAAGCAGCGGGAGGATAAGGAGCGTGAGAGATGGGCTCGCGAGGGTAAGGAGTTCTGGACCTGGGAGGAGATCATGTCGGGGAAAGGACCCTGGCGAAAGGATTCCCAGGTCGAGGAGGTAATGCCAGCCGGTGGACGGAGTCGCAGGCGGCGGTCGAGGAGGCCCGGAAGTCACCCCCAAACATTTTTTTGGGGGGGGCTAATGGGGTGGTCCAGAAGGGCAGAGGAAGAGCCCAGACCACTGCTCTCGTGGGGGATGACGGCGGAGGAGGAGACGGAGATGAGGCGGTTGATTGAGGACCTGCTGAGGGAAGATCTGGAGGAGGAGCCATGGGATGCGGAGTTGCGCGCTGTGTCGCCAGTGCGCCCGCACAGCCCGGTGCGTCTGGTGGACATGCCCAGCACATGCCGTGCTAGGATGGGCATCCAGCCAGGACGAGTGGCTAAACCGGCTCCACGCTTCAGTTCACCAGTGCGTGTTCACAGTCCTGTCTGGCCCGTTCCTGTTCCCCGCACCAAGCCCACGGTGCGTGTCCACAGTCCTGCCCGGCCCGTCCCTGCTCCCCGCACCAAGCCATGGGAAGCGGAGTTGCGCGCTGTGTCGCCAGTGCGCCCGCACAGCCCGGTGCGTCCGGTGGACATGCCCAGCACATGCCGTGCTAGGATGGGCATCCAGCCAGGACGAGTGGCTAAACCGACTCCACGCTTCAGTTCACCAGTGCGTGTTCACAGTCCTGTCTGGCCCGTTCCTGTTCCCCGCACCAAGCCCACGGTGAGTGTCCACAGTCCTGTCCGGCCCGTCCCTGCTCCCCGCACCAGGTCAGTGGTGCGTGTCCCCAGTCCGGCTCGGCCCGCTCCTGCTCCCTGCACCAAGCCAGTGGTGCGTGTTCCCCGTCCGGCCCGGCCCGTCCCTGCTCCCCGCACCAGGTCAGTGGTGCGTGTCCCCAGTCCGGCCCGGACCGTTCCTGCTCCCCGCACCAAGCCAGTGGTGCGTGTTCGCATTCCGGCCCGGCCCGTCCCTGCTCCCCGCACCAAGTCAGTGGTGCGTGTCCCCAGTCCGGCCCGGCCCGTCCCTGCTCCCCGCACCAAGCCCACGGTGCATGTCCACAGTCCTGTCCGGCCCGTCCCTGCTCCCCGCACCAAGTCAGCGGTGCGTGTCCCCAGTCCGGCCCGGCCCGTTCCTGCTCCCCGCACCAAGCCAGTGGTGCGTGTTCCCAGTCCGGCCCGGCCCGTCCCTGCTCCCCGCACCAGGTCAGTGGTGCGTGTCCCCAGTCCTGTCCGGCCCATCCCTGTTCCCCGCACCAAGCCCACGGTGCGTGTCCACAGTCCTGTCTGGCCCGTTCCTGTTCCCCGCACCAAGCCCACGGTGCGTGTCCATAGTCCTGTCCGGCCCGTTCCTGTTCCCCGCACCAAGCCCATGGTGCGTGTCCACAGTCCTGTCCGGCCCGTCCCTGCTCCCCGCACCAACCCCACGGTGCGTGTCCACAGTCCTGTCCGGCCCGTCCCCGCTCCCCGCACCAAGTCAGTGGTGCGTGTCCCCAGTCCGGCCCGGCCCGTTCCTGCTCCCCGCACCAAGCCAGTGGTGCGTGTTCCCAGTCCGGCCCAGCCCGTTCCTGCTGCCCGCACCAAGCCAGTGGTGTGTGTTCCCTGTCCGGCACGACCCGTGTCCGGTCCACCGGTGCCCAATCCTGTTCCGGTCGACGGCTCCGCTCCGGAGCCTGAGCATGCCGCTCCACAGTGGTCCAGTCCGGGCCAGAGGGGTAGGGCTAAGGTGGAGGCGGGGGAAAGAACACGCCCGGGGCCAGAGCCTCCACCGAGGGTGAGGCGCCCACCCGGGTCCCCCCCCCCTAATAGACTTAAGTTTGGTGCGCCGGGAGTACGCACCGTTGGGGGGGGGGGGGGTACTGTCACGCCCTGACCAGGTGAACTCGGGTATTTTGGGTCAGGGTGTGTTATGTTGGGTTCTGTCGATTCCCAATCAGAGACAGCTGTCGCTAGTTGTCTCTGATTGGGATCACATTTAAGTTCCTTTTTCCCCCATGCTGTTTGTGGGGTGTTGCCTCTTGTGTTTGAGCAGTTAACGTATCGGCATTTTCTTGATTTTGTGTACGTGTTTATTTCAGTGTAAAGAATAAACATGTGTTCGCTCCCAGCTGCGTTTTGGTCCGCTTCCTCATCACCCGACGACGATCGTTACACTCAACATCAACTGTTCAGAGGAGACTACGTGAATCAGGCCTTCATGGTCGAATTGCTGCAAAGAAACCCCTACTAAAGGACACCAATAATAAGAAGAGACTTGCTTGGGCCAAGAAACACGAGCAATGGACATTAGACTGGTGGAAATATGTCCTTTGGTTTGATGAGTCCAAATTAGATTTTTTTTGGTTCCAACCGCCGTGTTTTGGTGAGATGAAGAGTAGGTGAATGGATTATCTCTGCATGTGTGGTTCCCATCGTGAAGCATGGAGGAGGATGCGTGATGGTTTGGGGGTGCTTTGCTGGTGACACTGTCAGTGATTTATTTAGAATTCAAGGCACACTTAACCAGCATGGCTACCACAGCATTCTGCAGTGATACGCCATCCCATCTGATTTGCACTTAGTAGGGATCTCATTTGTTTTTCAACAGGATAATGACCCAAAACACACCTCCAGGCTGTATAAGGGCTATTTGACCTAGAAGGAGAGTGATGGAATGCTGCATCAGATGACCTGGCCTCCACAATCACCTGACCTCAACCCACTTGAGATGGTTAGAGATGAGTTGGACCACATAGTGAAGGAAAAGCAGCCAACAAGTGCTCAGCATATGTGGGAACTCCTTCAAGACTGTTGGAAAAGCATTCCAGGAGACTACCTCATGAAGCTGGTTGAGAGAATGCCAAGAGGGTACAATACTATCATCAAGGCCAAGGGTGGCTACTTTGAAGAATATAAAATATAAAATATATTTTGATTTGTATAACACTTGTTTGGTTATTACATGATTCCATATGTGTTATTTCATAATTTAATGTCTTCACTATTATTCTGCAATCTAGAAAATAGTAAAAATAAAGAAACATCTTTGAATGAGTAGGTGTGTCCATACTTTTGACTCATACTTTGTATGAATTGACTGTGTGCATGTATGTTCAAACAGATAGCCACCTGTTTAATTGGCTGAAGTCGTCACCTTAAAATCCCCTTGCTTTACCACATTATCTCAAGGTTCATAAGGACATACTATCCTGCTATCTGTTCTCACTACTTGGGTCCAGAGTTACGACACACAACTAGGTTGATGACATCAGAGGTCAGAGTTTCCTCACTTCGCTCTTTAAGATGAATAGGGCAACCTCCTCAGCCCACCTCCACTGGTAACTAAGAAATACACAATATACTGTACTCTTCTTAATGTTCTCTTGTACTTTCTCAAACACTAGCATCTACTGTAAAATATTTGACTGTATTCTTACATATACATTGCAAACTCACTGGCTCTGTCAAGGAATGAGCAGACTTTCTCCTGAAGACTGAGGAGACTCTTGGCTAGAGTCATAGGAGGAGGACAAGGTGAGAGGTATAAAGAGAAAATGTGAACAAAGTTGGCATAACAGCTAAGTAGCTGAGGAATGGTTATAAGATACATGCGTGGGGAAGACACATACCACCTGCATATCCGGACATCCGTTTCTCTTCTGATCCCCTCAGTCTCTCCTGGCCCAGAGAGAAGGGTCTGTCATGGGTAGAGCAGGGCAATATGACATCATCATCTTCACACACTCTCCAGTAATAAACTTCCTGTTTCTCACAGATTGAATGGTACAGTACTGCATCTAATCAAGACCCAGGTGGACTAAAGAGCAGTTTATCACAGTTTCCTTCCCCATTAATGTGTTAATGAGCTCCATCTCTCCACACTACATCCCCTCTCTGTTGATATCCTGGAGCTTGGCAGGAGTCACAGTCTGTTGGGAGCTCAGTCTAGACATGTAATTGTTGCTGAAATCAGGTTTGTTCTTGTTAGCCTGCCTCCTTGGAGAGGAAGGTCATCTGACAGATTTATATTGTAAACCTATGGTAAAAATGGCCAATAGCTACAGTACCAGTCAAAAGTTTGGACACACCTACTCATTCAAGGGTTTTTATTTCTTTTTCCTATTTTCTACATTGTAGAATAAAACTGAAGACATGAAAACTATGAAATAACACATATGTAATCATGTAGTAACCAAAAAAGTGTTAAACAAATCAAAATATGTTTTAGATTCTATAAAGTAGCCACCCTTTGCCTTGATGACAGCTTTACACACTCCTGGCATTCTCTCAACCAGCTTCCAACAGTCTTGAAGGAGTTACCACATATGTGACAGATCGGCTCAATTCGGTCTTACAATAAGGCCAATAGCCTACAATAAGGACAATTTTCAGTTAAACAGAAAGTGTCCAGATAAATATTAGATTAGATTACACTTACCCAGACACACTTGTCTAAATTGATGGGTCATGTGAAAGAAATGCTATAACCCCCAGCCACATCTTGCCAAGTGGCTGGGTCTCTACAGAAGGTGTAAATGGTACAGCCAAATGGTTACTTGCATAGTAGCAATATCAGAAATAGAAAGTGTCAATATAAATAAAATAATATACAGTAAGAACAATATCAATATCAGTAATAGATTAGTTATATGCATACAATCAGAGGTAAAGTGGCTGAGCAGCAGGATACAAAAATAATTGTAGCAGCAACGTATGGCATGTGTGTTAGGAGAGAGTAATTTGAATAGAGGTACTGCAGAGAGTGCTGATGACTAGTCTGTCCGAACCATGCATGAACAAGGGAATCTATATTCGGAGAGCCTGTTTCTGTCCTGCCCTTGACTTTAGTGCAGGGCATGTGATGTCCATAGCCTCTTCGTCACAAAACTCCCTGATCTTCTCAAAATGTTTGTCTTGCGGTGTCCAGTCCAGGCGGTGCTTATAGACAATCTATGGGAGGAAGAATGTCAGCGTTGCACAGCAGCTAAAACCTGGTCCTGACTGAGTCCGAAAGCTCCTTGACGACAACAACACCAGGCTCCAGAGCAACGAAGCTGTAAAACAGGAAATAACAAAAAAATTGAGACGACATTACAACCTTGGACAACATCAACACACCTACCATGTTTAGATAAGAAGAATAACCTCATACAATGCAATGAAAATGATATTCACCTGAAGTGCTAGTACTGCTTGAACTGTGGCAGCGGCCTGAAGTACAGAGTCAGGTGTAGTTGCCAGCCATAGCTTTCCACCAGCACCATACCATCCTCCAGTCCAACCAGCTGTGGGATGTTGACCCCTCACACTGCTGTCCTTCACAACACCAGAAATCTCAGACAAAGTGTTCACTCTGGTCTTTCTGAAGCGCTGCTTGACGAGGCCAAAGCACCAGTCGGGGGCAAACTTGGTGTGGCCTGTGATCAGGAAGTGAAGGTCCAGACTGTGGTGGAGCTTGTGCATGTTCCGCCAGGCACAATACCAGAGCACAAACTTGTTATTGTTTTGGCCACTGCAGTTGCAAGGAGTTAGAAAGTAGATGGGACCTGGCTGCATAGTGTCAGAAGGATAGTGCATCTGCAAACAACAAAAGAAGATTAAGATTAAGTTAATAAAAATAAAAATAAAGTGCAGAGATCATCTGTTCACCTACTCTGCGTCTCACAAAGACACGGAGGTCGGAACCTAAAATCTCAAATTTGGACTCATCAGACCAAAGGACAGATTTCCACTGGTCTAATGTCAATTGCTCGTGTTTCGTGGCCCAAGCAAGTCTCTTCTTATTATTGGTGTCCTTTAGTAGAGGTTTCTTTGCAGCAATTCGACCATGAAGGCCTGATTCACGCAGTCTCCTCTGAACAGTTGATGTTGAGATGTGTCTGTTACTTGAACTCTGTGAAGCATTTATTTGGGCTGCAATTTCTAAGGCTGGTAAATCTAATGAACTTGTCCTCTGCAGCAGAGGCAACTCTGGGTCTTCCTTTCCTGTGGATGTCCTCATGAAAGCCAGTTTGATCATAGCGCTTTATGGTTTTGAAACACATTAAGAAGGACAGAAATTCCACAAATTAACTTTTAACAAGGCACACCTGTTAATTGAAATGCATTCCAGGTGACTACTTCATGAAGCTGAATGCCAATAGTGTGCAAAGCTGTCATCAAGGGAAAGGGTGGCTACTTTGAAGAATATCAAATATAAAATAGATTTTGTTTACAACGTGATTCCATACAGTATGTGTTATTTCATAGTTTTTATGTCTTCACTATTATTCTACAATGATGAACATAGTAAATAGAAAGAAAAACGCTTGAATGAGTAGGTGTGTATAAACTTTTGACTCGTACTATATGTTAAAGATCCATCCATCCATCAATCCATCCGATCCATCCAGATACAGACAAATGATTGATAAAGTTTGTGGATAAATTATTATGATCTGAATTCATGATGGCAATGTTGTGTGGTTGTTGACATTTTGTATTGTGATCCTCCAATGAACTAGACCTATCATACATGTCTAGACCAGCAGTGTTTTCATTCTTTAATAAAAACATGAACATACTACTGCATGCAGCTAACAAACATATATGGAAATGTCTGCTCTACTTCAAATTACAACCAACTAATGGCAGCATTACCACAAAACGGAAGAGGCAAGTGGAAGGGGAAGAAAGTAAGAAACTTGTCTGTCAACCCTGCATTAAATGTCAAAATTGGCTAAAGAAAATTGTGATAACTAAAAAAGTTTACCAGTTTAATTTAAGGAACAAAAAATGTATTGCATATATAGATTGCAAAATAGTTGGGAAGAGATTTTTGTTGTACCGATGCCATGGCACATGGTTTATGAACTGATACACAAAACAACGCTGGATTCAAAACTTTGAGTTTTTCTATTTAAATTATAATCTAAAATATTTGCAACCAATAGAATGTTATAAACTGTATGTATGGGGGATGCAACCATCCCAGCTCTGCAGATTTTGCTGTGAAGAGACAAAAACATTAGATCATTTGCTTTGAACTGTCCATATGTAGCTTGTTTTTGGTCGCAGGTTCAGGAATGGCTGAAGAATTGCAACATTCACCTGGAGCTAAATCTGCAAATAGCATTGCTGGGTTCAATAATATAATAATACTCTTAGCAAAAATGTTTATATTTAATTTACAATATGCAAAATCTATGAGCATAAAAGGTTCAGAACTTTTGTGAAACTGCACAGTTGAAAGATATATGGCAAATATAAATCAAAACTGGATGGTGTTCAGAGATAGATGGGAGGAGTTGAGTAGAGCTGAAGGATGGGACTAAAAACAAGCAAAAGATAACTACTGTAAAATAATACTGTGTCTGTAAAATGTACATAGTGTGTATAAACTGGAAGTAGAAGCCTAAGTGTTGTTGTCCATTAGTTTACTCAAATTAGGGGAGGGATGGTAGGGTTTGGGGAAAATAATAAAGGAAAATATCTATATTAAAAAAAATATATATATATTATACAGTATATATTTACCAAAAATATATGGGGGGTTGGAAATTATGCAGACAATTGCATTGAAGCTGATATACCCACTAAAAAATTTAATAATACAAAAAATGATATATATATAATATTTATCGTACTATTCACATACTACTACAACAAAGCAGACTCCCAAAATCAGGTTAATATTATACAGGCAAAAGAGGCGTCATGTTATAGAAAAGTACACGGTTAGTCAATAGAGAATTATATGGTTTATACAAGGAGACCTTGGTTTATGCAGAGACTTCAAAACATCTGTAAAAGTTAAATTGAATATGATCCGTTATTGATACATCTCGCTCGGTACCAATTCAGACAAACTGAGCATGCGTGAGAAATAAATTGTGCCGAAGTCTCTGTTAACCTGTAGCAGCCAGGATTTCACAGATAGCATTATCAACCTGCTATGAAATGAACACTCATACAACAAGCACACAGTTGATCACTTTCCAGATTAGTTGTCAAATACATACAGGCCAATATGGGACAATACAACTAAGACACAATACACTCAACAACGGACAGCTATATCAATCCAGTAAGCAGTTCAGACGAGCTAACGTTAGCTAGCTAGATTAGCTATGTTCAAACAACGCAAACGAGTGATTTGGCAAATCAGTAATTTATCAGAGTTTAGTCAGATCTAGATCAGTTTCTATGCATGTTACTGTACGTTGCTGACTGTGTTGCAACACATAACATACAATAGAATGATCTCTTAAGTAAATCAGAATGTAAACTGGAAGGAAGAGGAGCTAACATCCAGAGCAGAGTGTTCATAAACTGTTTTGCTGAGCCAAAGTAGCGGAGCTCCAGTGGCGCAATCGGTTAGCGCGCGGTACTTATATGACAGTACATTGTAGAGCTATGCCGAGGTTGTGAGTTCGAGCCTCACCTGGAGCAGTGTTTTTACTAAGAGAAGGGCGATAGGTATTAGCCATTGACGTTGTAATAACATGGAATACGTTGCCCAGCCACGCAGTGCATAAACGGTCGGTGTCTGATAATTCGACAATTCAGCAGCATAGACCAAAAAGATACCCGGTATGAATTGTATCTTCTTGTCTGTAGCCTCAACCTAGTACATAATTTAAGCAGAGTACGTTAGTTTAAATCAAGATTCGTATTCTCATAAAACAATTGAATGAATACGCTACCATTTCTTAGCAACATTTTATCATTAAAATATATTCCTGCAGATTTATGTTGTGCTCGTGCACAGGGGTCAAGGGGAGCCTGTTGATCACATTCACATCCCTGCCTGCTTCAAAATGAAATCATACAACAAAATACAGTAGCTATTATCCACACTCCCATTGCAAGTTATCTTGCAGCGCACCTCAATGTGTAGGCATTTTTCTTGCCCTTTCCCTCATAAGAGTATTGATATTCTGATTTCTATGCGAATTCTTTTCATGATAGGCTATCAATGTTCTAGTTATTCTGTTTTTGTGTTATGATTTGTTGGGAGGACTTTGCTTATATAAACGTGCAAGTATAGTGTTAGTTTTTAGCTATAAATGTCAGAAGTGTATGTTTGTGGTGAACTCATACAGTATTTCATCAACTGAGCTGATGTAGTTCCCTCTTATTATCTATAGGAGGCAGCATGAGTGACTTGCAGTTTAACTTCACTAGAGGGGTTGGTCTTTGATAATAAACTGCATTTATTCTTGAACAAGGTGAGAGTGACTGTAGTTGAAATTCTCTGGGATTCTCTGCCTCTAACCCCATTACGGGGGCGGAGTCACTGGCTTACTGGTGCACTTCCATGCCGTCCCTAGGAGGGGTGCGTCACTTGAGTGGGTTGAGTCACTGACGTGATCTTCCTGTCTGGGTTGGCGCCCCCCTCGGGTTCGTGCCGTGGGGGAGATCTTCATGGCTATACTCGACCTTGTCTCAGGGTAGTAGGTTGGTGGTTGAAGATTTCCCTCTAGTGTTGTGGGGGCTGAGCTTTGGCAAAGTGGGTGGGGTTAGGATCATGCCTCAGGACCACCTGGCCTGGTGACTCCTTGTTGTTTCCAGTCCACCTTGTCATGATGCTGCCCCAGTTTCAACTATTCTGCCTGCGGGTATGGAACCCTGACATGTTCACTGGACGTGCTACCTTGTCCCGGACCTGCTGTTTTGGACTCTCTCTACCGCACCTGCTGTCTCTAACTCTGAATGATCTGCTATGAAAAGCCAACTGACATTTACTCCTGAGGTGCTGACCTGTTGCATCCTCTACAACCACTGTGATTATTATTATGTGACCCTGCTGGTCATCTATGAACATTTGAACATCTTGGCCATGTACTGTTATAATCTCCACCCGGCACAGCCAGAAGAGGACTGGCCACCCATCAAAGCCTGGTTCCTCTCTAGGTTTCTTCCTAGGTTCTGGCCTTTTCTAGAGAGATTTTCCTAGCCACTGTGCTTCTACATCTGCATTGCTTGCTGTTTGGGGTTTTATGCTGGGTTTCTGTACAGCACTTTGTGACATTGGCTGATGTAAAAATGGCTATATAAATCAATTTGATTGATTTGATTGATTGATTGAGGTAATCTACCAGATGACATTATAATGTCGTAGTTACTATACTCTATTTCTCTTGCCAGCCTGTAATGTCTTGTATCAAGTCCCACTGGAGGGCGCTGTTATCCATGCTATGAGTGGGGTGTACCATCTCTGGTTACTCAATGAGGCTTGGTGGCTGGTAGTGACTCGCTACGCCTCTTTATTTGAATGAAAACAGCATTTAGACACATTTGAATGATTTATCATTCCCAACATTTATGTTTGTTTGAAATGTTAGAATGTTCTCCTATACTGATTACGTGTGTGCGTGCGCTTGTCTGATAAATAGACAGTTAGCAAAATAAACAGTCTATAATTTTAACATTACAATGCTTCCTGAACTTGATCAGAATGTTCTATACTAGTTGGATTTGAAATAAATGCAATAGGCTATTAAAACATTGTGAAATATAAATGTTGCTGGGAAGAACATGTTGAACACCTGGACAAATAGATTAGGGGAATGTAAAAAAGCTGAAAAGAAAACTCTCTAGGAATAGGCTTTAAGCTGTTATTTAGGTAGCACCTAATTCATTTAAACAACCTCATGGCCCTATATAGGACGACATAGGACGACGCGCATTAGTGCGTGCAGTGTCCTATATAGCAGTGGTTAAAAACTGTGGGTCGAGACGGCAGGGCTCCAGGTGGGTTGCTGGATGACATTGCCCCCCCCCCCCCATTAAAAGATAGAAAAACACTTTCAGTGTGAACTTGAATAACTTAAACCAAACAGAAAGTATGTAGAAAAGATAATGGACCTATGCACTGAGTGAACAAAACATTAGGAACACCTGCTATTTCCATGACATAGATTGACCAGGTGAATCAATGTGAAAGCTATAACCCCTTATTGATGTCACCTGTTAAATCCACTTCAATCAGTGGAGATGAAGGGTAGGAGACAAGTTAAAGAAGGATTTTTAAGCCTTGAGACAATTGAGACATGGATTGTGTACGCATGCCATTCAGAGGGTGAATGGGCCAGATGTAAGTGCCTTTGAACAGGGTATGGTAGTATATGCCAGGCACACCGGTTTAAATATGTCAAGAACTGCAACGCTGCTGGGTTTTTCACACTCAACAGTTTTCCGTGTGTATACAGGAATGGTCCCCCACCTAAACGGCATCCAGCCACCTTGACACAACTGTGGGAAGCATTGGAGTCAATATGGGTCGGCATCCCTGTGGAACGCTTTCGAAGACTTGTAGAGTCCATGCCCCGACGAATTGAGGCTGTTCTGAGAGCAAAAGGGGGTGCAACTCTATAATAGGAAAGTGTTCCTAATGTTTTGTACACTCAGTGTATATTTTTCAATAATAGCTTATAGTCTTTGAGAATTTACGATCAACAACATAAAAGCTAGACAATCAGGCCCCCATTGATTGTGTTATAATGTTTGAGGGTATGAACACAGCATTAGCCATGTCAAAATGTGTAGAGAAAAAAAATAAGTTATTTCAACTCCATGGCAGGATGTGTGGAATTACAGGAGATTAGCTATTAAACTCCACATTTTTCTGTCCGCTGCCAAGATAATATTTTTGACTTATTCTTTGGTCTGTATGTTTTTTCAGCGCTCAGTCACAAAGCAAAAAAAAAAAGTTTTTGAACCCCTGCTATATAGGACTACTACAACTGTGTGAGTGAGTTTGAGCGGATGGATCCATTTTGAAGATGAGCAACACATGATAGAGGAGAGAGATTTACTGTAGAGAAAACTGAGCACAGAGCAGAGAGCTTTGGCAGCTGGCCTCCACTCCCCTCCCCTCTCCCCCTCCTCCTCTTCCCGACCTCAATACACACACACTCAGATTTCGACATCATCCCATTTTAAATGACTAAGATTCATATAATTGACTGTTACACGGAAAGAACACAGCTGATTTAAAAAACATGGTCTGTCGAGGGATTTAACCTTCGTTCGTTTAGTGCCCTCCCAGGAACACTTGAGGCCAGATGCAATTAGCATGAGATCAGTGGAAAACAAGGTCACAGGAGGGGAGGAACTTGTCCCTCTTGCACTACAAAACTGAAAACCATCTTCCCACCAATACTCTCAAGACTCTCACAAACTCTGTAGCTTACCCTTTTTCACTTACGGTCAGTATGGAGGAGTTTTGTTTATTTTCTGAAGGGATGTAGTGTCTCCAACAAATTGTCAGTCAGAGTTCTCAAGTGGACAATTGGACACGAGAACCAGGCCCTTAGGTGGCCACTTCTCAGAATATTTCGGTATTAATATGCTCAATCTGCAGGTTTTCTTTGAGTCTGCAATTCCTCTGTTGGCATAGTGGAGGCATTAACCCCAGTAAGACAGGTTCTTGTACTGCACCCTGGGAGTCGTAGGCCTATCTGCGGTTCTCTGCCCATGCAGGCCTTCTCTAAAGTTGCACATGCACGCTCTCATGCATGCACACAAACACACACAGCAATGTAGTCCCTCATCACCATATCCTGTCTACACTTGTGGAGGCAACGTATTGTACGCACGCTTGTCTGTTCAGCATAGACAGGTTTGGATGGAGACATGCCAAACACACCATCATCACCACAATGCACTTGTCTGTCCAAACATTTCCAGGAATGTTCTTTTTTCTCTCAGATGTTTTATTTTCTCTCTCCTCACACCACATTTCACTTCTCACTCAACTCAAATGTGCCCTTGGGTAAATTAGGCATGGGTTCTTCAGTAACATATTGTAGCCACCCTCAGGAGGTAGGGTGAGCAGACCCTGCCCCTGGCTGGCAGCACCAGTCACGTTCCTTGTTTATTATGTTGTCATGGTAATAGAAGAGGGGGAAGCTGCACATAGGATTGGGGATATAACTAGTGGGGAGAGCACCATTTTCTCTCTCGTTATTATCTCTCTGGGGAAATACCTCCTGCTGTACTGTGATTTATGGGTAGCTAGTTCAGGCTAGGTTTGTTGTTTTGTGCAGCTCCCCGCTACCCCATGCAGTGTAACATGACAACGCCTGTGCAGTGTAACATGACAACGCCTGTGCAGTGTAACATTAAAACGGACGCAGAGGGTGTAAACACCACATTGGTTGTCAGAAGTGGGATTGTGCGGTGAGGCCATCGGAATACACAGGTGGACGTGTGAAGGGGCTTGAAAGAAAGTCGAAGCATGGGAACATGCGATCCTCTCTGTATGAGCCACGTTACAATTCCCACCGAAAGGGTTAAACCTATTGGTGTAATGTAGGGTGATTGCCTTTTACGCCAGAGACATGAGTTTGTTTCCTGCTCCCTCCGTTCGCTACAATATGTTGTGTGGGTTGTGTAGGCTAAATGATGAGCAGGACTGTACTGAAGCACTGAATGTGTGTTTGTGTTGTTCATGTAGTGGTTTGTGTGCACTACTTATGTGACACAGGTATGTGTTCTAGCGAATTGGCACACATAGTTTTCCCATTCCAGAGTTTTATCATGTTGGATGGTGTTCTGTCGCATTGATTTCACAAAGTCTCCATATATCAAAGATAAATTCCTCTTAAAATCACTTTTCTCAGTCTGAGGCCTAGCAGCTTATGTAAGGGTTTGGTTCATCAACTTATTGCTATTTAATAAAATGTTACCTTTATTTTTACCAGGTTAGTCTCATTGAGATTAAAAATGTATTTTTTTAAGACAGACCAGACCAAAATACAGTAGCAGCACATTAAGTTTAATACAAAGACACATTTAAAACACAGAATAAAAAGCACTACAGTTGAATGAAAACAGAAATGTACACATTGGGCAGGCAAGATGCTTTGGAGAAGTGTGGTGCATCCATGGGTCAAACAGAAGCTCTAGTCAGACCCTTTTCGGGGGAAAGAAGACCTGTGAAAGGGCAAGACAGTGGTGAGACTTGAAAATAAACACTGTGTGAAGCGTTTTTTGAGCGTGGTGGTTGGGTCTGTTTCTTTATCTCCTCATTCATCTACCCTGGGGTGACCGACCAATCATTCAGTGGAAAATCAATCACTCTTTCTTAGCTGACTCATCTTTAAAACCCTTTAACACTAAGAATACTGCAGTAATGAAGTAACATAGTCATGGGGAAGACTGGATGCTGTATGACTGTATGTACACACTACGTTTAAGAAGAAACAGAGCAGTCAATATAAAGTTTCACATTTTTATTGTCACGTGCACTAGTGAAATGCCTTTCCTGCTAGTAATGTAGTGAAGCTTTGCACAAAGAGGAAATCCTATTAGTATTTAGTTGTAGTTATAGATGCTGGAAATCCTTTAGTTATAGTTGTTTAGTTTAGTTGTCACGATCCCTCCTTTATTCGAAGAACAGATGGTTGAAAATATGAATTTCCCGATTTTATCTGAGCCCAGCATCAACACTGGATTCAAAACAGCTGTTTTCACTGTGTGTTTGCCAAGACTAGTGAAGTAACTGTATCAAATGGATGTGGGAAATACATCCACTCTGTAAAACAGAATCATTATCACATATTTTACAGTCAAATGAAACAAAACCCTTTGCCGTACAACAATGTCAGTCAGTTCTTCTAATTGTCGAGAGAAGTTGTCCCGCAACTCTGTGGGACGTAAATGCAGGCGATTCAATGTTTTGAAAGGCCTCATGCAACTGTACGCCAATAATCTTTAGATCTCGGCCCCCTTGTGACTAACGACAGAGCTATGTGTCATGAGCTATAATTCACGTGTCTTTGCTTAGCACTGAGTGCTAGGCGTCTGGGAGCAGTGACAGCTCAAATAGCCCTGCTGTTATGTATAGTGGCCCGTGGGGCTGTACTCATGATGTCTCAAGGTATAATTATTATCATTATTTTGATTTCCTTCCCACAGAGCTCGCACCCGGGGCAGGTTGGTGATGAAGAGCCTGTCAGAGTGCCAAGGGGAAGTGATGTCATGGCGCTCTAGGCAGAAGAACAGCAGGAGGTCAGAGTTTTGGGGATTGTCAGATTGTCAGAACAAGTTTTTTTTTCTCTCTCTTTGCTGCAACTCGTTGACAGGGCGGATGAGTGAGTTGTAGTGCGAGAGAGAGTTTCTGCCTAATTTCAGTTTCTCCTGAAATGTGGACCTTCTTGCTGAATTTGCTTGGTTCTCTGGTTAGAAGATCTCAGGTGTGTGCTGCTGTTGTAGCTTCAAACTCAGCCCACGTATGCTAGTCTTTAGTATAAGACTTTGTGAAGTTTATGGGTTGTGTGTCTCACTAACGACTTGGTCAAATGTAAAACCTAATTACACTGTATGTGTGTTCCTAAATACTATAAACATTATATGTTTCAAGCCTCAAACATACTCACAATAACATGAAAATAACAGTGTGTGCGGGTGTGTGTTTGTGTTCCTCTGTGAGCTAGATCCCAACGTGGCTATGAGAGCTCTCTGATAACGTAGCAGAGAGTAGCAGGGAGGCAGTGGTAGCTTCCAGAGGACTCTGAGTCTGATGAACTCTCAGTGCTGAACACTGTGTTAAGATGGAGGAGCCAAGTACACTTTGGAGATGGATGAGGGGAGGGGTGTGTCCAGAGAATATAGGGTCCATTGGCTCACCTCCCCCTGCGCCTCCTTAACCTAATTAAACAATCACTCCAACAGCCCTGCTCCTTTGCAAACTCCCATCACACACTCCACTCCCTCTCTCCTTGTCTCCTCCCCTTTCCCTTTGTCTCTCTTTCTGGAAAGTACACTGGATTGACAGGATTTATAGCACTGCAGACTTGCTTTACTACCCCTCAGGTCTCTAACAATACCTCTTTGCATGCCTGCGTGTGGGTACATGTGTGGGTATGTGCTTTCCTGTACAGTGCCTTGCAAAAGTATTCACCCCCTTGGCGTTTTTCCTATTTTGTTGCATTACAACCTGGAATTAAAATAGATTTGGGGGGTATTTGTATCATTTGATTTACACAACATGCCTACCACTTTGAAGATGCCAAATATTTTTTATTGTGAAACAAACAAGACAAAAAAAAATAGAAAACTTGAGCGTGCATAATTATTCACCTCCCCCCCCAAAGTCTATACTTTGTAGAGTCACCTTTTGCAGCAATTACAGCTGCATGTCTCTTGGGGTATGTCTCTATAAGCTTGATACGTTTTCTTCGTGTAACACTCTAGTTGCAGCGCCACACATACAGTGCATTCGGAAAGAATTCAGACCCCTTGACTTTTTCCACATTTTGTTAAGTTAAATGTGTTTTTTTCCTCATCAATCTACACACAATACCCCATAATGACGATGCAAAAACAGTTGTTTAGAAATGTTTGCAAATGTTTAAAAACAGAAATACAGTATTTACAGAGGTATTCAGATCCTTTGCTATGAGACTCGAAATTAAGCTCAGTTGCATCTTGTTTCCATTGATCATCCTTGAGATGTTTCTGCAACTTGATTGGAGTCCACCTGTGGTAAATTCATTTGGAAAGGCACACACCTGTCTATATAAGGTCCCACTGTTGCAGTACATGTCAGAGCAAAAACAAGCCATGAGGTCGAAGGAATTGTCCATAGAGCTGCAAGACAGGATTGTGTCAAGGCACAGATCTGGGGAAGGGTACCAAAAAATGTCTGCAGCTTTAAAGGTCCCCAAGAACACAGTGGCCTTCATCATTCTTTAATGGAAGAAGTTTGGAACCACCAAGACTCTTCCTAGAGCCGGCCGCCCAGCAAAACTGAGCAATCGGGGGAGAAGGGTCTTTGGTCAGGGAGGTGACCAAGAGCCCAATGGTCACTCTGACAGAGCTCCAGAGTTCCTCTGTGGAGATGGGAGAACCTTTCAGAAGGACAACCATCTCTGTAGCACTCCACCAATCAGGCCTTTATGGTAGAGTGGCCAGACGGAAGCCACTCCTCAGTCTAAGGCACATAATGGCCCGCTTGGAGTTTGCCAAACGGCACCGAAAGGCCTCTCACACCTTGAGAAACAAGATTTTCTGGACTGATGAAACCAAGATTGAACTCTTTGGCCAGAATGCCAAGTGTCACGTCCCTGGAGGAAACCTGGCACCGTCCCTACGATCAAGCATGGTGGTGGCAGCATCATGCTGTGGGGATGTTTTTCAGCGGCAGGGAATGGGAGATGAGTCAGGATCGAGGGAAAGATGAACGGAGCAAAGTACAGAGAGATTCTTCATGAAACCTGCTCCAGAGCACTCAGGACCTCAGACAGGCGAAGGTTCACCTTCCAACGGGAGAACAACCCTAAGCACACAGCCAAGGCAATGCAGGAGTGGCTTCGGGACAAGTCTCTGAATGTCCTTGAGTGGCCAAGCCAGAGCCCAGACTTGAACCCGATCAAACATCTCTGAAGAGACCTGAAAATAGCTGTGAAGCAACGCTCCCTATCCAACCTGACAGAGCTTGAGAAGATCTGCAGAGAAGAATGGGAGAAACTCCCCAAGTACAGGTGTGCCAAGCTTGCAGCATCTTACCCAAGAATACTCAAGGCTGTAATCGCTGCCAAAGGTGCTTCAAAAAAGTACTGAGTAAAGGGTCTGAATAGTTATGCAAATGTAATATCTGTTTTTTATTTTTAATATATTTGCACAAATTTCAAAAAAATTGTTTTTGCTTTGTCATTATGGGGTACTGTATGTAGATTGATGAGGATTTTTTTTTTTAATTCAATTTTAGAATAAGGCTGTAACGTAACAAAATGTGGAAAAAGTTAAGGGGTCAGAATACTTTCCGAAATGCACTGTAACAGCCTGTGGCAGTGCTGTTGCTAGGTTTACTACTGGCTTTTAGGGGCCCGAATTTCCAGGCCATTTATCAATAAAAGATTGTTTAAAACTGTGGGCCAGAGATTCTCTCTCCCACCCACACCCCTCTCTGTCTGGCCAGTGAGTCTGAACCGGACTGCAGACCACATCCTCTTACCGCCACAGCCCATCCAGATATATGTCACGAATAATGGGTTGTTCATTGGAAGTAGCTGCTTGTGATTTATGTGCGTGCATGGCCTCTGGCAGAGGATGTGTGTGTGTCCTGATGCAGGTCCAGGATCCTCCGGAGTATTTTTTCTCCTTTCCCGGAGTGTGTCGGTGCCAGCTCCCCCCAAACGGACCTGAGCTCATCTGAGCAAGGCCCCTGTTAAATCCTGTTAATACCCGGATGGCAGGGTGACCGTCAGAGCTACCTCACACAAGCATAGGTACACACACACACACACACACACACACACACACACACACACACACACACACACACACACACACACACACACACACACACACACACACACACACACACACACACACACACACACACACACACACACACACGCACACAGAGGTTGATTTTAAACATCTGCTTTGACCACGTCTGAGTGAAACAAACAGACCCCCTCTGGTCAGTATAAGTTGTGTGTTCGTTGCTGTACTATTTGCGTTTTGTGTTTGAAACTTTGTGACTATGACAAACTTCCCGATCATCATTATGTCTTGTGCAGGTGAGTTTCGTACATTTTTTTAAATGCTCAATATGATCTGAATGTATCATAATGTATCCATTGTGTCCACATAAATATCACACAAGGAAATGAAACCAGATTAGGATGGTCTCATAGAATACAGAATGTGGTTCATGGCCATGTGTGTGAATAGCAGAAGATGCAGTATCCAGACAACGGAGGCTGTACGTGCCAGCCTGGAGGTATACCTGTACTCCCTTCACAACTAGATATCTCTGGTAGTGACGCCAGAGGGGGAGGGAGGCAAGAACGATGGAATACTGTCTGTGTGTGTGTGTGTGTGTGTGTGTGTGTGTGTGTGTGTGTGTGTGTGTGTGTGTGTGTGTGTGTGTGTGTGTGTGTTGAGGGGTCATAGAAAGCAGGCAGGTTGGTACGGGGGGTAGAAAGAAGGCAGGCGGATCTTTCGGCGCCCATGCTTTCACTCTCCACAGGCACATCAAGGCCGGTATGGCGGCTGGGCTGGGAGCTGCTGACACCGCCCAGTTCAAAGAGATCCTCCAGTAAGATCCTGGCAGAGCAGAGCCGGCCCGGCACAGGGAACAACGCTCCCCATTCAGAGCTCGGCCTGGGAAAACACAAGGCTAAAACCTTGCACAGATCCCCCCCTGCTCTCAGGGCTCTCAGGCAAGTGGAGTTACAGGTGCTGCACACCCCTCTCCACCTCCCGCCTCTCTCCTTCTCCTCCTCTCTGCCCCGAGAGATTCATCCAGAGTTGGACGGTTCGGTGGCCCAGTACTCCTGCTTTTTCCATTGGCTGCGTCCTGTAATAGCCAGAGCATTGCTGTAACAGTGTTATTCCATTGGCTGGTCTAGCAGAGCTCTGCTGTTCTCTACTAATACTGGTTCTTTCTACCGGGACCATCACCTCGTGGTATGATGTTCCGTGTTATTAGCACAAACTCGTGTTTTGGCGGCTGATACTGTTGCCGTGCCACCCTGTTCTCACCCAAAACGACTCCACAAATGTTTCACTTCTTGTTTCTTTCCACAGGATTATTTATAGGCTAACACCTTGGGTATGACGACTATGACAACACTTGTTATTGGATGTGGCTACAGTATGTATTGGCAGCACCGGTCAGGTGTCATTCATCCCCCTGCTGTTTTATTCATGCTCTTTTATTTTTCACACCAGTCCTACATGAATGGCCTATTCAGTACGCCCACTTCAGCCCAACTCGATCAGGCCCCAGAGCAAAGTGAAGGAAGAGTGTGTGTTTTTAATGTCTGCTAAGGTATCCGTCTCTCCCCACTGTCAGCGTGCCAGTGTCTGATCTGATCCACCCTGGCCGGTGGGGTGGAGGGGGGTTGCTGATGCCCTTGCCAGGGGTGAAGGGAGAGGGCTGACATGACATCATTCCTGCCACTGCTGTAGGGGATGTTTTCCCTGCCATACTGGGCCCGGGTGCTAGAGCTAGTGCAAACATTCTGGAGACTTCACAGGGGCTCTGTCATTATGCCGCCATGACACACACAATACAAACACACACAAAACACAAACACACACACACACACAACGTGGGTTCTACGTGGGCCCCTGCAGACTTTAATTACAGACCACATGGGACCGGTGGCTGACACTGTTGTATTATCACTCCAAGCAGAACCGCCAATTATGGCAGAGGATGAACTGTAAATCTCCTTGTCTTAATTAACCACTGCTGCTGGTACCAACAACCTGGGAAAAACATGCCTTCATGCGTTAATTAACCACACACACACACAAGTAGGCACTTGCACATACTGTACCCAGGCACACGTTCAAGGAGAGCCAAAGTCTTTATAAGCAGTCACGATTTCATCGATATGCTTTCAGGATAACTAAGCGAACCAAGCCCTTGCTCTCCTGGTACAGAGTGAGGTCATCAAATCTGCTAATCATCCACAATGGATTTGAATAAAGGTTCAATTTAAGCACTCTACATGGGAAGCGAAAGACGAGAGTTAAGGTGAGAGCTATAGAGCAGGTGCCTGTTGAGCTGGGATGAAATAGGATATGTGTCCTGCTATGGAGGGAGACTAACTGTCTAACCGTGTCATGCAAGGCATACCCGTCGCTCAGTGATGCAGGAGAGCTGTTCCACTGTGCTCAGCTCCCCTCTTCTGACCTTGGCACTCTGTCGCTATCTCCCTCTGTGTACTCGGCGCTCACGGCGGAGATTACCCTGGCTTTTATGGTTTGGATCAAACCCCTGGTCCCTTCTCCTCCTTCGCATTCTTCGCTAAACGTACGCAGGCACACACACACATGTAAATCATACTCACGCACACACACGCAAGCACACACTCACACACACACACACACACACACGCACACACACACACGCACACACGCACACACATACTTTCCCCTTGGTCATGGCTTCCACCCAAGCCATGCCCCCTCTCCCTAGCGCAGAGAACCCTTGCTTCTACACCCTGGGCACCATAAAGGGCCCCAGCATCATATCCCTCAGACCTGTTAAACCAACACTCGCCCAGGCCCCATTGTGCTCCGCTACGGGCCCGAGGTTGGTTGTTGGTTTGGTCCCGCCGCTTGGTTAGGACAACGTTTGGATAGCGTTTGATCCGACTTAATCCAAGAGAGCGAGAGCCAGGCTAGAGCCGTGTCCCCGGGTGGGAGATGTGGCCACATGAGCCTCCACCTGCACAGCCCCTCTCACACAATTCATTTCAGCAGGGTGGTTTAGCCTACATTTGAACTGTAGTCAAGACCAGTGACTAGAGAGTTGAACAGGTGCCCGCTTTCTTTATGATCTGCCTAAATCTTATTCTTAGAGCCAAGGTAGGCTAAAACTAGGGCTCAGTGTTTTCCCTGGTCACGTGGTCAAGAAAACTCCTGGCACCACTGTACTTCTGAGTGAACGTTCTGTTACATGAGTATGCGTTTACCATTGGGGTGTGTTTTTCCCCCTGCTAGTGGTGTTCTATAAGCCTTTTGTGACCTTGAATTACCTGTCATGTGAGCTTTAGTAAACAGGAAGTTTAAAAACATATTTTTTTAATAATAATTATTTATTACAAAAAACACAAGGAAGGGGTAACATTAAAGTATTAGAACATGAAGGACAAACAATACAGCATCAAGACACTATCAAACATGTATCAGTCTTTCCGCAACAGAGCCATCCTTATGTGTGAGGGTGCGTGTGCATGATAGTGATATAAAATATATGTCATAGTTTCCTTTTTCATGATCACAATCTTGTGAAACCCGAACCCTCCAAGATCCCCCCACAGTTCCCCAATAGCTGTCCCTCAACCCTCCAAGATCCCCCCACAGTTCCCCAATAGCTGTCCCTCAACCATTCAAGATCCCCCCACAGTTCCCCAATAGCTGTCCCTCAACCATTCAAGATCCCCCCCCAAAATACAACTATATAATAAATGTAAAACAAAGCACATCAAGGACAACTGAAATCATAACAGCAATGCCTACTTTATATGTTTATGCGCATGTCTGGCACTATTACATGTATGTGTGTGTTCTTGTATGTGTTTATTTGAATGAGAGTGTGTGTATATGCATGTGTACAAACACCTGCACGGCATCAGCCTCAGGCAAACCGTTTTTTTTTTAATGGAAGAAGACCATGCTTGATTCTGCGTTCAGTACATTTGTAATCTCCATCAATCTGCATGCCCTTATGCCTTTGATAGCACTGTTGTTAAGTAACACACTCTTAAACCTCTTACCTGATGTGGATGGTTATTTTGGTGAACTTTGATTCATGGTTATTTTGTAGGTATTGATGGCATGATTAAACATGCTTGGCTCTGATTGGTTTACATGCTACACATATTTGCCTATTTACCTTCTGTCTCCAGAGTCTTGAACAGTGATTCTGAATGTACTTTTCAATGTAGTCCATCTCTTATGTAATACGTTACTTTCATGGCTTGAAGGTCTTATGAACAGAAGGTTCTTTGAGAATGACTCCCCTCAGGCCAGGCCAAGAGCTACAGTAGAGGCCAGAGGTGGAGTCTGGGTGTTCACATAGAGGGCCTGGCCTGCATGCCATCCCGCTGTACTGCTCTGGGGAGTTGGTGGAATGGATAGATTGGCACACTGTGTGTGCCAGGATATGAGGAGTTATTTTTATTATGTCAAATACTCTGTAAATCCTAGATAGATTACTGTGAAGTTAGAGTACGTAAATAGATACAGATAGCAGAATATTTCCCCTCATGCTGGGGTGGCAGGTAGCCTAGTGGTTAGAGTGTTGGACTAGTATCCGAAAGGTTGCAAGATCAAATCCCCAAGGTAAAGATCTGTTGTTCTGCTCCTGAGCAAGGCAGTTAACCCACTGTTCCTTGCAGATTTTGTGCCGATAAAGTCAGAGGTTTAAAAATATCTGGACATCTGGGATGGCTCAGAGAAGGGATCGGTGATGGATGAGCCATGATTTGGCAACGACATGGGAATTTTGTCTCTGATATCAAAAAACTTGTCTGGGACAGCTAAATCGTAGCCAAAATCGTGTAGTGTACATACTGCTTTACTTCCTCACATTATCCCCATTGCTTATTGACTGAGTTGTGTATTTTCTGATGTGGTGCCCTCTCTCTCACTCCCATCTCACCTTACCTGTACAGTACGTTAGTGTTCTTCACTCCTGGTACAACATGTATAAGTCCTTACAGTCTATAGTCAACAGATTCATTCCCTTCTCATCCTCACTCCAGCTCCTATCCACACCTTAGAGAAGAGGTCTACGGAGAGAGTTAAGACATTGTTCCTAGTAACGCACACTGCCCAGTGAATTCTGTTTTGACAGAGGAAAGAGACCCAGAACGCGCTGAATGGTTATGACTTACGAGAGCAGAACCACATTCGACATTCATTTCCACAGCTGTGACTAGCTAAAAAAAAAACAGCTTGCAAGTAGACCGGTACCAACAATGGACCAGTGTGTGCGTGAGTCATTCCTATTTTAGCAATGTTTTGGTCGTTTGCTGTAGATTTATGGCAGATGTTCCCGATTTGACAGATGTGTGTATACATCTATAATTATTAAAAACACCTTTTGGTTACTCCGTATTGCGAGGCTTGCCTTGTGTAACCGAAGCTGCGGTTTTGAAAAGGGGTGTGGTCCCGGAACTTACTGAAAGCTAGCAAAACAACCCTGCTGTCAGGGTCTCCTGAGACAAAGAGGCTTAAAGAAATATTTTCATCCACACTTGACTGCTCTCTGGACCTGGAGATAGAGAGGGACCAGGAAGGAAGGAGGGATGGAGAGATGGAACAGAAGTGATGATACCCAATCAGATGGAGATTTGGTTGAATTCAGATTTGAGGAAAGCCTTGCATGATTGCTCATTGTCTGTCCACCATTTTTGTGCTATACTGTGTGCATGTGTGTGTGCGTGTGTGTGCGTGTGTCTGTGATGAAACAAAGATGAAACAATATGATGAATCCTTCATGGACAGACTACCCACTGTGTTTACTTTTCATCGGCAGAGGGAAATCTCATATAGCCTACCCCATAAGTCCACATAGCTTCATCTGGAAGCCTTTATCCTAGTGTGCATCTCTATGATGTTGTGTGATGTTGTGTGTGTCTTCCTGTACTGTACAGTTATGAAGCTCCACTATAGAAAGTTACTTCTAGCTGGCCTGCTTGATAGTTGTTGAATTTGCATATTCATTGACTACTAGACAGGTTACCTGTGTCCGTGCTTCAGTGTTGTGATTCTGGATGGCCCAGATACTGTAGCTGACAAGAAGCTGCCATGTGAGGAATCGTTGGCGGCTCGTTTTAGCTAGTTTCATCTTTTTCTTGATACCTGGTCTTGCGTAGAGGTGTTTTGATTGATGTAAAGGTCTATGCTAATATGGCAAAAATTCGCTAGCTAGCTAACCAACAACTGTAACAATGTATTTGAGAGACTATACGTGCTCATTGTGCAAATGTATTTATGTTTTCGATAAACATTGGAGACTAAATATAGTTTACATGTTGTCAACAATTTAAGCCAAACAACCAACCTGTCTTTATAATGTCAACGTTGTGTGTGTGTGGCTGTCTGTGTGTGTACGTGTGTGTGTGTGTGTGTGTACGTGTGTGTGTGTGTGTGTGTGTGTGTGTGTGTGTGTGTGTGTGTGTGTGTGTGTGTGTGTGTGTGTGAGAGAGAGAGAGAGAGAGATTAGAGACGGGATGGGGGTTGACAGACTGGATGTGATTATGGGGTGGAAAGGCTGGGAGGGTTTGTGGTGAAGTGCTTTCTCAATAGTACATTCCAGTGTCAAAACAAAGCCCAACTGCTCTACAAGCTGAGACAGGATCTGCTCTCCCTGGCCTGTACCAGAGGGATTGTGCAAAAGGCCCACCAAGGGCCACTAAGTCAGAAGAACTGTGCTATAGATGAGTCATTCACACTTGGGTTATGTGACACTGATCACAGATGGTTAAAATATATTGTAAAAAAAAAAATACGAGCAGATATTTTGGGAAAGGGAACAATTTCAGAAGAGTTACTTGTTTTATAGTTTTTGGACAGCATCTCTGGTTAACTTTACCTGCCCTCTGATACTGTGAACCACAGCAAATTACTGGGAATCTCTGGAGTGGCTGTGTATGTGTCTGTGCCAGTGTGAGATCATTAAACTGCTAACAAATGTAAAAAGCTACCTTTTAAAAGTCAACAGCTGCTTGCCAGCGGGCCACCCCTCTATCCTCTCTTCTCCCCTCTCGTCTCCTCTCCCCTCTCTTCTCTCCCAGGAGCCTCTAGTTTTCAGCACTGCTGCTCCTTATAGGCCACACCCGGGCCAGACTCCACTCAACACCCGGCTCGCCCCAAACTGCCCTCCCACGCTCTCCCCCTGTCAATATATGTCGCCCATGGCTCCCCGTCCTACTCACCTGCCTGTGGGAAATATTTACTGTCTCTCCCTGTCCCTGTCTCTCCCTCTAGTTACCTTTCCTTCTCATTACTACTCTACTGATGTCTGTCCATGTGTCTGTTTGTCCGTCCGTCCGTCTGTCTGTCTCCTGTTCCTACTTGCTGTCAGTAAACGGCTCAACTGACTGTTTCTCTTCTAATTTGGCCCTCCCTGTTCTCTCTCTCTTTTCTCTTTCTGTTCTCTGTTCTATGTTATCTCTCTCTCTCTTGCTCTCTCTCTTCTCAAGTTCAGATCCAGATTTTTACACGAGTCGGTGAACAACACAGAGTTTCCCATGCTGAAAGCTGATAAGGAGGCCTTCCTCTCCCCCATGGATGTGGCAGGCTGGTGTGTGTGAATGCGGGCGGCCATGCGGGGGAGGGTAGGGGGGAGGGCATGCCTTCATCTGGGCATTTGTTCCCTCACTGCTCCTGCTGGTAAATAGCTCTCCGAACTCACAAAAGAAAAATCTCCTGTGCTCTAGTATGATTTACTATGCCGAAGGAAATAACATTAACGTGTTCTTTTTTGGGTCTTTGTTCGCTAGGGTTTGTTTACTATACACTGTATGGAAAATCCTTCAGGAATTTTGAGGAAGTGGGTGTTTCTTCCTGGAGCTGGCTCTTAATGGGGCTGGGGCTGGGGATAAGGCGGGGGGGGGGGGGGGGGGGGGGGGGGGTGGAATCCCAGAATGCCCTCAGGTGTTCACAGTTTTGGGCGGGTGCTGTGGAGGGGCTTTGGGGACTGGGCCTATTTTTTAAGATTCCTTCAGCTGCATTAATTACAGAACCGTGTTTAATAACAGAGTTTAATTAATGCCTACAGACTCGAGGAAAATCCCTCATGTCTTTTTTCCTTTAGTGGCCGGATCTCTCATTCCTCCCTCTGTACTTCTGTACTTCTCTTTCTCTCCCTGTACATTTACTCGAGGGCTAACAAGACAGACAGTTATTAAAGGAATTGCAATGCATTATGGTACACTGTCACTGCCTCTTTACCTTTGACCCCAACCTACCTGTAAAACACACCCTTGTGATGATTGCACAACTGTGGTCACCTGCAGCTCTCCTCTTGTTGAACCCTGTGACCCCTAGGGCGGAGACCAGTTTATATAGGGTCATAACCTTTGTAGCAATCGACCTAGTGCTCACACACCCACACTGTCTACTCTGTTTCTCCACTCTCGCCAGGTTTCTCCCCTTTTCTGAGCTTCTCTCTCTCTCTCTCTCTCTCTCTCTCTCTCAGCTCACAAATGGTATTTTTGAAAGGGGCTGAATCATCTGTGCTAATGAGGGCCTGATATTTCCAATGCAGCTCTTTCTGACTGCATTTGCGTCTGGATTATAACCACTAAAGAGCTATAGCCGCCCGCAGAAATGCCTGCGAGGGAAATGCCTGGCTCTTTAGTACATGTGTAAGGCGGTCCCAGAAGTACACAGCGTACCTCTGGAGCACCAGGCTACAGCAGCAGCTGACTCCATGGCGGCTCAGTCTGAATCATGTACCTCTGACTGCAGGTCATCAACTTGCATTCCCTGAGGTTTTAGGCTTTATGTGCCTCCCATCTGTACCGTCTTTGGCGGTTCCTACTGTAGGTAAGCCTGGGCTGTGTGTGTGTACGTAAGTGCTCATGTATAACTAGGCCTATGTGTGTGAGGAATCCGGCATCTACTCTTCCACCTGCCAGTCTCTCAGCACACATTTAGCAGTAGATCAGAGCCCCATCTACACCTGGAGAGTGACTCTGTGCCCAGTCTAATCCTCCTACACTTGCTGGCGGTACCTGCCAAATTGGTGCCAATGATAGCTCTACACCATGACGTCTTACCACTGCTCCAACAGAAACGCTCTAGAAATACGTGAACACATATAAACTTCGACAAGCTATGTTGATTCACTTTCTAACATTTTTTGTTTTATCATTTCATATCTTTTCACATTTTCCAAAATTGTGTTTTTGATTGGGGATGCTGATGGTGAAATCAGATGCTTTTGCACGTCAGTCAGACAGTAAAGATTAAAAGAGGCCAGCAGGAGAACATAAATCCTGTTCATATGTAAGCTAGACAGCCGTACATAACCACTGCTGAAATGTATAGTGTTGTGTGTTTTTCACTCCAACCCAATCTTTATGGGGAGGAGGAGTCTGCAGAGCCAACATGTACGGCAGTTAGCATTTTCTAATTGAACTCTGAGGCTTTTTCCAGAAACTGGTCATGTATTCATGCAGTATATACAGCCATGTTGGGTCCAGTAGTTTCTGGAGATAACACTTCACGGTGAGATGAGGTGTCTTGTATTTTTACTGTTAACTGTAACTCAATCGGGAGAAAAACTGCCTGAATGTCATGGTTGAACAATATGACCAAATGGATGATTGCGTTAAACATACAGTCCACATGTAGGCCTATGTTAGCAAATTGAATTTGGGGAAGGAGAAAAAAAAACAACCTGTAATCCATTTTGGATCTAAAACACAACAGGTCATGTCCACGAGGGCGGGGGGTTCGTTAGAGGGGAAGACACATTGAAAACAGACGTCATAGTTTGTGTGCGCACGTGTGTGTGTGTGAGAGAGTTCATATGTGTAGTCTGTCTCTGTGTGTGTTTGTCTTTGTGTCTGTGTGCATGTGCACGTGTGTGTGCGTTCGTGCGTGTGTGTAGAGGCTAATTGGTACCTGGTCCAGAGCCCCTGGGGTGAACAGATGATAGCTGCTCTAAAGTGTGTGTGTGTGTGTGGGGTGGGGGGAGGCGACTGTAGGTCTGTGGGGCATGCAGAAAGATTTTTCCATGCTACTGCCCCAGCCATAATGCTCTCAATGCTCTCATTAAATCATTACCCTGCCCACCAAAGTCCCCTTAGCCTAAAGCTCCAGGTGTAAAATGATTGGCAAATTGAAAGGTTTCAGAGCCTGCAGGTTCAAAATGGACACCCTCCCTCTGCTTTCCTCTAGGATGGGCTTCAAGGGATGATTCACTTAAACTACTAAAGGATACCATTTTCTACATTGGGGTGTTGTTGATTGAGTCAGACATTATTTAAAGGGATAGTTCACCCAAATTCCAAAATTACATTTGGTTTCCTTACCCTGTAAGCAGTCTATAGACGAGGTATGACAGCAATCCATGCTCTGGTTTTGTTTACCACCAATTCCAAATGCTAAAATTGTTGCATTTGTGTCACAAATCCAATGCAAGTCACTGGTACCTACAGTGCCTTTAGAAAGTATTCATATCCCTTGACATTTTCCACATTTTGTGTGTCACTGGCCTACACACAATGCCACTAATGTCAAAATGGAATTATGTACTATCTATTTTTTTTTAACAAATTAATAAAAAATAGAAAGCTGAAATGTCTTGAATCAGTAAGTCTTCAACCCCATTGTTATGGCAAGCCTAAATAAGTTCAGGAGTAAAAATGTGTTTAACAAGTCACATAATAAATTGCATGGACTCACTATGTGTGCATTAATAGTGTTTAACATTATTGTTTTATGACTATGTCATCTCTATACCCCACACACGCAATTATCTGGAAGGTCCCTCAGTCAAGCAGTGGATTTCAAACACAGATTCAACCACAAAGACCAGGGAGGTTTTTCAATGCCTCGCAAAAAAGGGCACCTAATAGTAAAAAAAGCAGACATTGAATATCCCTTTGAGCATGTTAAAGTTATTCATTACACTTTGGAGAGTGTATAAATACACCCAGTCATTGCAAAGATACAGGCGTCCTTCCAAACTCAGTTGCCGGAGAGGAAGGAAACCGCTCAGGGATTTCACCATGAGGCCAATTGTTACTTTAAAACAGTTACTTTATGGTGACTTTAACACAGTTACAGAGTTTAATGACTGTGATAGGAGAAAACTGAGCATGGATCAACAACACTGCAGTTACTCCACAATACTAACCTAAATGACAGAGTGAAAAGAAGGAATCCTGTACAGAATAAAAATATTCCAAAACATGGATCCTGTTTGCAATACCTCACTAAAGTGAACTAAAGTAACTTTGTGTCCTGAATACAAAGCGTTATGTTTGGGGAAAATCCAACACAACACGTTGAATGTTCCTGAGTGGCCGAGTTACAGTTTTAACTTAAATGACAAGACTTGGAAATGGCTGTCTAGCAATAATCAACAACCAACTTGACAGAGTTTGAATAATTTTCAAAATAATAATGTACAATCCAGGTGTGCAATGCTCTTAGAGACTTACCCACAAAGACAGCTGTAATCACTGCCAAAGGTGATTCTAACATGCAAAAGACTCCAGCTTCTACCCCCATAAGACTACTGAACAGCTAATCAAATGGCTACCCATACTATTTGCATTGACATTCATCAAATGTATTGTGTAGCTCAATGAAGTTACTTGTAGATTAATTGATTAAAGCACAAAAAGAAATGCTAACATGTACCATTGACTTGCATTGGATTTGTACCACAAAGGCTAGAAAGTTAGCATTTGGAAACAGGGCCAGGTAAACAAAACCAAAGCATAGATTGCTCTTACACCTTGTCCAAAGATTGCTTACAGGGTAAAGAAACCAATATATAACTTTGGAATTTGGGTGAACTCTCCCATTTGGATTATTTAGTTACTTCAACAGCCTCAGTTTAGCATTAGCTTTCCCAAACCAAAAGCTAATGGAATCATTGGAGAATATTCTTCATATGGTCTTAAGAATCGTAGAGACATAGACCAGAGAGTTCTACCTTCCTCAATGCTTCCACCATCCAGAAGCTCTCTCTCACCATGGCCCCCAGCCCATAGTATAGTGGTGGTAGTATGGGAAGTTTAGGCTGTCTCTGTCCTGCTTTGTTTTCAACGCTGCTTTCCACAATGACATTAAAGAGCAGGAGAGGTGAAAGGGGAGAGAGGAAGCCAGTCCAGCTGGATATCGGTGTGCCACCATGCCTCCTTCCTCTTTTAAAATACAAATATTTCACTTTTCTCCGAACTTCTCAGTATCATAACAATAACAACAGAAACATAGCTTTCGGCACAATGCCCGGCCGCCATGAACCACGAACACTTTCTCACATTCGTGTGAGTTGTTGTGATTGCCAGTTTTCACCGGCCCATTTCAGGGCAGTTCATGTTCCATTCAGATGTGTCAGTAGTCAGAACAGCCGCATGTGTATGTGCTGAAATATACCCGACTTCTTTGTTTTGTGCACGTCACTGTGGTTAAGGGTGTTCCTGAGGAAATAATGAGGTGATAATATCAATGAGAAGCAGATGGAAACTAGATTCCAATGCTGGACCTGACACTGAAAGATCTGACACAGCCTCAGCTCTGACAGACTTACATTGCCTTCAGAAAGTATTCATACCCCTTGACTCATTCCACAATTTGTTGTGTTACAGCTGTAATTCAAAACTGATTAAATAGCTTTTTTCCCCTCACCCATCTACACACAATACCCCATAATGACAAAGTGAAAATGTTTAAAAATGTTTGGAAATGTATTAAAAATGGAAATACAGAAATATCTCATTTACATAACTATTCACAACCCTGACTCAATACATGTTAGAATGACCTTTGCGATTACAGCTGTGAGTCGTTCTAGGAAAGTCTCTAAGAGCTTTGCACACCTGGATTGTACAATATTTGTACATTATTATTATTTTTTATTCTTCAAGCTCTGTCAAGCTGGTTGTTGATCATTGCTAGACAGACATGTTCAAGTCTTGCCATTTAAGTCAAAAATGTAACTCGGCCACTCAGGAGCGTTCAATGTCATCTTGGTAAGCAACTCCAGTGTATATTTGGCCTTGTGTTTCAGGTTATTGTCCTGCTGATAGGTGAATTTGTCTCCCAGTGTCTGATGGAAAGCAGATTGAAACAGGTTTTCCTCCTAGATTTTGCCTGTGCTTAGGTCTATTCTTTTCTTTCCATCCTAAAAAAATGTCCTAGACCTTGCCGATGACAAGCATACCCATAACATGATGCAGCTACCACCATGCTTGAAAATATGAAGAGTGGTACTCAGTGATGTGTTGTGTTGGATTTGCCCCAAACTTCAGGCTTTGTATTCAGGACATAAAGGGGTAGTATACAGAAGATAGCCCTATTTTGTAAAAGACCAAGTCCATATTATGGCAAGAACAGCTCAAATTTGCTAAGAGAAATGACAGCCAATCAATATTTTAAGAAATGAAGGTCAGTCAATACGGAAAATTTCAAGAACTTTGAAAGTTTCTTCAAAAACCATCAAATGCTGTGATGAAACTGGCGCTCATGAGGACCGCCACAGGAAAGGAAGATCCAGAGTTACCTCTGCTGCAGAGGATAAGGTCATTAGAGTTAACTGCACCTCAGATATAATCACTTCACAGAGTTCAAGTAACAGACACATCTCAACATCAACTGTTCAGAGGAGACTGCGTGAATCAGGCCTTCATGGTCAAATTGCTGCAAAGAAACCACAACTAAACGACACCAATAAGAAGCAGAGACTTTCTTAGGCCAAGAAACATGTGCAATAGACATTAGACCGGTGGAAATCTGTCCTTTGGTCTGATGAGTCCAAATTTGAGATTTTTGGTTCCAACCGCCGTGTCTTTGTGAGACGCAGAGTAGGTGAACAGATGATCTCCGCATGTGTGGTTCCCACCATGAAGCATGGAGGACGAGGTGTGATGGTGTGGAGGGTGCTTTGCTGGTGACACTGTCTGTGATTTATTTAGAATTCAAGGCACACTTAACCAGCATGGCTACCACAGCATTCTTCAGTGATACGCCATCCCATCTGGTTTGCACTTAGTGGGACTATCATTTGTTTTTCAACAGGATAATGACCCAAAACACACCTCCCAACACAACTGGGATGAGTTAAACCACAGAGTGAAGGAAAAGCAGCCAACAAGTGCTCAGCATATGTGGGAACTCCTTCAAGACTGTTGGAAAAGCATTCCAGGTCAAGCTGGTTGAGAGAATGCCAAGAATGTGCAAAGCTGTCATCAAGGCAAAGGTTGGCTACTTTGAATAATCGCAAAGATAAAATATATTTTGATCTGTTGAACACTTTTTTCCATTACTTCATGATTTCATGTGTTAGTTCATGGTGTTGATGTCTTCACTATTATTCTACAACATAGAACATAGTAAAAATAAGGGAAAAACCCTTGAATGAGTAGGTGTGTCCAAACTTATTGTAGGTTAGTATTGTGGAGTAACTACAATGTTGTTGATCCATCGTCAGTTTTCTCCTATCACAGCTATTAAAATATGTAACTGTTTTAAAGTCACCGTTGGCCTCATGGTGATATCCCTGAGTGGTTTCCTTCCTCTCCGGAGTTACAGTATGAAGGGTGCCTCTATTTTTGCTCTGACTGGGTGCATTGATACACCATCCAAAGTGTAATTAATAAATTAATAACCATGCTCAATGTGATATTCAATATCTGCTTTTTTCTTTTTTTATCTACCAATAGGTGTCCTTCTTTGCGAGGCACTGGAAAACCTCCCTGGTCTTTGTGGTTGGATCTGTGTTTGAAATGCACTGCTCAACTGAGGGAATTTACAGATAATTGTCTTTGTGGGGTACAGAGATTAGGTTGTCATTCAAAAATGATGTGAGTCCATGCAGCGGATTATGTGACTTGCTAAACACATTTTTTACTCCTGAACTTATTTAGTCTTGCCATAACAACGGGTTTGAATACTTACTGACTCAAGACATTTCAGCTTTTCATTTTTAATAGTAACAACAACAACAAAAAACAGGCGTCCCGAAAACATAATTCTATTTAGAAATGATGGGGTATTGTGTGTAGACCAGTGACACAATATCTCAATTTAATCCATTTTAAATAGGGTCTGTCACACAATTTCGGGGGGGGGGGGGGGGGGGAGTCAAGGGGTGTGAATACTTTCTGAAAGCACTGAATCTGTGTTGGGGGATTTCAAAATGACCGACATCTGAAGACTCAACAGAACCTGTTCTATATACCAGAGCGTCTTCCAAGAAGCAAGAGGTGCTGTCAAGGTTATTTGGATTTAAGTTAATTCACCCTGGGCTTGTTATTAAAAATTATTGACTCACACCTCGGTGTGCCAAGTACAGGTCTGATCATGCCTGTTAGTGTCTATTGAACTGTGAAAGTCAGTTATGAGCAGTGCATGTGAGCCGAAAAACACACACACATGCACGCAGACGCGCACACACACTCACACACACACACACACACACACACACACACACACACACACACACACACACACACACACACACACACACACACACACACACACACACACACACACACACATATACACACTGACACAAGAACACACACCCCACACAAACACACACACATACACTATCTCTCACTTGCAATCAACCCTCCCCAGAGACTTCGAAGTTGCTGACAAAAGCAGCAAATACCTAGCAATATGGAGTTTCACCCACTGAGCCGACCAATCACAGTTGACTCTCTAAAGGTCAACATGTGCCGGCAGATTATCTCGCTGCTCCTAGAATCACCTAATTTGTGCGGGGGAGGAGCAAGAGTTTTTAACCCCTGAGTTATTATGAAGTGAGAATTCCACCATGTTGCTCTGCTGATTGATGGGCCAAGAAGAGGAGCTCCTCAGGACGCAACACAGGCCTGGAGCCACCCCTCTGACCCCCCCCCCCCCCCCCCCCCCCCAGCCCCCCTGCCGAATTTACTGCCCTAGGGCTGGGGCTATGAGTTACCCGCTGTCTTCCCTCAGACGTACCCACTCACCCAGAAAACTACAGGCAGGCAGGCAGGTAGGCCCTTAGAGTGGTAGTCAATCGCATTATGGGGCTGGTGAAAGGATACAGAGTTCACTGAGAAAGAGAGTTTGTGACAGCACTCACTTTATCACCTTTGTGACCTAACCTGCCCAAACGCCATCAAACTTTGTAGCTAGCATAAGTTAAAATCATTGTTCCTTTTGTGGTATGAATTTGTATATTGGGATTCTAGAGCAAAAAAAACAAAAAAAACAGGGTGGTCTGCAGTGGAGGAGGAATTGTTTATTTAATTATTAGCAGTTCTGGGTTTTGACTGAATAGGGCCGTTGGACTAGAATCAATCAACATCTTGGATTAAGCTAATACCTTCAATTTAAGTAAAGGCTTTAGGTTTTTCCCTAAAACAGTTTTCTTACTCTCGACATGTTCCATCGGAATATTGTGACCAACATGTTTGGCATAGATTCTAATCTTATAGAACCTCTAATTAAACTAGGCAAATTCAGTCATGTAGTAATTATTCATAGTTTTATCATGTCCAATCTTGTCCACTTGTGGCCTAAAGCAGAGCTCAAGGACTCTAGTTGCTCTGTACCTTTGTCTTTTCCACCCTCTTGAACATACAGAAGCTGAGAGCAAGAAGTGGGGTGTGGGGCTCAGACAGACAGGTAGTCTATTATATCTCAGGGCAGGGGATGTAGGGTATAGGGTGGAGACTAGTGACTGCATGTGGAGACACACTTTGCCAACGGTGACAGAATCAGTCCGCGCTAGTCAAGCCGACAAGGGGAGGATCAGTCAATGCTAGCTGAGCCCAGAGAGAGATCAGAGATCCATGGCAGCAAAAACCATCTCCACTAGCAAATGCAATGCAATGTTTCCAACATGTTTCCAACATGCTTCCACTTTTTTCCAATAAAAGGCTTCCCATAGAGGCAAATACCCATAGAGATCCTATTAAATTACTAGAGGGGCTATGTCATAAACCCTCTAAGTTCCAGAACGGAGTGAAAATGGCAGCCATATTGGTCAAGGAGAAATCCAAACTAGTCTAAATTGTATGAATGGCAGTAGAGGCATACTCCTGATTTGAATTATGCAGGAAAATAAAAGTTCTGTTGTTACTGTTCCAATCACAAACATATAGTGCAGATAAATTCTTCAAATTCATTATTTTACACAATATCTTATCACAGCAATTGCAAAACATGGTTGATCAACTCCCTGACCAAAATGGCTGACCTTTATTGTATTATAAGATGGTTCATGGCCATTCTAGTATTCTAATTTGTAATTCTGTGCAAATATCCAACTTTTGGTTGTAGTTTGTGATTAATGTTTTCTGGACTGAATTTAGCTATTTGATGACAAAGTTGTATGTTTGAGAAGTAAACCCTAACCCTAACCTTAACTCCTACCCTTACCATAACCCTAATACCATTTAGCATTAACCGTGTGTGTATGGGGCGGTTTGGATGGAGCAGCACCCGAAGCTAACCGCTGGTGTGGCTGACAGCCCAGCCATGAGAAGCATGATGACATCAGAGGACAAACTGTTCTCATAACAATTCCCGTTGCCATGGAAATGGACCGATTGGTCGGGTCTCCTGCTGAAGAACCAATCAACACCAATCAGTCCATGGGGGCATCCAATCAGATTACCCCACCAACTTTGACATCTCTCCTGTTAGTGATGGTTATTTTGTATGTCTAGATCTAGGAAAGGCGTTGTGCTGTGGTTTCAGTGACAGTGCACTTTTCCCCTCTCTCTCTATTCCCTCTGTCTATTCTTGGCCCACGAGTCCATGTACTCAGCTGCTTAGGCGTTGTTTTCCCCAAAGTACCAAACTAATTGTGTTCCATTTCCCCGTCACTACATCACTGCATCTCTATGTTGTGTGTGTGTGTGTGTGTGTGTGTGTGTGTGTGTGTGTGTGTGTGTGTGTGTGTGTGTGTGTGTGTGTGTGTGTGTGTGTGTGTGTGTGTGTGTGTGTGTGTGTGTGTGTGTGTTTGTGGTTTTGGTTTTACTATCCTTGTAGGAACCAGAAGTCCTCACGAGGATAGTAAAACAAGCATCTCGCCGTTCCCCACAAGAAAAAATACTATTTCAGGTTCAGGGGTAAGGTTTAGGGATAGGGTTACAATTAGGGTTAGGGTGAGAATTAGGGTTAGGGTTAGGTTAAGGTTAGGGTTAGTTTTCAACCTAGGATAGACGTAACATAATACATGTAAATCTGTCTCCCTCCATTTAGTATGATATGTCACATTTTGTATAGTATGCATTCATTTGTGGATGTCCATCCTACAGTACATTTCGTATGATATGTTACGAATTACAATTCATATGATATGTTATGAAATTGCAATACGTATGATATGTTACAAACTCCTATTTGTTGTGGCTAGCGCTTGTATTAGTTAGGTGGCTAACGTTATCTAGGCTAGGGGTTATGGTTAATGTTAGGGTTATGGTTAAGGTTAGGGTAAGGAGTTAGGTTAAAGGTTTAGGGGAAGGGTTAGCTAACGAGCTAAGTAGTTGCAAAGTAGCTAAAAAGTAGTAAGTACTTGCAAAGATGCTAATTAGGTCAAATGCTAAAATTGTCCGTGATGAGATTCAAACGCGCAACCTTTGGGTTGCTAGATGTTCACGTTAGGCTGTAGGTTTAGGGAAAATAGGATTTTGAATGGGAATCAATTGTTTTGTCCCCACAAGGATAGTAAAATAAACGTGTTTGCGCGTGTGTGTGTGTGTGTGTGTGTGTGTGTGTGTGTGTGTGTGGTGTGTGTGTGTGTGTGTGTGTGTGTGTGTGTGTGTGTGTGTGTGTCAAATACAATAACATTTTATTGGTCACATACACGTGTTTAGCAGATATTATTGCGGGTGTAGTGGCTCGGGTGGTTGTTGTCCTTGATGATCTTTTTGGCCTTCTTGTGACATCGGGTGTTGTCGGTGTCTTGTAGGGCAGGTAGTTTGACCCCCGGTGATGTGTTGGGCAGACCGCACCACCCTCTGGAGAGCCCTGCGGTTGCAGGCGGTGCAGTTGCCGTACCAGGCGGTGATACAGCCCGACAGGATGCTCTATTCGCGCGTGTATCTGTGTATCTGTGTGTGTCTGGATTGTCACTGTAGCATCCTGCTCTCTTGAATTAGGTAAACCTGGTGGGAGCTCCGCTGTTCCGTGGAGAGAAGCTGGTGTTATGTAATTAGGTCTTCTTTCTGTGGATGCTGCACAAATTCACTTTGTGTGGGATGGCTCCAGGGCATCTGGTCTCCATTTGTGTAATGACTATCAGATAGAAAACGATGACAAACGGACACGCATGCCTGAGTGAAACCCCAGCAGTCCCACGGGGGGAGCCAGAGACACACAATGCAGAGCCCGAAGCACCTCTCTCCTTTCCTTCCTTCTCTCCCTCTCTATCTCCCCCTCTCCATCTTTCCGTCTCTCCCTTCCTCTGGATCAACTGTAAGCCATGGAGATGCACACACACATACATACACCCACACCCTGGATCAGTTCTCTGCCATGCAGATGCACATATCTATGGACGATTTACAGCTCTTTTTTATTCACACTCTACCCATTCATAGTGCTGGAGAGAAATTAGAGGAAGTTAGGCCTATGTGGGATATTGTGAGATTTGTGACATTGCTGGGCTCCCATAGCACTTGATCCGCCCAATAGAAATAAATGGGAACAACAAGTGAAAGTTCTGAGGTGCAAATCCTGCAGAGATAACAAGGCCAGGAACTGGGTCAGCAATCTTTCTCTTTCCCTGTTTCTCTCTCCCTCTGTCCCTCTCTTTCTCTGTTTTCCTCTTTCTCTCTATCACTTTCTGTTCCTCTGTCTGTCCAGAGGAACAGAAAGTTCTCTCCCTCCCCCCTCTCTCTTTCCCTTATTCTCATTCTGTCTCACACACACAATCCATTTTCCCTCAGTCTGTTTCTCATTCTCCCTCTCTGTTGGATTGCCAACATGCGTCAGAAATTCACCCTGGGCTCTTAGAATAGAGACCGTAATGCATATGACATAAGCGTCTAAAATAGTCATCCAGACCACCTGATTTTGAACAGTTCAGGCTATGTCCTTTATTACAACCCTCTTTGAGACTGTCAACCTGAGCCCTGAAAACAATACCATTTATGACTGGATACTGTTTGAAATGGAATACCATTTACGGAGAGTGTATATCTTTTCATGTGCCTAAAACTATGAGAGTTTCCTCGAAGTGTGTGTGAGTGTGTGTCCATGTGTGGAGTTGAGGGAGAGGGATAGGGTGTCGTTTTGCAAGAGTGTGTGAGCGTGTGTGCGCGTGTGTGTGTGTGGTTGTGCCTGAAAGTGTGTGTGTGTGTGTGTGTGTGTGTGTGTGTGTGTGTGTGTGTGTGTGTGTGTGTGTGTGTGTGTGTGTGTGTGTGTGTGTGTGTGTGTGTGTGTGTGTGTGTGTGTGTGTGTGTGTGTGTGTGTGTGTGTGTGTGTGTGTTTCCAGCAGGTCCTGTCCTGTGTAATCAGTGCAAGTCTCTCTGTGTTTCACCGTGGGGAGGAGGTGGAGGTGGGGGAGTGAATGGAGCTCCAGGCACTGACAGACACCTAATCCTGCAGGCAGGCCAGACTGGAGCACAGCCAGGGACACAGGTAACCAGAGAGAGGGAAGGGAGTTTACAGTAGACTTACCAAGGAATCCTCATCTAGGACCCTTTTTCTTGACTAGGAAAACTCTTGGCCCTTCACAAATCCTACAATTACTGTGTACCCTGGAGTTTTCCCTGATTAGGTCACATGGTCAGGGAAAACTCCTGGCCCCTTACTCATGACACAAAGCACATCCAGTTCCTCCAGTGTCCCATATCAGTGTATCCCCACACTTGCACAGTACATAGGAAAAACTCCTGGCCCTACTCATATCACAGCATGATGTATATCTAGTGCATCCATTCTACCAGTGTGTCCTCACCCACTCCCAATAACACAGTGACCCAGATAAAGCAGGATTGTGCCTGCCTGTGTCTGTGACTGCCTGGGCCTAGCCTGTGTTTCATTTAAAGGTGGACATTCATCCCTTGTCTCAGGCAGTGGTAAATTCAGAGTTTGATGGGCAGAGCATGAAGTGAACTCCTAGAGTGTTTATAAAGGGGTTATAGGGGATTTATAAAGGATTATGTGGGATTCTGACAGAATTTTGATTGGCTAATAAGTGGAGGCAGGTTGAGTCCTGTGTTGCAGACACAGCATGCAGGGTAACTCCTCCGTAGTTTGGTTCAGTAGGAGTGTGTGGCTTAATGCCCTCTGTATGAGTGAGGGAGAGTGTGTGTGGGAAGGCAAAGTGGAGTGTAGTGTGTGAGGAAAGGTGGAAGGGAGGGTTTGACAGGTAACACACACTCCCTGGTCTGCAGGTAGCCTCTTTCAGGCAAGGGAGTGAATGCGGTGTGCGTGTGTGTGTAAGGTAGAGATAAGACCTGCAGCATTGATTTAGGAGAGTTCTCTATGTCATAGGCCTGCTCGTAAACAGAGTAACACACCGCTGTAAACTATCATGACTCTCGCACATATATGGCTGAGCATACAGTCACACAGAACCATATAAACACGCAAATGTGTGCACGCGTGCGCACACACACACACACACACACACACACACACACACACACACACACACACACACACACACACACACACACACACACACACACACACACACACACACACAAAATCACTCCCCCCTCCCTCCCTCCCCACACACACACACATCTGTAAAGTATTATAGCACCCCCACCACTATAGGGAGCTATTGCTGGGCCCTCTAAAAACAGACAGCAATCACCATTGGAGAGAATGAAAGGCAGCAGAGCATAAAAAAAGAGAGGGGGAATCCAACCAATGATAGGAAAATAATAAGTGCTTAAGAAGATATGGATTGGAGAAGAGAAAGGGAGACAGAGCATGTACTCTGCATGTTCAACAAGAGCACATCAGTCCTTAAGGGCACCCGTGCGTCAATCTAAGTAACATAATAAACACATCTCCATCAAAATCCATTAGTTTAAGCTAGAGCTATCTTAATCCACCGCATCCGCCTATGTCGGCCTTCCGCATCGGCAGGTGGCCGAGCTACAGGGGGCCGAGCTACAGCGGCGTTTGACTGACTATGAGACATCCAGGAAATCGGTGTTCTCACAAAAACGTCAGTAGCGTCCGAACGGTTTGGCCTACAAACTAATGTTGACCACTCTATGGAAAGATGATACTCTCACGAACATGTTCTCTGTTTTTCTCTACGACTCGTCTGAAGGTAACCCATATAAATTAATTAATGTAGGTAGTTTTATGACATCAAAAATGAGGGGTTAAATATGTGTCAAAAAATATGTAGAAATATATATACACTACCGTTCAAAAGTTTGGGGTCACTTCGAAATTTCCTTATTTTTGAAAGAAAAGCTACTTTTTTGTCCATTAAAAAAAACATCAAATTGATCAGAAATACAGTGTAGACATTGATTATGTTGTAAATGACTTTTTAATGGAATTATCTACAGTACATAGGCGCACAGAGGCCCATTATCAGCAACCATCACTCCTCTGTTCCAATAGCACGTTGTGTTAGCTAATCCAAGTTTAGAATTTTAAAAGAGTAATTGATCATTAGAAAACCCTTTTGCAATTATGTTAGCACAGCTGAAAATTGTTGCACTGATTAAAGAAGCAATAAAACTGGCCTTTTTTATCTGGAAAATCAGCATTTGTGGGTTCGATTACAGGTTCAAAATGGCCAGAAACAAAGAACTTTCTTTTGAAACTCATCAGTCTATTCTTGTTCTGAGAAATGAAGGCTACTCCATGTGAGAAATTGACAAGAAACTGAAGATCTCGTACAACGCTGTGTCCTACTCCCTTCACAGAACAGCGCAAACTGGTTCTAACCAGAATAGAAAGAGGAGTGGGAGGCCCTGGTGCACAACTGAGCAAGAGGACAAGTACATTAGAGTGCCTAGTTTGAGAAACAGACGCCTCACAAGTCCTCAACTGGCAGCTTCATTAAATAGTACCAGCAAAACACCAGTCTCAATGACAACAGTGAAGAGGCGACTCCGGGATGCTGGTCAACTTTCATGTGTCTTAAACTTGTATGGCATATGTAAATACTAATAAAATTTGCCATGATTGGCTGAGATAATGGATGGGCTGGACATGCTGAGAGATGAGTTTGGATTGGTCTTCCATGTAGCTGTCTATAACATGAGCTGGTCAGTATGTGTAGGTAATCCTTTCTAACACTGCCTTTTTTGAAAGATATCACTTAGTAGAACCGCAAATGTGTTGCTCTCCACTTTCTGGAGGACCGAGTTTTGAAATCAGTGGAATGCCCGGTGGAATTATAGTATGATAGCTAAGGAGATGGAGAAAAATCTGGCGTTTGATTGCAAATAAGCAGAGGGAGTTGAAAAGAGAAAACACAAGGCTGTTGTATAAAACAACTTCTGTGGATTACATCTTTAAACTAAGAGCAACCATGGCAACTGTGACAAAGAGGGAGAAGTGTCCATCCATGTATAAAGGTAAGATTGTCTAGCTAGCTACATTTTCAAATATTATACATTTCTAATTGTGTTAGAAAGACATTTTCATTTAAAGTTAACCTCTATGGGCTAGGTGGGACGCAAGCGTCCCACCCGTGGTGCACTCCATCAACAGCAGGTGCATTTCAAGAGCGGCAAATTTGAATCCAAATAAATGTCAAAATTCAAATTTTTCAAACATACAACTATTTTACACCCTTTGAAAGATAAACATCTCCTTAATCTAACCACGTTTTACGATTTCAAAAAGGTTTTACGGCGAAAGCATAAATTTAGAGTATGTTAGGACAGTACATTTACAGGAGTTGTGTGTAATGTTGTGCCAATTCAAAGACAGGCGTCACCAAACCATAAAATCAGCTAAAATTATGCACTAACCTTTTACAATCTCCAACAGATGACACTCCTAGGACATTGTGTTAGACAATGCATGCATTTTTAGTTCTATCAAGTTCATATTTATATCCAAAAACAGCGTTTTACTGTGGCGTTGATGTTCAGGAAATCGTTTCCCTCCAATAACCGGCATTCAAGTCAGCACCACAAATTAAATAATTAAAATTAGAAAACATTGGTAAAATATTATATTGTCATTTAAAGAATTATAGATTTACATCTCTTGAACGCAATCAACTTGCCAGATTTAAAAATAACCTTACTGGGAAATCACACTTTGCAATAATCTGAGCACTGCGCCCAGAAAAATACGCGTTGCGATACAGACTAGCCGCCATGTTGGGGAGATCTAAAATCGAAAATACTATGTAAATAATCCATTACCTTTGATTCTCTTCATCAGATGTCACTTCCAGGTATCACAGGTCCATAACGAATGTAGTTTTGTTCAAAAAAGCTCATCATTTATGTCCAAAAATCTCCGTCTTGTTAGCACATGATCTAAGCCCGCCGGACTTCACTTCATGAACGAGTGGAAAAAATATATTTACGTTCGTTCAAACATGTCAAACGTTGTATAGCATAAATCATTAGGGCCTTTTTTAACCAGAACATGAATAATATTCAAGGTGGATGAATGCATTCTCTTTTATAACGTATTGGAACGAGGGTACCCAACATGAACTCGCGCGCCAGGTGTCTAATGGGCCATCATCGTTCCATGGCTCTTGTTCGGTCAGATCTCCCTCCAGAAGACTCAAAACACTTTGTAAAGGCTGGTGACATCTAGTGGAAGCAATAGGAAGTGCCAAAATATTCCTCAGCCCCTGTGTTTTTCAATGGCATAGGTTTAAAGGTAATACAACACATCAGGTATCCACTTCCTGTCAGAAAATGTCTCAGGGTTTTGTCTGCCAAATGAGTTCTGTTATATTCACAGACACCATTCAAACAGTTTTAGAAACTTTAGGGTGTTTTCTATCCATATATAATAAGTATATGCATATTCTAGTTACTGGGTAGGATTAGTAACCAGATTAAATCGGGTACATTTTTTTATCCAGCCGTGCAAATACTGCCCCCTAGCCCTAACAGGTTTTAAAGCATACTGTTGGCTAGCTAGCTAATGTTAGCTGGCTGGCTTGCTAGCTAACGTTACATATATGATCTGTGTAGTAATATTATTAGTATCTCAGAGCCATTTGCATTGCTAGTTATAACCTAATGTTAGCTAGCTAACATTGAACCTGGTTGGTTTGTTACCTGAAGATTCATGCAGGGTAGTAATGTTATGAGTTGGAGTTATGGTTCATTGTTTAGCTAGCTAGCTACATGTCTAAACAAAAGACTCCACTGTGCAAGTAACCTTTTTTCACTACACCTTCTGTATCCTGTGTGTGTGACAAATAAACGTTGATTTTGTGTTTACCAGAGACGGTAATGTGAAGAACATGACCTGCACTAAAGTTAAATTAGGATATAGGGTTAGGCCGATGAGACAGTGTCCCAGTTCAAAAATTGTGCGGAAGAATGCCCTGCTTTTATTTCGTCACACTCACAACCGTAAGCTATTTTCTGCAATTGGCTCGACATTAACTTGTAAATAATGATCTTGTTGTGAGTTTCTTCTCCTGTAATAATGAAGACAAATGAGCTAAAATTAAGACATTGTCAGCTATATGATATGGTCATTATTTGAACTGGCTAGCCAGCTAACTTAACATTAGCTAGCTAGCTAACAAGCTAGAAACTAACCAAAACATTGTTTAGAAAGTTGTTAAAATACACTAGTTATGCTATTTTGGAGCACCAGGTTGCTGATGTCATGCAGCCTGTAGTTTTTGTCTTAATACTGTTTCATAACGACAATGACAAGTTTGATGTCGTACGACAATAGAATGTTCATGATGTCACAGCGACAACTGTTTATAGCTGTAGTATAAACCAGTCTTTAATCTTAAAATCTTTATTTGTTTAGTACATGGCCTCACATGAGAGTCCTTAAAGAGATGGGTGCGACTACGGCTTAAGAGGGTGTGAACGATGCTGAATGGGTGAGACCTGGGCTGCCCAACCATCTTCCTGGAGTTCAACCGTCCTGTGGGTTTTCAGTCCAACCCTAATTTAACACACCTGATTCTAATAATTAGCTGCTCAATCAGACCTTAACTAGCTGAATCAGATATGCTAAATTAGGGTTGGACTGAAAACCTACAGGACAGTAGATCTCCAAGAAGAGGGTTGGGCAGCCCTGGTGTAGACAAAGAAGAGCTCTCCACTAGCTTTACCAAAACTTCAAGTGCCATTTTCTCAAAAGTGAGGTTACAGGTTTATCAACTTTCAAACCAGAATTACTTTCTCATTGTTCCTCAACTGTAGTGTATGATATACAATGTTCTAGCTCTGAATCTACTTTTATCCAATGTAAAGAATCAAGCTGGTTGGTCACATATCTCCTAGATATAGGACAGACATTTCAAAACATTAATCCTTATGATTTATTTTTTAAACTTTATTTTTAGCCATTTATGAATGTGTTACTCAATGCGTTTCTACATACTATAGTGGTAAAGGCCAAATTAAATATTTAATCAAATAATTTTGTTATATATATTTTTTATACTTAGAGGTGTCCTGAAATTCGAAATCAAATAGTTAATGATTCATGGTATGACCATCTTAAAACAATTCAATATGTTAGTTTAGAATATTATTGACACTGCCAGACTGCACAGGAACCCTGAATGCAATTTAGAGTTCTCATCAGTACTGAAAACTTGATCCTAGTCCGACCCAAGCCCGGTGAGCTGGAGACCGAGGCCTGGCCTGGCTCGGGCCCGAACCTGAAAAAAAATCCTGATTTCTAGAAAATGGTAGGCTACATTAATTTAAATTGGTGTTGAGAACAACTCAAAGGAGATATTTTGTCATTCATTGGATGTTCTCTAGAAAGCATAGCAACTTTGGTCTTTTGACTTTTGTTTGACTGCCGTTACAAAGTTGCATGATTCAACAATGCTATAGTCTACTCGGGGTGCGCTCTGTGCTTCCTCAGCGCGCTCCGTGTCGAGATAGCCTAGGCCTACTGCTGAAATGCGCTGAATTAATTGAGGAACATGATAATGCTCTGAATTTATGAACGACCTGTTGCGCAATTTACAATAATGTCATTGGTTATCAAACTTCTTAAGGCTAGCTAGCGGGACACCTGTCGACAACATCCGGTGAAATTGGAGGGCGCGCAATTCAAATAAATAATTGTAATATTAAACATTTATGAATATACAAGTATCTTATATCGATTAAAAGCTTAAATTATTGTTAATCTAACTGCATTGTCCGATATACGATAAGCTTTACAGCGAAAGCATACCATGCGATTGTTTGAGGACGGCACCCCACATCAACATATTTTTCAACCAGCACAGGCTTCATAAAATTACCAATAGCGATTTAAATAATCACTTACTTTTTGAAAATCCTCTGTTTGCAATCCCAAGGGTCCCAGCTACAACATGAATAGTCGTTTTGTTAGATACAATCCTTCTTTATATCCCAAAAAGTCTGTTTAGTTGGCGCCATCGATTTCAGTAATCCACTCGTTCAACATGCAGACAAAGGAATCCAAAAGCTACCGCTAAACTTTGTTCAAACAAGTCAAACAAGGTTTCTATTTAATCCTCAGGTACCCTAAAATATAAATAACCTATAATATTTAATATGGAAAGTAGTATGTTCAATAGAAAGGTTAAATTAGCAAGTGCGCGTCCTCTTCCTCGCGCGTCCACAGACTTTCCACTGTGACTCTTTGTACCAAAACTCCAAATTCATCCTTGTTTTGGAAGAAACAAGTCTGAAACCTTGAACAAAGACTGTTGACATCTACTGGAGGCCATAGGAATTGCAATCTGGGAGCTGGAAATACATAGGACCCATAGCTTTCCATTGAAAGAGCATGGGATCTCAACAACAACAAAAACTTCTGGTTGGTTTTTCTTCGGATCTTCGGCTACCATATCAATTGTGTTATAGTCTCATATATTATCTTAACATTTCTACAAACTTCAAAGTGTTTTCTATCCAATGGTACCAATTATATGCATATCCTGGCTTCTGGGCCTGAGTAACAGGCAGTTTACTTTGGGCACGTCAGTCAGGCGGAAATTCAGAAAAAAGGACCCTAGCCTGAAGAAAGTGTTACTCTAACGTTAATAAATGTCAGTTTAACTTCCTGTGAAATCTTTACATTGTGGCGCAACCATGGCGGCAATGTGGCGCAGCGACAATCTTACTTTGGGAGAACTTTGGCATAGTGACCATATCTTGGTTTTAAACGCTTTAAATGGGCACTTCCGATTTTTGCAGTATTTCTGGCATTCTCGGGATAATATGAATTATTCCCGGTATTGAAACTTGGTAGATTTTTGGGAAAATATTCATCCCTATTGTGTGGTCCACATAACACAAAAAATACACTTCTGCAGAGCACAAAGGATTGTGTAATCATTGTGATTGGCTGCAGCAGGACAGACTGATCGAGCTCAATCCCACTCAAGCCTCAGGGGGAGAAAATGAAAAAAAAAGATACGAAAAAAAGGATAGAAAGAGAGGGAGAGAGAGAAAGGGAGTGGATTACCCCTATTTGCTCATCTCCACAACAAGCATGAGCGCATTCTTGGTTTTATAGTATATGATGTAAGCCAAGCTTGTGGTGCTATTTACCCTGCTGACCCTTTGTACTACAACACCTCTCTCTACACAGTACACACACCATGAACCCCTCCTTGCTATAAAGAAACTCTCATATAACCTTTTGTCTGGTACAGTTAACTCAAGACAAACATTCATTGATGAGTCAATCTTATCACCTCTTGGCAGTCCCTGTTGGCAGTTCTTTCGACAGTAAGCCCCAAGGCGTTTTACAGTAAATGTTGAGTCTGTGATTTATTAGTCCTATATATAGTTCTGATGTATAGAGCCTGTAGGCTGAGTTAAGGATGAGTGCCCCACACCCTCCCTGCCATAAAGCAGCTCTATCTCACCCACATAATTAGGGTCAGATCTTATTCCTCGCTCCCTCCCTTCATCCCTCTCTCCCTCCATCTCCTTAATCACTCGAGCTCTCTTTCATCTCCTCCAAAGAATGTTTGTTTATCTTTCTTTCTCCCTGAGCACTGAGCAGATATCCTGAACAGATTCTTTGTGTGCTGCTGCCGTGTTCCAACCAAGAAAGCCACAGACTTTAGACTTCAGACTTGACCTTGAAATGTTCACAGTTAGTATAGTGCAAATATGCAAAGGAACAAATGTGCACACGTATTGAATGTATAAATGTGACATTGTATGTGGGAGAAACTTTACATGGAATAGAGTAGTGTGTGTCTGTGCGGATGTGGAGGCTGCATACTGGAATGCGTGGCTTGGTATGTGTGCTAATGTGCTAGTTTCTGTGTATCTGTGAGTGTTTGTTGCTGTGTTGCAGCAGTGAAAGGTCCACAGAATGTGTGGTGTGCTATAGTATACAGTACAGTAACATTCTCAGTCTCACTGACACAATGACAGAATGCAATGGAATCTGTGAATGGCTGGATACAGTGGACATCGTTGATCTGTGCTCAAAATTAATGAATGAAACACACATACACAAACACACACACACAGCCATACACGCACAGTAAACACAACTATTACAGTACATGCTTTTAAGGCTTTATTTTTACTAGGTTACACTTCAGCAGCCCACACATGGTCTCCCTCTCACCTCTGCGAGCAGAACATATTTAGAGACAGACTCTTTTTAAAGCCTGCGACCGTTGGTGAGACTGCCCTGTTATTGGCTGCCTGCAGAATAGAGAGAGAGAGAGAGCTCTTTCAGACATTTACATGCTCTACACAGAGAGAGCAATGTTCAGCTCATGCTAGCTGTATTTGTTAGTTGTTTACTTGTGTGTTTACCCAATAAACCCAGAGAAAACAGCCCTAAGTAGTGTTTTTCCTTGTCAACAGTTAAGTGGATATTGGACAACCAGAACGCCCCCCACTACCTAGCTCAACAGCCCCCCTGTTCGAAGGAACTGGTGTGTGATGGGCTCACTGACACACACTGTGAATATTGTATGGAAAAATAAGTCCACATTTTTGTGGAAGTTAGTCTGTTAGTTCGATGGGAGTAGTAGTGTGGGTGCAAGGCATCAGCCAATCCAATCACCACACTACACCACCAATCCCAGTGGCAGGCCAATCAAATGTGCTCTGTTCACCCCCACCCTTCCTGTGATCCAGGGGATCAGGTACACTCTCTGGCAGCTCGCATGTGAACAGTGTTGAGTGTGGGGGGTGTGTGTTTGGATGGAGGGAGTGGTGGTGTAAGTGGTGATGGGGAAGGATGAAGGGGGGAAGGGGAGAAGGGGGCATTTGGAAGAAAAATTTGAAACAGCTGGTGGTATTGAGCTGTTGCCTTCCAAAAAGATTCAAATGGTGAGAGAGAGGCTCCAGTAACAGCTTTAATACTCACATAGCGTCCGTGATTACACATGCTCAATGGATTGGTCACAGCACTGCATTGGAGGCACGTCCATTACAAAAATCACATCCCTGAATCCCCTATTATGTGTTTTGAGCATTGTAGTCTCAGTACTGGCTTAGGGCTCTATTCAATCCATAGCGCAGAAGTTCAGTATTTACAGCATGATTAAAATTTGAAGGCAATGTTTAGACTGCATTTATGGTAAACGCTGCATTTGTCGGCTCAATCGGAAATGACCTTTACATTTCTATCACGCAGTATGTAACGCTTCAGCAATAAAGATTGAAAGATGCACTGAATTGCCTTAACCTTTCCATAGAATACAGAGTGGGGTGGTGGGGTCATCCCCTCCCAAAAACAGATTGACCCCTGTATTTCTTGGAGCCCCTACTGTGGCTCTAGGCCTTAGGGACACCCCACTTCCTTAACCTCTGGCTAGGGTCCACAGAGCAAATTGAGGAGAGGTCATCTGACAGCGGTGTGGAGGTGTAGAAGGGTGGAGGGGTAGAGTGGACGAGTGGTACTAGGTCCCGGGATCCAAAGGAATGGAGTCTTAACGACCCTAAACCCTCACAAATCAAACCAGGATTCCGATCAAGAGCGAGAAGTGTCCATTAGTGGTCACTGTGCGGTCATAACACAGGGTCCAGAAACCATACTTTCCCCCATTCCCACTCTCCCTATTTTTAGGGGCTCTCCCACCTCCCCAATCCCCAGCAAATTATTTTTATTGAATTCCCAATAATGTGCTGTGATTGCTGTAAGTGGTGCAACTGGGGCTTTGGGCTCTGAGCTGGAGCCATTTTGGGCCCAGCAGACGCTGAGCTCAGTGCCAGGAAGGGAGGTCAGGAGCCTGGTTTAAAGAGCTCAGGGGAAATGCAGGGCAACAATCATCGTCTTTATATGCTGCCTCATGCTCTCCTCAGCCCCTCACGGCCACAGCCAGCATCAGCCAGCCTCAGAGCCAGTGAATGTGCTGCCCACTAATAAAGAAATTGACTCTATAGGGAGTTGTAAAGAAAACCCTTCTCAAAAACACACACATCCCAGGCAAGAGAGATGTGTTTGTGTGTAACGGGATGTAGGCTTGGGCGGTGTACTGTATACCGGGGTATTTGGAAATAGCCACGGGATGGTTTTTCAATACAGTCAATATCGTTCAATGAAGTAATATTTGTAACTACTTTTTAAATACATGCAGTCAACTTGTGCAAAACATTAGAAGATCAAGCAGATTGCATTCTACATTTTAACTGTCACATTATTTTAAAATATGAAGCTTACAGTAGTTCCCCAGAACAGCTGAGCCAGTCATGTGTTTGTTTGTAAACAGCACAATGGAAGAAAGCGGGAGCAGGTGAGTCCAGCTGTGTATTGGCAGGGGTCACTATTTATAGTGAAAGTCGTGTTTTTTTTTGGTCAGGGACATGTACCAAGAGTTTTCCTTCACAGAGAATACATTAGTGCAACACATTCGGAAGAAAATTTCTTCACAGGGGTGGCAGGTAGCCTAGTGGTTAGCGTGTTGGACTAGTAGCCAGAAGGTTGCAAAATCAAATCCCTGAGCTGACAAGGTAAAAATCTGTCATTTTGCCCCTGAACAAGGCAGTTAACCCACTGTACCTAGGCCGTCATTGAAAATAAGAATTTGTTCTTAACTGACTTGTCTAGTTAAATAAAGGTAGAAAAATTTCATCAGATGACAACAGAAATGCAATGCAATTTGGCTGGCAGCCACACAAGTAAATGAGTACACAATGAAAAAGCAAGCTCTTTTTTGCAAAAATGATCCATGGCCATCATATTTCTAATATTTATCATATGTGATCGACCGGCTCGATTCGGTCATATGTAGCAAAATTTGAAATTGTGTGTTTTTCATTGGATAAAAGTTGAGACTCAGAGCTAAACTATTTTATATCATACATTACTGTACAGTTGAGAAACAATGGGAAAGTAATTCTGCCTTGAAAGTTGATAAACTTGTAATCCCACTTTTGAAAAAATGTCCCTTGAATTTTTTGGTACACCTACTGGAGAGCTCTTCTTTGTCTACACCCATTCAGCATCGTTCACATCCTCTTAAGCTTTAGCCCCACCCATCTCTTTAAGGATTCACATATGAGGCCATGTGGTAAACAACCAAAGATTTCAAGACTAAAGGCTGGTTTATACTACGTCTATCGACATGTCAGTTGTTGCAATGACATCGACATTCTATAGTTGTCCGACATCAAACTTGACATTGTTTTATGAAAAAGTACAAACACACATACAACAGGCTAAATTACATCAGTAGCCTGTTGGTCCTAAATAGCATAACTGGTGTATTTTAACACCAACAAACCCATCCGTTTAAAAATGAATTTAGTATATGTCAATCGAGCAAACCAGGCAACTAAAAGCAACTTTCTAAACAATGTTTTGGTTAATTTCTAGCTTGTTAGCTAGCTAGCTAGCAAACGTTAAGTTAGCTGGCTAGCCAGTTCAAATACTGTTGCCGTTGAGACTGGTGTTTTGCGGATACTATTTAATGAAGCTGGCAGTTGAGGACTTGTGACGGCATCTGTTTCTCAAACTAGACACTCTAATATACTTGTCCGCTTGCTCAGTTGTGCACTGGGGACCTCCATTCCTCTTTCTATTCTGGTTAGAGCCAGTTTGCGCTATTCTGTGAAGGGAGTAGTACACAGCATTGTACGAGATTTTCTGTCTCTTGGCAATTTCTCGCATGGAACGGCTTTCATTTCTCAGAACAAGAATAGACTGACGAGTTTCAGAAGAAAGTCCTAAAAGTCCTGGCCATTTTGAGCCTGTAATCAAACCCACAAATGCTGATGCTCCAGATACTCAGCTAGTCTAAAGAAGGCCAGTTTTATTGCTTCTTTAATCAGTTTTCAGCTGTGCTAACATAATTGCAAAAGGGTTTTCTAATGATCAATTAGCCTTTTAAAATGATAAACTTGGATTAGCTAACACAACATGCCATTGGAACAGAGGAGTGATGGTTGCTGATAATGGGCCTCTGTACGCCTACAGTTGAAGTCGGAAGTTTACCAACACTTAGTTTGGAATCATTAAAACTCGTTTTTCAAACACTCCACAAATTTCTTGTTAACAAAATATAGTTTTGCGAAGTCGGTTAGGACATCTAATTTGTGCATGAAACACGTAATGATTTCCAACAATTGTTTACAGACAGTTTATTTCACTTATAATTCATTGTGTCACAATTCCAGTGGGTCAGATGTTTACATACATTAAGTTGGCTGTGCCTTTAAACAGCTTGGAAAATTCCAGAAAATCATTTGAGACAGTTGGAGGTGTACTTGTGGATGTATTTCAAGGCCTACCTTCAAACTCAGTGCCTTTTTGCTTGACATTATGGGGAAATCAAAAGAAATCAGCCAAGACCTCAGAAAATAAATTGTAGACCTCCACAAGTCTGGTACATCCTTGGGAGCAAATTCCAAATGCCTAAAGGTACCACGTTCATCTGTACAAACAATAGTATGCAAGTATAAACACCATGGGACCACGCAGCCGTCATACCGCTCAGGAAGGAGACGCGTTCTGTCTCATAGAGATGAACATACTTTGGTGCGAAAAGTGCAAATCAATCCCAGAACAACAGCAAAGTACCTTGTGAAGATGCTGAAGGAACAGGTACAAAAGTATCTATAGCCACAGTAAAACAAGTCCTATATCGACATAACCTGAAAGGCCGCTAAGCAAGGAAGAAGCCACTGCTAAAAAATTACCATAAAAAAGCCAGGCTATGGTTTGCAACTGCACATGGGGACAAAGATCGTAGTTTTTGGAGAAATGTCCTCTGGTCTGATGAAACAATAATAGAACTGTTTGGCCATAATGACCATTGTTATGTTTGGAGGAAGAAAGGGGGAGGATTGCAAGCCGAAGAACACCATCCCAACCATGAATCACGGGGGTGGCAGCATCATGTTGTGGAGGTGCTTTGCTGCAGGAGGCACTGGTGCACTTCACAAAATAGATGGCATGTGGAAGGAAAATTATGTGGATATGTTGAAGCAACATCTCAAGACATCAGTCAGAAAGTTAAAGCTTGGTTGCAAATGGGTCTTCCAAATGGACAATGACCCCAAGCATACTTCCAAAGTTGTGGCAAAATGGCTTAAGGACAACAAAGTCAAGGTATTGGAGTGGCCATCACAAAGCCCTGACTTCAATCTTATAGAAAATTTGTGGCCAGAACTGAAAAAGCGTGTGCGAGCAAGGAGGCCTACAAGCCTGACTCAGTTACACCAGCTCTGTCAGGAGGATTGGGCCAGAATTCACCCAACTTACTGTGGGAAGCTTGTAGAAGGCTACCCAAAACTTTTGACCCAAGTTAAACAATTTAAAGGCAATGCTACCAAATACTAATTGAGTGTATGTAAACTTCTGACGCAGTGGGAATGTGATGAAAGAAATAACATTTGAAATAAATCATTCTCTCTACTATTATTCTGACATTTCACATTCTTAAAATAAAGTGGTGATCCTAACTGACATAAGACAGGAAATTTTACTAGGATTAAATGTCAGGAATTGTGAAAAACTGAGTTTAAATGTAGTTGGCTAAGGTGTATGTAAACTTCCGACTTCAACTGTATGTACAGTGCCTTGCGAAAGTATTCGGCCCCCTTGAACTTTTCGACCTTTTGCCACATTTCAGGCTTCAAACATAAAGATATAAAACTGTAATTTTTTGTGAAGAATCAACAACATGTGGGACACAATTATGAAGTGGAACGAAATGTATTGAATATTTCAAACCTTTTTAACAAATACAAAACTGAAAAATTGGCCGTGCAAAATTATTCAGCCCCTTTACTTTCAGTGCAGCAAACTCTCTCCAGAAGTTCAGTGAGGATCTCTGAATGATCCAATGTTGACCTAAATGACTAATGATGATAAATAGAATCCACCTGTGTGTAATCAAGTCTCCGTATAAATGCACCTGCTCTGTGATAGTCTCAGAGGTCCGTTTAAAGCGCAGAGAGCATCATGAAGAACAAAGAACACACCAGGCAGGTCCGAGATACTGTTGTGGAGAAGTTTAAAGCCGGATTTGGATACAAAAAGATTTCCCAAGCTTTAAACATCCCAAGGAGCACTGTGCAAGCGATAATATTGAAATGGAAGGAGTATCAGACCACTGCAAATCTACGAAGACCCGGCTTTCAGCTCATACAAGGAGAAGACTGATCAGAGATGCAGCCAAGAGGCCCATGATCACTCTGGATGAACTGCAGAGATCTACAGCTGAGGTGGGAGACTCTGTCCATAGGACAACAATCAGTCGTATACTGCACAAATCTGGCCTTTATGGAAGAGTGGCAAGAAGAAAGCCATTTCTTAAAGATATCCATAAAAAGTGTCGTTTAAAGTTTGCCACTAGCCACCTGGGAGTCACACCAAACATGTGGAAGAAGGTGCTCTGGTCAGATGAAACCAAAATCAAACTTTTTGGCAACAATGCAAAACGTTATGTTTGGCGTAAAAGCAACACAGCTCATCACCCTGAACATACCATCCCCACTGTCAAACATGGTGGTGGCAGCATCATGGTTTGGGCCTGCTTTTCTTCAGCAGGGGCAGGGAAGATGGTTCAAATTGATGGGAAGATGGATGGAGCCAAATACAGGACCATTCTGGAAGAAAACCTGATGGAGTCTGCAAAAGACCTGAGACTGGGACGGAGATTTGTCTTCCAACAAGACAATGATCCAAAACATAAAGCAAAATCTACAATGGAATGGTTCACAAATAAACATATCCAGGTGTTAGAATGGCCAAGTCAAAGTCCAGACCTGAATCCAATCGAGAATCTGTGGAAAGAACTGAAAACTGCTGTTCACAAACGCTCTCCATCCAACCTCACTGAGCTCGAGCTGTTTTGCAAGGAGGAATGGGCAAAAATTTCAGTCTCTCGATGTGCAAAACTGATAGAGACATACCCCAAGCGACTTACAGCTGTAATCGCAGCAAAAGGTGGCGCTACAAAGTATTAACTTAAGGGGGCTGAATAATTTTGCACGCCCAATTTTTCAGCTTTTTATTTGTTAAAAAAGTTTGAAATATCCAATAAATTTCGTTCCACTTCATGATTGTGTCCCACTTGTTGTTGATTCTTCACAAAAAATTACAGTTTTATATCTTTATGTTTGAAGCCTGAAATGTGGCAAAAGGTCGAAAAGTTCAAGGGGGCCGAATACTTTCGCAAGGCACTGTAGATATTCTATTAAAAATCTGCCGTTTCCAGCTGCAATAGTCATTTAGAACATTAACAATGTCTACACTGTATTTTTCATCAATATAATGGTATTTTAATGGACAGAAAATGTGCTTTTCTTTCAAAAACAAGGACATTTCTAAGTGACCATAAAAACTTTTGAACGGTAGTGTATAATCTTTCCTGTGTGTGTGTTTATGTAATTCTGTGTGATTATTTAGTTAGTCAGTAAATAAATAATTAAGCCAATTTGGGTATCGCTTAATCATTTAGATAACGATATATTCTGATAGACTAGGGTTAATGCAGATTTGAAGTCAACGACGTTCAGAATGAGACTGATATGAGGTAATAATAATTAATGGATGACTAATATGATAACGACATATTCTGATATTCTTGAATTAATTCTGGAAACGCTAACTCGTTAAACAAACTTTTTCCATGGTGCCCCAAGATTGCTAATGAGTTAATTGTTACATGATTAATTTAATCACGAATAATTAAACATAGTTTATTGATTTGATAAGATAACAGTCATTGCATTTATGATAGTCACGTCACAACACCGAAAAAGGTTATAACCAGCAAGGTTAACATCAGTACTCAAAACACTCTTCCTTAACCACGTCTCAGTAATGACCAACTGAAGCACAAAATGATTCTGATGCCGAGCAGAAATTAAATAAGAAGGATGAGTTCTCGGCCCGTCTGCTCCTCTCCCATCTTCTCCTATCAGAGCAGGCTGGGCCGTTGCCCAAGTGACTCCAGACTCCACACCGACACAATATGTACACATGCTGCTCCAGAGCCAATAGCGTTCTTCCTTCAGACAAGCATGTGTCAAAACTTTGTTCATTTGCACAGTGTCTCTCTTTCACATTCGCTTGTAAATGTCCAAACTCATCAAAAATGACATTCGGTAGCTCCTGCCTATATATGTATAACTTTATGACCTTGATTGCCTGTCTTTACAATTTGTTTATTTTTACTTGCACCCGTTAGCATATTTAGCTAGCTAATTTTGTTAGCATTCTGGTAATAGACCCTCAATGGGCTTTTTTTGGGCTCCCCGTTGTGTACTAAGCCGGTAATACCGTCAATCTTGGGATGAGAGAATGATGAAATTATGATCTGAAAATCTGGATACCGCCCAACCCTAATTGGACGTTGTGTGTGTGTGTGTGTTTGGTTTTGGGGAAATTCCAGCTTTATGGATGTGACATTTGCACACAAAATGACAAAAAAAAATTCTCACAGAATTGACTTATCAAGCATAAATGAAAATGTTCATGTGTATATTTGTTGAACCCTATAGGGTAGGTGTAGACACAAAATAAAAACATTCTAAGTAATAACACTTCGAAGTAAAGGAACCACAAAACTTGTGTTATGGATGTGACGGAAATGAACAGGCAATTTTGGGAGAATGGGCACATTAGAAAAGTCTGTGAATCTCAAAGTCTTAGGATAAAATATTAATAGCCACTTGGAAAGTAAGGCTTGGCTACACACAAAAACAACAATGATGAAACTATAAAATTGTCATATATACTGTAGAGTTAGGAAAATGTACCGTTATGGATATGACATTCTCTGTTATGGATGTGACGCTGTGCAAAGTGAGTGTTTATATATGAAAGATTTATTCAAATTTCATCATAATAATGTTGTTGTCATCTGCAAATGCAGTGTACCTCAAAGATCCAAGAAATAACCAGCATCTTGAATAGTTATTGCGTAGGCTATCAAAGTGGACTCGTGGGTCCCGTCTTAATCAACCATAAATGCACAAGATTCTTTCTTTGAAATTCTCTATTTCCATTGCGAATTAAAGCGCTGCATACCTCAACAATTATATAAATATTTGCACTTTCATAATAACACTAGAGGAAAATAGTGTTCTGGATGTGACATTCTGCATTATGGATGTGACATTCTGCATTATGGATGTGACATTCTGCATTATGGATGTGATAGGGTCCAAAAAGACAGACAGCAAATGATGACACACAATGTTTTAGTAATTTCATTCTAGATCATTAATGACAGATGTTTTATTTAAATATGAAATGTTAGGGCCTCCCGAGTGGCGCAGGGGGATAAGGCACTGCCTCACAGTGCTAGAGGCATCGCTACCGATCCGGGTTAGATCCCGGGCTGTGTCGCAGCCGGGCCGCAACCCGGAAGACCCATGAGGCGCCGCACAATTGGCCCAGCGTCATCCGGGTTAGGGAAGGGTTTAGCCGGCCAGGATGTCATTGTCCAATCGTGCTCTAGCGACTCCTGTTGCGTTCTGCTGACACGGTTGCCTGTTGGACAGTGTTTCCTCTGACACATTGATGCAGCTGGCTTCTGGGTTAAGCAAGCAGTGTGTCAAGAAGCAGTGCGGCTTGGCAGGGTTGTGTTTCGGAGTAGGCATGGCTCTCGACCTTCAACTCTCCCGAGTCCGTACATGAGTTCCAGCGATGGGACAAGACTGTAAGTACCAATTGGGGAGAAAAGGGGGTAAAATGTACAACAAAAATTGTAAATGTAATGTTATTATCAATCCCCTACTGAGTAACAGAATAATCAAACTCAATTCAGTCTTTTTATAAACTGGTGCTTTGTATTAATCTCACACCCTTTAATCTGCCAATACAGTCTCTATGAAATGGTACCTCCTCCCCCTGTTGTCCACAAAAGGACCCAGGACAACTTGGCCTGAGCCACCCAAGCCTTGTCGTCCTTGGCTGGCAAGATGTACACACATCCTGTGTGGCCGTTTCTCCTCAATAACTTAATTTTAACAGCATCAATCATTCTTAGTATACCAAACTTTTGTTTAACCTTTATTTAACTAGGCAAGTCAGTTAAGAACAAATTCTTATTTTCAATGAAGGCCTAGGAACACTGGGTTAACTGCCTTGTTCAGTGGCAGAATGACAGATTTGTACCTTGTCAGCTCAGGGATTCAATCTTGCAACCTGTCAGTTACTAGTCCAACACTCTAACCACTAGGCTATGCTGCCACCCCATTACAAACACCTTCCTGATAATTCTACAATGTTGGTGCTAATATAGAATACAGTGTTGATTTACATGATTCAACATTCTCTTATACACCAATTTTTCTAGGATTTTATAAAAACATGGTAGTACAGATATTGGGTGATAATTTGTAACAGATCTTGGATCCCAGATTTAAAGAGGGGTATAACTTATTATAGAATAATAGTGAAGACATCAGAACTATGAAATAACACATGGAATCATATAGTAACCAAAAAACTGTTAAACAAATCTAAATATATTTTATATTTGCCTTGATGGCAGCTTTGCACACTCTTGGCATTCTCTCAACCAGCTTCATGAGGTAGTCACCTGGAATGAATTTCAAATAACAGGTGTGCCTTCTTAAAAGGTCATTTGTGGAATTTCTTTCCTTCTTAATGTGTTTGAGCCAATTCATCATTACTTTAAGACATGAAGGTCAGTCAATCAGGAAAATTTCAAGAACTTTGAAAGTTTCTTCAAGTACAGTAACAAAAACCATTAAGTGCTATAATGAAACTGGCTCTTATGAGGACCGCCACATGAAAGGAAGACCTAGAGTTACCTCTGCTGCAGAGGATAAGTTCATTTGAGTTACCAGCCTCAGAAATCGGCAATCAACTGCACCTCAGATTGCAACCCAAAAAAATGCTTCACAGAGTTCAAGAAACAGAAACAACTGTTCAGAGGAGACTGCGTGAATCAGGCCTTCATGGTCAAATTGCTGCAAAGAAACCACTACTGAAGGACAAGAAACACAAGCAATTGACATTAGACCGGTGGAAATCTGTCTTTTGGTCTGATGAGTCCAAATTTGAGATTTGTGGTTCCAACCGCCGTGTCTTTGTGAGACGCAGAGTAGGTGAATGCCAAGAGTGTGCAAAGCTGTCATCAAGGCAAAGGGTGGCTACTTTGAAGAATCTCAAATATAAAATTAGTTTGACACTTTTTTGGTTACTAAATGATTCCATATGTGTTTTTTCATAGTTTTGATGTGTTCACTATTATTCTACAATGTAGGAAATAGTACAAATAAAGAAAAACCTTGAATGAGTAGATGGTCCAAACTTTAGACTGGTACTCTATGTCATTATGTTTCATTTTCGCTACTTGAAATGGTTAAAAAAAAAGTTTAATTGAATTATAACCTACCAGTGGCACAGGGTTTGCACTTTCGTAGACATTTATTGTCAGATCGTAAATCACCTCAGGCTTGACAGCTGCAGTTCAAAAGCACGCGCAAGCATGCGCACGGCTGACTTCATAGATATAGACCAATATTGTCACTGGGGGGTACCCGTACTTACTCAAGGAAGTAAACAAACAGCATGACTGGTGAAAGTTTGTTATGGATTTTTAAGTCCTTAATTATGTTTATGAATTTAAGACCTTTATTATGCCATGTGATCATATGCAATGCTCCAGTAAATAGAACAATGCATGATTGCAGTTCATATGATAACGTGAGTACACCTGAAATCGATCACACAGTTAAAGTTTGCCACTAGCTTGTTTGTTAACAAAAACTCACTACGTGTCACGCCCTGACCTGAGAGAGACGGTTTGTTTCTCTATGTGGTTAGGTCAGGGTGTGGGGGTGGGCATTCTATGGTGTCTATTTCTTTGTGTTGAGCCGAGTATGATTCCTAATCAGAGGCAGCTGTCTATCGTTGTCTCTGATTAGGAATCATACTTAGGTAGCCTTTCCCCACCTGTAGTTGTGGGATCTTATTTTTGTACTGCTTGTTAAGCCTGCAAGACGTTACGGTCGTTATCATTGTTTATTATTTTGTTTTTAGTGTTCTGATTTAAAATAAATACAACGATGTACACCTTGGTCTAATCCTTTGGACGATCGTTACACTACGGAATTAGTAGGGAGGGCGTGAACATTTTATCATGATCGGGTTATGCAGTGATGCTGACTAGTGAGTCATTGATCATGTTATGAGGCGTCTGTAACGGTCATGAAAGTTAGTTTGATGAAAGTTAGCTTTGCACAAAAAGTTTGCATGCGATCATACTCGAAATGCGTCCACAATAACAGCATTTCCTCAAAAACATTACAGATGTGACACTGCCTGTCCAAATCAGTATTTTATCTTCACTAGATTGTAGAATTCTATACTAGCACTCACTGGACAAAAATGTGTTTGATATTCTTTCATTATTAACCTTCCGACTTAGTCAGAAACACAAGGGGACAAATGTGAGTGCCAAAACAAGTTCTGTGAACCATTGCCAAAAGCTATGAAATCTGGTGTACTGAAAATACTTATTTTGAGACTAACATTCAATTTGGCAAATATAAAGGCCAAATGTAGTCTTTACTACAAAATACACACATTCAAGGTAAATATGGAAGTAGTTTCATTATTCATGCTCAGGTTGACCTTACTATGGAATTGCTATTTTACTATCCTTGTGGGGAAATCATTTACATTTTAGTCATTTAGCAGATGCTCTTATCCAGAGCAACTTACAGTAGTGAATGCATATATTTCATTTCCATTTCATACATTTTATTTATTTTTTCCCCCCGTACTGGCCACCCATGGGAATCAAACCCACAACCCTGGCCTTGCAAACACCATGTGTTGCAAACACCATGCTCTACCAACTGAGCTACAGGGAAGGCCGTCCTATGAAATCCTCACAAGCATAGTAAAACAAAGAAAATTCAGATAAGTTGGTACATTTTGGCAGTCCCCACAAGGAAATAGGCTATTTTAGGTTTAGGCGTTAGGGTTAGGGTTACAATTAGGGTTACTAGTGTTTTGGGGTTAGGTTAAGGGTTTGGGGTTAAAGTTAGAGTTAGGGTTAGGTTAAGGGTTAGGTTTAGGGTTTGAGCGTTTGATTTTGCCTGCATGGAGTGCCAGCAGGTTTGCACTTTTGGGACTTTTTTATTGGTTGCATTGCTACAGGCAAGCTCAATCAAGCTCAGATAAGGTATTTAACATTTTTACAATTAAGCAATAAGGCATGAAAACCCAGGGATTATCGTGCGATAGCTCCCGACTAAGGAGAGTGAACACACAATAACTTCTGTTAGGAGGGAGTTATCACACGGTAATCACAAAATAATCCCTGGCTTCGAGGGCCTTACTGCTTTTATAAAACGGTTGCCAACATTTTTTTTTTAAATTAATTACATGTTTTCTTAAAAAAATATATTTTTATGAGTAAATTCCACCAGTTGATATAGTCCGGGCAAAAGCCAGTTGTTAGTTCTGCGGTTCTGGAGTTGCTAAACAAACAGGCTGGTCGTTAATTATTTTGGGATGGTTTCACCCAGTCGTTCATTCTATTCATTCCATGTTGCTATGCTAAACAAATCATTGGCATGTAGCTACTTGCTAGCTAGCAGAGGTTCAATGACGAGAGACAAGAACGGCAATAAAAAATGATTGAATAAATAATTTATAAATAGGCAACAAGAACTCCAGCAAATAATGATTTGATAAATAATGTATAAATAGGAAAAAAACTGCTGATTGTGATGTCGGTAATATAGTTATGGAGGATAGCTAGGCGAACGTTACTTCTCCTTTGCTAGCTAGCCAACTAAAGGCAAGCTAACACAATCACATCAAGCAACTGAAATGTTTTACCTTCGTTTTATATTGCCATTACTTTGGATATACACTGAGTGTACAAAACATTAGGAACACCTGCTCTTTCAATGACATAGACTGACCAGGTGAAAGCTATGATCCCTTGTTGAGGTCACTTCAATCAGTATATTTGAAGGGGAGGAGAAAGGTTAAAGAATGATTTTTAAACCTTGAGACAATTAAGACATGGATTGTGTATGTGTGCCATTCAGAGGGTGAATGGGCAAGACAAAATATTTAAGTGCCTTTGAATGGGGTATGGTAGGCGCACCGGTTTGAGTGTGTGAAGAACTGCAACGCTGCTGGGTTTCTCACGCTCAACAGTTTCCCGTGTGCATCAAGAATGGTCCACCACCCATACGACAACCAGCCAACTTGACACAACAATGGGAAGCATTGGAATCTCCAGTGAAGGTCTGCAGTCCAGAGCTTCCAGCGACGGTCTGCAGTCCAGAGCTTCCAGCGACGGTCTGCAGTCCAGAGCCTTCAGCGACGGTCTGCAGTCCAGAGCCTTCAGCGACGGTCTGCAGTCCAGAGCTTCCAGCGACGGTCTGCAGTCCAGAGCCTTCAGCGACGGTCTGCAGGCCAGAGTCCCTGTGGCGACATGGACCAGCATCCCTGTGGAATGCTTTCGCCACCTTGTATAGTCCATGCCCTGATGAATTGAGGCTGTTCTGAGGGCAATATGGGGTGCAACTCAATATTGGGAAGGTGTTCCTAATGTTTTGTACAGTCAGTGTAGCCATTATAATGATCCTGATAAATTAATTCGCTTGACTCAGAGAAGCTGTCAGTCTCTAATACTGTACAAAAAATAACCAAAAGAAAATACAAAAATAAAGAAATTTAAATTACACACTCATACATGCATGGCACGGTGGATTAAAAAAAAAATGCAACATGTTGGACAGGTCAGATAGGCACACAGCGATGCTTAAATTAACCCCCTGCTGTACCAAACCAAATTTGGGCCTAGTAGCATGAGGAAATATTGTCTTGATGCTTTTTTTCTGGGGGAGATTAAGTTTATAAATTGACTGGCTGGGCTATGGGACAGTGGATGTGCATTGATAAATCTGATTAAACTGTTAACAGGCATTACCCTTGGAATGCTGGGATTATGGTGCTATAAATCCCTGCTATCAACCAATCAGCATCCAGGATCCAAACAACCTGTTTTATAAATAATATGTGAACCTAGGTCTGGTGTGCATGTTTAAAGGCTTTGTTCAAGGACTCTATCCACTGCACTGATCACAAAGCACACTCCCCGAATGACTTAGTGATTATATTAAAACTAAATAGTGTGATAATATTCAAGGACTCGTGTTCCCATTTTTTATGTAATCTATACACATTGACCGATTTGTTCCGCAGCACTGTGTTGTTGTTGCCGTCACTAAGCAATCAGTATCAAAGCAATTGTTGTGAAATGAGCCTCTTGGTGAAACTGAATGAGTCTGACGTCAAACAGATCCAATTATTAATCACTCTCTCTGTCTCTCTCCGTCTCTCTCTGTCTCTCTCGTTCACCGTGTATCTACAGTACCCTATGTATACATCCGTCCTATGATGTAATGTGTCTCTGTGCCTTACGGTTGCCAACTAGGACCAAACTCACTCATTATAAAAGTCATTGAACATTGCGTACATTTCATTCAGGCATTAAAGAGACATCCGTGCCAAGTTAGGAGGTTTGACCACCTTACTGCGCTCCCAAGACCAGACTTGGTGTGTCTGATGCCTGTCTAAGGCCTGCTCAGTGTTAACCCATCAATCCCTCCTTATGATCCTCTCTTCCTGTTCTAAAACTTTCTCACGTTCCTCAGTGCCCACACCACTGACACCATGGTCTCCTTTCCCACCGCCAAGATAGACACAGCAGCAGTTGCCCATTCTTCCCAAGAGACAGGCTTAGTTAGTGTTCCACAATGCCCCACAGTGACACTTTAGACGCCTGGGTCTTCTGGAGGAGGCATAATAGCCTCCCCCATGTCCACTGTCCTCTCAGACACAACACTGGCCTCTGGGGGGCGGGGGGGGGGGGGGGGGGGGGGGGTGTTCCAGCTGAACCATTGGGTTCCCTGAGTAGGCCACCCCAACCCCTGTCCAGCACAGCTGCCTGCTGTGTAAACCCTGGATGATCCCCTGTACTAATCCATCTGTAATGATCCCTCCGTCACTGGGCAATACCACCTCCCAGGCCGCCTCAAGATCCAGCTCCTGGAGACTCGGCCTGGTATGGATGGATGCTAGCTGGAGACTGGATCAGGGGGGTGGTCTGTGCCAAGTCTGGCATTGTAAGGTCAAAGATGTTATGAATCATGGGAATGTTGACAGAGCTACAGCTGTGGGTTGATTATGATTAGGGCCAGGAGTTTTTCCTCTCCATGTGATCTGACCAGGAAAGACTCTGGGCTCTAGTTATAGTCAGTCACTTGGGACCAGAGTTTTTTCTGGTCTAGTCATGTGTTCAGGTAAAACTCATGGACCTTATTCTGTGTTAGCAACTACCCTGGATCACATAGGGTTTTTGAGGTCCTTGACATACTTTATAGACTATAGTATCTCCATATTAAGTTCATTGAGTTAATTTGTATCCATATGTTGACCAAATATCATATAACTGTATAAATACCCTTTGATTGTAAAGCATTGTAAAGTCCTGTTGACATACAGAGGACAAGAGTAATAGTACTTCAATACTAGAGCTGATTTAATCTGTTGACTCCAGCCAAGAGTATACACAGAATATAGTTAAATGTGTCATTGGCAGAAAGAGATGTCGGATTCCTGACTGTGCTTCAGCCAAGAACATCTCCCCCTCCTCATAAACACACGCACAATGTCTGCCGGGGCTGAACATGTGTTGTGGCTCATCAAGCCAGGACATGGAAACTGTGAGCGGCTGCAGATGTTAGAGTAAGAGTGATTGGTTATTTGTACTGCAGGGACGGAGTTTCAGCATGTCGAGATGCCCCCACAAACTTCTTATCCCCAATCAGTAATGCTTAAGGGAGACTTCATGTACACATACTTCTCACTTCCAATCTCAGCTCATTGAGCCCAGGGATTAGGGGCTAAAGCCTTACTTGAGCTTCCCACCTATGGAGAAAGGGAGTGAGGGGAGAGATAGAGGGATGGTGAGAGAGGGAGACATTTAGGAAGGCGTGAGGGAGAGCAACAAGTTTCCTTAAAGGCCCAGTGCAGTCAACAACAGGAGTTTCCTGTGTTTTATATATATTTCCACACTATGAGGTTGGAATAATACTGTAAAATTGTGAAAATTATGAGAAGCCTTTTTAGCGTAGGAGCTGTTTGAAAGACCACCAGAAATGTCTGCTTGTTTTGGTGGGATGGAGTTTTGGCCTGCGAGGTGTCATCACAAGGCAGTAAATTAGTTAATAGACCAATAAGGAAGAGAGTTCCAAACCTCTCTGCCAATAACAGCTAGTTTTCAGTTTTCCCCTCCCAACTCAGACGACTGACTCCCAGACAGTCCTAGCAAAATTCTTACTTGAGAAATCGCTCTTTGCTAAGAAGCAATTTTTGTTTCTTTTTGAGTTTTTTAATTGAAAACAATCACAGTAAGGTACTTAATTGTTGCCCAGATACAAACATCTGCATTGGACCTTTAACAGTGAACTAGATGAGGGTAAGTCAACAGACAGGACCATCCATTAATAATGCAATTATGAGCTGTTCGTACTGTCATGGATCGTGGCTAATCCGCTGATGTCATTACGGCTGCCACGGAGCCATGTGGAATCCAGCGGAGTATCCCCGTGATAATTACACAAGCATCCGGACAGACGACAGTACACTGGGGGCCTGGGTGTGTGGGAGACAAGGCTGGACTGACTTAATACATCTATTCAATAAGCTGGTGGTGTTAGCAATCTTTCCCCCATCGCCTACACACTTTGGGCTTAGGCAAGTATTCGCACACACAGGCACACGCATGCACGCACGTGCACACAAACATGGCCGTGCTGTCTGGGAGTGTGCATGCTGATGATGTTTTGGGTTCATACGGTCATTTCATGTGGACGTTATGAAGATCCAAGTTCCTTGTATGCAGACTAGAGGACCATGATCTTGACTGTTTGTGGTATCAGTGGACTGAATCACGATGTTCTCCTTCTTCAGTGACATTCAGAATAGATTTATCTACACAAGGTCACAGACTTGTATTTCTGTCTTCTGCAATTTTAGGTTGATTTTGGACATGCTGATTAACTCTGTGGCCAAATATCTGCTAAAATATTTCTGAATTTAACCAATGACGGAAATGCCTCCATATGGTCTCTGGTTTCCTCCTTTCCCATTCGTTCTTTTAGAGTTTAGCTCTGTAAACTTCCAGCAGTGCTTTGAGAGTTTATACATTTCTTGAAGAGTTTAAACAACAGTTTACTGTAAGTAATTTACAAATGTCTTACAGTTTTGGCAGACTAGTTATAAAACTCACTCCTTTGCTTTTGTGTCCAATATTTTTTGTGTGACTCCAGGGCCTAAACGTCTTGTATTCCTATAGACTACATCCTAGGAACAAACTGGTTGAATCAATTTTGTTTCAATGTATCACTGCAGGCTTCGGGCCATGGATCATCACTGGAAGCTTCGGGCCATGGATCCTCACTGGAGGCTTCGTGCCATGGATCATCACTGGAGGCTTCGTGCCATGGATCATTGCTGAAGGCTTCGGGCCATGGATCATCACTGGAGGCTTCGTGCGTTGAGCCGGTACAGGATATAATGGACCGTGGAGACGCACCGGAGGTCTGGAGCGCAGAGCTGGCACGACCCGTCCTGGCTGGATGGCCTAGCCCGGCAACTGTGGGGCGCTGGCACAGGACGCACTGGGCTGTGAAGGTGCACCGGAGACACAGTGCGCAGAGCCGGCGCAGGATATCCTGGGCCGAAGAGATTCACCGGAGACCAGGAGCGCTGAGCCGGCACAATCCGTTCTGGCTGAATGCCCACTCTAGCACGGCAAATGCGGGGAGCTGGCACAGAGCGCACCGGGCTGTGGATGCGTACCGGAGACACAATACGTGTAACCACAAAGCATGGTGCCTGCACGGTCACACGCTCCTTACAGCGAGTGCGGGGAGTTGGCTCTGGTCTGAAACCTCGCTCCGCCAACCACCCCGTGTGCCCGGCTGCCTCTCGTGCTTGCGTCGTGGTTGATTCTCCCCGGTCCAGCTCATCTTCCAGTTGGAGCACACTGCTTGGTCTTTTTGTGGTGGGTAATTCTGTCACAATCACTCTCTTCAAACTCCCTGTCATAAATGAGCCAAGGTGCAGAGTGCATGTAATTCCACATCTTTAATGGAAGTGAAACCTTTCACAAAAAACAGGTAAACAGAAATCAACCATGACGCAACTGTGGCGCACACAAACACTCACAGAAAATAATAATTACCCACAAACATAGGTGGGAAAACGGGCTGCCTAAGTATGATCCCCAATCAGAGACAACAATAAACAGCTGCCTCTGATTGGGAACCATACTAGGCCAACAAAGAAATAGAAACCTAGATATGCCCACCCAAGTCACACCCTGACCTAACAAAATAGAGAATAAAAGGCTCTAAGGTCAGGGCGTGACAGTCAGGGCCCTGTTGCATAAAACATCATAAGTGTTTCCGTTTGGGATTGTCCTTAAGGAATACTTTTCCCTTCCCTGAGGGAATTGTTTAAGGGCGTTACATAGAGACCCTCAACGTTTTTCTTAGGTAAGGGCATAATTAAGGGTTTTACGGTAGTTTGAAGGCATGTACAGCAGAAAGAGTCTCTGGTTACCACGGAGATGGCCTGATTCACTGACTGAATGTCTCAACGTCTTGTCAAAGAGATCGTATTTATTTTGGGAGATCGCAAAATAGAACTTCAACATTCAAGACAAGAGAAGCAAATCGTTTCAGATGATAATAAAACACATTTCCCTTATAGTGAAATGTTTCTCAATTTGTTTCTATTACTTTCTTTCACGTCAAGCTAGCTTACAGAGAGTAGTTAGCTGTTAGCTTGCTAGCTAAATAACTAGCTTTGAAGCCAATATTGTGCAGTTTCCATTATTTAGCTAAAGTTAAGTAGCTAGCTAGCTAGGTGGTAATGCTAGATGTTTTGCTTTTGCAACCAGGGTGGAGGAAAGTAACATTCACCTCCACAAAAATTATTTTTTGATTTATATTCATACTGAATGAAGCACTTAAGGGACCATGTCAACATTATCACACCCTGATCTGTTTCATCTGTCTTTGTGCTTCTCTCCACCCCCCTCCAGGTGTTGCCCATCTTCCCCATTTTCCCCAGTGTATTTATACCTGTGTTTTCTATTTGTCTGTTGCCAGTTCATTTTGTTTCATCAAGCCTACCAGCGTTTTTCCCGCGCTCCTGTCTTTCTCTAGTTCCTGTTTTCTAGTTTTCCCGGTTTTGACCATTCTGCCTGCTCTGAGCCTGCCTTCCATCTGTACCTTGTCACGCCACACTGGATTACTGACCTCTGCCTGCCCTGACCCTGAGCCTGCCTGCCATTCTGTACCTTTCGGACTCTGCTCTGGATTACTGACTTCTGCCTGCCCTTGACCTGTCGTTTGCCTGCCTCCCTGTTTTTGTAATAAACTTTTGTTACTTCGAAACGGTCTGCATCTGGGTCTTCTCCTGAGCCTTGACAAACATAGAATTATCTGATAAGGCAGTCTCATGGTTCAAAAGGTACATATCAGATAGAACTCAGTGTGTCCAGTTTGATGGCAAGTCATCTGATATATTAACTGTCCAGAAGGGGGTGCCACTGTTCACTATATATATTAATAATGTTGGTCGAAATGTATCAAATGCTAGTTTTCATATTTATGCTGATGACAGTTATTTATTGTTGTGTAGCAAAACTTAATAAAGCCTTTGAAGAACTATAGTCCGCCTTTACTATTGTCCAGACTGAAGCTGCTTTAAAATGCTGAAGTGACAAAGTTGATGTTTTTCACGAAATCTAAAATGAAACCTCAGACTCTTCCACATGTCGCCAAACCCACTGGCTCCAGGTCATCTATACGTCTATGCTAGGTAAAGCCCCGGCTTACCTCAGCTCACTGGTCACCATAGCAACACCCACCCGTAGCACGCCCTCCAGCAGGTTTATTTCACTGGTCATCCCCAAAGCCAACACTTAATTTGGCCGCCTTTCCTTCCTGTTCTCTGCTGCCAATGACTGGAACGAATTGCAAAAATCACTGAAGCTGGAGTCTTATATCTCCCTCTCTAACTTTAAGCATCAGCTGTCAGAGCAGCTTACCGATCACTGTACCTGTACACAGCCAATCTGTAAATAGCACACACAATCAGTAAATAGCACACCCAACTACCTCATCCCAATATTGTTATCTATGCTCTTGCTCTTTTGCACCCCAGTATCTCTACTTGCACATCATCATCTGCACATCTATCACTCCAGTGTTAATGCTAAATTGTAATTATTTCGCCTCTATGGCCTATTTATTGCCTTACCTCCCTACTCTTCTACATTTGCACACACTGTCCATAGATTTTTCTTTTGTGTTATTGTAACGCCCTGGTCATAGAGAGGGGTTTTTGTTCTTTATTTTGGTTAGGCCAGGGCGTTCTATTTTCCTTTCTCTATGTTTTTGTATTTCTTTGTTTTGGGCCGTGTGTGGCTCCCAATCAGGCACAGCTGAAGCTCGTTGTTGCTGATTGGGAGTCACACATATGGAGCATGTTTTTTCCTTTGGGTTTTGTGGGTAATTGTTTCTGTTAGTGTTTTGCACCTGACAGGACTGTTTGGCTGTCGGTTTTCTTGTTTTGTTTGTATAGTGTTCTTTCTTTATTAAATATTCAATGATGAACACTAACTCCGCTGCACCTTGGTCTACTCTCTCTCATGACAGCCGTTACAGTTATTGACTGTACGTTTGTTTATGTCTAACTATGTGTTGTTGTTTTTGTCACACTGCTTTGCTTTATCCTCAGTTGTAAATGAGAACTTGTTCTCAACTGGCCAACCTAGTTAAATATAGGTGAAATAAAATAAAAAAATGAAACATATACAATTGAAGTCGGAAGTTTACATACACCTTAGCCAAATACATTTAAACTCAGTTTTTCACATTTCCAGACATTTAATCCAAGTAAGAATTCCCTGTCTTAGGTCAGTTAGGATCACCACTTTATTTTAAGAATGTGAAATGTCAGAATAATAGTAGAGAGAATGATTTATTTGAAATTTTATTTCTTTCATCACATTCCCATTGCGTCAGAAGTTTACATACACCCAATTAGTATTTGGTAGCATTACCTATAAATTGTTTAACTTGGGTCAAACGTTTCGGGTAGCCTTCCACAAGCTTCCCACAATAAATTGGGTGAATTTTGGCGCATTCCTCCTGACAGAGCTGGTGAAATTGAGTCAGGTTTTTAGGCCTCTTTGTTCGCACATGCTTTTTCAGTTCTGCCCACAAATGTTCTATAGGATTGAGGTCAGGGCTTTGTGATGGCCACTCCAATACCTTGACTTTGTTGTCCTTAAGCCATTTTGCCACAACTTTGGAAGTATGCTTAGGGTCAATGTCCATTTGGAAGACCCATTTGCGACAAAGCGTTATCTTCCTGACTGATGTCTTGAGATGTTGCTTCAATATATCCACATAATTTTCCTGCCTCATGATGCCATCTATTTTGTGATGTGCACCAGTCCATCCTGCAGCAAAGCACCCCCACAACATGATGCTGCCACCCCCGCTTCATGGTTGGGATGGTGTTCTTCGGCTTGCAAGCCTCCCCCTTTTTCCTCCAAACATAACAATGGTCATTATGACCAAACAGTTCTATTTTTGTTTCATCAGACCAGAGGACATTTCTCCAAAAAGTACATTCTTTGTCCCCATGTGTAGTTGCAATCTTTAGTCTGGCTTTTTAGTGGCGGTTTTGGAGCAGTGGCTTCTTCCTTGTGGTGCGGACTTTCAGATTATGTCGATGTAGGACTCGTTTTACTGTGGATATAGATACTTTTGTACCTGCTTTCTCCAGCATCTTCACAAGGTCCTTTGCTGTTGTTCTGGATTGATTTGCACTTTTCGCACCAAAGTGCGTTCATCTCTATGAGACAGAACGTGTCTCCTTCCTGAGCGGTATAATGGCTGCGTGGTCCCATGGTGTTTATACTTGCATACTATTGTTTGTACAGATGAACGTGGTACCTTCAGGCATTTGGAAATTGCTCCCAAGGATGAACCAGACTTGTGGAGGTCTACAATTTTTTTCTGAGGTCTTGGTTGATTTCTTTTGATTTTCCCATGATGTCAAGCAAAGAGGCACTGAGTTTGAAGGTAGGCCTTGAAATACATCCACAGGTACACCTCCGATTTACTCAAATTATGTCAATTAGCCTATCAGAAGCTTCTAAAGCCATGACATAATTTTCGGGAATTTTCCAAGCTGTTTAAAGGCACAGTCAGTCAACTTAGTGTATGTAAACTTCTGACCCACTGGAATTGTGATACAGTGAGTTTTAAGTGAAATAATCTGTCTGTAAACAATTGTTGGAAAAATTACTTGTTTCATGCACAAAGTAGATGTCCTAACCAACTTACCAAAACTATAGTTTGTTAACAAGAAATGTTTGGAGTTGTTGTAAAACAAATTTTAGTGTCTCCAACCTAAGTGTATGTAAACTTCCGACTTCTACTGTAGTCATTATGCAGGACAAGCAAAAAGAAAGAGTAACAACTTACACATACTTGGGTTTGTTGATAGATGAGAGTCTCATCTTTAAACCCCACATCGAAAGTCTTGTGAGAAAGCTTAGGCTCAAGATGGGTTTTTATTTTTTTATTTTGAATCGAGAAAGAGGCTTGTTTCTGCTACTTTCGTGCCTGTAACTGATTATAGTGATATCTTGTTGTATGCCCCTGTGGTGTCATTACTTATACTGGACACTGTGTGCCATGGGGCATTGATGTTTGTTACTAACTCCAAAGCCCTCACTTACCTTCCTTAGGCCATATTGAGAGAGCTCCCATTTTACTTGTGTATGTATGTTGTCCCGCAGACAAATGAAAACTATCATATGCGCTCACATGATTGTATTTTGTTGGTCATGCCTAAGGCCCATACAGAGCTAGGGAAAAAAAGCTCTTACAGGTCTCTAACCCTTCCGCTTGGAACAAGCTTCCAAATGTCCTGAAATTATAGGAGCTCGTCCCTTTAAATGAGTTTAAAGCTGGATTCAACACTATGATCTAAAATTGAGTGGGGGGCTGTCAATGTTTTGACCCCTAGTTGCACCACACTTACCCAAACCATCTTGCTGTTCAATGTGTAAATGTATGTTTTTTTTTTTAATTGTAGTGCTTTGTTGTAAATGTGTCTGAGATTTTGTGTGCTGCTATTTTGGCCAGGTCTCTCTTCTAAAAGAGATTGTTAATCTCAATGAGATTAACCTGGTAAAATAAGGATAAAGAAAATACTAAAATGGGCACTCAACTTTTCACTTAATTAAAGGGAAAATGTCACCTTAATATGTTGTGCAACTGCTTTACATTTAAAAGGAAACTTTAAGGGAAAATAATAGCAGAAAATGTATTTAAGATGTTTAATGCAACCGGGCCCAGACCTTCAACATTACATCCACTATCAGAAGAAACAATAGGCTAGGCAGCACCTCCTACTGAATAATTGATCTACAGGTAACTGCCAAAATAAAGGAAACACCAACATAAAGTGTCTTAATAGGGCGTTGGGCCACCACGAGCCGCCAGAACAGCTTCAATGCACCTTGGCATCCATTCTACAAGTGTCTGCAACTCTATGGGAGGGATGTGACACCATTCTTCCATAAGAAATTCCATCATTTGGTGTTTTGTTGATGGTGGTGGAAAATGCGGTCTCAGACGGCACTCTAGAATCTCCCATAAGTGTTCAATTGTGTTAAGATCTGTTGAATGAGACACACACAACCAACACATATCCGTTAAAGCCGCTATGCTCCTTTGAGACCCATCTTTCAAAGTCCCTTATAGCTCTTCTAGCCATCGTAGCCAAAACATTCAGCAACTGGGCATTTTATACATGACCCTAAGTATGTCGGAATGTTAATTGCTTAATTGACTTAGGAACCACACCTGTGTGGAAGCACCTGCTTTCAATATATCCCTCAATTACACAAGTGTTAATTTTGGCTAATACCTGTATCTACAGTTATCCCTTCGGTTTTAACCAAGCCCTGCTTAGCTTTGACAATTGTCATTAACTTTTACCATTATGCTATCGTGAGAATGATTGTTGAAAGATCTCCACAAAGGAATAATCCCGTCAAAAAATTGCCACACATCATCATGATGATGCAAAAGGCATAATATGATGCAAAACACATGATGATGTAGCAAGTGACACAGTGGTTGCGTTCCACTGCTTAGGTGTTGCATGTGTCAACCAATGGTGGCGTGCCATGTCATTGACTGTGTCATCGACTGACAGTTGCTATAACACATGATTGGTTAGCTGATAGGTTAAAAGCTTTCCAGGTGTTGTAAGATCTGGCAATGTGTAAGGAGTGGAGCGCAACTTTTCTTTCTTAAAAGTCCAATATCTTGAAAACTTGACTGCATTCAAAAAAGATGGGAACTCTGAAAAAACTCTAACTGGGAAAACTAATTTTGAACTCGGAATTCCAAGTTGGAAACGTGGGCATCTTTCTAGAGCTTCAACTTTCCGACCTGAAGATCACTGACGTCATGATTTGAAAAAAAATACCAAAAGATAGTTTTTTAATGGATTATTCCTTTAAAAGCTAAATGGCTGCTCTGTTGCTATTGAAGTCATTCCAATGGGTAGGTTTAACAGAGCAAATGAAATGTACCCATATTTTATCACTCATATATCATCAACGATGCTATTTAGGCCTATGTAAAATTTGCGAAGTGATCAACAGCTATGTTTTCAATTCAACCCAGGATTCAACAAAAAGTAGACCACATATAGGCCTTCAAATTAAATCCCAAGTTCAAGAACATTGGCAAATGGCGACACTCCAAAATGTTTTTAAAAAGTACATAAAGACATCACCTCATTTCCCTTTTTTATTTTTGGCCAGTCAGGCTAATGCGTTTTTGACAGTTATGCCTTCATTAGAAGCACCAAAATGTTTTTTTTTTTAAATAGACAAAATAAGTCATTCACCTCATTTCACATTTTTATTTTCGGCCGGGCAGGCTAACGTGTTTCATAACCGAAACGCGTTAGCCTGCCCGGCCAAAAGTAAAAAGGTGAAATGAGAAATGGGAGTGCTGACCTGAGATTATTAATCTGCCAATGAGGTGGTTTCTGACCTTTTGTTCTCCAACTGATAACTTCAGCCAGGATGAGGTCCTACTGCTGTTGCTCCTGTGTCCTGTATTGTTCTTTCTGCTGTTGCTCCCATAGGTCCAAGGTAGAGGAACCTTCAGGCTGAGGTGTCTCCCTTGTAGCTGACTGAGGGTTTTGTGGCTCAGGTGTAGTTCTGGAAGTCTGCTAAATGGCAGTGGTACACTCGTAGCTGTAGTAGTGTGGTTGACTGGTGAGGCTTGCTATGTTGACCACCGGAGATCTTGACTTGACAACATGGGAACCAGTGGATTTAACTGCTGCTGGTGTGGCTACCTCTGTGCGACGTGACTAAGCATCTGCGTTCTGATGTCTGTGTCCTTCTCTGTGAATGACAGTCCGCTCAAAAGGATCAAGCTAAAGAGCCCAACATGCATGTCAACCAGTTCTGTCACCATCAATGGGTGAGTACAGTGAGTAAGTTCTCCACCTTCTCTCTGTTTATTGTACTGGTTTATGTGTGATCAAGTGTGTGTTGTGTGTTTGCCATTTCACTGGAAGAGCTTGTTTTTGGGAAGCGGGTGTGGGTTGTGTTTGCAAACTAATTTTAGTTCACAACAAGAGGAATACGTATCAAGCACTACACTCCATGAACTACTCGATCAACAAAAAGAGTTCTATAAAGATCTAAAAGATCTGTAGGAAAATAACATGATGTCCTTCCTGCAACTCTGTATGGATTCTACCAAGAAAAGGGTTGATGATCTGTTTAAGGACGTAATGGAATTTAAACACAGTTTACGCAGTCGGAGGTCAAGTAGCTGAAGGGCCCGAACGTCACAAGCCAGACCGCATTCAAAACAATGTCTGAGGTTTTGACAAGCACTCTTCCAAAGGAGACTACCTCGAAAACTAATCGAGTTGCAATAACATTTTAATCGATGGAATTGAGGACGTAAAGGGTGAAACTTGGAATGGCACAGAAGTCAAGGCCAAGAAACTCCTGGCAGATGAACTCAAACTGGACCCTAAACTCATCGAGATGGAGAGGGCACATAAGAATGGCACTTTCTTCCCAGATGGTCGGCCCAGATCTATAGTGGTGAAACTGCTCAGGTTCAAAGACAAGGAGAAGAGCCAAGTGACTGAAGGGAACCAATTCTCAGGAGAGCCAAGTGACTGAAGGGAACCAAAATCTTCATCAATGAAGACTTCTCCGAAAAGGTACGTCTCAAAAGAAAGGAACTGCTGCCACGACTAATTGAAGAATGAAAGAAAGGCAACATTGCACACCTGAAGTATGATCAGTTGGTCGCTCACAACTCCTCTCATAGGCCTATGGCAAGTGACTCCGCTATAGTCAACTGATTTGACACATACACACATACTGTATTTATTCTACTTCGTTCGTGTGTTTCACCTAACCTCATGACCAAAAACCCACATTGCTCTAAATGTCATAACCCTCTGAAGTCTTCAGTGGTGTAATATGGACTGTGTCAATGTGCATTCCATAGGAAGTGCACCCCTATTGATAAAACAAACACAAATGTGTGGTTGTATTGGACATGTGAGGCTTGCACTTCCATGCTTCCATTCCACTCTCTGGATGATTCGACTGTGTATCTCTCTTAGTCGGGCAGGATATCAGAGCAGCAGAGCAGCAGAAGGGTTCTGGAAACCTTGGTTTACAACCAGTCTCAAAACATCCTCAGTTAAATAAAACAAGTTGTATAAAAAAAATTCTCACAAATCCCTCCCCTGAATTCTGCAAATTACAAAGAGTGTAGGAACATATTTACTCACCTACTTCAGATATCCCCAAACACATATTTTACTAACACATTTCAAGAATCCTTAAATAATGTAAACTCAACTTGGAAAATGATCAGTCAACTGTTGAATAAGAAAAAGGCATCTACAACTATCCCATCTCAGTTTATTGATGGAAATAAGACCTATAGTGATCATGTTATTTCATGTGAATTGAATAACTTTTCTGTGAATGTGGGTGCCTCTCTGTCAAAGAAAATTTAGAAAATGTATGGAAATCCCTTGGATTACATTAAGGGACATTTCCCTTCTCTGCTTCAGTTTGATCCTCCTGATGTAATGGAGGTAATGGGGGTAATTGGTAACTTAAAGATATCAGCAGCAGGTCATGACGAGATTGGTGCTTCTTTGGTGAAATCAGTGTCTTCCTTGATTACTGAGCCTCTAACGGATACTACCAGTCAAAGGTTTAGACACACCTACTCATTCAAGGGTTTCTCTTTATTTTTATTATTTTCTACATTGTAGAATAATAGTGAAGACATCACAACTTTGAAATAACGCATATGGAATCATGTACTAACCAAAAAACTGGTAAACTAATCAAAATATATTTTCTATTTGAGATTCTTCAAAGTAGCCATCCTTTGCCTTGATGACAGCTTTGCACACTCTTGGCATTCACCTACTCTGCGTCTCACAAAGACACGGCGGTTGGAACCACAAATCTCAAATTTGGACTCATCAGACCAAAAGACAGGTTTCCACCAGTCTAATGTCAATTGTACGTGTTTCTTGGCCCAAGCAAGTCTCTTATTCTTATTGGTGTCCTTTACTAGTGGTTTCTTTGCAGCAATTCGACCATAAAGGCCTGATTCACCCAGTCCCCTCTGAACAGTTGATGCTGAGATGTTTCTGTTTCTTGAACTCTGTGAACCATTCATTTGGGTTGCAATCTGAGGTGAAGTTGATTGCCGATTTCTGAGGCTGGTAAATCAAATGAACTTATCCTCTGCCACAGAGGTAAGTTTGGGTCTTTCTTTCCTGTGGCTGTCCTCATAAGAGCCAGTTTCATCGTAGCACTTGATGGTTTTTGTTACTGTACTTGAAGAAACTTTCAAAGTTCTTAATCTTCCTGATTGACTGACCTTCATGTCTTAAAGTAATGATGAACTGTTGTTTCTATTTGCTTATTTGAGCTGTTCTTGCCATAATATGGACTCGGTCTTTTACCAAATAGGGCTATCTTCTGTATACCACCCCTACCTTGTCACAACACAACTGATTGGCTCAAACACAATAAGAAGGAAAGAAATTCCACAAATTAACTTTTAAGAAGGCACACCTGTTAATTGAAATGCATTCCAGGTGACTACTTCATGAAGCTGGTTGAGAGAATGCCAAGAGTGTGCAAAGCTGTCATCATGGCAAATAAAAAATCTATTTTGATTTGTTTAATTAACACCTTTTTGGTTACTACATGATTCCATGTGTTATTTCATAGTTTTGATGTCTTCACTATTATTCTACAATGTAGAACATAGTAAAAATTAAGAAAAACCTTTGAATGAGTAGGTATGTCCAAACCTTTGATTGATACTGTACATTTTCACCAAATCTATGCAAAGTGGTATAGATTTGGCACAGATGGAACTATCCAAGCAGAAGATAATCTCCTTCAAATGTTGATATTTGGTTGTGTTAATTACCAACCACAATTCAATATTACTTTTGCGATACATAAATAGCCTATTAATTTGTCGACAAGTTAACATATTATATGTTGGACTTCCAAATCAACCCAAAATTACTTTTGTAACCCAATTCAATATTACTTTTGTAAGACAGTAAATAGCCTAAAGTTAAGGCTATCTTACAAACTAATGTAACAGTATTTATTCAACCTTAAAATGAGTGACACATCCTTGCCACATTTTGTAACTATAAATGTCTTCTTATGTAATCATAGAATGTGTGCATGTTCAAGATCACAGGTCTGACAACTGCTATAATAATCTTCCCAGGGTCTCGAACGGCATTGATCACTTGCACTATGTACATTTAATGTATTCTCAACTGCAATCCAGGTTATTTGGTTGTGCCATTAGATGAAGCTCAGTGATAACACATTAAGTTGTTGTATATATAAACCAAATATCTGACAATGTATTCCCATTTGAACTTTGCTGTGCTTTAAATTGTTAAAAGTGCAGTGATACACATTTAGGTGACAAATAAGCCAAAACCAATAAATTGTTTTTCCAATGGAATTTAGTTGGGATTTGAGATGGTTGAATTCTGATAACACCATTGGAATTCTAAAAACTTTTGGCTGTCTTTTTGAGTGGGTGAATGTAGGTTGTAAACTCATTGATCAACATCTCAAACCAACTATTACCCAATTGTCCATGTTGAAATGATGAGATTGTGCCCAGTGGGTAGGGTAATGGAAGAGCTTCATTCCTGGTCAACTACAAACCACCCCACTCTATTATTCCATCCTTCCACCCCTCCCCAGTCTGCAACCACCCAGGCCGTGGAGGCCTTATGCAACCCAATCAGATCCTATTTAAGGAAATCAAGTTAAATAAACTGTGATGTGAACTCTTCAAATGTGTCCCATTATATAACGATGAGGTTGCTTCATAGACGAGTTGTTCTTGGATGGACGTTGATTCCCAAGGCCAGTGTTTATTTTCATTACTCTTGGAATAGCATTTCCAAAAAGATTGAAACAGAGAGCAGAAATAGGGGAGAGGGGGAGAGAGAAAGAGCGAAGGAGAGGAGAAAGGGAGAGAAAATGGGCATATAGAGATTGATAAATAGAATGAGAGATGTGGGAAGAGAGAGAGAGACAGAGGAGGTGTGCAAGAGACTGGATCAAACTGGACCTCTCAGGTATGTCCCTAGTGTCTATTTGAAAGCTTATTCTATTGCCAACATGACTAGCTAAGTTATCAAATAGGATCTTACAGTGTTAGGCTTCCACAGGGCACATTAGAGAAACACATACTTTTTTTCGCAGAGAATCGAGTCATGAGTGCATTCAGGTGCATCTTCCGCAGGAGTTTTTCTTAATACAGCAAACATAGACTTATTCTGTTCAGAACCACCCGGACTATGATGCCAGGTCATTCTGTACATCAAACATAGCGATCATAAACTTTAATACTGTAAATGGCATATGTTTTGTTATATGGAGATGTGAAGTACACATATGGACTTATGGTTGTGTGGTTTGCTAATATTATAATCCTATATGTCCAGGGCAAAAAAACATTTTTTAGTAGCAATGGTGCTCCCAAATAAACATGTTAGGGAGACGACATACAATGTTTTAGTAATTGTAGTACGGTCTGCGATATGGTTTAGGACTTCTCGCTGGAGTTCAGGACCTTGGCTGCTGGGGCGGGGTGGAACGACAGGGCCCTCATAGACCATTACCGGTGTAGTCTCCGGGCGGACGTCCGCAGGGAGCTAGCCTATCGGGACACCGCTCTGTCTCTTGATGAACTCATTGATATGTCAATCCGACTGGACAATCTGCTGGCTGCCAGCGGGCGTTCGCAAAGGGTCCTGTCCGTTCCACCTCCGTGCACCCCCGCCCCTACTCCTATGGAGTTAGGGGGGGCTGTGCCAAGGGGCACCGGAGGAGGTGGCTCCTCCTGCACCAGGTGTGGTCGGAGAGGACACACGGCCGACCGGTGCTGGAGGAGTCAGTCTAGGAGTCGAGAGGGCAGGCAGAACACTTCTTGGTCACCCCAGGTGTGTCAGCACCAAATTCACCCAGAACCACCTGTTGGTCACGTGTTCTTATTTATTTTGTTTTCAGATTTTTTTTCCCTCTTCCCAGCATAGGGCGCTAGTCGATTCAGGCGCAGCTGGGAACTTTATGGATCGCGGACTCGCCATTAAGCTGGGCATTCCGTGAGTGCCGATAGATTCCCCCTTCCCCGTGCACTCCCAAGATAGCCGGCCATTAGGGTCAGGGCTAGTCAGGGAGTCTACGGTTCCACTGGACATGGTAACGCAGGGGAATCATAAGGAACGGATTAGTTTCTTTCTTATCGATTCGCCTGTGTTTCCGGTGGTGCTGGGGGTCCCCTGGCTGGCTGATCACAATCCCTGGATTTCGTGGAAACAGGGGGTTCTCCAGGGGTGGTCAGAGGAGTGTTCAGGGAGGTGTCTAGGAGTTTCCATAGGTGCCACGTCGGTGGAGAGTCCAGACCAGGTGTCCACCGTGCGCATTCCCCTGAATACGCCGATTTGGTGATCGCTTTTTGTAAAAAGAGGGCGACCAAATTACCACCTCATCGACAGGGGGATTGTGCGATAGATCTCCAGGTTAACGCTGCGCTTCCCAAGAGTCACTTGTACCCCTTGTCACAGGAGGAGACGGTGGCTATGGAGACATATGTCACGGAATCTCTAGGACAGGGGTACATTCGGCCCTCCATCTCACCCGCCTCCTCGAGTTTGTTTTTTGTGAAGAAAAAGGAGGGAGGTCTGCGTCCGTGCATTGATTACAGAGGTCTAAATGCTATCACAGTGGGGTTTAGTTACCCGCTACCTCTCATCGCTACGGCGGTGGAATCATTTCACGGAGCAAAATTCTTCACAAAACTGGATCTCAGGAGCGCATATAACCTGGTGCATAGTAAGGATGGAGACGAGTGGAAAACCGCATTTAGTACCACATCGGGCCATTATGAGTACCTCGTCATGCCGTATGGGTTGAAGAATGCTCCAGCCGTCTTTCAATCCTTTGTATACGAGATTCTCAGGGACCTGCACGGGCAGGGCGTGATTGTCTATATCGATGATATTCTGATATATTCCGCCACCCGCGCCGCGCATGTGTCCCTGGTACGCAAGGTGCTTGGGAGACTGCTGGAGCATGAACAATACGTTAAGGCTGAGAAATGTGTGTTTTCCAAACGAGCTGTTTCCTTCCTGGGTTATCGCACTTCCACCACGGGGGTGGTGATGGAGTGTGACCGCGTTATGGCTGTGCGTAATTGGCCGACTCCAACCACGGTGAAGGAGGTGCAGCGGTTTTTAGGGTTTGCCAATTACTACCGGAGGTTTAACCGGGGTTTTGGCCAGGTAACGGCTCCCATTACCTCACTGCTGAAGGGGGGGGCGGTGCGTTTGCGGTGGTCGACAGAGGCGGACAGAGCCTTCAAGAGGTTGAAGGTGCTGTTCACCGAAGCACCCGTGTTGGCGCACCCGGACCCATCTCTAGCATTCATAGTGGAGGTGGATGCATCCGAGGCTGGGGTGGGTGCCGTGCTATCACAGTGCTCGGGTACGCCACTGAAACTCCGCCCCTGCGCTTTCTTTTTGAAGAAGCTCAGTTCGGCGGAGCGTAACTATGATGTGGGGGACAGGAAGTTGCTAGCGGTGGTAAAGGCCTTGAGGGTGTGGCGACACTGGCTTGAGGGGGCTAAGCACCCCTTTCTCATCTGGACCGACCATCGAAATCTGGAGTATATCCGGGCAGCTAGGAAACTGAATCCGCGTCAGGCAAGGTGGGCCATGTTCTTTGCCCGGTTTAGGTTCACGATTTCCTATAGACCTGGCTCCCTGAACACGAGGGCTGACGCGCTGTCCCGTCTTTATGACACTAAGGACCGGCCCATCTATCCGACTCCCATCATTCCAGCGTCTAGGCTGGTGGCACCGGTGGTATGGGAGGTGGACGCGGACATCGAGCGGGCGTTAGTATTGGAACCTGCGCCTTCACAGTGTCCCGTGGGTCGCATGTACGTGCCGCTCGGTGTTCGTGATCAATTGATTCGGTGGGCGCACACTCAGGGGGAAGTACTGGTGGCCCACCTTGGCTAGGGACGTGAGGTTCTATGTCTCTTCCTGTTCGGTGTGCGCCCAGAGTAAGGCTCCTAGGCATCTCCCGAGAGGGAAGTTACAGCCCCTCCCCGTTCCACAACGGCCATGGTCGCACCTGTCTGTAGACTTCCTGACAGATCTTCCCCCGTCTCAGGGGAGCACTACGATCCTGGTGGTTGTGGATCGGTTTTCAAAGTCCTGCCGTCTCCTCCCGTTGCCCGGTCTCCCTATGGCCCTGCAGACTGCGGAGGCCCTATTTACCCACGTCTTCCGGCACTACGGGGTGCCAGGGGACATTGTCTCTGATCGAGGTTCCCAGTTCACATCCAGGGTCTGGAAGGCGTTTATGGAGCGGCTGGGGGTCTCGGTCAGTTTGACCTCCGGTTATCACCCCGAGAGTAATGGGCAGGCGGAGAGGGTAAACCAGGAGGTGGGCAGGTTTCTGAGGTCGTATTGCCAGGACCGGCCAGGGGAGTGGGCGAGGTACATTCCTTGGGCGGAGTTAGCCCAGAACTCACTTCGTCACTCCTCTACTAACATGTCACCCTTTCAGTGTGTTTTGGGTTACCAGCCGGTCCTGGCACCATGGCACCAGAGCCAGACCGAGGCTCCTGCGGTGGAGGAATGGGTACAGCACTCCAAGGAGACCTGGAGAGCCGTCCAGGAATCCCTGAAGGAGGCCAGTGGACGGCAGAAGAGGAGTGCTGACCGCCACCGCAGTGAGGCACCCGTGTTCGTACCGGGGGACAGGGTCTGGCTCTCAACCCGGAACCTGCCCCTCCGCGTGCCCTGCCGGAAGCTGGGGCTGCAGTGTGTGGGGCCCTTCAAAGTCCTGAGGAGGATAAACGAGGTGTGATTTCGGTTACAACTCCCTTCCTATTACCATATTAACCTCTCGTTTCATGTGTCTCTCCTCAGGCCGGTGGTAGCTGGTCCCCTACAGGAAGGTGAGGTGCCGGAGGTCCCTCGGCCCCCTCTGGACATTGGGGGGTCCCCAGCGTACAGCATACGGGCCATTCTGGACTCGAGACGCCGGGTGAGGGGCCTGCAGTACCTCGTAGACTGGGAGGGGTACGGTCCGGAGGAGAGGTGCTGGGTGCCAGCAGAGGACGTCTTGGACCCATCCATGTTGAAGGATTTCCATCGCCTCCGTCTGGATCGCCCTGCGCCTCGCCCTCCGGGTCGTCCTCGAGGCCGGTGTCGGCGCGCTGCAGGAGCCGCGCGTCACGGGGGGTACTGTCACGATTCCCACTGAAGGTGGCACCCCCTCCTGCTCGGGTGGCGCTCGGCAGTCGTCGTCACCGGCCTACTAGCTGCCACTGATTCCCTTTTTGTTTTCCCCCTTTCTGTTATTGTTTGCACCTGTTCTTAGTGGGGGTGATTAGCGGGGCTATATGAGCTAGCTGGCCCGCCTGCTCTTTGTGCGGGATTGTTTATTCTGTTGTATGCTTGTGTACACGCTGGTTGTGTTTTTGCGCTAGTGCGTTGGTTTTGCGCCGACTGTGTTTTCCCCTGTGTTTGGGGCACTTTGTTTTGTGTGCGCTCTCATTCGCTGTTTGGGGTGGCTTATGTTTTTCGCCATTTGGCCCATTAAAAGCCACTACCCTGTATTCGCTGCTTCCTGCGTTTGATTCCTCACCCACGACGCCCGAGCATTACAATATGGAACCAAATACAAAACTTTTGACAACTTTAATACACATATAAGTGAATTTGTCGCAATACTTTTGGTCCACTAAAATGAGTGACTATATACAAAAGGTGTTTATGGATAGAAATACCCTCAAATTAAAGCTGATAGTGTGCACTTCAACCTCAGTCATTGTATCATTTTAAATCCGAGGTGCTGGAGTACAGAGCCAAACAACAAGAATATTTTTGGAGCTCACTGTAACTCTAAATGCTCAATCATAATTGTGTTCCAGTATTGCTCATACTTAAACATGCATGAAGCATCTTTCGAGGAGATAAATCAGGTCTCAGGAACTCATATATTTGGAGTATGTAGGGCCAGTGATCGTTTTTGTATTGCACTCTGTACTTTTTAGGCATTGAATTGGCTATGCCTCCTCCCTAGATAGGCTACATATCTCTCGAAACCCAGTATTGGTTTCCAAGGCAGCTTGTCCTTTGTCAAGCTTTCCTTGTGCATGGATTGTATGGCTAAGTGAAGGGGCAGAGACAGCGGAGGCAGAGACAGAGAATGCAGAATTAACCTTTACTCTCTCATTCTATTATTGGTATGCCTCATTGTGTGCCTGTACTATTGTGCTCTCCACTTCCCTCCTACAGCTAGATGGACAGCGTAAGCTACATCAGTAACTGCTAGTAAATGCCATTTCTATGGAGACCATGGAGAGAAAGCCTTTAATTGCCATGGAAATGGTGGAGTGTAGTATGTATGTATGTTTGTTTTTTTACTTGGCAACGGTTTTGTTTGACATACATTTTAAAGTGAAAAATCAGAGTCTCAGTTAACCAGGTTTCCATACAACCATTTCATGCTGATGAATGACCTGATGCATAAAAAAAGTAATGACAGGTCTCATGCAAATAGCAAATTTGTCAGTAAAACTTCTCAATGTAAACAAAACAAAATACGTTAGACAAGGGGGTATAATTTTTTTGTCAAATCAATTATGCAACAATTGCAATAGAAACGCTAGTATGTGCAAATAATGATAGAAAAACCATCATGTCGCAGTAAACTTGGAGTCACTCGATGATGTTGTAGTCTACTACCACCACACCATGGAAAAGTATGCAGTTTGTAGCCAGACGGAATAAGTTATGATGAACTTCATAATTTATTTAATAACTTTATAACTTATGGTGGTTAAGTGCATGGTGATGAGCTTCATGCAAGTTTCCAATATATACCAAAGGTAGGCTACAAATTTGAATGATGCTGGTGACATGATGATCGGTGCTTGGCTGCCAATTATTTTTTTTAAATGTCAGTCTGTTATGTTATGTGGAATTGCCCTTGTCCACTCTGTGGCCTCCCCTTAGTGCTGTAGTTCTGACTACCTGTCCCTTCCCAAGCAGACTATTCATACTATTCTTTCAGTTAGGAGTTCTTATTAATCAGGATTACAGGAAATCAGTGCATGACAAGATGTGAGTAAAATAACCTCTCCCTCAATGTCAACAAAACAAAGAAGCTAATCGTGGAATACAGGAGACAACAGAGAGAGCACACCCCCATCCACATTGACGGTCCGCAGTGGAGAGGATCAAACGCTTCAAGTTCCTCTCATTGCACTAGACGGCCTCCGCCCAGTAACCTGCCGTCTGCCCAGTACCCTACTCTGCCCCTTAGTCACTAGCTGGCCACCACTAGATACTCTACCCTGCACCTTAGGAACTGCTGTCCTATGTACATAGTCATTGAACACTGGTCACTTTAATAATGTTAACATACTATTTATATACTGTATCTACTACTATACAACATATGTTTGATTATTGTGTGCTTGTTTGACATTTACTGAATGGATAGGAACTAGGAACCTAAGCATTTTGCTGCACCCGCCATAACATCTGCGAAACTGTTTACCCGACCAATAAAATGTGGTTAGATTTGATTTGATGAAAACTACACTGAACAAGAATATAAACGCAACATGCAACAATTGAAATGATTTTACCGAGTTACAGTTCATGTAAGGAAATCAGTCAATTGAAATACATTCATTAGGTCCTAATCTATGGATTTCACATGACTGGGAATACAGATATGCATCTGTTGGTCACAGATGCCTTAACCCTTTCACACGTACCATCACACGGGTGTGATCGTTCTACAGTGGTCCCTGACTGAAGCGTACGATCACACCCGTGTGATTAGAACGCTTATTTAGAACGGCCAGTTTCGAATGACGCAACTTTGAGCTGGCCACACTTTTTTCAGAAACTATTTACACAAACACAGTCCTTACAAAGTTATGTCCAGAATGTGAGCAGTTTATTTTTGGATGCAATGTTCAGATATTCACAGAAGTATCTAGAGCATAACACAATCATCCAAACCGGAAAAATGTAGGCTACATTTGTCCTAGCGCTAACTGAGGGAAGATTGACGCAACACACGCAGTCATATTTTATAACTCTCAGCTGACATAAACTACAATATGAATTAGCTAATTGCAATTGCTATTTATAATTAACCACATCACGGGTGAGCTCACCATTGATCTAAATAATTGAGTAAAACAGTTTCTAGAAATCGAAAGCAATCTGACGATGATTAGTTTCAGCGCACCGCCATGCTTTTTTTTCCTCACAGAAACCAAAGATAATAAGAGAAGACAAGATGAGTTTGGTCTGTTTATAGTATGCATGTTGAAGGGCTGTGTTGTCTACCATTGTTCACATCCCAGCATTCACTTCCTGAAGCGCTCAAAAAATGAGTGAACCCTTACTCACCTCATTTTGTTATAGCATCTTTGGTCCGATAGATGATTACGTGAAACCCAGAATGCATTGTATGTCAACAAACATGGCTCCACACATAGCTAGAATTAGCTTAGCTCATCATGATCAGTACAACCTTCAAAAAAGTATTTTACACACATAATATGTGCCCATTACAATCTATGCAAGAATCGGAATGCATTATTTATCACCGGTACTTGAAAAACATGGGAAGAAAACAGTAAATATATCAATAATTACCACACAAAACATTTTCTGATAGTGATTTATTGATACAAATGGCGTGTGCAGGCAGTCAATCACGTAACCTCTCACTCCCACTCTGAGCCATTCAGTGTTGCTGTTTATGTATGTAACTAGTGAGCTAAGCCGTAGCATTAGCAAAGTCTTTCAAAAGGAGACAACTCACAAATGCAGAAATTCTGGAGATGTTAAAAAATTCTGACAATGTCTGAAAGTCAGGAATCAGATTCTGACAGTGACAGTGAGGAGCTGCCCCCCAGCCATTGAGAACCCTGAATCTGAGGACCCCTTGTCCACTGACAAAGTCCCAGTTCCCTTTGAAGATGCTGGTGGTGATGGAGGCAGACCGACAGTGGATGACGTACAGGAGTTCTGTGGTAGCTGGAAGGCTGCCAGCCATTTCACCTCTCCTGGCCCTGCTGTTTGCTTTGATGAGTCCCACTCTGGAGTGCAACGCCTGTTGCCATTTCCATCTGAGGCGGAGTGCTTCAAGTTGTTTCTGACAGTGGAGCTGGTGGGAGACATAGCAGAGACCAATCGCTATGCCATGGAGCTACAGGAGAAGAGAGAGCCAGGAGTGGGGGGGACAACCACAATTAGTGAAATGTATACCTTCCTGGTGACAGTCCTTCTCATGGGGATAGTTAACCTCTATGGGCTAGGTGGGATGCTTGCGTCCCACCTACGTAACAGCCACTGCCAGCCTGTGGCGCGATTTTCAAAACCTTAAAAATCCTATTACTTCAATTTCTCAAACATATGACTATTTTACAGCCATTTAAAGACAAGACTCTCGTTAATCTAACCACACTGTCCGATTTCAAAAAGGCTTTACAACGAAAGCAAAACATTAGATTATGTCAGCAGAGTACCAAGCCAGAAATAATCAGACACCCATTTTTCAAGCCAGCATATAATGTCACCAAAACCCAGAAGACAGCTAAATGCAGCACTCACCTTTGATGATCTTCATCAGATGACAACCCTAGGACATTATGTTATACAATACATGCATGTTTTGTTCAATCAAGTTCATATTTATGCAAGTTCACATATCAAAAACCAGCTTTTTACATTAGCATGTGACGTTCAGAACTAGCATACCCCCCGCAAACTTCCGGGGAATTCGCTAACATTTTACTAAATTACTCACGATAAACGTTCACAAAAAGCATAACAATTATTTTAAGAATTATAGATACAGACCTCCTCTATGCACTCGATATGTCCGATTTTAAAATAGCTTTTTGGTGAAAGCACATTTTGCAATATTCTAAGTACATAGCCCAGGCATCACGGGCTCGCTATTTAGACACCCGGCAAGTTTAGCACTCACCATAATCATATTTACTATTATAAAAGTTTGATTACTTTTTGTTGTCTTCGTCAGAATGCACACCCAGGACTGCTACTTCAATAACAAATGTTGGTTTGGTCCAAAATAATCCATCGTTATATCCGAATAGCGGCGTTTTGTTCGTGCGTTCCAGACACTATCCGAAATAGTAAAGAAGTGTCGCGCGCATGGCGCAATTCGTGACAATAAAATTCTAAATATTCCATTACCGTACTTCGAAGCATGTCAACCGCTGTTTAAAATCAATTTTTACGACATTTTTCTCGTAGAAAAGCGATAATATTCCGACAGGGAATCTCCTTTTCGGCAAACAGAGGAAAAAATCCCAAAGGCGGGGGCGGTCGGGGTCACGCGCATAAGCCCAGTGTCCCTTGATCGGCCACTTGAGAAAGGCGATAATGTGTTTCAGCCTGGGGCTGGAATGACGACATTCTGTTTTTTCCCGGGCTCTGAGCGCCTATGGACGACGTGGGAAGTGTCACATTAGAGCAGAGATCCTTAGTAAATGATAGAGATGGAAAAGAAGTTCAAGAAATGGTCAGACAGGCCACTTCCTGTAAAGGAATCTCTCAGGTTTTGACCTGCCATTTGAGTTCTGTTATACTCACAGACACCATTCAAACAGTTTTAGAAAATTTAGGGTGTTTTCTATCCATATGTAATAAGTATATGCATATTCTAGTTGCTGGGTAGGAGTGGTAACCAGATTAAATCGGGTATGTTTTTTATCCAGCCGTGTCAATACTGCCCCCTAGCCCTAACAGGTTAAGAACAACTCCCTAAGAGAATACTGGAGCACAGATCCTATGTTTGCAACTCCCTTCTTTGCAACCCTCTTTTCCCAAGACTGCTTCCTAGTTCTGCTGCGATGACCGCAGTTCATCAACAATGCTACTGCCATCCTAATTGATCTGTTATACAAAATAAGAAATGTCAACAGCTGGCAGTAAAGTGGCATGACAAACGAGACATCCATGTCCTCTCCACTGTACATACAGCAACCATGTCAGCCACAGGGAAGATGGACCACCTGATGGGAGAGAGAAAAATCAAACCAGACTGCGTGCTTGACTATAACCTCAAAATGGGGGCAGTGGATAAGGCGGACATGACAGCTTTGTGGAATGCACTCAGAAAATGACCAAGGGATATGAGAAGACATTTTTCCAGGGTAGCTTTAAAATACAAAAAGCCAATACTTCTCTGACGCAATTAGCATTGTTTTACAGAGCTAATAGAAAAATGTAGCTAGCTACATAAGCACAATTGAATATAACACCATAAAGGTTATTAAATTAGTAATGTTACCATGTGTGTCCGCGGTTTTAAGGAATATACACAAATATATTATGCTCCATACACACAGTGAGCTACAGTAGAAACGGTATAACACGACATACAGAAACTATTATAACGTAATAAGGCAGTTACTTTGATAGAAACGCAGTCTGGATTTGAACCTGGATGTCTGTAGTGACGCCTCTAGCACTGAGACACTGTGCCTTAGACAGCTGCGCCACTTGGGAGTCGTAAGGCAAGGGTAGCTTCAAAATACAACACATGCTAATACTTCTCTGACGTAATTAGCATTGTTTTCCAGAGCTAATAGAAGAATGTAGCTAGCTACCTAAGCATTGAGTTTAAAACCTCTTAAGGATCTCTACAGATCAGTGTCCCACCCACGGACGGTTGAGCTAACATAGGCTAATGTGCTTAGCATGTTGTTGTAAATAACAAGAACATTTCCCAGGACACAGACATATCTGATATTGGCAGAAAGCTTACATTCCTGTTAATCTAATTGCACTGTCCAATTTACAGTAGCTTTTACAGTGAAATAATAGCATGCTATTGTTTGAGGAGAGTGCACAGTTTTGAACTTGAAAAGTTATTAATAAACTAATTAGGCACATTTGGGAAGTCTTGATACAAAATGTTGAAAAGAAATGCAATGGTCCATTGGATCAGTCTACAACTTTGCACATACACTGCTGCCATCTAGTGGCCAAAATCTAAATTGCACCTGGGCTGGAATAATACATTATGGCCTTTCTCTTTCAAAGATGATGGTACAAAAATAATACAAAAAACTATTTTCTTTGTATTATCTTTTACCAGATCTAATGTGTTAAATTCTGTTGCGCCTTCTTCACAACACTGTCTGTGTGGGTGGACCATTTCAGTTTGTCCGTGATGTGTATGCCGAGGAACTTAAAACTTTCAACCTTCTCCACTGCTGTTCTGTTGATGTGGATAGGGGAGTACTCCCTCTGCTGTTTCCTGAAGTCCTTAGTGTTTTGTTGACATTGAGTAAGAGGTTGTTTTCCTTTTCACCTCCTCCGTACAGGCTGTCAAATCGTTGTTGGTGATCAAGCCTACTACTGTTGTATCGTCTGCAAACTTGATGATCGAGTTGAAGGCGTGCATGGCCACGCAGTCATGGGTGAACAAGGAGTACAGGAGGGGGCTGAGGACGCACCCGTGTGGGGCCCCAGTGTTGAGGATCAGCGGGGTGGAGATGTTGTTTCCTACCTTCACCACCTGGGGGCGGCCCGTCAGGAAGTCCAGGACCCAATCGCACAGGGCGAGGTTGAGACCCAGGGCCTCAAGCTTAATGATGAGCTTGGAGGGTACTATGGTGTTGAATGCTGAGCTGTAGTCAATGAACAGCATTCTTACATAGGTATTCCTCTTGTCCAGATGGGATAGGGCAGTGTGCAGTGTGATGGCGATTGCATCGTCTGTGGACCTATTGGGGCGGTATGCAAACTGCAGTGGGTCTAGTGTGACAGGTAAGGTGGAGGTGATATGAACCTTGACTAGTCTTTCAAAGCACTTCATGATGGCAGAAGTGAGTGCTACGGGGCAATAGTCATTCAGTTCAGTTACTTTTGCCTTCTTGGGTACAGGAAAAGGGTGGCCATCTTGAAGCATGTGGGGACCGCAGACCTGGATAAGGAGAGATTGAATATGTCCGTAAACACACCAACCAGCCAGCTGGTCTGTGCATGCTCTGAGGACGTGGCTAGGCATCTGGGCCGGCAGCCTTGCGAGAGTTAACACGTTTAAATGTCTTACTCACGTCGGATGAAGCACATTTTGCAATATTCTAAGTACATAGCCCAGCCATCACTGCTAGCTATTTAGACACCCGGCAAGATTAGCCTTCACCATAATAACATTTCCTATAAGAAAAATGTTCTTACCTTTCCTGTTCTTCGTCAGAATACACGCCCAGGACTTCTACTTCAATAACAAATGTAGGTTTGGTCCCAAATAATCCATAGTTATATCCAAATAGCGTCGTTTTGTTCGTGCGTTCTAGACACTATACGAATGGTAATCCACGGTCGCGCGCATGGCGCATGGCGTGACAAAGAATGTCTAAATATTCCATTACCGTACTTCGAAGCATGTCAACCGCTGTTTAAAACCAATTTTTATGCCATTTATCTCGTAGAAAAGCGATAATATTCCGACCGGGAATCTGCAATAAACTAAACAGCCGAATTAAAATACTCCACGGGGGCTAATCGCGCACGCGCCTCATTCCATTGTCACCTAATGGGACACTTGGATAAGGTGATAATCTGTTTCAGCCTGAGGCTTCCTCGTCAACCTTCATGATTTTCCCGGGTCCTGAGAGCCTATTGGAGCCCTGGGAATTGTCACGTTACAGCTAAGATCCTTACTCTTCAATAAACAGATGCAAGACGCACGACTCCTTGTCAAACAGGCCACTTCCTGCATGAAACCTTGTCAGGTTTTTGCCTGCCATAGGAGTTCTGTTATACTCACAGACACCATTCAAACAGTTTAAAAAACTTTAGGGTGTTTTCTATCCAAACCTGAACAATAATATGCATATTCTAGCTTCTGAGTTGGTGTAGGAGGCAGTTAAAAATGGGCACATATTTTTTCCAAAATTCTCAATACTGCCCCCTAGCCCAAACAGGTTAAATACTCTGGCAATCAGCTCTGGTGGACATTCCTGTAGTCAGCATGCTAATTTCCCACTCCCTCAAAATGTTAGACAGCTGTGGCATTGTGTTGTGTGACAAAACTGCACATTTTCGAGTGGCCTTTTATTGTCCCCAGCACAAGGTACACCTGTGTAATGATCATGCTGTGTAAATAGCTTCTTGGTATGCCACACCTGTCAGGTGGATGGATTATCTTGGCGAAGGAGAAATGCTCTCTAAAACGGATGTAAACACATTTGTGCACAAAATAAGAGAAACAAGCTTTTTGTGCATATGGAACATTTCTGGGCTTCTTTATTTTAGCTCATGAAACATTTGAATAACACTTTACATGTTGTGATTATATTTGTGTTCAGTATATAAGAACTTAGGAGTTTACTCAAACAGGTCCCGACAAGACAAGACCCATATTAACCCTAAAGTAATGTTAGTGTTGCATGCCGGCGTGTTTTTGCCAGTGACAACTACCAGGGGTATGTAGCCTACACACTCATCAGACACACAAAGGGAATCTGAAGTGTAGACATAATTCACTTAGAGACCCCCACCTGTTGCTGAATGTACTTCCCTTGCACCCCTAAGCCCTTTGGCTTGTTCACTCTACTGTAGTTCTCAGAACAACATTGACATTGGCTGAGCACTAAGACTTTTGAATAGGCAGAAGATTATCTTTCCCTAACTCAGTGGGAAACAGACTAAACCTGCCTATCGGGTTGTCTGAGGGCATGAGTGCACACATAGAGCATGACAAAGTGCACATGCAGAGTGGAGTGAAGCCATGAGCATGATGGTTTGGAATGGGGCTATTCATAGCCATTAATGGATACATCAGTAGGGACACACAGGAATCCATACACAACTCACTTCACACTCCATTCTCATCCCGTGACTCGTAATGAAGTAGCCTTTCTGTCAAAGGTGAGGTTTAAAGTCGAGTCGATGTCTCTGTTAGTGAGACTTATTCCATCAAAACTGGTAAACAGGGACTAGTCACTAGGATGTCTGGGAGATTACCTTGGGCCACTCAGGAGTTTGTCTGTCCTGGTTTTACATGTGAGTTTCAGGTCACTGTGTTTCTTCCGACTACCTATGTTGGACGTTGTCACGCCCTGACCTTGGAGACCCTTTATTCTCTATTTTGGTTAGGTCGGGGTGTGACTAGGGTGGGCATTCTAGTTTCTTTATTTCTAGGTTGGCCTGATATGGTTCCCAATCAGAGGCAGCTGTCTATCATTGTCTCTGATTGGAGATCATATTTAGGCAGCCTTTTCCCACCTGTTGTTTGTGGGATCTTGTTTTTGTGAAGTGCCTGTGAACACTGCATTTTCTTCACGTTTCGTTTGTTCTGTATGAGTTTCATTTATTAAAACATATGGATCTCTACGCACGCTGCTCCTTGGTCTACTCATTTCGACGAGCGTGACAGAAGATCCCACCACCCACGGACCAAGCAGCGTGCCCAGGAGGAGCAGGGATCCTGGACCTGGGAGGAAAGCCAGGAGTGGAGGACATCCTGGACGTGGGATGAGATTATGGCAGCAGACAGAAGCCTGCCATGGAAGCAGGCAGAGGCAGCGAAGGAGCAACAACGACGTCACCGGGTTTCGCGGCCACGAAGTAAGCCTAAAGGACAGCCCAATTTCTTTTGGGGGGGGGCACACGGGGCGGTCGAGGGGTGAACCAGAGACAACATGGGAGGAGGTAGAAAGGTGGTCGGTCGACCCAGGGAGAGTGCCAGAGCCCGCCTGGGAGTCAATTGAGCAGTGCAAGGAGGGATACCGGAGAATGGAGTTGGCGAGGAGTAAGCGGCAACGCAGGTGTTTGGAGGAGCGTGTTACCAGTCAGGTGCAATCTGTGCCAGTCCCACGCATCAGGCCTCCAGTGCGCCTCCCTAGTCCGGTACATCCTGTGCCTGCTCCTCGCACTCGCCCAGATGTACGCCACCACAGCCCAGCACGTCCTGTTCTAGTTCCCCGCACTTGCCGTGCGAAGGTTGTCATCTGTCCAGGACACGTTTTGCCAGCTCTACGCTCCAGACCTCCAGTGCGCCTCCACGGCCCAGTATGTCCTGTGCCAGTTCTATGCACCATGTCTCCAGTGCGCCTCCACGGCCCAGTGCGTCCTGTGCCAGCCCCCCGCACTTGCCGTGAGAGGGTGGTCATCTGTCCAGGACACATTGTGCCAGCTCTACGCTCCAGATCACCAGTGTGCCTTCACAGCCCAGTACGTCCTGTGCCTCCTCCCCGCACTTGTCCTGAAGTGCGTGTCACCAGACCGGTCCCACCTGTACCGGCCCCACACACCAGGCCTCCAGTGCGCCTTCCCAGTCCAGAGCTTCCGGCGACAGTTCCCGGTCCAGAGCTTCTGGTGACAGTTCCCAGTCCAGAGCTTCTGGCGACAGTTCCCGGTCCAGAGCTTCCGGCGACAGTTCCCAGTCCAGAATTTCCGGCGACAGTTCCCAGTCCAGAGCTTATGGCGACAGTTCCCAGTCCAGAGCTTCCGGCGACAGTTCCCAGTCCAGAGCTTCGGCAACATTTCACAGTCCGGAACCTCCGGCGACGTTTCACGGTCCGGAACCTCCGGCGACGTTTCACGGTCCGGAACCTCCAATGACGGTGCACGGTCCGGAACCTCCAATGACGGTGCACGGCCCGGAACCTCCGTAGACGGTGCACGGTCCGGAACCTCCAGAGACGGTGCACGGTCCGGAACCTCCTGAGACGGTGCACGGTCCGGAACCTCTTGAGACGGTCCACCGTCCGGAACCTCCTGAGACGGTCCACGGTCCGGAACCTCCTGAGACGGTCCACGGCGACGATCCACGGTCCGGAGTCCCCGGCAACGATCCACGGTCCGGAGTCCCCGGCAACGATCCACGGTCCGGAGTCCCCGCCGATGATCTACGGTCCGGTTCCACGGAAGCGGAGGGATCCGCGAGCGGAGCGGGGTCTACGTCCCGAACCAGAGCCACCACCGAGGCTAGATGCCCACCCGGACCCTCCCTATAGAGTCAAATTTTGCGGCCGGAGTCTGCACCTTTGGGGGGGGGTACTGTCACGCCCTGACCTTGGATATCCTTTATTCTCTATTTTGGTTAGGTCAGGGTGTGACTAGGGTGGGCATTCTAGTTTCTTTATTTCTAGGTTGGCCTGATGTGGTTCCCAATCAGAAGCAGCTGTCTATCGTTGTCTCTGATTGGGGATCATGTTTAGGCAGCCTTTTCCCACCTGTTTGTGGGATCTTGTTTTTGTGTAGTGCCTGTGAACACTGTAATTTCTTCACGTTTCGTTTGTTCTGTATTGTTTTTGGTGAGTTTCATTTATTAAAACATGTGGAACTCTATGCACGCTGCGCCTTGGTCTACTCATTTCGACGAGCGTGACAGACGTATGACCAGCTCAAGGTTTTTTATCAATAATTTTTCCTACAGTAGAAAGGGAGACTGACTTAGGATGACATTCCAGGTCATAGGCCACAATGTCCCAGCCCTTTCTCATAGGCCTAGATACAATGAACTGTGTGTTCTATCTCTATGACTCCTTCAGAAGATATAACCCTGTCCACATCTCTCAAAGCTTTGCACTCTTCCCCACCACTCTTCCTGGATCTGATCCAGCACTAATAGGCCAGTCCAGGCGTCATGTCCTCTGACCCTTGTGGCGGATGAGGAAGTTGTCAGTGGGCCTCCTGAGCTGGCTGGACTCAGTAGTTGCCTGACCCAGGGAGCAGTAAGCAGTCACGACATAAATCTGTAGCCTACTGATGAGCAGTGCGCACATATGTACATTTACAACATGAACATAAAAAATACAAACAAATCTGAGTGACAGTACTGAAAAAGTTAATCTATTTTTATTTCACTCTTAACCTCAGATGGCATGGGTTTAGTTAAATACGCGAACAATTGGGCTTTACGGTAAAGTTGTGAGGAATAGAGTAGCTATGCCATGTCCTCGGTTCCTTTGTTGTCAAAGACAAAGACAACTCTATCAAATTTTGTTAAAACATCGCTCTTTCCTGAACGCTTCATCATTTAACCTACTAACGTAGGTTGGCATCTGAGGTAGCCTAGTAACTGGCTACAACTGGAGTGAGGCGCGAGAGTGAGCCGACAGAGAGGGGGAGGGGGGAAATTAACATTTATTGTTTTATCGATTTTTATTAGGCCTAGGCTACACAGTTGTTGTTTGCATGAAATGCTCCACACATGACATATTTCCGCCTAAAAACTCAGTTTATCACTATTCCTGTAATGCCCGTTCCTGTAGACTCTTGATCTTGTCCCGTCCTGTCCCGAACTCAACTCTAGAACTTCACTCCCATGCCTGGCAGAGTCCCGCGGGACGCGCGGGGGTCCTGTTCCCGTGTCAACCTTTAGTCTCCACCTCCCACCATACATGTGTTTCCTGTTGTTGCGGGCCAGAGCAACCCCTCTCTCTGACAGCACAGGGCCCTTTCCTGACACTTTGTTAGGGATTGCCTTGGGAATGGTTTAAATGTAGGTGTGTTTGACAGCGGCCCCCTGTCTGTGTGGTGTGTGCCACGGCCGATTCCGTCGAGCCTTGTAAAAACACTCCTCCACCCCTCTGATGAAATTTAGAGCCTGCAGGGTACTTAGCAATGAGCTGGGTTCTCTGTAACTGTCGTGGAGATGATGTGTGTTTGTGAGTATTTGTGTGGATGTCAAAAATGTGTGTGTGTGGTGTGCGTGCATGCGCGTGCATGCGTGCGTGCGTGTCTCACAATATGAAACCCATACAGGAGACATACAACAGGACAGCACCATGAAAAGTATGTTCTATTTTTTACCTAATTATCCTACTGAGATTCAGAGACCTGGTTGACTTAGTTTCTCCTCCTTTTTTCTCTCTCTGTACATCTTCTTTTTATTAGCCAGCCAAAGGGGCCACAATGTATGAGCGTTTTATTGGAAGCAGCTTTGTGCTATTTCAAACCCACAAATCATCTGCTTCTCTGGGCTTATTCCTCTGGTGGGATCCCAGCTGAGGAGATGTTTTGTTCAGTCTAATTGAAACGATACTGAACCACACACGGTTTCTCAACAGAGTTTGTAGCTCTCAGGGCCCTGTGTTGCATGAATGTTTTCCATGAGGGAATGTACTAATTTACTGTGCGGTGAAAAAAAGTTGTAGCTCAGCGTTTTTATTCTTCACCCGCCTTCCCCCTTTCCCCCTCTCCCCCCCCCCCCCCCCTCCTCTCTCCCTCCCCCTCGCCTGACACAGCACTTATGTGCCAGTGTTCCAGTCGGCCCTGTGACATCACAGCGGCCCATCTCAATGAACGGCAAAACATTCCCAGTTTTGCGACTAGGCTTGGAAACCTGATGGAATGGCTTCCATATGGGATGCCTATCCCTCGCTCCCCCATGAGGGACTGACTGGGCTGGACCTGGAGATGGAGGATGGGGTCTAGAGAGACATGAAGAAGGGAAAGAGAGAGGGGCCTTGTCAGCTTGTATCAATACTGAGAGCAAAAATCTACTTTCATCTTCTTTGCCAGGAGTTTGATCCCACAGTGTAGATGTTGATCCAAATCTATCATCCCATTGTCTCATATCCACAGTAAAGGCTGGGTTCAACGGAACCCCCCTCACACACTCAAACACACACTACCCACTGGGCACACACTGGTTGAATCAACATTCTTTCAATGTAATTTTACGTGGAATCAATGTGGAAGATACATTGGATTTGAAAAAAGTAATCAACCGGTCATCCCCCTCTTCAAAGGGCGAGACACTCTAGACCCAAACTGTTACAGACCTATATCCATCCTGCCCTGCCTTTCTAAAGTCTTCGAAAGCCAAGTGAACAAACAGATCACCGACCATTTCGAATCTCACCGTACCTTCTCCACTACGCAATCTGGTTTCAGAGCTGGTCATGGGTGCACCTCAGCCACGCTCAAGGTCCTAAACGATATCATAATCGCCATCGATAAAAGACAGTACTGTGCAGCCGTCTTCATCGACCTGGCCAAGGCTTTCGACTCTGTCAATCACTGTATTCTTATCGGCAGACTCAACAGCCTTGGTTTCTCTAATGACTGCTTCGCCTGGTTCACCAACTACTTCTCAGATAGTGTTCAGTGTGTCAATCGGAGGGCCTGTTGTCCAGACCTCTGGCAAGTCTCTATGGGGGTGCCACAGGGTTCAATTCTCAGGCCGACTCTTTTCTCTGTATATATCAATGATTTAGCTCTTGCCGCTGGTGATTCTTTGATTTACCTCTACGCAGATCACACCATTCTGTATACATCTGCCCCTTCCTTGGACACTGTGTTAACAAACCTCCAAACGAGCTTCAACGTCATACAACACTCTTTCCGTGGCCTCCAACTGCTCTAAAATGCTAGTAAAACAAAATGCATGCTCTTCAACCGATCGCTGCTCGCACCTCCCCGCCCGCCCAACTAGCATCACTACCCTGGACAGTTCTGACTTAGAATATGTGGACAACTATAAATACCTAGGTGTCTGGCTAGACTGTAAACTCTCCTTCCAGACTCACATTAAGCATCTCCAATAAAAATTAAATCTAGAATTGGATCCCTATTTCGCAACAAAGCCTCCTTCACTCATGCTGCCAAACTTACCCTCGTAAAACTGACAATCCTACCAATCCTTGACTTCGGCGATGTAATTTACAAATTAGCCTCCAACACTCTACTCAGCAAATTGGATGCAGTCCATCACAGTGCCATCCGTTTTGTCACCAAAGCTCCAAATACTACCAGCCACTGCGACCTGTATGCTCTCGATGGCTGGTCGTCGCTAAATATTCGTTGCCAAACCCACTGGCTCCAGGTCATCTATAAGTCTTTGCTAGGTATAGCTCCGCCTTATCTCAGCTCACTGGTCACCATAGCAACACCCACCCGTAGCACACGCTCCAGCAGGTATATTTCACTGGTCATCCCCAAAGCCAACACCTGCTTTGGCCGCTTTCCTTCCAGTTCTCTGCTGCCAATGACTGGAACGAATTGCAAAAATCACTGAAGTTGGAGACATATCTACCTCACTAACTTTAGCGTCAGCTGTCAGAGCAGCTTACCAATCGCTGCAGCTGTACCCAGCCCATCTGTAAATAGCCCATCCAACTAACTACCTACCTCATCCCCATATTTATTTTTGTCTTTCTGTTCTTTTGCACACCAGTATTTCTACTGGCACATCCTCATCTGCACATATATCACTCCAGTGTAAATTGCTAAATTGTAATTACTTCGCCACTATTGGCCTATTTATTGCCTTACCTCCTTACTTCATTTGCACACACTGTATACAGATTTTTCTATTGTGTTATTGACTGTACCTTTGTTTAGCCCATGTGTACTCTGTGTTGTTGTTTTTTGTCGCACGGCTTTGCTTTATCCTTGGCCAGGTCTCAGTTGTAAATGAGAACTTGTTGTCAACTGGCTTACCTGGTTAAATAAAGGTGAAATAAATACATAAATAAATAAATACATTTTCAACTGGCATTGTAAACATGGAAATTAGGGTAAAACTTCAACTTAAATATTGATTTAAACTTGACTAACAGGTTGGTACATCAATCAAATTTCAACAATCATCAGAGCTTGGTATACGTTGTAATTGCGTTGAGAATTCCACGTAGAAACGTACATTTGAAATTTGGTTGCAATCACAATTCAATATCCAGTTTGTCTACAAATTAATATGGCTGTTTATAAAGCGTTACATTTTTAATGCCGTTATTCTTTTGACGCCATTAATAGCATCTCCATTTCTTCACCACACAGACCATTTAAAAAAAATAACTGTTTCCGCATGTTATGATGTTATGTGGCGCTGTCTGTCTGACTGTGGTGCTTAAACATCCACTGTACACATAGCTTAGAGCAACACTTCTGAAGGTAAAGTTATAGAAAGTTAAGTAATAAACACGTTCCCAGGTGTTTTTTTAGATAACAGAAAAAACATAATTTGTGCAGAAGTAGCGAGCTAGTTATGCTAACGTTAGCTAGCTAGCTAACCAAACAAATGTTTGCAATTCCATGGCCGAATGCCTCTTTATATAACTGTAACTTCCCACAAAGATTTTAATCAGAACAGGACATCCATTCCATTTAGCTACTGTTTTGTTGTAGTTCTCAGGTCAAAAGATGTAAATGATCCCAATTCAGCTTGTGACTAGTTCATGCTGAAGAACACGGATAGGTTGTTCCTAGCCTAGATCTAATAGCTGTAACACATGAACTCAGACCTGGCTGATATATTGTTGTCTTCTGTGGAACTCATATCATTGTTGGGCAGGTTTAAATGCACTTTGTATCCATAGAGCCAGTTATTTTTTTCCTATAGTCAACCTTCCAGTCAGAAGTTGGGAGAACACTAATTCAGAATGCCTGAAATTTTAACAATACTTGTGTGTCTGTTTGTGCGTGTGTGTGTGTGCACTCGCACAAGTGTTGAACTTCAAGAACATTGATAAGAGCCCTACTAACATTTTTGTTAGTAGGCCTCTCTCTCTCTCTCAAAAGAAACTGGATCCCTGGCTGTGCTGCTCTCCTTCCAGCCAACCACAGGTTTGGTTTGGCAGGCGTCCAGCCAGCTGCCTGACACGCTGTAGCATGGGAACATCCTGCTTGCTGCAGAGGGGTCCTCCTCACCCCCTGTACACACACAAACACACGGCCACACATTCACATGCACAGGCATTCGCATAACCACACACTCAAGCCCCATCTCCTTGACACCGATTCACATTCAGTGCGCATGCACACACACACACACACACACACACACACACACACACACACACACACACACACACACACACACACACACACACACACACACACACACACACACACACACACACACACACACAGACTGAAAAGACAACTGAACCAGAATGTGCCTCTGAGTGAAGTCGGGTTCACTGAACTACAGTAGAGTGTGGGACGTGGGAGATTAATGAATGTCTGCCCTTTGTTCTATCACTGTGCTCCAGGGTTTATGACCCAGGAGTTCCCTTAAGATCTCTACACACACACACGTACATACATATTTACGAACACACAGACACACACAATCCGTTCATGCACACACAACAGAAGCCCAGGGGTCCTCTCTCTTGAGCTTTGATTTGTGGGCCCGTGTTTTGAGTAAAGGAGGCTCACAGAGGGAGGAGTGTGTGTGGGAGCATGTGTGATGCGTGTGATGTGTGCCTTGCATTGCTTGTGTGTGTTTTTGTGTGTGAAAGACAGAAAAGAGCATGTCTAGGGCCAGCGTTCAAAGACGCTTATAGATGCCATGGAAGCTGGAAGCGGCCTCTTGCCTCATTGTTTAACAGCCTTGTTATTTTTTCCATTAATCATAGTTAATGTTGGTTTTAATTCTTCCTCTGCTACTCTGATTACTGGCCAGGGGTCCTGATTACTGGCCGCCACTCCTCAACTCTGACCCCACAGCATTGTTCTCCTAATTGATCACTGTTGATTGATAGAAAATGTTCAAGCATGGATACCGCAGTCGGATCAAAGGGTCCCCTCAATTAATCCGTTGGAGTGCATGTCGGATTAATACATTCTTATTACCAAACAATGTACAGAAAGAGAGGGACTGGGGCGGAGGAGGAGGATGGGGGGACAGGGGGAGACAGTGGTGTACCGCAGTTTCGCGGGGCCCCCCTGCAAGGTCTACATGTCTTATTACCAGACAATGAAAAGAAAGAGAGCAACTGGGGCGGAGGGTAGTACAATATTTATAAAAACGGAGTATTCAAAACATTAAGAACACCTGCTCTTTCCATGACATAGACTGACCAGGTGAATCAGAGTGAAAGCTTTGATCCCTTATTGATGTCACTTGTTAAATCCAGTTCAATCAGTTTAGATGAAGGGGAGGAGACAGTTGATTTTTAAGCCTTGAGTCAATTGAGACATGGATTGTGTATGTGTGCCATTCAGAGGGTGAATGGGCAAGACTTAAGATTTGAATGCCTTTGAAAGGATTATGGTAGTAGGTGCCAGGCGTTCAACAGTTTCCCGTGTGTACCAGGAATCCAGCCAACTTAACACAACTGGGGGAAGCATTGGCGTCAACATGGGCCAGCATCCCTGTGGAACGCTTTCGACACCTTGTAGATTCTTACCTCAACGAATTTATTGTGTTCTGAGGCAAAAGGGGGGGGTGCAACTCAACATTAGGAAGCCGTTCCTAATGTTTGGTATACTCAGTGTATATCTTTTTGGGGTTTGGGGCCTCCAGAGCCCATGGGCCTGTGGGGGTGTGTAGTACGCCACTGGGGATGCAGGTGGGGGGTGGGGGTTTGACCATCAGCTGACCAGGGGATCGGAGGAAAATCAAAATGACTGTAATCAAGAAGACTTAACCATATTTTCTTCCCTTCCCTAAAAGAGCTCCTTGTCTCTAAAAAGTCAGAATAAAACACATTCCGTTTTTAAACATCGGTTGGACGTCTAAACCACACACATTTAGATTTTCCTCTTTGAGCCGGGCCCTGTGTTCACGGGTAAACTGAACCCATGTCCCCAAGGCAGGAACACGTTTAATACAGTCGAAAAATAAGGTAAAATAACAAGCAGGGTGTGTGCACCTGCTTGGCAGCAGTGAGGTTGGAGGATGGAGGACAATGGGGAGCGTGGGGGTGAGGTAGAGGTACAAACCGACTGTCAGTCTTCAGGCACAATCAGCCCTCTACTGGAGGGAGTGGTGTAGGGGATGGGCAATGAACAGGGTTCCCTACCATTGGGTTCACCTCCACCTGATAGGCCTGAAGGGCCAGTTGAAGTTATGAGAATAGAGATATTGTTTTTTTGTGTCAAACAAACTAATGCCCAAGGAGCTAGATAATTGTATTACAGCTTTATTTGCCACCAAGAGGGGGGGGGGGGGGGGGGGTAACATTTAGGCCACAACAAGCAGCGAGAGGGAGTTTGAAAAGAAAGTCAATCAGAAATGGAGGAATAATGTGTGATAGAGAAAGGAAAATATAATAGGAAAGATAGCATGAGAGGGTTAGGAAGAGAAAGGGAAAGAGTGAGAGAGACATAAGGATGGAAGGCGCCAGGGGCGGGAAGGATGTGAGAGAATCCAAACTTGTGCTAACATAGCGAGGCAAGGCCTGCATAGAAACCTTTTCCAAACCCACCTCCCTCCATCAGACAGTCAGACAGATATCTCCACCAGCATCTCCTTACCCCCATTATTCAGCCAGCGCTTCACTCTAACTGCTTTGGCTGCTTCATAGGGAAAGAGAAAGATTCATTGGAAATTCCCTAATTACAACTTGACTGCTTCCCCGTTATGATAATAATTGTTATGTCCAACATAACCATAGCAATGATTTTTTTCAAAATATATATATTTTGTTACAGATTTCAAATGTACAACTGCAGCATTGTTAGTTTTTCTCCCACAAAGAACACCTCCATCCTCGTCTCCCCACATACCCCAATCCCGCCCTCCTTTCCATCCCAGGGAAAAATGTTTATAAAATACTATTAATATAAGGTGCATGCATGTTGCATCATGGTTTAGAAAACAGTGAATGTCTTCATGTCTTCAAGTAGAACTCCGCTTAAAAGGAAAAATGGTTATAAAACAGACTGTAATAGTATTTTTTGAATATATATATTTTTAAGAATAGTAGTAGATAAGAGTGAGAATAAATAGTTCAGGTAATCTTACCAGTCATATTAGAATGAATAGTATACTTTTAATGTCATAGAAGCAGTCTAGTTAAACATCTTGAAACTGTATGGGAATGAAATCATAAAGGTTCAAGCTAAATGTAATTACTTCTACTTATTTAAATATGGTAATTGTTCATTCAGTAGGAAAGGTAGAGAGACCTTCAAAGTATGAACTAAAGGGTTGCCAAAGGGAGTAGAACCTGCCTGTTGATCTTCTCAAGGTGAATTTGACCTTTTCTAATTCAAGAAAATATATCATGTATAATCATGGCAATGTTAAACAAGAAGATACAAGACCATGAATGTCAAAGTTAACAATATTGGATAGAGATGAGCCACATGTTGCGCAACAACATGGTAGCCATACAGTTACGATGTAGCCATTTACTTGACACTAGAGAGTCTGTATTAAGTGTATTTTACATTATAAACTGGGTGGTTCGAGCCCTGAATGCTGATTGGCTGACAGCCGTGGTATATCAGACCGTATACCACGGGCATGACAAAGCATTTCTTTTTACTGCTCTAATTAGGTTGGTAGCCAGTTTATCCTCTCTGGGCTAGGTGGGACGAATTCGTCCCACCTACGCAACAGCCAGTCTAATCCAGTGGCGTGATTTTCAAATACCTTAGAAATGCTATTACTTCAATTTCTCAAACATATGACTATTTTACAGCCAAGACTCTCGTTAATCTAACCACACTGTCCGATTTCAAAAAGGCTTTACAACGAAAGCAAAACATTAGATTATGTCAGCAGAGTACCCAGCCAGAAATAATCAGACACCCATTTTTCAAGCTAGCATATAATGTCACAAAAACCCAGAAGACAGCTAAATGCAGCACTAACCTTTGATGATCTTCATCAGATGACAACCCTAGGACATTATGTTATACAATACATGCATGTTTTGTTCAATCAAGTTCATATTTATATCAAAAACCAGCTTTTTACATTAGCATGTGATGTTCAGAACTAGCATACCCCCCGCAAACCTCCGGTGAATTTACTAAATTACTCACGATAAACGTTCACAAAAAACATAACAATTATTTTAAGAATTATAGATACAGAACTCCTTTTTGCAATCGAGGTATCCGATTTTAAAATAGCTTTTCGGTGAAAGCACATTTTGCAATATTCTCAGTAGATAGCCCAGCCATCACGGCTAGCCATTTAGACACCGACCAAGTTTAGCCCTGACCAAACTCCGATTTACTATTACAAAAGTTTGATTACCTTTGTTGTCTTCGTCAGAATGCACTCCCAGGACTGCTACTTCAATAACAAATGTTGGTTTGGTCCAAAATAATCCATCGTTATATCCGAATAGCGGCGTTTTGTTCGTGCGTTCCAGACACTATCCGAAATGGTAAATCAGGGTTACGAGCATGGCGCAATTCGTGACAAAAAAATTCTAAATATTCCATTACCGTACTTCGAAGCATGTCAACCGCTGTTTAAAATCAATTTTTATGCAATTTTTCTCGTAAAAAAGCGATAATATTCCGACCGGGAATCTCCTTTTAGGTAAACAGAGGAAAGAAAACAAAGCTTTCGGTCGACGCGGGCACGAGCCTGAGTCTCACAGTACTGTAACCAGCCACTACCCAAACGCGCTACTTTTTTTCAGCCAGAGCCTGCAAAGCCACGATTCAGCATTTTGCTGCCTTCTGAGAGCCCATGTGAGCCGTAGGAAGTGTCACGTAACAGCAGAGATCCTTTGTAATGGATAGAGATGGCAAAGAAGGCCAAGAAATGGTCAGACAGAGTACTTCCTGTACAGAATCTTCTCAGGTTTTGACCTGCCATTTGAGTTCTGTTATACTCACAGACACCATTCAAACAGTTTTAGAAACTTTGGAGTGTTTTCTATCCAAAGCCAATAATTATATGCATATTCTAGTTACTAGGCAGGAGTAGTAACCAGATTAAATCGGGTACGATTTTTATCCAGCCGTGTCAATACTGCCCCCTAGCCCTAACAGGTTAAAATAGCAATAAGGCATCTTGGGGCTTTGTGGTATATGGCCAATATACCACGGCCAAGGGCTGTATCCGTAAACAAGGACAGCCCTTAGCCATGGTATATTGGCCATATACCACACCCTCTCGTGCCTTATTGCTTAATTATATCACTCTTCAGACAAAGAATTGGAGTATTGCATACAGTACATGGTGACAGCTCCAAGACTCATGAGGTGTTAGTGGCTGCAATTAACATGTGCTGAAAGTTTCTATATAAGGGCAACATTAGTACAACGTTCCAACATCTGTTCTAAGTAACCAGTTAGTGCTACCTCAGGGAGGAACCCTGTATGTTTGAACGATGGGTGGGGGGCAGCGGGGACGGAGTTATTGGGGCCCATGTGTGATGCAGAAACAATAAATAACAGGACCTGCTTTCTGCACCACCGGAGCCAAGGGAGCGATGTCACGTTCTGATCGATGTGCATCCTGACGATCAATAAGAAGTGGACAATTTCCTGTGTCGAAGGCCTAGGGCTTCAATCCTGAGAGATGGGGAGTGAAGAGGTGGAGAAGTAGAGCATGGGTTGGGGCTATAGGCCAGGACAACCTCATTTTCATTATCTCCAGCACAATACCACTTTAAACGTATGTGAAAACAGCACGTTTCTAAGTTCTGTAGAAAAAAAATATAATGTAAAAAAACTATACCCGATTATCAAAATGTTAAACATTTTTCAAACAATGATTTTTAATCACTATGAGATTCACAGTGATGTGGGGAGCAAGAAAATACCCTCCCTTGGGCTAGAACTCATGACAGGTTTAGAAAATCACTGTTTTTGTACTTTAAATCCTACCCTGTGTCACACCCTGATCTGTTTCACCTGTCCTTGTGCTTGTCTCCACCCCCCTCCAGGTCTCGCCCCTCTTCCCAATTTTCCCCTGTGTATTTATACTTGTGTTCTCTGTTTGTTCATTGCCAGTTCGTCTTGTTCGTTCAAGCTAACCAGAATATTCATAATGTCTCAGAGTAGGAGTGCTGATCTAGGACCTGATCGTTGATCAGCACTCCTACTCTGAGACGCTTTATGAACATGTTGCAAAATCTATGTCATGACTCCTGAAAATGTTGTCTAGACTACAGGCTACAGTTGGTCATTGTGACTGTACTGAAATTAGTCTTTCCTATTGGGCAGTCAGTGACCTATTAACTTTTACTGTGAACTCCACCCATATCAGTTTCTTTGGCTTCCACACAATTTTTCTTTAAACCACCACAAAGACACATAATGGTGAACACACACACACACACACACACACACACACACACACACACACACACACACACACACACACACACACACACACACACACACACACACACACACACACACACACACACACTTCACCAGCATGAAAATGTCTTCCATGTTAATAGCAGCAGAACAAACAGCCCAGGGTTCCACCACCTCTGTTTACTGTAATACACTCGTTTCCATTACCGCCTTCCTCGCCAAAGAAAAAAAATAGACCTTAATGGTCTCGGTTCTGAAAGCGACCGACCATAAGAAAACAATTCAACAGTTTTCAGTTACAATGGGTGGTAACACCTATGTGCACTTCAGATGAATCCCTGTCAAACACTATGTTATGTCATGAATGGAGTCTGACTCATAGACATGTTTTTTCCTAGCAAGGGAGAGTTTATTGGAATAAGCTCTGTTCTAGTGCATTTTATAGCCCTTTTCAAGCCTGGGTATATATACACTGAACAAAAATGTTTACGCAACATGAAACTATTTCAAAGATTTTACTGAGTTACAGTTCATATAAGGAAATCAGTCAATTGAAATACATTAATTAGGCCCTAATCTATGGATTTCACATGACTGGGAATACAGATATGCATCTGTTCGTCACAGATACCTTTAACTGGGACATTTTCAGCTTCCCGGAATTGTGTACAGATCCTTGTGTCATGGGGTCGTGCATTATCATGCTGAAACATTATCATGCTGAAACATTATCATGCTGAGGTGATGGCGGTGGATGAATGGCACGACAATGGGCCTCAGGATCTCGTCACGGTATGTCTGTGCATTCAAATTGCCATTGATAAAATGCAACTGTGTTAATTGTCCATAGCTTATGCCTGCCCATAACATAACCCCACCACCACCATGGGGCACTCTGCTCACAACGTTGACATCAGCAACCTGTACACCCACACGACGCCATACACGCTGTCTGCCATCTGCCCGGTATGTTTGAAACCGGGATTAATCCGTGAAGAGCACACTTCTTCAGCGTGCCAGTGGCCATCGAAGGTGAGCATTTGCCAACTGAAGTCGGTTACGAGGCCGAACTGCAGTCAGGTCAAGACCCTGGTGAGGACAACTTTTCTGACAGTTTGTGCAGAAATGTTTGTGCACCTGTGTAATGATCATGCTGTTTAATCAGCTTCTTGATATGCCACACCTGTCAGGTGGATGGATTATCTTGGCAAAGGAGACCTTACTATAGTGTTTTGTTTTTTAAGGAAACCTACTGTAAACATATTTGTGCACAAAACTTGAGAGAAATAAGCTTTTTGTGCCTATGGAACATTTTTGGGATCTTTAATTTCAGCTCATGAAACATTGAACCAACACTTTACATGTTGCAATTATATTTTTTTCAGTATAAATAAAAAACGTGCCCCTCATACACAAAACTACTGAGCCCTGGAAGTGATGTATCCACCACTGTCCTAGTCATGATCCTGCAGGAACCCAATGGTTCCACGCAGACGCTTGGTTTTCTAACAGAAACCAGGAAACTTGCATACAGTAGGAGTAGCCTGTGCAGTAGTGCTATACAGCACAGCTTGAGTCATTTCAATGTTCTGATCTGTAATGTACAGTGTGGTTGGGGGTGTGTGTAGTTGGTGAGGGGGTGCGGAGCGGCAGTACGTGTGTGTCTTTGTGTGTGTTGGGGAGGGGGTTCGCCAGCTCTCGCCTCGCTCCATTTGCTGTTAAAACCCAGCTAAAATGAAGACCACATGGGTGTTGTTTTGAAGCACCCTCATCGAGTTAAATCTAAATTTTCCCATGCCTTATCCTCCCCCTCCAATCTTTTTGATTTGAACTGTTCGAGCAGAACAGGCAAAACCAAATCGACCTCAAAATTTCCATTCGGAAAGGAAAAAAAAACGAAAACAGATGAGGGAAAAGAAAAACGAACGAAACAACAACATTTGCGAGTGTAGTGGATGGGACTGCTGTGCCAATTGTGTTATGCTTGGCAAGCCTTGAAGTGCCTAATCTACAGGAGAAAAAAAATATTAACCAAGCTCCGGCAGCCATGTGGTGTGGTTACCAGTTGTGTATGTATGAACCTTAGGAGATATTTCACATGGTTGTAATTTTCGTATTAAAGTAATGGGGCTCTATCAGTGTCTGAGATGCACAGATTGAGGGCTTTAGCCTTTGCAGGGGTGTTTTACAGTTACAGTATGGTGCAGGGGAATCGGTGTGGGTCTGTGTGCATAGTATCCACCTCATCATAATGGTACACATAATTGCACACTTCGTTTAGTGAGTGAGAAGGAAGCACGTTTTTTTTCTATATTTCAGGGGCTGTATGTATCAAGCATCTCAGAGTAGGATTTTTTCCCCCCACCTTTATCTAACCAGTCCCACTGAGGTCAGAAGACCTCTACCTCAAGGGAGACCTGGCCAAGGTCTGCTGATCTAGGATTAGGTTGTCGTCGTCGTCGTCCCTCGCACGTCAATGTAATCTTATTTGTTGTGATCTTAAAGGCAAAACTCATCCTAAATCAGCACTCCTACTCTGAGACGCTTTATGAATGCAGGCTCGTCTACCTTCTCAGTTTTTTTTCATCAACTCAAAAAATAACCTGTTTATTTAGTCAGTCACTCAGCAAAATCAACGTCAATGTCCGTCAAGTGCCGACCCCTGTTGACACGCAGCAAATGACCAGCTCTTGACACGTGTCAACAGTGTTCCCAGAATCCCTTTTAGCTCCCAGCTCCATCCTCCCCTGAGTGGTCGTGTGTTTGTTGTGGTGACAGACCCTGTGAAGCTGAGCCTTCTCCCCTGAAGACCGTGGTGGGCCTGTTGATACAGTAACTCTCATGTTTAGCGCCTTCACATTTATCTCTCACCACTGGGGCTTAATTTTGGGCCTAGTTTTGTGTTTCCGTTAGATGGGTGGTCTGGTGTATAGGCTCAGACTGGGTTTCTCTCTATTTGCCCTAGCCACTACTCGAGACAGGCTAGTTGAGCACTGTGTATTTCTGAGCTGAGATCTTCATAAAACAAAACCCATAAAAAAATACTATAGTATACAGTATTACAGTATTCACTGTAGTTTTTTGCAGACTTTACTGGAATATTCACAGCAGTGTTTTTGCAGACTTTAGTATTTAATGTAGTATACTTTAGTATTTTACAGTTAACTATAGTATAAATACTGAAGTAAAAGAACTGTAGTATATACTATAGTAATTAATTAAGGATTTTTGCAGATTGTTTTTGCAGATTGTAGTATGCTGTAGTATTGTTTCTGCAGACTGTATTTACTGTCGTGTTTTTGAGGACTGTAGTATACTGTAACATTTACTGTAGTGTCTTTGCAGACATTACTGTAGTATTTACTATAGTGTTTTGTTTTTTGAGGAAACCTACAGGAGAAATGAAAAAATAGCACATTTTCCATAACCTGTTGGTAGGACTGGGATCTGAACGAATAGTTCAAAGCTTCTGCTCTTTACTATAACACATTACATATTCTATACTTGGCATGCGGACTGTAGTGTTTTACGGACATTGCTGCAGTATTTACAATAGTATTCTACAGTATACTACATACAGTTTACTACAGCATTCTATAGTAAGTACTGTAGTATTCTATAGTAAACTGTAGTATTTTTTCACGTGGGAAGGTCAACTCTCCTATGACCCCTTATCTGTTGTCCTATGACTTCACGGTTGAATGACTGGAGTGCAACGACATAGATTGAACTCATTCCCCTCCCTCTGCTTTCTCTGCTTTCTCACCTTTCTCTCTCTCTCTCTCTCTCTAATTAGTTTGGAAGACCTACAGCCTGATATTTCTGATTGATATTGAGCTTTGTTGTTGAAACATATTTCGTTCGAGGCATGCTCGTATCTTCAGACAGAGAGCTGTGTCTCTTTTTGATATTTGATTATTTGAGTAGCATTATTTGCTTTTGGCCCATGCCAATAAAGTGTGTTTGATATTACTATCATCAGCACATTTAATGTACTCATAACAGAGATAAAGATTGAAGAGGTGCACTTAAATAAAAGAAAGAGAAGGGAATGGAGAGAGAAATGTGTTGGTGTTTCATAAGCTAAATCTCCTTTGAGTCCGTACGCACATACTCACAGAATTATCAGGATGTTCCCACAACCTGCTTAAGTATTGTGGCTTTTCTTGTCCACTTCCAGATGAGGTTTCTCTCTTGGCCCGCCATTTGAGAGCAGAGGAAGGGGATTAGAGGGAAATTGTGCTAGTCAGTGGGATTGACAGAGATGAGTGTGGAAGGAGAGGAGTGTTGAAGTGGGGAGACTTCTCCCTCCCTGGTGGGGACAGAATTGGCAGGCCTCACGCCTCTTTGTTGGCAGTGAAACTGAACTGGGATCCAGTTTGCACCATCATAAACCTTCTAAAGAATAGAGACGGAACAGAGAGGAGAGGGAGGAGAGAGAGATCCAAACTGTGTGGATACTCTACAAGTTCAGGGCCTGGTTTGAAGAGGCACACTCCCACTTTTCAATGTTTATGTGCTTTATATAATGTACTGTAAATGTTTATGAAAACATTATGAATACTTACAGAAAACTATTGAGTGAATATGTTGTTTGGTTTGATCATAAATTCAGAATTGCAGTGATTACAGTGCATCTGTGCAAAAATGATGGCACATTGTGTTAAAAAAAGGTGACCCATTTTTCCCGTGTCCAAGGGCATTGAAATATTTGATATTGATTTATACACTTTGTTCTGTTGGAATTTAGAATTCCCAAATCAAAGCTTTTGAGTAAACGCCACATGACCCTCACGTATGTGAGTATCCCAGACAGCACTGAAGAAACAACATTCATCTGTGGGAATTTCAGTATTTCAGCATAGTATGGGAACCATAGTAAAACGTTGTCAGAACCTCCATGCAACTTAAAAATGTACGTTTCCAGAACAGGCGAAATGAAATGTTTTCAAAACATTTAAAAAATCTTATGGCTTTGTTACAATGGCTTATGGCTTTGAACCGATTGGAAACCAAACTTATGTTCCCACAACTTCCAAGGAACCAAATAATGTGCTAGCTGGGATGGGTGCTGATCTGTTCAGAGAATGAGTGTGTATGAGGGTGTGTTTAAATTGAGTGTTCATGTACTAAATCCAGCACATATCACGATATGTGTGTGTCTTTGGTGTGTGTCTGGTTTGTGTTTGGTGCGTGTGTGTGGGTCAGCATGTGTGCGTGCTGCGATGATTGTTGTGTTGTGGTCTGAAGACAGAGGGGCGAGGGGACTGACTGACAGGCAGATCAGGTAACCACTCATTACAGGAGGGGAAGACTCCTGGGCTCTACACACACACAGACACACAGGTACGCACACACACACACACACACACACACACACACACACACACACACACACACACACACACACACACACACACACACACACACACACACACACACACACACACACACACACACACACACACACACACACATATAAAGGAAAAGGCCTCATGCACTACACTAGACCCTAGGCACAAATACACACAGATAGACGTACTCACATATCCAGATACCTACACAAACACATATGCACAGACCAAATCCACATGCTCCTTTTAATACATATATCCTTGCACGCAGTGCTGCACACACACTTATTCTACTCCCTCGAACATAGCCTTTGTGTTTGTAGACCATTCCATGGAGAGAGAGCAGAAACATGATCTCACAGAGAATACTGGTTCCAGGACTATTAGGAAGAATGCTCTGGGTACTCCTAAATGTGATGCTGTCCTGCCAGCTGAGGGCTCATTTTCCCCCCAGATGAGCGGAGCAGGGGTCAGTGATGCCTCTCAAAGGCCCATGGTTTCCTGCTTTGGGAGCCCTGATTGGCCTCCATTATGTGTCACTGAAAAACCAAATGGGTCAGCAACAGAAATCACTCTCACCTTATCCATTCGGGAATTGTAGACATGCAAAAGTGAGTAGTTGGTAGGAGTAATGGTACACTCTTAGAAAAAAAGGTTCTATATAGAACCAAAAAGGTTATATAGCTTGCTTCATATATGGAACACCTAAAAGTTCTATATAGATCTCTTTTGTAGGGTTCTTTGACCAGAACCCTTCCCTGAACCAAATGGTTCCATATAGAACCCTGTATGGTGCCATTTATGGATACTACTAATGACATAGTAATATAACTATGAAAATCATATAATAAATAATGAAATAACACACAAAAGAATATCAACATACAGTACCAGTCAAGAGTTTGGACACAGCTACTCATTCAAGGGGTTTTGTTATTTTTACTATTTTCTACATTGTATAATAATAGTGAAGACATCAAAACTAAGAAATAACACATATGGAATCATGTAGCCAACAAGTGCTCAGCATATGTGGTAACTCCTTCAAGACTAATGGAAAAGCATTCCAGGTGAAGCTGGTTGAGAGAATGCCAAGAGTGTGCAAAGCTGTCATCAAGGCAAAGGGTGGCTACTTTTAAGATTCCCAAATATAAGATATACACTGCTCAAAAAAATAAAGGGAACACTTAAACAACACAATGTAACTCCAAGTCAATCACACTTCTGTGAAATCAAACTGTCCACTTAGGAAGCAACACTGATTGACAATAAATTTCACATGCTGTTGTGCAAATGGAATAGACAACAGGTGGAAGTTATAGGCAATTAGCAAGACACCCCCAATAAAGGAGTGGTTCGGCAGGTGGTGACCACAGACCACTTCTCCGTTCTTATGCTTCCTGGCTGATGTTTTGGTCACTTTTGAATGCTGGCGGTGCTTTCACTCTAGTGGTAGCATGAGACGGAGTCTACAACCCACACAAGTGGCTCAGGTAGTGCTGCTCATCCAGGATGGCACATCAATGCGAGCTGTGGCAAGAAGGTTTGCTGTGTCTGTCAGCGTAGTGTCCAGAGCATGGAGGCGCTACCAGGAGACAGGCCAGTACATCAGGAGACGTGGAGGAGGCCGTAAGAGGGCAACAACCCAGCTGCAGGACCGCTACCTCCGCCTTTGTGCAATGAGGAGCAGGAGGAGCACTGCCAGAGCCCTGCAAAATGACCTCCAGCAGGCCACAAATGTGCATGTGTCTGCTCAAACGGTCAGAAACAGACTCCATGAGGGTGGTATGAGGGCCCGACGTCCACAGGTGGGGGTTGTGCTTACAGCCCAACACCGTGCAGGGTGTTTGGCATTTGCCAGAGAACACCAAGATTGGCAAATTCGCCACTGGCGCCCTGTGCTCTTCACAGATGAAGCAGGTTCACACTGAACACATGTGACAGACGTGACAGAGTCTGGAGACGCCGTGGAGATCGTTCTGCTGACTGGGTCAGTCATGGTGTGGGGTGGCATTTCTTTGGGGGGCTGCACAGCCCTCCATGTGCTCGCCAGAGGTAGCCTGACTGCCATTAGGTACCGAGATGAGATCCTCAGACCCCTTGTGAGACCATATGCTGGTGCGGTTGGCCCTGGGTTCCTCCTAATGCAAGATAATGCTAGACCTCATGTGGCTGGAGTGTGTCAGCAGTTCCTGCAAGAGGAAGGCATTGATGCTATGGACTGGCCCGCCCGTTCCCCAGACCTGAATCCAATTGAGCACATCTGGGACATCATCCACCAACGCCACGTTGCACCACAGACTGTCCAGACCTCCATGGGTTGATAAATTGGATTTCCATTGATTATTTTTGTGTGATTTTGTTGTCAGCACATTCAACTATGTAAAGAAAAAATAATTTTATAAGATTATTTCATTCATTCAGATCTAGGATGTGTTATTTTAGTGTTCCCTTTATTTTTTGAGCAGTATATTTTGATTTGCCTAACACTTTAAATATATTTAACACTTTTTTCGTTACTACATGATTCCATACGTGTTATTTCATACTTTTGATGTCTTCACTATTATTCTACAATGTAGAAAATAGTAAAATAAATAAATAAGGTGTGTCCAAAGTTCTGACTGGTACTGTACTTCTGCCAGGTAAGCCTACTTTGCAGTTAACATTTAATTGGAAAGGTTTTGGGGAAAGTATTTCTGTCAACCCACAAGACGGTTATCACATCAACTGGCTACACATGGAGTGATAGACAAACGCTCAAACCACACAGACAGACAGGGGCAATATTGCTGGAAATTAATTGGCAGATATTGTGTTAGGTTTGGCATTTTAAGCCAACAGTGGCTAAGCAGGGGTGGGATATTGTCAAAGTAGTGTTGAATAGAATAGTAGCTGGGAGCTTGCGGTGTCTGACACTTGTGAGATTTGTTTATGACAGTTGCGGTGGAACACATGAAAGTTGCATGTACTTTCAGAATTGTTTGGCGAGCTACTCATATGTGGCCTGCAGACTACTTGTAGCTCGCGATCGACCTGTTGAACAGTGCCAGACTGTACAACTAGCCATTTTTCTGACTAGGCGAAATCATGTGTAACCGATGTGAAATGGCTAGTTAGTTAGCGGTGGTGCGCGCTAATAGCGTTTCAATCGGTGACGTCACTCGCTCTGAGACTTGAAGTAGGGCTTTTGTGGCGCGATGGGTAACGATGCTTTGTGGGGTGTCAGTTGTTGATGTGTGCAAGGGACCCTGGTTCGAGCCCGGGTTGGGGCGAAGAGAGGGATGGAACCTACACTGTTACACATGCACAGAGACAGGCTTCTCTAAAAAAAATGAGTGGAGCAGCAGCATCATTGCTATGGATATACATACACGTCAATGCAAAACAGCTAAAACAAACAAAAAGGCAGCTAGTTAGTTGTTATTTCAGAGTTTGGCGTGACTGTGTTAGCTTTTTTCTTCCCTTGCAAACATTTTCAGATTAAAAGCAGTGAAAACTAAAAGCCATGTTTCTGATAAGAATTCACTTCGTTATTGATGCATATTATCTGTGGTTGAAATACTGACAGCTGTTATGTAAAAGGATCAATCACTGAATAAGACACCCATATTGGCAGATACTGAAAAAAATAAATATTACATATTTCTCCACTCTTTTTCCAGAGTCAAAAAATAACATTTGGTGTGTCATTGTAATGCAATAAATACTTAATTCTGCAGGAGTTCATTTCATATTAGGCTACATGTGAGATGTTATAGGACTGTCACTGTCCAGATTTCAGTTACAGTAGTATTCCATTTAACGCATCTCAAGTTCAGAGGTATCATTTTAGCTCTCTCATTTCGGCTCGCATTTGTTGGCCAAGTAAACATGTTATAATGCGATATTCTCTTACAATATCACAATCTTTCACAATAAACAAGGCATTCACAATAATATTCAAAGTAGGCATGGGCGGCAGGTAGCCTAGCGGTTAAGAACATTTGGCCAGTAACCCAAAGGTTGATGGTTTAAATTTATGTGCTGACTATGTGAAAAATGTGTTTATGTGCTCTTGAGCAAGGCACTTAACCCTAATTGCCCCAGTAAGTTGCTCTTGCGTCCGCTAAATTAGTAAAATGTAATGTAAATACATAGTAATAGAAACATAATTTCAGTGTCAAATATTTAACTTGGCATAGTAATAAACTCAAAGGTGTATTTGTTCTGAAGATACAGGATAGTTTACATAGCATAATTAAATAGTAGCCATACATACATTAATGGCAGTGTAGTACAAGTGTGTTGGAAGTGTGTTGGTGTCAGGGGTTGTGGTTCATCCACTTCATTGAGCACAAAGGTCAGAGGCCTAGAATTTAGGATAGCTTCAACCTGTGCACACCAAGAACATTTCTCAGGCATGTTTTCACTGACCTGACAAGTCTTTCCCAAAATCTGCCCCACCAGGCTGCTCGCTCAGCGATGAACCTCCAAGTGATGCCCCTTTCTGAGAAGAACGCCAAGAGTTGGGGATCTTTGATTGCCTTCCACAGCTCTTTCAAGTCCTGATCAGCTCTTGATCGTTTTTGCATTGTCCAAATAGATTACCTTGCATAATCCTCTCCTTGGGATGAATCTTTTCAGAGCCAATAGGAATGTCTCTGTTGACTGATCTGAAACCAGTTCCAAATGCACTTCTCTGGTTACAGCACAAGTGAACAGTGCAACGTATGACTTCTTCCCAGTACCATTCTCTTTCATGTAGAGCGGTTCTGCAAAATTCACACCTGTGTCTTCAAATGGTGGGGATTCAGTTATTCTATCTTTTGGTAAAGGCACAGTGACCTGCTGTCCAGCCCTTGCCTTGAATCTCTTGCAGACAATACATCTTGCTACTGTGCTCTTGACTAGCTGCCTAGCACACAAGATCCAGTATCACTCTCTGATTTGTACTAGGATGCCTCTTACTCTAGAACGCATCACCTTCTCATGATGGTACTGTATCAGCATTTCTGAGTATCTGGCTGCTTTTTGAATGTGATGTTGGACTGTTGCAGTCTTCCTCCTGCACTGAGTAGTTCGTCCAGGAATGGGCTCAGTTCTCTGATTTTACAGTCATTGTTTAGGCTTTTTCCTGCCTTCAGTAGTTTGACCTCCTGACTGAAAGAAACTCTGTTGTTATGTTACCTTGATCCAGTACAGTTCGTCAGCAGTCAGTTCACCTTGTATCTTTATGTTTGTACGAACATTGGCTATGAATCTCTTTATCCAGGCAGTCACTCTGAACACTCTTTTCAGTTTGCTGTCTCTTTCAAGCGTCAACATGGGTTCAGCGATGTCTGTGCTGTTTGCTGTACAGTGACCTGGTGACTGGACTTGAGTTCTGTATTCACCTCTTCTGGAAATGTGTTATCATCAGTCTGACTGATTGGGTGATGTCAGAATGCTGGGTCTGTTCCACCATAGCTGGCTCTGTGAAAAGTTTAGAACAGTTTGACCTCTTGTAGGGAGGCCGGCTGGATTAGTTTTCCTTTCAATATGTGACTATGACTCTGGATTGGATCTCTGTCACTTGATTGCGACAAACTGTTTCCATTTCTGAGCTGAGCTGCAAAACCAATGCAGCACAATCATCGAGTCTGTCCACATTTTGATCTGTTTTTGTTCCATTTCAGTGTGATCATCAGGTTGTTTGCTAGTCTAGCTCCAATCACAGCTCCCATGAGCTCCAGGTGTGGCAGCATCATTTTCTTGAGTGGGGCTACCCTGGACTTGGATGTGACTAGACTTGACGTTGTTTCCCAGTCTTGTGATTCACCTTGCAGGTAAGCTACTGCACTGTAAGCCCTTTCACTTGTGTCACAGAACACGTGTAGTTTCAGTGTGTGGCTGTTCTGTGGCTGCATGTCTGTTCTGTACCACCTTGGTATGGTGAGCTGGTGTAACTGGGGTAGTTCTGAACAACACTGTTGCCATTCTCGTGTCAGATCAGGGGGTAACTCTTCATCCCAGCTGTCTCCTCTCCCACATTTCCTGGAACATTCACTTGATCCTGATGGTGAAGGGGGTCAGGAAGCCAAGAAGGTCGAAGATGCGTGCAGACGACTGCAGAACACTTCTCTTTGTGTTTTCCTTTTGCTTTTGAAGGCTCAGTAGAAGCCTGAGGTCAAACACAAAGTCATCTCTTCCCGGACTCCACACTAAACCTAAAACTTTCCGCACTACTCCTTGTGTTTTTAGCACCAACGGGTCAATTGTCGTACTCTCCTCCCATTTTGTTTTCAGTTCAGGAGAGTTGGTCATCCACTTGCAGAGGTTCAGGCCTGCAGTTGACAGCATTCGCTTTGCAGTTGTTGTCACAAAATAAGCCTCTTCAACATCGCGTGGATTTGCAATGAAGTTATCTACATAGAGTGACTCTCCCGATGTCTCTACAACTTCTGATTGTTCTGTTTCATATTGTTTAAGGTGCTTCCTGATTGTAGTTGTGAGCAAGAATGGACTTGGGGAAGCTCGAAATACCACTCTGTTCATCCTCAGCACGTGCAGGTGCTCTTCATTTTCTCCCCTTGGTGGGCCTGTGAGCCACAGAAATCTCACTGCGTCTCTGTCTCTCCCTGCTAGGGATATCTGCAGGAAAGCCTTCTTGATGTCTACCATGAATGCGTTGAGCAGATCCAGATTAAGGTTTGGTCCTGTGAGTAGACAGTCATTGAGGGATGGACAGCCATTCTTCATGGGACGAGGCAACGAACACCACTCGCAGTTTTGTCGTCACATTGTCCTCTCAGAGTACTGCATGGTGAAGTAAGTAGTATTTCACGTTGTCTGCACTTGATGCGTTGTCCTTGGGCACGTCCTCTACTACTTCACTGTATCTGCAGTACAACGTCACATCCTTCTTCAGTCTCTTCTTCAGACCTTCAAATCGTTTCTATATTTTGTCTTGGAGTTCTGGCATTTCTTGTTTCCATGGCAACTCCACGTGGTATTATCCATCTTTGAAGGTGGTTCTTCTCTCGAACATCTGTAGAGCCTTGTTTTCCTCTGGGTTCTGTGTTTTCTCACTTGTGATAGCCAGAGACTCAAGCTTCCAGAATGCATGCAGTTTTTGGAGACTAGTGTGTCTTCATCAAGTGGGATGGACATGCAAGTTGCCTCGTGACACTTGACATGGACACTGGTCCCTGCACCGACCATCCTAAGGTGCTCTCTAAAGCAACAAGCGTCTCTTAGTCTGCTCCTGTTAGGACAGAGAGTTCAGGATCATTGTCATCTCCTGGAAAGTCCCTTTCTATTGATCTCATGTTGAATCTGCTCACCAGGAACCATCACAGCTGCGCACACTTGTGGGGTTTCAATTGCCTCTATTTCAATTATCTGCTGTTTGTCCCAGACATTCTCCAAGATGACTTTCACTGTGTTGCGTTGGGCTGTTGCTGGAGTAGAGGAGCCAAATGTGTGAAGAGTGAGTGCCTCTTGTCTGATTACTGGTAGCTTCAGGCCCTTCACAAGGTGTTCATGTACAAAGCTTCTCAGACTGCCTCCTAGTAAGCAACGAGCTATCTTCCTGTCCAATGGGCCTTCTACCCATGCCTTTGCCGTTTGTAGCAACACAGTATTCTGTACATCTGGGTTCATCGTCACTGAATGGGGAATAACTGAGGAAACAACAGAATCTGCAGAAACAGTAGGGGTTCACCTCACTCCCCTTACCGGTACACACAGTAAGGTGATGTCTGCTTCCACATGTTATACATGACACTTCTTTGACTTTACAGAATTTTGCAATGTGTTTCTGTCCTAAACATACAAAGCATCTTCCCCATTTTCTTTAGTTTCTCTTTGTGTGCAGCAATATTCTGGTCTGGGCAGCTTTCTGATTTGTGGTCTGCACTGTCACAGAATAGACAGTTTTGTTCCTTCTGGCTGGCTGTGTGCAGTGCCGCAGAAGATGGCATGTTGGGTCTTCTGTAGGAAACGGACTATTTCAGACAATTTCCATTCATCGACTCCCCTAAGACGACTATAGTCAAGAGCTATGTCATCTGGAATCATCTGCAGTAAGATTGGGCATAGTAGGCTTCTGTAGGTTTCTGACAATACACCCAGTGATTCCACACTCCTAATTTGAATTTTACATTCATCATATAGCTGCCTTAATGCATTTATGTCAAAGGATTTCTTTACAGGAGTGAGATTCAGCAGTTTTGACATGTGAGCACTAAATCACAAGATCCTTCCCTCAAAATCTGCTCTTAAGCAGAGTGATTGCATCATCATCAGTCCTGCTACTGCCTTTGCTGATGGTCCAGTGAGATATGTTTTCAGGTAGCTAAACTTCTCCTTATTGCACAGTGAATCATTGTTGTGAATAGCAGTCTCATACCGGCTCCCAAACCACAAACTGACATCTCCACAGAATTTCTCAATAATCAACTTTGGTAGCCTTACTGATTGTCTCTGTGATCTGTTTGAGTTAGCATCACTCACCCATGCTAGTAGTGGATTGAGGTCCTGTTTTTTCTTTATCACTCATTGTGCATGGCTCTTCAGCATGATAACGCCCTCTTGGCATTCAATCTCTGCATCCAATCCGTCCAACGGAGTTAACTGTTCAATGCCACGATCAAGTTCAAACAAGTTGTCCTCCTTAGCTGACAGCAATTCCAACAATGTACTTAAGTGATCGGTATCCGGATTTGACTGGGTTACTTCCACGTCAATCTGATTCAAAATCCATGTTGTGCACCTCAGATGGTACCCGCTTTCGTCTCATTCTTTCTGCTTCCTCCTCAGCCATTACAGCCGCTTCATCCCTCTGATCTTCATCGCAGCTAATACTCCCGGGTTTTGGCACCAAAAACATAGAATAACTATCTTCAAAGTAATGACTCGGGACGTCGGCTTCTTTTTAGTAATAATACTTGTTCACGTTACATTTTAACACTTTAGATTCTACAAAACAATAAAAGAAAGCTGCTAGTGAAAGCCAAGATAATCACTTGTCACTTGTACATAACTGGCACGTTCTCGTTTTTCTTACTTTCTGCAGCAAGGCAGTCTGGTACTTGCAGTCAATAGCGTAATCCAATACTAACCAATACAACAGAAATATGTAAATAGTTCTCTCAATCTCCATCACATGAATTCTAATACAATTACTATTGTACATATGTAAATAACTGTAATGAACAATATATTTTAAATACAACTCAATGAATTAACTGTAAACATTAACTCTGTAACCCATTAAAGCTACAACTGTAATGTGGGTCGTATAAAGGAGACCAAGGCGCGGCGTGTGAAGTGCTCATATTTACTTTTAATGAAACACGTAACAAAAACAACAAAACGACCGACAACAGTTCCGTCAGGTGAACATACACTAAACAGAAAACAACTACCCACAAAACCCAGGAAGAAAAACCCCTACTTAAATATGATCTCTAATCAGAGGCAACGAGGATCAGCTGCCTCCAATTAGAGATCAACCCAAACAATCCCAACATAGAAATAGAAAAACTAGAACTTAAACATAGAACAACCCAAAAACACCCCCTGTCACGCCCTGACCTACTCTACTATAGAAAATGACATCTTACTAGGGTCAGGACGTGACAACAACAGTCATCGTGTGACAAGAACATGAAGAGAATAGATTGATTATTGTCCATTGGGTAGAACAGAAATGTGTCTTCTGCTTTTCCCAACACCCTGCAGTGCAGCACCCTTGGGTTGAGAGCAGTTGTGGGGGGCTAAGTGCCTTGCTCAAGGGCACAATGGCAGGATATGGTACATTGGAGCCTTCCAGCTGCCAGTTCAGTTCACCCTTGGCTTGAACCCTTGTAGTCATGGCATCACACTCCTACAGTAGCCTAGTCCTAAAGCAGTGTTTACTGATCCTGGTCCAAGAGACACAAAGGGGTGTAATTTTTTTGTTTTTGCCTTAGCGCTACACATCTGATTCAAATCATCAAAGCTTGAAACGTTGATCATTTGAATCAGCTGTGTAGTTAGGACAACAATAAGAATGTGCATCCCAGGACCAGGATTGAGAAACAGAGGATGGAGAGGCAGACGAGCAGCTGGAAGGCTGTTGGTTTAAGGCCCGGGTTGGGCAACACAAAAATGGGAATGGAACTGAACTGGCAGCTGGAAGGCTGCTGGTCATTGATCCCATGTACCAGCTCCTGCCATTGTGCCTTTGAGAAAGGAACCTAACCCCCCAAAATTGCTCTCCATCCAGAGGCTCTGCACTGCTGCTGACCCTGTGTCTACTTGTGTGTATTTTTTGGTGTTGGGAAAGGGAGAAGAAACATTTTGGATTATAAAATTGGATTAAATGCCTCTTTGGAGTCCTCCACGTCTTTATCCAGCATATTGTCTATCTAGAGAGGGATAGACAGCCCTGACAGCATAAACTGGTTCCCAATATAGTTTGCCCCCGAAAAAATATGTATGCCGTTGAGCATATACTCTGCACAGGTATTTGTTGAAATATAAGTGCATTCAGAAAGTATTCAGACCCCTTCACTTTTTCTACATTTTGTTACGTTACAGCCTTATTCTAAAATTGATGAAATAAAATGTTATGCTCATCAATCTAAACACAATACCCCATAATGACAAAGCGAAAACAGTTTTTTTAGATTTAAAATATATACACTTATTTACATAAGTATTCGACCCTTTGCTATGAGACTCGAAATTGAGCTCAGGTGCATCCAGTTTTCATTGATCATCCTTGAGATGTTTCTACAACTTGATTGGAGTCCACCTGTGGTAAATTCAATTGATTGGAGATGATTTGGAAAGGCACACACGTGTCTATATAAGGTCCTACAGGTGACAGTGCATGTCAGAGTAAAAACCAAGCCATGAGGTTGAAGGAATTGTCCCAGAAAAATCTGTAGCTTTGAAGGTCCCCAAGAACACAGTGGACTCCATCATTCTTAAATGGAAGAAGTTTGGAACCACCAAGACTCTTTCTAGAGCTGGCCCCCCGGCCAAACTGAGCAATCAGGGGAGAAGGGCCTTGGTCAGGGAGGTGACCAAGAACCCGATGGTCACTCTGACAGAGCTCCAGAATTCCTCTGTGGAGATGGGAGAACCTTCCAGAAGGACAACCATCTCTGCAGCACTCCCCCAATCAGGCCTTTGTGGTAGAGTGACATGACAGAAGCCACTCCTCAGTTAAAGGCACATGACAGCTCAGACCATGAGAAACAAGATTCTAGGTCTGATGAAACCAAGATTGAACTCTTTGGACTGAATGCCGAGCATCACGTCTGGAGGAAACCAGGCACCGCTCACCTGGCCAATACCATCCCAACAGTGAAGCACGGTGGTGGCAGCATCAGGCTGTGGGGAAGTTTTCAGTCACAGGGGCTAGGAAACTAGTCTGGATCAAGGGAAATGAACAGAGCAAAGTATAGAGATCCCTAATGATCCAGAGCACTCAGGACCTCAGACTGGGGCAAAGGTTCACCTTCCAACAAGACAATGGCCCTAAGGACACAGCCAAGACAACGTAGGAGTGGCATCAGGACAAGTCTCTGAATGTCCTTTAGTGGCTCAGCCAGAGCCCGGACTTGAACCCGATTGAACATCTCTGGACAGACCTGAAAATAGCTGTGCAGCGACCCTCCCCATCCAACCTGACAGAGCTTGAGAGGATCTGCAGAGAATAATGGAATAAACTCCCCAAATACAGGTGTGCCAAGCTTGTGCTTCAACAAAGTATTGAGTAAAGGGTCTGAATACTTATGTTAATGTGATATTTGAGTGTTTTGTAATAAATTTGCTAACATTTCAAAAAAGCTGTTTTTGCTTTGTCATTATGGGGTATTGTGTAGATTGACAATGTAATACATTTTTGAACAAGGCTGTAACGTAACAAAATGTGGAAAAAGTCAAGGGGTCTGAATACTTTCCGAATGCACTGTATGCACTGTAATGTTGATGGGACACATTTCACTTTAAATATATCCCTCAGACACCCGAGATGGATATGAATTGTTAGCCTATGTAGCCGATAGTGCATGAGCACCCATACGCTATCGTCTGCCTAGGCCAAAATAATTGTCTAAAGCCAAATCATCCTCTATGTCAATCGTCCTCATCAATATATAAAAAAAAACATATACTGGACAGATATGCGTTTCACTTTGACCAAGTAGCAGTAGCTAGAAAACATTAGGCTTGTGATTATGGGCTGGCACTTCAATAGATATCTAGCTAGCTAGCTTGCCTAAAGTTAAGCCTAATAATATAAAATAATGTAGCTAATTCCTCTACTTTAGTTAGTTAGCTAGCTACGTAGGTCCAATACAGGGTTAACTTGGCAAGCCACATCAGCTTTGGGGATATAAAGTTATAGCTAGCTATATCACTTTTGTTTGCACAGAGAGCAGCTATGGTAGCTTACCAACAATACATGGATGTAGCTATTATTGTGCTTCACAGAATTAGCTATTCAAGTTAGCTAGTTAGAGTCGAGAGCTAGCTAGTTAGCTGCTGGCTTGCTCTTGAAAACTCTAGGTGGCATTCTGCCTTCTCCCTACAGTTCTCAGCCATTAGCTTCGCCCACGACTGCCTCATGTGAACTACAATCCCGACGTTGTGTTTTAACGTTTAGAAACATCAATAATCATTGCTTGTGATATGACTTTTGAAACATAATATGGCCCTCATCTTTCATCAGCAAGAAATAATAACTTACTGTAGCAACTTTGCACAGATCCATACAGCTATGAGTGCCTCCATCCAACAAACTACATTTCCGCTACACCGATTGCTAATTAGTATAGGTGGTTCGTCGTCAGTTTTCCGTAAACAAGCTCTGTAACATGGAGATATGGCCATACGGGACCACTACCCCAAACCCTATCATGGTGTGTATCAATTTAACCTTTTTGTGTTTTATTATTTTTTCTTTCTGATAAGAAAGATAATGTCCTTTTGCTTCCAATACATTACATATATTACTCATTGGCCTCTCCCTCTGTGCTGGCACAGATCCACTACTCACAGATATCCTCTCCGGATCCCTCACCCTTGACCCATCGTCCTCTACTTTCTTCAATGCCTCAGCAAACGACACCCTCTGCACTACTCTGACTCTGGCCACCTCAACATGCCTGTGTCGCACCCCTACAATTGACACACAATTTTATCAACCGAAACTACACAATCCTCTGTCCCATGCCCTCCTGCACACTTCCCACCTTTTGGAATCTCCCTCCTACACACTGCTGCTACATGAACGTTGCACCTGAAACACCGCAGTGATATATCCGATCATGACTCAAACGGACTGAGAGTGATTCCTCTGTTTCACCACGCTAAACACTGGGTCTGCATCACACCAAACGGGGGGCGTCACAAACACCAGGAATCTTAAACTTTAATTACTCTACCTCCAGACCTAATGCTAACCCAGAAATCACTCCTTTCAATGGCGCCCTATTCCTAAGCGCAAAGCAAGAAATAGATATTAACCTAAGTCACGGAGCGCCCGCTCCTTCTGGGCAGAAGAAACAAATATCACAAGGCCACTACAGGGTACCTTCACTGATTCAACTGCACCCAATTCCTTTCCCACCCACCCTGAAACCACAAATGGATCTGCCAAAAGGGTAGGATCCACTTTCTCCAAAGGTTTCACTCCTACTAGACCAGATTCTTCTTTATTGTGTCCACCGATGCCAGGCTCGGGGTCCGAACTCTTCATCACACCTTCCACCTCACTTAACTTGCCCCCAGCTCACTTCTGAAACGTGTCTTCTTCGGGCGCCAACATTTTGAGAGCATGCGCAGTGGCACAACCATTCTCCCTTCTCTCTTGCTCTCTGAGTTGCTTCTGCTTCCTGTACCCTGTCGCTAGCTGGCCATATGAACCTCACAGGTGCACTCGAGCCTCCTCCAGGAATACCATAAGCGCCTCCTTCAGGAATACCGTAAGCGTCTCAGCTGCGGGAAGATCTCCTCCAACAATTCTGCATCAATTTGCTTAATTTTGCTACACACTGTCCTTCTTCCGTAGTTGGCATGCTATCTTAAAGTTTCATTCAATTAGGGTTTGCATCCGGACCCGGTCAGCCATACAAGGATGGAACTCATACAGTACATGGATACTTTTCAACCCATTTAAAAGTAACCCTCTCCAGAGTATTTTTCTCTTGCCTCCACTATCCATGCTCTACCCTTGTAGTTCCATTGATTACAGTGGATGTGAGATTATTTATGGAAGGCATGACTAATGCAGACATATGATGAAATTAGTATTGCCCTTGTGGGCATATGCAATGCACTTGTACATGTGGCTTGTGTTTTCTACACTAAAAAAGGATTATCAAATTCTCACACTGTTTGCATTTTGTTGAAATTACACTATTAGAAATAGTAAAAGCACTCACATCTGAGGTAACTTATGTGTGTGGGAATCATTTGCTAATAACTTGAAAGATCAGTGTGTGGGTTTTCCATTTTATTAGACAATTAGTGAGGGCAACCATGTTGAAGGATAACACATTTGACTGCTATAGCTACTGTACATGCCTTCATGAAATTGATTATTGCAAGCCCCACTGAAATTAGGCCTTAAGGATGACAGGCACAGGATAGAGCCATTATTAGCAAATATCACTATCATGAGCATGCGCAGGAATTCATATTTTAAGGTTCATTTCATTTCATTTCAAAATACAGAGCTAAATATGTTGCTTGAAATACAGTTGCTTCATGTTATGTATCATCCTGGTGTAATGATATGCAGTTCAACGTTATCACCACAAGGCGTCAGTGCTAGCATTTGTATAGTCTAGCTTTCCTGTAAACAAACCACTAACTTAGCTAGCTCTCGTAACGTGAGGTCGATAACACAGTACATGACTAGCACAAGCTAGTGTTCAATAAAACTACAGTATGTTTCTTCATTGAAACTAAGTGGACAATACACCTGGGTAAATTAGAGTTGCGTTTTGGAGAAAGCAGATGAAGAGCTGAGTGACAGATTGGTGAGGAGGGAGAGAAGAGTTGATAGTGGGGTAATTAATGCTGCTAGCTAACTTTCGATGTAAACAATTTGGCCGTCAAACATTGGACTCATATGCTAGCTTCACAGGTATAGTGTTGGCTGCCTTGAGAGAAATGCATCAATGTAGCTAGCTTGCTAACAAGGTACGCTGATATTTCTCTACCTTCACATCATGCTAGCTCTACAGTGGTTCCCCCCCCCCCCCCCCCCCCCCCTTCTGTGCTAGCCGAATGTAACACCAGCGGAAACAGAGATTAAACGTTGTCTGGTGATTTTGTTTAGTGGCTCTGGTATCAACAAGTCAATGTGTGTATAAAAGTCATTTGTTGTGTTGGCTCGCTGCAGCGCCGGATGTTTATGGGGGAACCTCTTTGTTGCGCATGCGTATAGAACGTACGTATAGAACTGAAAAGGTCTATATAAACCCAATTAACCCTTTTTCAGCTGAAAATGTTTTACTATTCCTACGGAAATGGAATGTGCTCTTTTGTCATGTCCGGAAGGCAACATTGTGCATGGCCCTATTCCATTTCCACACTCAATGCACAAGTGCAAGTTATGCTAAAAATAGGGGTAAAGGTTAGGAAAGAGGGTGAAAAATTAAAAGAGAGTAGGGTCATGAGTGAAAGTGAAAGGAGAGGTTGATAAGTCTAATAGTGAGAGTATTAGTCTCTCCATTTATTTACTTACTTACTTAACTAGGCAAGTCAGTTAGAAACTAATTCTTATTTACAATGACGGTCTCGGAACAGTGGGTTAACTGCCTTGTTCATGGGCAGAACAACAGATTTTAGGGGATTTGATCTGGCAACCTTTCGGGTTACTGGCCCAATGCTTTAACCACAAGGCTACCTGCCGCCCCATACCGACACCTTCCATTAATAACGTCTCGTTCTCTTCTCCTTACTCAACTCCCAGGGTCCTGACCATCTCAAGTCAGTGGGTTTATATTTGCTTTTAACTTTTGACCTTGGTGTTTACCCACCTTTTTATTCAATTACTGCCATCACAACAGCAGTAAGTCTACCTTACCAGGGGCTCCAATATCTCAGACCATGAACTTACTGTAGGGGAGGAGGAGATGTCGAATGATAGGAGAAGAACAGTATGTGCAGAGTTATGTTTGGAAACTCCTTGAAAATGACAGTATCTAACCTAACACACACACATGCACACACACACCCCATTAGGCCACCTCACCTGCACCTACATATACAGTACATTATGCTGGGAATACCAGCAAAACAAATCAAATTCCCATCTCAGTAATAAGGCATGCTGCTGTGAGATAGTTTAAATATAGCCTCTGGCTAATAAGCCTATTATTTCTGCCCAGTGAGAGCAGTGGGTCAGGCGGTCTAGTTGTTTTCCCTCTACCTCCTCTCTACCCCCTCTCCAGCCCCCTTCAGAACCCAGCATAGCCGCTCCAGAAAATGTGTTTTGGTAAAATTAGAAGTTGAACCACATCCTCTGTGATTTAATCTGGAGCTGGGCCCTGGGCAGTTGCACAAACAAACTGAGCCCCTCTGTGGCGACACTAAGGTGCACCCGACCCTCCGTGCCTCCCCCCTGACTAAACTTGCTTCAAAGACAAAATACTACACTTTTCTACTTTAATCCTTATCCATCTCCATTTAGCATTGGGCATCACAGGAAATGGTGGTATGGTTGGTTGATTACTTCCTACTTTTTAGTCCCCTGCCCATTTCATGTCTTTGGCAATGCCATAAATCACTCTACACTCTAAGAAAAAGGGTACTGTATTTTTCACAGGGGTACAAAAATATAAAATACACACAATGTTCCCTCAGGGGTACACATACACTGAACAAAACATTAGGAACACCTTCCTAATATTGAGTTGCAACCCCCTTTGTCCTCAGAACAGCCGAAACTTGTCTGGGCATGGACTCTACAAGGTGTTGAAGTCTTCCACAAGGATGCTGGCCCATGTTGACTCCAATGATTTCCACAGTTGTGTCAAGTTGGCTGGATGTCCTTTGGGTAGTGGACTATTCTGGATACACATGGGAAACTGTTGAGGTATGAATGAGTCGGCAGACAGACACAGGAATCCATAATCCATAATAGGGTTTTTTATTAAGCCCAAATTACGGCGTGCCGTGTAAAGGCACGGGGACGAAGAACAAACAAACACTTAACAAAACACAGGGTTGAAACCCGAACAAAAGAGCGAGAAGTACCTTGAATAAATAGCACACGCACAATGATTAACACACAGGACAAGACCTGTAATCATCTGCGCAATCCACAAGGGCACGAAAGCCCAAAACACACAGCACAGGTACTCACACGCACCAACCGACATTATAACAATAATGGACAGCCCAATGGAAACCAAAGGGCACATATATACAAATACTAATTAGTGGGAATAAGGGACAGGTGTGCGTGATGAAAGTTCTGGAGGGATCCGTGACAGAGATGCAGTTTTTGACACACTCAAACCGGTGCACTTACTACCCCATCCCATTCAAAGGCACTTCAATATTTTGTCATGCCCATTCACCCTATGAATGGCTCACATACACAATCCATGTCTCAATTGTCTCAAGGCTTAAAAATCCTTCTTTAACCTGTCTCATCCCCTTCATCTACACTGATTGAAGTGTATTTAACAGGTGACATCAATAAAGGATCACAGCTTTCACCTGGATTCACTTGGACATTCTGTGTCATGTTTTCTGCACAGTGTATAAACTCACATGGTACTGTGCAGTATCTTTCACGGTACATGTAATCTGTCATGGATCCCTCCGGAACTTTCATTACGCACACCTGTCCCCTATTCCCACTGATTAGTACTTGTATAAGTGTGCCCTTTGGTTTCCATTGGGCTGTCGATTATTGTTACAATGTCTGTTGATGAGTACCTGTGCTGTGTGTGTTGGCTTTCGTGCCATTGTGGATTGTGCAGATGATTTCGGGTCTCGTCCTGTCCCGTGTGTTAATCGTTGTGTGCTTGTGTTATTTATTCGAGGTACTCCTCGCTCTTTTGTTTGGGTTTCAATCGTGTGTTTTTGTATAGTGTTTGTATGGTCTTCATCCCCGTGCCTTTACACGGCACCTCATGATTTGGGTACAATAAAAAAACTATTACGCATTCCTGCGCCTGTCTCCCGAATAATTTATACCAGCGTGACATAATCTAGTATAATGGCACATTTTTATACCCAATAATTTGAATATAAAGGTACAATCATCACACACTCTTAAAAACCCTGTCCATCATTATCATATTTTCCAGCATACTCTATTGCAGTTAGATTTTTTGAATTGTTTGTTTTAATGTGTTTTTTTTTTTGCATGTACATTGATTGATTGCGCTTATGCTACACAAAGATAAATCTAAACTAATCCAATCTGTGCGAAGTTGGACTTATTGCAGCCATTACTGAGTTTTTGTTTTGTTCTTAACTGACTTGCCTAGTTAAATAAAGGCAAATGGTTGTTCCAGTTTAGATTGTTTATGTAGTCTAATTTCTCAATATCCCATATGCTGGCAGTTGTTTTAAATGCAGGTTGCGGGTGATTAAAAGTATATATTTTGGGATAACTCTGAATGGATTCCAATAGGAATTACATATCACTTTGCAAGCCAGCATAATGTGACTTGCCCGACGTGGCCTGCAAACCAGGAGTTTCAGACCACTGTTAGGGTAAAACTAATATAGGCTGTCAAAATAATATTTTAAAATAACTTAGTCCATCTTTCAACTTACTCTTGAGAGTTGTAATAGTAGAATGCATAGGGTGCAATTTCGAAATTGGGTAGTGCATCATCACATTTCCTCTGTTATGACAGTCATTGCACACCTTAGACTTGTCAGGAATGTCCAGATCAACAAGCCCATGTCAACTAATGTTTTTTAGCTAGGTTTTTAGCCCATAGATTTTGTTGTAATGTTTTAGGCACACAAATATCACATGAATACACATTAAACACAGCAAAATGTATTGCAAGAAAATTTGCTGAAAATGTTCTTGGCACCCAATGACAAAATGGGTAGAATTGCAGGAAATAAGCTTTATACCGGCACATTTTTCTCTCCACCAACGAGGGGTATGAACAGTTTGTCATGAACAGTGCTTGTGCCCATAATAGAAATCGACATGGCGTTCGCAACGGGTCCGCGGGATGTTCCCCAATGCTGGAAGGTGGGCATGAGTGAAAAAGTTAGGGAACCTCTGCCCTAAAAAGGCAAATTGTTACCTTTTAAGGTATGATTTTGTACCTGTACAATCTTGTCCCCTAAACTACACTATTGGCTCTTTTAACATACGAAATGCAAGGGTACTATTATGTACCTATAACTAATGGCACAAATGACATGCCTTACAGGGTACCACTACTGTAAGTGTTTGTACCCCTTTAAGAACAAACCTAAACATTTATTTCTGAGTGTATTATACAGAGTGTCCTGGTACCCTAGTGTTGGCTATGCCCTAGTGCCCTGGCGCCGACGACGTGGATGTCGATTATGGAAGCCCCCCTCACCTCTCTGATTCAGAGGGGTTGGGTTAAATGTGGAAGACACATTTCAGTTGAATGGATTCAGTTGTACAACTGACTAGGTATCCCACTTTCCCTTTCGCTATTCTGAATAAGCAGTCCCAGTGCCCTCCCTGTCTGTCTATACTCAGGTTACTTTGATGTCTGAGGTGACTCAGTGACTGGGCCAGTTATATAACTGCCTGTGGAATAATAATATCTCTCCTTACCTCTCTCAGCTATCATCTCACTTTTTCTTCCCTCCTCTCTTTTTCTTCCCTCCTGTCTTTGCTATTCTACCACTGTTCTTCACACACACACACACACACACACACACACACACACACACACACACACACACACACACACACACACACACACACACACACACACACACACACACACACACACACACACACACTAGACTGAATGGAACTGTAGTTGACTGAATGGGAGGAATGGTAATGACCTTATGGAACGAAGGAAAAAATTGCAATTTCTAATGAAGTGGCAGGTACCCTTTCCTGTGATTTTAAAGTAATATAGTGAGACACAGGCCATTGTTAACTACATCACCTGTACACCTGGAAACACAGGGTTAGAAAAGTATTGTCTATGGGAACTTTGGGCCGATGATAAAAGCTGGGAAGATGTGGCCCTCAGGTCCATGGTGTATCTTCTTTTGACAGTGATTTCCATGGAAGAGAGGAGGTCTTTGTCAGGTCAACTACCGCTACCCTAGTTATCATGTATAGTCCTGTGTAGTATACAGTGCCTTGCAAAAGTATTCACCCCCTTGGCGTTTTTCCTATTTTGTTGCTTTACAACCTGTCATTTAAATACATTTTTATGTGGATTTAATGGACATACACAAAATAGTCCAAATTGGTGAAGTGAAATGAAAAAAAGATCTTGTTTAAAAAATAAATGTAACGGAAAAGTGGTGTGTGCATATGTATTCACCCCCTTTCCTATAAAGCCCCTAAATAAAATCTGGTGCAACCAATTACCTACAGAAGTCACATAATTAAAGTCCACCTGTGTGTAATCTAAGCATCACATGATCTGTCACATGGTCTCAGTATATATACACCAGTTCTGAAAGGCCGCAGAGTCTGCAACACCACTCATCAAGGGGCACCACCAAGCAAACGATACTATGAAGACCAAGGAGCTCTCCAAACAGGTCAGGGACAAGGTTGTGGAGAAGTACAGAACAGGGTTGGGTTATAAAATCAGAAACTTTGAACATGCCACGGTGCACCATTAAATCCATTATTAAAAAATGGAAAGAATATGGCACCACAACAAACAAGAGACGCTTTCATTGACTACAGCTCAGCGTTCAACACCATAGTACCCTCAAAGCTCATCACTAAGCTAAGGACCCTGGGACTAAACACCTCCCTCTGCACCTGGATCCTAGACATCCTGACGGCCGCCCCCAGGTGGTAAGGGTAGGTAACAACACATTCGCCACGCTGATCCTCAACATGGGGGCCCCTCAGGGGTGCGTGCTCAGTCCCCTCCTGTACTCCCTGTTCACTCATGACAACATGGCCAGGCACGACTCCAACACCATCATTAAGTTGGCTGATGACACAACAGTGGTAGGTCTGATCACCGACAAAGACAAGACAGCCTATAGGGAGGAGGTCAGAGACCTGACCGTGTGTGGCAAGGACAACAACCTCTCCCTCATGGTGTTCAAGACAAAGGAGATGATTGTGGACTAAAGGAAAAGGAGGACCGAGCACATCCCCATTCTCATCAACGGGGCTGTAGTGGAGCAGGTTGAGTGCTTCAAGTTCCTTGGGGTCCACATCACCAACAAACTAACATGGTCCAAGCACACCAAGACAGTCGTGAAGTGGGCATGACAAAACCTTTTCCCCCTCAGGAGACTGAAAAGATTTGGCATGGGTCCTCAAATCCTCAAAAGGTTCTACAGCTGCACCATCGAGAACATCCTGACGAGTTGCATCACTGCCTGGTATGGCAAATGCTCGGCCTCCGACCACAAGGCTCTACGTACGGCCCAGTACATCACTGGGGCCAAGCTTCCTGCCATCCAGGACCTCTATACCAGGCGATGTCAGAGGAAGGTCCTAAAAATTGTCAAAGATTCCAGCCACCCTAATCATAGACTGTTCCCTCTGCTACCGCACGGCATGCGATACAGGAGCACCAAGTCTAGGTCCAAGAGGCTTCTATAAACATCTAATCAAATGGCTACCCAGACTAATTGCATTACCCCTCACCCCTCCACCCCATATTTTACTCTGCAGCTACTCTCTGTTATTATCTATGCATAGTCACTCTACCTACATGTACATATTATCTCAATTACCTCGACTAACCAATGCCCCCACACATTGACTCTGTACCGGTATCCCCTGTATATAACCTCGCTATTTTTATTTTACTGTTGCTCTTTAATTATTTGTTGACTTATTTCTTATTTTTTTGTGTTTATTTTCTTAACTGCATTGTTGGTTAAGGGCTTGTAAGTAAGCATTTCACTGTAAGGTGAAATGCTGTTGTATTCGGCGCATGTGACAAATACAATTTTATTTTATTTGATATATGGTGGAAATAGAGTCAACACAGGAAGTGAGATGATGTAACATCTCTGTCCTCCACACTGTGTGTGTGTGTGTGTGTGTGTGTGTGTGTGTGTGTGTGTGTGTGTGTGTGTGTGTGTGTGTGTGTGTGTGTGTGTGTGTGTGTGTGTCATAAAAGGATGAGTAAGGAGATGGTTGTGCAGTATAATCCCCATGCTAGCAGACACACTGGGGAGAGAAGGCCTCTGCATTAACAGGCCTCCTCTCAAGGGTAGGCCTATCCATCAGCCCTGATTGCCTGGCTGTGTGGTTTAGAATGGAATCACAGCATACACCACACACACCCTTTGTCAATTGGGGCCAGATACTGTATACATTAAAAAGGCTTTGAGACTATTCAGGCCTCAACACACCCGCACACACTTATTCTTCTCTAGATAATATAAGGCCACATACACACATGAACACACCGTGCGGACATGTATGAACGCACAGACACATTCTGGACTAAATAGGGGCAACAGCACTCCTCAGGGGCAACCTAAATATTGTATCTTGGATCTCCTCTAAGTTGGACTCCTTAGTTCTACAGTGTTATTTCATATGCCGTGGTTATGTGGATCATCTCCATTCACCACATCCACAGAGATCTTTCTCAGCCCTTCCTGACACAGTGGAAACGCACTAGCACACACACACACACACACAGCCCACCCAAAGACACACACCGCAAGATTAACAAAACATGCAAATATCTGCTCAATCTATCCATCTCAATACCCCTCTGTGTCTTTTTCACTTGCATATGAAGTCGGACGATTAACATGGACGCCAAAGGGACCCCTGAGCTTCAATTCAAGGTTTTCTATTTGAATGATAATCCTTCAGAAAAGAGATGCATTGTTTTCCAAAGGGGACCACAGGGGACCCTAGATTCAGTAGAAAATGTTAATGAACTTGAGAGGTTTAGCACCATGCTGACCATAAAGTCATTGAAGCGTGAAATGGGAGGACGAGTTTCCTGCCGGCATAACCCCCTCTTGCCCCCCCATACCCTCCTTAATGATGTCCTGACCTGAGGAGGGGTGGAGGTGGGGGGGGGGACCTGGACAGAGCGTCCTGTCCTGCTTGCTGGCCCGCCATGGCGCAAAACAACAGCTGAAATGGCTTACAGATGTGGCCTGACTAATAAATTATTTGTGCAGTCAGCAGTCGCTGGGGGTGGATAGGGCCTGCTGAAGAGCTTAGGGGGTTGTTTGCACCGTGTGTGTGCGTGTGCGTGCGTGCGTGCGAGTGTGGACATGGCTGTGTGTGTGTCTTCTCTGGGACTTTGTAAAAGTAACCCCGGAGTGTAACCGATTTAGCTGCTGCTTCCTCTGATTTATCGAACACTTGCAACTTTTTTTCTGCAGCGCTACAGAAACGCTATATGACTTGGGAAACGAGCTAACTTCCCAGCATATCTGTTGTGCGACCAAACCGCTGAGTCTGAACGTCCTTAATATAAAACAGTTTATTTTCGTAGCTGAGGCGCTTATTCAGCATGACTTATGTTTTTCCATAACATATTTTCCATTCAGGCCTAACGAATGATATTCAATTATCCATTCTTTAATTTAATGACATGTACAGTACTGAAAACAATCCAGGTCATATGTATTTTTCACAAGTACAAAAGCCCTTTTCCCACTAGGGATTTAGACCTTTAGCACTCAGATTACAAGTCTGGTACACTGAACACCCTACATCCACTGTGCACGCAAGCACACACACACACACACACACACACACACACACACACACACACACACACACACACACACACACACACACACACACACACACACACACACACACACACACACACACACACACACACACACCTTTACTCACACATTACTCAGACACCACACAAACCCACTGTTCAAACACCCTGCCTGCACACAATGGGCCTGTTTTCTCTCAGGCTTTGGAGAAAGGGAATGCTGTGGTTTTTCAGAACCCAACTGCAACACCAAATCGTGTCTGCCAAGATGTTGGATTGCCTGGTTTCCCTCACACCCTTAACAGAGATGTAATCAGCAACCCTAGTACTCACACTAGGGTGCACACACACACGTTGGCATGCACACTAATGTACACACACACAGACACACACACACTGGCATACAAAACCGATACACACACACAAACACACACAGAGAGAGAGAGAGAGAGACACACACACACACACACCCACACAAACACAAACACACACACTGCCTCGCTCCCTCTGTAAGGTTGTCTGTGAGTGAGTGTGAGGTGCTTATGTAAAGGCTGTCTGTGGAGAGAAAAGCCTTGGTGACATTAAACATCAGCAGCAGGGAACGGGCTGTGTAAACAATGGCTGGGAGAGGAGGAGGCCGAGCCTTCAAACTCCACACTCACCCCATCAGCCTGGGATCAGCTTTGTTTATCAGAGGCCAGGGGTTAGGAGAGAGACAAGTGGAGGAGAGAGAAAGATAGGGGAGGGAGAAGGGTACGGAGTTTGACAGTGTGTGAGCGAATGACATTGAGAGATTGAGACAGGTTGGAAGGTAGGAGATGGTGAAAGAGAGACTGAATGGCAAACAAAGGCATTGGAGGGATGATTCATGTTCCTCAGATATGACCACTAAAAGAGCAGTTCACTCTGTTCTGTTCTGGAAGTCCCCTCCACATCAGTGTCAAAAGTGATACCTAATCTAGACTCAGGGTTCAATAACAATTCCAACACCAGCCCTTACAGATCACTATTTAAGCTTAAAGCCTCCTCCTTGATTATCTCTGATGTAAAATCAAATGTTATTTGTCACATACACGTGTTAAGTTATTGCTGGTGTAGAGAAATGCTTGTGTTTCTAGCTCTAACCGTGCAGTAATATCTAACAGTAATATCTAACAATTTCACAACAATACAAACAAATCTAAAGTAAAGGAATGGAATTAAGAATATATGAATATTGGGCGAGCAATGTCAGAGAGATGGGTGGGACAGAAATGGGGGGACGGCGTGTGTCTGTCTGCGTGTGCGTGTGTGTGTGTGTCTTCTCCAAAATTGTGTGAGCTAGTAGGCCTCACTGCCTGATATCCCAACACTCAGCTGAAAGGAATGTCCCTGAGATCCAGCTGGGCTGAAGTCACCTGTTGGCTGTTGTTTGATACTGATTTGAGGATGAAGCTGGAGCACTCTTCAGGCTCATAATGACACTGCTCTGTGCTTTTTCACGCACGCACGCACACACACACACACACACACACTCACCTTCGTTTGAAAAAAAGGAATTCCAGAAAAATACAAATAACATTGTCGAGATCCATCATTTTCAGTTTCTTTTATCGAATGAAAACGGATGTTTTTGAACTGCTAGATTGCGTTGTTGTTTGAAATGACTTAAATGAAAAGGAGCACAGCTGCACAGCTAAGCTTCATGCCTTAGAAATGGATCTACTGCAGAAAGATGATGAGCATGAATGTATATTTACTCTGACTGCATGATCCCGGCCTCGACTCTCAAAGCGTACTGATTTATAATCCGTTTTCCCTTTTAGAGCACAATGAACATGATTATATGGACAGGGGGACCTGATCCTAGATCAGCAGGAATCCTACTCTGAGAAGCTTTATAAATAAAGGTCTATGAACAGTATTTTTGAAGCAGCAGGTTTTAGTTTTTGTCTTCATTGGTGCTTGCTACCACACTGGCCAACCTTATCCTGTATTCCCTCAGGCCTGGAACAGTAGCCCACAACAGGTCAAGTGCACTCTACCCTTTCTGCAGGGCAGAGTGCAGGCTCAAGCAGTAGAACAGAAAATGTGTGTCTGTGTGTCTGCGTTTGTGTGTACGTACATGCGTGTGTGCGTATGGCTCCAATAACATCTCCCAATCATAAAGCCTTCCACTTTCTAGTTGCTCCTCCGGGTGAGTCAGAACCAGAGAGAGACAGGAAATTGCAGTGGAATTTGGAGTTTATTACGACCGAGCCAGTTCAAAGGAAAGCCAACAAAAGAATCATACAAATCTGTACATTTATTAGGCTGGAATCCCTCTCGGAGCGTACATCACTGCTGCTCTGAATTCTCTTATACCCCAGCACAGCAATCACAATATGAGCTCATAAATCAGCCTTGGTCTCCCCCTCAGGAATACAGCCCAGCAATAAAGTCTGATAGGAACTCTGATAGAACTAGTCACAGATGTCTGTTTCTCGACTTATTTCTCTGCTCATCACATTGGAACCTATATAAAGTGAAGCATTGAAAGCATTGACAGCCAGGCCAATATTGGAGGCCCAACCCTACTGTATGTGGACGGCTCTTTTGTGCATACAATCTGCACCTAGAGCCGCTGGCACGCAGCACAGACTTACACGAGATACAGGGTAGTCAGGTTTAAGAGTTACAGGAGTTTTAGTAAGTGTACATAGGACACACACACACACACACACTGCCACACACACAACGTGTAGCTCTCCTGTTGTTGATGGTCCAGCAGGTTTTCCAGACATAATAAACCTTGTGTTTGCATTGCCAGACCAGTGAAGCAAGGGAATATGTTCTCCCTTTCCTCTACTTTCTATCCAACTCTCTCTCCTAATAGGTACTCAGCTATCAAAGGGTTAATCCTAATCCTCCGAGTCCTTACACACACAGGGGCTCTTTGTTTCACTGGGCAGAATGTTTTTTTTTCACAGATATAGTCTTGAAAAGAAAAAAGACAAATCATGTCTGTGGTCAAATATTTTAAATGTGCTTAATTGAAAAGTTGTCCGCACTTCAAATGAAATGTTCTGAGGGCTTACTCGAATATAATCTGTAAAGGATAAGGTGATTTGATGGTGGTGTGTGGCTGGGGCGTTGGTTCATTAAGGAGTTGTGTGTGTTATTTGTGAACATGTAGCACCAATCTCCTGCTCGCTCAAATCCTGATGTCGTCTGACTCCGCGCCATGCAGGTGACGTTAGATCATAGTACAAGGCTTCAGAGGCTGAGAATATAACGCTTTACTTCTAAGCCATATAAAACAAAACCGGATCACAAATCCAATGCAGGTTGAGTGCACAAGCAGTGATTGAGCGACTATTATGATTCTTTTTAAATCTTCCCTAATATTTAGTTAAAATCTATAAAAGATAACTTTATATGTCACAGTAATTTCTGTAGTTTGTTTGTGCCAGAAAATGTGTATATCCCTTATCTGAGTCACCTATACCCTGGGGTTCTAAAACATCCAGCTTGACTGCTGCTGTCTTAGCAGACGCACATCCAGGCAAAACAAAAGCCCTCTTCTGTGTTCAAAATAATATGAATTACAGTACACAATGTATTGTTGCCATCCGACTTTGCCATTCAAGACTGACAATACCTTTTAGTCACTCACTAGTTCAAGTGTGGTTTCTCTATTCAGAGGGCCAAGGAGTGGCAGCCAGGCCCAGAAGTCACAGAGTCCACAGTACCACGGTGTCTTTGTCATTTCCTTTAAGGCCAGCGGAGAGGTGCTCGCTGTGTGGAACAAGACTGGGTCTTCCCCCTGTCCAAACTTGTTCAGGAGTTTATCTTGCTGTGTACCAGGAAGTTGCTCCATTCTTAGGGAGAAACCACCAAGTTTGTTTGTTGCTGTCCTCCTTACAGACACTGGCAAAGCACACACACACACACACACACACACACACACACACACAGCCTACAGAGCTAGGGTCACTGTCACACACAGCCAATTGGGGTTGAGAGTTACCCTTTAACATCAATCCCTGTGAAGGGTATAGCATATGTCACGTTCTGATCAGTAAAGGGGTAATTTGTTATTGTAGTTTGGTCAGGACGTGGCAGGGGGGTATTTGTTTTGTGGTTCGGGGTGTGTGTTTATGTAGAGGGGTGTTTGTTTAGAGTTTCCGGGGTTTTGGTCTATGTTCTATGTTAGTATATTTCTATGTCTGATCTAGGGTGTTTAGTTCTATGTTTAGCTAATTGGGATTGGGCCTTCAATTGGAGGCAGCTGTTTCTCGTTGCCTCTGATTGAAGGTCCTATATATAGGGGTGTGTTTGTTCTGGGTATTGTGGGAGGTTGTTTGTGCATTGCTGTGCGTAGCCTGCATTACTGTGCATTCGCTTGTTTTGTATTTTCAGTGTTCTTTATTAAAAGTTATAATGAGCACTCAACCCGCTGCGCCTTGGTCCACTTCCTACGATAACCGTTACAGCATAGTGATTCATCAGTTGTAAAAATGGTTTTATTTGGGCTATGATGATGGGACCAGAGTTTTTCTAACAGGTCACATTAGTTTAAAAAAAAACTCCTGGAAAAACTCCTGGACCTAGAGATGAATTATATTTTCAAGCTAGGAGGGGTACCGTTACACAGACAAAGTGACAACTGCAATTAGACAATAAAACTGACATGGCTGAGTTTAGTTTATGCAGGGTTGCATTGTGTAGTAGACCTATGCATCTGGAATGAAAAAGTAAACACAGTCAAGCATATGATAACTATTTATTTGTCGATCATTTTGGATTGAAAAGGCCTACATAGCCTAGCTAACCGAAGCTTGAAAATAAACCAAATTTGATCGCATTCAAATTTTCTCATAAGACAAATAAATTGGCTTAGGCTATAAATGCATAATGTTACCACTTCGTTCTCTTGGCCAGATGGGGCAGGGTGCATAGGTAGGCTACAATTGATCAGACTGAAAAATTGTCTCGTTTTCATCCCACACAGCATATCAGATTGCTAATATTTAGCCATATGCTGCTACAACATTTCTGTAAAGAGTTTTTGCTTGTGTCTGTCAGGAGTGACTTCTTTTCTAGATAAATAAATATCAGAGGGAAGTGAGAGCGCGTTCTGCTTTTTTGTAGAGGTGTGTCATGTGCAATCTGTGTTTTATGTGAGTCTGATTGGTCAAGACACACACCCACACACAGTCCTTAGCACTCTGACAACAGCTGGTGCACGATATCTAAGGAAGTCTTGAGCTTTTGCTCGCCTTAGGTAAAGTATCTCATGATAAGCTGTAGACCATACTATCTACCTGTAGAGTTTTCATCTGTATTTTTTTGTAGCTGTCTACATACCACCACAGACCGATGCTGGCACTAAAACCGCGCTCAAAGAGCTGTATACCGCCATAAGCAAACAGGAAAACGCTCATCCAGAGGCGGCGCTCCTAGTGACCGGGGACTTTAATGCAGGGAAACTTAAATCTGTTTTACCAAATATCTATCAGCATGTTAAATGTGCAACCAGAGGGAAACAAATTCTAGACCACCTTTACTCCTCACACAGAGACAAGTACAAAGCTTTCCCTCGCCCTCCATTTGGCAAATCTGACCATAATTTTATCCTCCTGATTCCTGCTTACAAGAAAAAATTAAAGCAGGAAGCACCAGTGACTCTGTCTATAAAAAGTGGTCAGATGAATCAGATGCTAAACTACAGGACTGCTTTGCTAGCACAGACTGGATTATGTTCCGGGATTCTTCCGATGGCATTGAGGAGTACACCACATCAGTCACTGGTGCATCGAGGACGTGCATCGAGGACGTCGTCCCCACATTGACTGTACGTAGATACCCCAACCAGAAGCCATGGATTACAGGCAACATTCTCACTGAGCTAAAGGGTAGAGCTGCCGCTTTCAAGGAGTGGGACTCTAACCCGGAAGCTTATAAGAAATCTCGCTATGCCCTCCGACGAACCGTCAAACAGGCAAAGCATCAATACAGGACTAAGATCGAATCGTACTACACCGGCTTCGGCACTCGTCGGATGTGGCAGGGTTTGCAAACTATTACAGACTACAAAGGGAAGCACAGTCTAGAGCTGCCCAGTGACACAAGCCTAACAGACGAGCTAATGAATTTCTATGCTCGCTTTGAGGCAATTAACACTGAAACATGCATGAGAGCATCAGCTGTTCCAGATGACTGTGTGATCACGCTCTCCGCAGTCGATGTGAGTAAGACATTCAAACAGGTCATCATTCACAAGGCCACAGGGCCAGACGGATAACCAGGACGTGTACTCCGAGCATGCGTTGACCAACTGGCAAGTGTCTTCACTGACATTTTAAACCTCTCCCTGTCTGAATCTGTAATACCCACATGTTTCAAGCAGACCACCATAGTCCCTGTGCCCAAGAACACTGAGGTATCCTGCCTAAATGACTACCAACCCGTAGCATTCACGTCTGTAGCCATGACATGCTTGAAAGGCTGGTCATGGCTCACATCAACACCATTATTCCAGAAACCCTAGACCCACTCCTAATTGATTACCACACCAACAGATTCACAGATGATGCAATCTCTATTGCACTGCACAATGACCTTTCACACCTGGACAAAAGGAACACCTATGTGAGAATGCTATTCATTGACTACAGCTCAGCGTTCAACACCATAGTGGCCTCAGAGCTCATCACTAAGCCAAGGACCCTGGGACTATACACCTCCCTCTGCAACTGGATCCTGGTCTTTCTGGCCGGCTGCCCCAAGTTGGTAAGGGTAGGTAACAACATATCCGCCACGCTGATCCTCAACTCGGGGGCCCCTCAGGGGTGTGTGCTCAGTCCCCTCCTGTACTCCCTGTTCACTCATGACTGCACGGTCAGGCATGACTCCAACACCATCATTAAGATTGCTGATGACACAACAGCAACCTTTCAGTTACTGGCCCAATGCTCTAACCACTTTTGCCCCAGAAGTTTGATCATGATGGAAATAAATAGATGAGGTGAAGCAGATTGTATGTCTGACATGTATGTGAATAAGATTATCCTACAACAGTGAACCAATTACAAACAGTTGACCCTTGCAGATACAAAACAGTTGACCCATGTCCTCTCTTTTTTCTTCACACACACGCGCAACGAGCGTGCGCTCTGCTGGCTGACAATGGATGAGGAGAAGGAAGATGATGAAGATGTACCCAGACAGATCGGTATCGTCTGGAAATATGGAAATGGATATGTATTCACAGACATGGATACCAATTCATGCATGTGCATGCACGTATGCAGGCACACACACACACACACACGGAAGTACTCACAGAAGCACACACAAACACTCACACTAACAAGATTAGCATAACCACAATTACTTATGTGGGAGAATCCTAAATCAGCCTTTGATCCCTACCCTGTGTGTTTGTGTGTGTTAGGAGGATCCTGTAGTGCATCCTGGAGTACCACACTGTACCCACTGGGCACGTTGGTTCAACGTAATTTCATTGGAATTACATGGAAACAACGTTGATTCAACAAGGGTGTGCCCAGTGGGTAGTGAGATAAACACATTTATTTGTTTGTCTCTCTCCATGTGCACTAGTGCTCTCTCCAGGCCCCGGCCTGGAGGAGCTGTTTTAATTAGCCCTGAGTTATGGGGCCCTATCAGCAGTGCATGAAGCGGCTATGTTTATTCTACAATTTGTGCTCATAACGATAGCACGGGTCAATAAAGGTTTCATCGCCCCCGTGCCACTGGAGAACAGACTAACAGCGAACACTGTCAAGCGGTCTGTCAAGATAGTGAAGACCAGTGGTGGAGGAGGAGAGGTGAACTGGAGAAGGATGGGCTGGAGGACTGGATGGGTGATAAGACTTCCACTTACCGTAAAGGCCTCTTGCTTCATTCGGTGCCACTCCCCTGTTAGGCAACCAGTGTCATAACCCTTTTCCTGTCTTCAGCACCAAATGTTATGAAAGAAAACAACTAGTTGGGGCTAAACTCACTCTACAGAACAACTCTCATCACAAACGTGTCTCAGAATGTTGGTGGTGTTAAACACAATAACAACACCGTCGCCAAGCCGTACAGAATATACTGTACAGGACAGCCTAGTTTGTTGGAAAAGGGGTTGGGGACAGGTTAGGGACAGACCTATAGGTCTAACATGTTACGATCAGAAGCCAGCAGCTCCCGGAGTCCTGACCCGCTTTCCCGTTCCACTGCCGGCTCCCTCGGCCACTAGGTCCTAACTGGAGCTGAATGCAGGTCGCCTTAATTGAACAAGGAGTCATCTGGAAGAACTTTAAACATTGTTCCAACAATCTGCCAAGATGTCTTTATACTGTCAAGAAAAAAATCAATTGCGTAAGCTGCACTGGATGTAATGGGGCGCAGCAATCAGTGATCAGTACTTTCAGGTGTGTGTGCAGCCGTATTGATCCTTTGCAAACAGGAGCGTCATGCGCCCAGAATTGTAGAGGGGGCACAAAGTATGTGAGGATGTAGTTTGCTTTTTTTGAAACTCCTGAAGCAGCCTTTTCCTGCAATCCAGAGCAATAATCACTATGCCTAATTCTATTTGTCTGCTTGGTTATCTAAGCATAGTTCTTTAGCTGTTCAACTGTCTTTTAATGAGGTTGTCATTCTCAATATACTGCAGTAGCATGCCTAGGATATTACATCCGAATTACAACACAGCACATGGGATCATAACACACATCATTCATACATGCACATATCATGGCTTATATAATTATTGAACAAATATCATGATATTATCATAAGGGGCCAGATTACAGTACTTTTTTCTGCGTATCTAAGTATACCTCTCGAGCCGTCTGTGTCCTCCTGACTGGTGGTAAAACATTTTTGTTAACAGATTTCTCTGCTAAAATCGGGGTTAAAGATTGAAAGGAATGTGAGACTTATTCAGTACTAACTATTTTGTAATTGCTTGCTTTTCTAAATTCTAGAAACCAGCAGACGTGCCAGCTAAAATAGACAATCCACTCCAACTTGATTGACAGCATGAAATGGCTTGGTAGCTAGTTATGAGGTTAGGAGGTTGGGGACCTGTAGCTGGCTAGCTGAAGTCAACTTCATCTAATTGCTACGTGGCTATTATTACAGAGAAACAAAGAAACATTTTCATTTGATTTATTCATCAAGAAGGAATCAATAGGCTACGTAGCTTGATCAGCTTCACCGTCAGCTAAAATCAAATCAAACACTGTGTGTCGCTCTCTCTCTCTCCTCCACTGACGATACTGTCTGCACAGACTAGAGTATCTAGCATCCTGCGTGGCATATCTTTGCTCTGTGGTACACCTTGGAATGAACTAGGGAGAATGGGAGGGGTACTCTTTGCCTGGTCCAGTCAAAAAATACCTCCTCCTCAAAATACCAACAGATACTGACAGATCTTTTTATATTTAATTATGATAAAGTGTTGGCTTAAAAGTATATATATATTTTTTTTACATCTGAACATTTTCAGAACAGGGCAAATCTGAGGGGTCCCTTGCCTTGTGCCACCAATGGGCATGAAGCCTTTGGTTGAGAAACCAAATGAAGGCATGAATATACCTCAAGAGCCTTCAGGTTGAAATAACAACCCGGCAAAGGGAAAAAGAAAAACAAACTCACGAATGTTAAGATTAGGGAATGTTGAAATCAGGGCGTTTGGAAATGACATGACAGAAAAGCAATCGGGGCTGGCACCTGGCCAAAGCTGGCCTTACCATGTTTATTGTTTTATCTCAGTGAACTAATCACATATCTGCTCCACCCACGCAGTCTTTCTCTCTCGCTCGCAGGCCTGGGACGAGCTCTCTTGCATGGACATGCTTCGTGGCTTCGGTCACACACCCCGCTCTAACTGTAAGTGTGTGCATATGTGCGTGTGGGTGTGTGCGTGTCTGTGTATGCGTGTCTGTGTGTGCGCTTCAGTATATTCCCCACCCTCATGGGCCCTCCATAAGGCAACCAATGACCTGTGTCCGGATGTTCACATACCCAGGGAAAAGTGTTTCACCCAATTGAAATGTATACTTTAAAGGGCACGTCGAATCCAAACCAAATAATCCTTCTGGTTTTCATTTCAAACCCGTTCTAGCCTTTAATGGCTAAGTCAACAGGACTTTAAAGCAGCTGTTCTGAATATCAATGCTAAGTCAGGTATCAAAGGGTATGGGGTGATTATTTTTCACAGAGCACCCTTGTGTGTTCTAATACACCAGTAATGTTATGACTCATAAGGCCTACAACCTCTTCAGCAGATACATATGGTACTTGTATCATCATGTCTCAGAGATGCATTGGATGCTACTCCAAGCCTTCAATATAGGATTGGGTCATCTTTTCATACACAGTGTATACATGCATGTATAACTCTTCCCAGTGTATGTTGCCCTGTCATGAGCTTTCCAGCCACCCTGGATTGTAGGTTAAGAGAAACTGTCAGCGTTATACACCAGCCAGACCAGTGTGACGTGCTCTGCACTGAAAATACATTTTTATAGTCAAATCAGCTTTGGATAATGCCAATTCAGAGGGTTTAATAAGTAGTGTTTACGACATGGCTGGGTCCAAACGGCATTCTCTATTGCTCCTAATGACATGTGTTTCTAACAAAGCCTCTCTCTCCAGTGTCAGTGAGAACGTCTGGGTTTCTGACAGCCAATACTCGAAGAACAGAGCACAGTATTATTTCTACCCACTGTAAACTAGGTATTTTACAGGTCTGGAAGTAGAGGCAGGAGGTCTTTCCAGCAGAGCAAATAAATCTCTATCTTTATGGAGAGAGAAAGAATAGTTTTATAATGCTGCCCTGTAAAAGTACACACATGCACACTGTACTGGGTGTGTGCGGTATTGGGGGGCCCACGTGTGCCAAGGCTTAGCTCATATTAGAAGCAGAGGTGTGTGTGTGTGTGGGGGGGGGGGGGGGGGGGGGGGGGTTCAGGCCTATTGCTGGACTATTTTCCTCCCTCAGTGGGCACCAAAGCCTATTTCATTACCAGAGTGTGTGCCTCTCCATCGATCAAAGACCACAGGTCTCCCCTCGCCCCCCATCCTCGACAGTCCCCATGGTGCTGACAGTGACACCCCCCCACCCGCCCTTGCTGCCTGCGGGATGGGGTGGGGCGTGCTCCCTTCTGAGAACTGGCACCTTGTTTGGGGGGGGGGGGGGATGTGGAAAACAGGTTGAGGGTAGTTGGAGAGTTAGGGCCCAGCAGTGCACAGCTGGTTATGTTTAGACTGTGATTCTCTTGTACTGTATATGTGGTATGTACAGCCAGGCAGGCAGGGAGGCAGGCAGGCCCAGCTATAAGGGGAGTAGAAATGTGTAAACCATTTCCTCACGAGCTCCTGCCTGTATGTTACAAAATGTTCTTGGAATCGCGCCAGAGAGAGTGGGAAGAGAAGTGTCCTCTCCTAAACCCCGTTTCTCTCTCTCTCTCTCACTCTCTCATTTTCTACCTCTGTCTCTCGCTCACTTCCTCACTTCCCCTCTTCCTCGCTTCCTCTCTTCCTCTCTCTGTGAGTGGGACTGAGATGAATCGCTGACAGCAGAATGGAGGAAATTCACCCACCTAAGATTCCTCAGCTCGCATGCCACTCACATTGTGGCTCGCTCTACTGCAATTCATTAGTTTGTATGTGATTGTGTGTGTGTGTATGTGTGTGCGTGTGTGTCATTTTGGGTGTGTGCCTGTAAATGTGTGTGTCTGTCAGTGTGAGCACAGTATGAAAACAGTTGTAAAAATCTGAGCATCTGTACTCGATCTCTCAGCCGTTTGACGGCTGTGCGTTTAGCTGTAGGGCACTGGCCCAATGGCGGAACACACACACACCCACACACACCCACACATACAGACAGAGGCACACTCAGACCATGGCTGAGTGCAGAGGAGGGTGTGGACTGTACACACAGTATGAATGGCTTCATCAATCATCAGTAGAGAAACAGAGTCTTAGCATAGCTGGGCAGGCCTAGTTTTCAACCTACCTACCTGCCTGACTGCCTGGGCTTCTTTCCCCTGGGAGGGCCAGCCAAGCCAAGTGTTCCCTGTCTCTAAAAGACTCGACGCACACTTGCACAAACACCACCTTGCCAGCTCTTATATAACTCGCTCTGGGGACAGTCACCAGGGGAACCAGCCCAATCTACTGAGTGGAGTGGTGTGGAGCAGAGCAGAGCAGGGACGAACCACACACAACACATAGGGGCTGTCCGTGTCCGGGCCAGCACGCCGGGGAAGATTTGTAGCTGGGATTTTCCTCATTCATCAGATTCACTGGTCTGTGTGACAGCTAGCTGAAGCGTGGCTGGGCCTTCATAGGGGCCAGAGGGGGCAGGGAGGAAGGGAGTGAGAGAGGAAGGGGGGGGGGGGGGGAGTACAGGAGTCTCTTATGGCACATGAACATGCTGGAGGCCTGGGACCTCTGACATGACCTATGAGAGGGTTGCAGCAGGGTTAAGTGGTACAGGAGAGAGAGATACTCTCTATCCTTCCTCTCTCTGCCTATTTTCTTCTCTCTCTCCAAAGAGAGAAAAATAGGCCCTTTTCTCCTTTTACTTCACCTCATTACTGAGGGGGGGGGAAGCCTAGTGGTTAGAGTGTTGGACTAGGAACCGAAAGGTTGCAAGATCAAATCCCTGAGCTGGCAAGGTAAAAATCTGTTGCTCTGCCCCTGAACAAGGCAGTTAACCCACTGTTCTTAGGATGTCATTGAAAATAAGAATTTGTTCTTAGCTGACTTGCCTAGTTAAATAAAAATACTAAATGAACTAATTGAATCTTTTATTCTTACTCTATTATTTGTTATCTCTCTTCTCTCTGGTCAGACGGTCAGTTTCCATCATGTCCCCCTGCTTGTCAGCGCTGGACTGTTTGGTTAATATGTGTACGTCTTCCGTGTTGCTCCGTAATCAGGCCTGAGTTTTGTCTGCTGATTGCCTTCACGTAATGAGGTCTTCGATGTCACCCTGGGTGATCCTTATCCGTGTGTGTGTGTGTATGTATGTGTTCATGTGCACGTGCACGTGAGTGTTCTACGAGACTCACAGCAGACTCACAGCAGACCTGGGTTTAAATACTATTTGAAATCTTTAAAATGCTTAGAGCAAATACATGAAATGTCAGCTGGGAATTCTTTGCACGTTTGGGATCTTTCTGTTGGTTGCCATGCAACGGGCTTCTCAATCAAGCACAGTATTTGAAATGATTTCAAATAATACTTGAACCCAGGTTGATTGATGACCCAGTCAATACAGCTGTGTGAAATAGAATGAACCCAGTCAGGTCATCTCCTGTTCATCTAACATCCGTCCATTCACAGCCGAAAGACACAGTCCTGTAGGTGAATGTGTATCAGGATGTCCTGTATGTGTGTGACAGTGTGTGTGTGTGTGAGCGAGTTCTTAGTGGTATGTACTGTAACCTGACATGTCTATGTAGAGAGATGCATGAGTTTTGGAAATTAGTCTTGGAAAGATCTGGAAAGTGGTACACAGCCGTGCCCGTGCCTTGTGAGCATACAGATATGTCCTAGGTCACGGGATCTGATCCAGATCCAGTCACTCTCACACGGGCAGGTAATGGGCAACCGATACCTCCACATCAGTGCCAAGGTGTCCCAAATTGCCAAACCGGGAATAGGTCAAAGTTGCCCCTAACCACTGAGATCAGACTTATTTTCATTCCCATTGATCTGGTTGATCTAGATCTAGATATTAGGACCAACGTTTGGGATCTAACCTTGGACCAACTGGCTCCATTTATATCAGTGAGAGAACCATCAGTCTCTCAAGAACCCAACACACATCCTTTGGCTTCCCAGACTCGGTTATTGTTTTGTTTTTTGTTGCTGACCATGCTTTTAGAATCTGGGATAGTCTCTTCAGCCATGGAAAAATGTTCACCTAAACATCTGCTAGAATCACTCAAGGCCAATGGGACTGTCTACTGCCTGTTAGATAAACCCAACGATAGTGGAGACCCTGGTCACGTTACCACAAGGAGGCACTAACACACTGTGGTAGATGGCATAATTCCCTCATTACTTTATTCAGAAGGAAAGGGTTGTAGGCTTCTACATTCACTGGCAATGATCCAGTCAACAGGCAGGTTTCCATTGGCCCAGGTTTATTCGACAAAAGCAATGACGCAAAAAACATTGCGACTTGTTTTATGGAAACGGCAGCTATAGGAGAAACATTTTTATTTGTTCGGCGTGGTGGATTTTTCTTTTGTCAAACTTTATTTATTGGGAAAAAAAATGAAGATGGAAAGTGTATTTTTCAAATAAATGATGATACCAAATAATTTTGAAGGTTTGCAGGGCACGTGATGTCATCACGTAACTGTAGACCTCCACTGCAAATGTTATTCTAAATGGCTGCTTGATAAATCTATATATTATTTTCTTTGCCGAACAAGGATTGATTGCCTTGACTTTCAAGAATGCCAGAATTGCTTTGCCTTGCATTTCTGGTTGGCTGGATGCAAGTTTCATCATCCAATTATTTCAGATCCAGGCTTCAGATCCAGTTTCACCTTGGTACGGACCGTGGCAACACCAGATACCAAAGTTTTTTTTCTGTTTCATATACAATCAATGAATTATGTAGACCAGACCCAGCTGATACAGAATTGGATAGCCACCACATTAAGCAGACAGGAACTGTCATTTCTTCCCCCAATGGTAAGTGGCCTGATTGAACTGACTTCATTTATCCACCATCTTTGGCACATGAGAACTATTAGAATATGGCAAATATTAGTCCATTTTTGCATTCTATCCATGCTGTCTTTAGCGGGCTACCTGAGACATGAAACAGATAGCTGGGAGGGCATGCAGCCTGTTGCCAATTTATTATTGCACAATTTTCCTAAATGGATAATGGAAACACTTGGAATAATGAAAACACTTATTCGACACTAGGTGTTTGATACCATTCCATTTATTCCGTTCCAGTCATGTATCCGCTATCATGATTCCCATCCCGCCCTGGGAGGGTCCCCACCAACCCAGAGGACTGGGTGATCTCAGTCTCCGAGGCCGACGTGAGTAGGGTCTTTAATCAGGTCAACAATCGCAAGGCCGCGGGGCCGGACAGTATCCCAGGGTGCTTTCTCAGAGCAAGCGCAGTACACCTGGGAGGCATATACACAGTCATTTTCAACCTCTCCTTGTCCCAGTCTGTCATCCCCACATCTCTTAAACTGACCACCATCATTTCTGTTCCCAAGAACTCTAAGGCTTCATGCCACAGTGACTACTGCCCTGTAGTAAACTTACTGGTACTAAGTTCTATTTGACATTAATGGAATGGTCTCTTGGTAAAATTCCTTGCACCTCACGGGAACATTCCTATGAAAACATTAGTTAATGACCTAATAAAACTCTTAAGGGAACGTTCTCTAAAGTGTTGGGAACGTTTATAGCTAGCTGGGCAGAGGAGTGTTCTATTTCTCTGTGTTTCTGCTATCTCTGTGTCCCTCACTGTCTCTTTCCTTATGACACTCTCCCTCCCTTTTTTTTGTCGACTGAATATAGCCAAGAGGATAGTTTTAAAGCTGATATTAGCCTGTTTTTGCTTTGGAGTGTAGATAGTGTGTTCTAGGTGTTTTGACCCAGTTAATCAAATGAAATCATTTAGTGAGAGAGTCTGGCTATGATTCATAATTGGGGTTCTTAAAGGGGCTCTTTAGATGAGAATTCAGACCTCCTTGAAGTGGCGAGAGAGGAATGGCATCCAGACCTCAAAATTACCAGGATGTAGCTGGTTTATGTGCTGCAATATGAGTCAGAAAACACTAAGCCCCTCTAACCACACTCACCACACTAAACGAGTGTGTGTATGTGTGTGTGTGTGTGTGTGTGTGTGTGTGTGTGTGTGTGTGTGTGTGTGTGTGTGTGTGTGTGTGTGTGTGCGTGCTTCTGTGTGTGTGTGTGCATGCATACGTGCATGCAGATGCATGCATCGGTATCCATGTCTATGAATGCATATCCATTTCCCTACTTCCAGACGATACTGATCTGTCTAGGTACATTTTCATCATCTTCCTCCTTCATCAGTTGTCAGCCAGCAGAGCATGACAAGGCAGTGTGGCCTGAGTGTGGCCCTAAGTCCCTGGGTCGTGGAAGGAAGGGAACATAACACGTTCCCATGTTACCCTCCCCTCAAATACATAGCATCCCTCAGGTTCCACAATGTTTTGAAATAGAAGCCCCTGTCGACTAAAGGTAATGTTAGCTTTTGAAAGGACCCAAGAACTCTTAATTGGACTATTTGGAAAGGTTGGGTGGGGAATATAGGGAATATGGGGAATGGGGTCAATCAATCAAATGTATTTTATAAAGCCCTTTTACATCAGCAGTTGTCATAAAGTGATTTACTGTACAGCAACCCAAGCCTAGACCACCAACATCAAGCAAAGCTGAAGCGTGGGGTGTGTGGAACATGACTTTAGCCTGAATAGGAATAGCCACATTCAGATGTCAGCAGGGGCTTTTTTAAGCATTGAGTCTTTGTCTGTGAGTCTGTATCTCTACTGTATGATACACAGTAAACTCAAGAGGGAAACTCCCTCACATCCACTGTATTTTTTCCTCTCCCAAACCCCCCACTGGGAAAAATCAACAAGAAGAAATGAATACTCCTGTCTCCCACCATCTCTCTCTCTCTCGTTCTCTCGCCAGCCAGGTGGGATCTGCGGCGGCCAGCGTAAAGGTGTGTGTGTGTGATCAAACACACCTGTGTAAATGTCAGCAGACGAACACCTGCTGACCGGCCCGGTCCCGCTCTGTCAGTGTAACGACGGTAGCTGGCCAAAGCACACACTGACAATGACCCAGCAGCCTGCCATCTGATGCCTGGCCAACTGAAATGACTGAACATGTGTCTCTGTCTTTTGGCAGGAGCTAAGGGGAGAAAAGTACCTGTTGGATGTGTGCGTGGTAGGGGTTATGCCTGTCCATCCACGTCATCGCCGCCCGGGGAACAGTAGGTTAACTGCCTTGCTCAGGGGCAGAACGACAGATTTTTACATTGTCAGAGCCAGCAACCTTTTGGTTACTGGCACAACGCTCCTACCCACCAGGCTACCCTACCTGTGCGTGGTCCCGTGTGGCTCAGTTGGTAGAGCATGGTGTTTGCAACTCCAGGGTTGTGAGTTCGACTCCCACGGGGGACCAGTACGGGGAAAAAAATTATGAAATGTATGCATTCATTACTGTAAGTCGCTGTGGATAAGAGTGTCTGCTAAAATGCAAAAATGTGTAAAAAAATGTAGAGGCCTGTCCGTTTGTCCTGCATTTTATGTATATATTTTGTTATCCATTGATTAGAACCTACACTTGTTTTCTGCCTTTCCCAACTCCCCCAGGTATACACACAAGTGGAGAGGAACAGGGCCAGCCGCATTGCAGCGCCCCTGGATGGAGAGCAATTGCTTGGGGTTAAATGTCTTGCTTAAGGGAACAACGGCAAGAGAGATCTTACATGGGATTAGAGACCAGCAGTTTTCCAGCTGCCAGTTCAGTTCCATTCTTATGTCGTCCAGCCCCGGGGCTTGAACCAGCAACCTTCTGGCTGCTGCCCCAAATGTATTAGACTGTATGTTCATTGCAGCTTTGCACTCTGCCTGCTCTGGCCCCAAGTGCAATATGTCATGGGGGCATCCTCTGCATGGTTTTGTGAGTTTGTGTACATGTGGACATGTGTTTTCATGCATGCAGACATCCTGTCAGCGGTATGCAGACATCCTGTCAGCGGCCACTGTGAAGGAATCTGGATTCAGCAGCGGTGAGCCCCCCCCATTTCCAACCCCTCTTCCTACCCCCCGCCAACCCCCTCCACCATACAGCTCTCACCCTCTGGACAGCAGAGACAGCTGAGGAAGATATTATGGAGCTTGTGTCTGTTGCATCAAACACAGTGGAACAAAACACATAAGCACTTTTCCCCTACAAGCCCCAATTCCCTCCTACAGAGAGGCTTTTGTACAGTTTTCCCTTCTCTTCTCAATGTCTCTCCAGTTGAGCGGCACTCTTTTCATATCACAGAGGATGCATCCCAAATGGCCCCCTATTCCCTTTATGGATGCAGGTAGGGTGTTTGTTACTGTAGTGGCCTATAGAGGGGAGCTTCTCACATGGCAGGTTATCAGGCAAATGTAATCTGAAGTACAATGGGAATGAATGGGAACAAGGGAAAGTTCAACTACTGCAGGATACAGAGGACAATGGAAGCCGCACGCTCCTCCTTTGTATGTCTGTTGAAGTTGTTTGAAGAAGTGGGCAGCATAGAAAGAGTAAGAATGAGATAAAAGGGGCTGCATACAGTGAATATATTGAATGTGCACAGTCGCAATCAACGCCTTGCTAGTTACTAGTAACAATCAGAGGAGATACTGGGAGAGAGACTTTGAAGCTATGAGTTGCAGGAGGTTTGTGCTTGTTGGAAGGATCAATATATTATGGTTCCTATGGATTGAGTTGAATAGAAGAAATTGCATCTAACCACTGATGCAGAGTCAGATACAGTATGTGTCATCCCCTTAATGTTTGCTGTTGGAATAGAGTTAATATGGTCCTAGATCTGTGGTTAAGGCAGTGGCCTAGCATTGTATTGCTAGTCCACATCATCATCCATCATAAAGACATACTTATTAATAGTTCAATCTCGGATTTGGTTTTTGAGCTCAACGTTGGTCTAGGATGGGAGAGTGAATTTCTATGGGTGAATTGCTAAGAGAGTCATTCCAGTCAAGGGCTTAAGCCTAGGGCCAGGCAGCAGTGGAGCAATGACGTTTCCAGGCCATGGTTTGTATAAGGTTAGGTTATTGAAAGGGCATGGCAGCATGACTGTAATCTGTAATGTATTGTGGGAGGACGGCACACAGTCATGTTTGGGTAATCTATTGTAGGCGGCTGGGCTGTGTGTGAGACAGTGGTGTGCGGGTGTGTGTGGATAGTCTATTAAGGCCCTTGCAGAAGGACAAACACGTTTGCTGAGTGTTAATCATTGTGTGAGTCAGCTCATGGTTTATGCCAGCTCCTGGTCTCTCTGGCCATGGCTATCTTCATTAGAGATAACTAGAGCCACAGGACAATGGATTCACTGTTTGTTCACTTATACTGCAGGCCTAGTGAATCAAACTCTCTTCTATGTTGCCCTGTCTCTCTTTTGCACTCTGTTTCTCTTTCTTCCTCTCTATTTTTCTCTCTCTCTCTCTCTCTCTCTCTCCTCTCTCTCTCTCTCTCTCTCTCTCTCTCTCTCTCTCTCTCTCTCTCTCTCTCTCTCTCTCTCTCTCTCTGCCACCATTCTTTGTCTTCTTTCAACTCAACTCGTCTCCCATCAAAACCGCAGGAGCACAAATGCAGACCCTTTGGTTTTCCTTTACCTACTCCCTTTCTCTCTCCTTCTTTGCTTCTCTCCCCCTCTTTTGTTGCAGTACATTTCTTGGTATAGTGGTTACCGTGTCAGAGCTCTTCAGTTTCAACCTGAAAACATTTCAACTCTGTATGAACTGAGTGGTTGCAAATCGAATTATGCCGAGACAGGCTAACATTACTGAATCACCTATACTGTAACCGCGTGTATATTGTGTGTGTGAGTGGTGTGTGTGTGTGTGTGTGTGTGTGTGTGTGTGTGTGTGTATTTGTTAAATCTGATTACGCTGAGACACGCTAACATTACTAAACTACCTCTACTGTAATTGTGTGTATGTGTGTGTGTGTGTGTGTGTGTGTGTATGCGTGCGGTTGGGTGTGTATGTGTGTGTGTGCGTGTGTGCATACATTTATTATGTATTGGTCTGTGTATGTTTCCTCTACACACACACAAGGCATACGTTTTGTGTGACGGCTTTGTTCGACCTCAGCCAGTGCGACCACTGGCGTAATGCAGTTTCTCTGGACCCCAGAAAGGTCGGAGTTCGCCATTTTTAGATTGCTGGCTGGTGGCAGTAATGTAATTACTTTTTCAGTAATTAAAGTTAGAAATTCTAATATTACAGAGTGTAAAATAAATGTTCGATGCAACAGCATACTAATCAGCTACCAATAGATTTTTTTATAATAAACAACTATCCTGTATAGGCCACCTGAACCTGCATGACATGAGCCGTCCTCATGCTCTCCCAGCTTGGATAGAATAGCCTGGTCTCGTAGACTAGAGGTAACATAGTAAAGCTAAATCCGGGGCACTCAAATTAGTATATGTTAAGTTTGGTATGGTTACATAAGAGAGAAGGTTACTTAAGGTTCCTCAATAAGTAGGGTGGGTGGGTGGATGGGTACGCATATAATGCAAAGGTCTAGCAACCCAAAGGTTGTGTGTTCAAATCTCATCAGGGACAACTTTAGTATTTCAGCTACTTAGCAACTTCTTCCTACTTTGCAAACATTTAGTGCCTAACCCCAACCTTAAAGTTATACTTCGGGATCTTGAGGGCTTGTTAACACATGGAGTCAGATGAACTCGTGGATACCATTTGTATGTCTCTGCGTGCAGCTTGAAGGATGTTGCAAACTAGCGCTAGCATGCTAGCAGACACCAATAGACTTCCAGCCATTGCGCTAACGCTAGTTAGCATTGGCTTGCGAAACGACCTCTAACTTCCTTCATACTGGACAAAGAGACAAACAATGGTATCCACAAATTCATCTGACTCTGAGAAAGTAGATAAAAGGGCCTCATTGCAAAAGTCCCAAAGTATCCCTGTAAACCTTTAACCTAGCCCTAACCTTAACCCTAACCTTTAACCCTAACCCCTAGCTAGCCACCTAGCTAACATTAGCATTAACCACCTAGCCACCTAGCTAAGGTCAGCCACAACAAATTGAAATCCATAACATATCACACATTTTGCAATTCGTATCATATCATACGGATTGTAATTCGTTACATACACTATATATGCAAAAGTATGGGGACACCCCTCCAAATTTAGTGGATTCGGCTATTTCAGCCACACCCGTTGCTGACAGGTGTATAAGCACACAGCCATGCAATCTCCATAGAAAAAACATTGACAGTGGAATGGTCTTACTGAAGAGCACAGTGACTTTCAACATGGCACCGTCATAGGATGCCACCTTTCCAACAAGTCAGTTTGTCAAATTTCTGCCCTACTAGAGCTGTTTTTGTGAAGTGCAAACATCTAGGAGCAATAACAGCTCACCGTCGAATTGGTAGGCCACACAAGCTCACAAAATGGCACCGCCAAGTGCTGAAGCACATAGGCATGTAAGAATCGTCTGTCCTCGGTTGCAACACTCACTACCGAGTTCCAAACTGCCTATGGAAGCAACTTCAGCACAAGAACTGTTCATCGGGAGCTTCATGAAATGGGTTTCCATGGCCGAGCTGCCGCACACAAGCCTAAGATCACCATGCGCAATGCCAAGCGTCAGCTGGAGTGGTCTAAAGCTTGTCGCCATTCGACTCTGGAGCAGTGGAAATGTGTTCTCTGGAGTGATGACTCTCGCATCACCATCTGGCAGTCCGACGGACAAATCTGGGTTTGGTGGATACCAGGAGAATGCTACCTGCCCCAATGCATAGTGCCAAATATAAAGTTTGGTGGAGGAGCAATAATGTTCTGGGACTGTTTGTCATGGTTCGGGCTTGGACTCTTAGTTCTAGTTAGGGAAAATCTTGACGGTACAGCATACAATGAGATTGTAGACGGTTCTGTGCTTCTAACTTTGTGGCAACAGTTTAAGGAAGAACTTTTCCTGTTTCAGCAAAAAGTGAGGTCCATACATAAATGGTTTGTCGAGATCGGTGTGGAAGAACTTGACCGGCCTGCACAGAGCCCTGACATCAACCCTGACATCATCTAACACCTTTGGGATACATTGGAACGCCAATTTTTTTATGAGATGTTCGACGAGCAGGTGTCCACATACTTGTGGTCATGTAGTGTATAATGCTAATATAGTTCTCTAATACACTCCCTCACATAATCACCCCGTGTCCAAATACTTTTGGTCATGTGGTGTATCATGAAATGGGTGACGGACATCTACAAATTAATACATACCATACAAAACTTAGGATATTAAATTCCAAATTGTCATTTACTATGTTACGTCTACCCCTGAGTCCAGGTTGGATATAAAATGGTGCGTTTAATACCAAATAATAAAGTAATTCCACCCACAAAACACTAGATTTCTAGGGATTGTTTCATTATTCGGTGTACTATCTATAGCTATATACCATATATAGCTGCTATTTATACACTTTTTAAATAAAAATTACACATCAAACAGCCTAGCAATGCACTATTCAAGGTAAATTAAATTAAAATCAACTTGAGGTACTCCCCTGGTCTCCTGAAACACTCCCTTTTTGTGTGCCAATGTTTTCACCACGGCCTGTAGGTCCAGGTTGTGGGCCCAATTGTTACTGAGTATTGTCAAGCCAGACAGTCTCTCCTGACACATTGTGCATTATATGTCCATTGTGCTGCACACAATTTAAACGTAGTCTTGAATGATGCATGCCAAGACGTACCAGAGATATTGTAACCACACAACTCAAACACTGGTTCACCAGTATGAACGAAATTCGCAATCCGCTTTTTTTGTGCAAGCCCTCAAGAGCTGTTGTCCTCTAAAGATGATCATCTGTTGGCATCTGCCAATTTATTGGCTGTCCAGTATCCAGACGACCTGTCCCCAGATCTTCCTATACAGTATATCTCTTTCCGTAACGTGTTGAGACCGACAATTAAGGAGAATGAGTCGCTGGATTAAAGATGTTGCAGAACTGCTGTATTTGAAGCACCGCTCCCTGCAGTTTCCATCATGTTGCTACGGCAATCAAGCTGTTTTTACCATCCTCTAACTGTCCTTCTGCAGAGAGACCGTTTTCTAAACTGAAACTCATAAAGAACTACCTAAGAAGCATTGGGCTCTTGGTCTGATATGCACTTTTGAACAACTGAGTTAGCTCCACTCATTGCACTAGTGCCGTCGTAGCCTTGACCACGGCATTTGTTCAAGCCCAAATGGACTTGAGGCACCCCCCCTCCCCCATACCGGTGTGTGAGATTCAGCCTCTTCCCAGCTCCAATATCTGGTTCACCTGTCCCTGTGGATCAGAGCTGTAGGTCAGGCCAGGGGCCAGGCAGAACGGTAAAAGGGGGGTGTGGGGGTGCCTCTCCTGGGACCCGCACTCTACATGCAGGGCGAAACGGGGATCAAAGAGCCACTTACACCCCTGGCTCCCAAGGGCCGTGTACCCCTGTACCCCTCCTATCCCTACCTCACCCTCCTCCTACCAGCATCAAAGCAGGAAGACAGGTGGCGATCCAGGGCTGCAGTACGTGGCGATTCACCCGTCTCTCATCGCTGCAGCTAGACCGTTAGCTATAGCTATCTGACTGCCCACAATAAAAATGAAGAGAGACTTCCTCTTTTCCAACCACAGCTTCCCCACTGAAAAGCCCTCCTACATACCGTTTAACCCCCTCATTCATTCATTCAACAGACAAGTCACAAGACTCCCTCCCCCTCTCCCCACACCCACATATCTCCAGCAATAGTAAACAGGTGGGGGTTTGCATGCAATTCTGCTAGCTCCCATATATAAGGAGAGCAGAGGTTGCATTGGCAAGGAAACAATCTGTCACGGTCTCAATAATGTTCATTACTATTCAAAAACATAATTGTGTACGTACACATGTGGATGTGCCGGTTCATCTACCAAAAACATGAAGTTGGCCGGGTGTTAGCAGGAAGTGAGGTCATAGGTGAGGTACCATTTGTTGTGAACCTACTTAAGAAGTGGAATGCTTTGGAGTTGACACCAAGTGCATTGTGTCTTTTGGAGGGCCTTAAAGGAAAAGCCTATCTTAAGTCTGATGAAGGGAGAATAATCACAGAGTTAACGTCCCATAGAAGCAGGGGAAAAGAATATAGAAATGAGATGAAAAGAAATGTATGTTGTACTATCTATCTAGCACTACTGAGTCTATCCCACCCATTCTGCATTGCCATTCCTTACTCCTCTTCCCACATGACTCTGTTACCTTTACTCCCACTGGGAAATTACAGCCTGCAGGCTCACCAATCACGAAGCATGTCTCGCACAAACCTACCAATCACAGGATTACTGGGCTGACGCCGTGCATGGTGGTTGGTTAAAGGTGGTGATGTTCTCCTGCAGCCTGTACTTAGGGCCCTGGGAACAGGTCAGCCATCATGGCACTCAACGTAACCTCTCCGAGCCAGAGAAGCTAGGTTTCAAGATGTACCATATGTATTTCAATTCCACACTCACTCTCTTATACTAACCAGAACCTATTTCCGTAGTAGTAATCTGAAAATGCATACAGCAAACTTATGTTATATACTATACAGGATAAATGAAAAGTTGGTATTTCTAAGGTATAGAATTTATGTAGCATTTGTTCCAGAACTCTATGTGCCAGGTGTCAGATTTTACAGTGAGCGAGTAGGAATCTCAGACTACAGAATATGATGCTGCCACTAACTATGAGTTGACAGAGTAGTTTTTCCAAGCAGTGCTGAGTATGACACGTATCTTTAGGAATGAGAGGCTGCTGGGTGTTAGCAAATTGTACATCTACTTTCATGATCTATACAGTACATTTTCACAGCGTCGTTTAGCATCTGTTGCCTCACAACCAGTCTTTAGGTGATTAGAGAGCCTTTAGAGTGAACTGCTATTATTTGAGAGTAGTCAGTTCCATCAATGGGTGTGTCATAACAGTATCGCTGTGTGTGTGTGTGTGTGTGTGTGTGTGTGTGTGTGTGTGTGTGTGTGTGTGTGTGTGTGTGTGTGTGTGTGTGTGTGGGGCCTGGAGTCACTGTCACAGTTGTCGTAAGAACGGGACCAAGGCGCAGCGTGTGTAGAGTTCCACATCTTTATTCCAAAGTGAAACTTCAAGCAAAAACAAGTAAATCAAATAAACGTGACTGCGTGGTGCACAGGCACAAACACAACACAATATCCCACAAACACAGGTGGGAAAAATAGCTACTTAAATATGATCCCCAATTAGAGACAACGATTACCAGCTGCCTCTATTTGGGAATCATACAAAACACCAACATAGAAAATATAAACTAGAACACAACATAGAAATATTAAACTACACTGCCCCCTAGTCACGCCCTGACCTACTACACCATAGAGAAACAAGGGCTCTCTATGTTCAGGGCGTGACAGTCACTGGACTGGAATCTACCACCTCATGGCGAGGACGTGGTGTCGTGGTGTCTGTCTAATCACTGTGTTTAAGGTTGTGTGATCACAGGCCTGGGCCTCCGAGTCGAGCTGACGGAGACACCTACAGCTGGCGCTAACCTTTACACCTCCCCAACAGACACCTACACACACCTACACAAACACAAACACACACACACGCAGGGCAGCAGACAGGCACAGAGACCAAACAAAAAGACCAGAGAGACATGTATCTTACTCTAGAAAAGTTGCTATTAGCCAAATGTTCAACCTTTCAATTATGATAAATCATTTGTGTTTTTCTCTCTCCTGTTGGTGTTGCTAAAAGTGGTCCATATGTACAGGCAGTGAAAGACTTGGATCCTTTTGTGTGACTCTGAGCGGGCTGGATTATGTTAGAGAAGTGGACCGAGTGTGTGCCGGGTTTACTTTGTTTAAGAGTGGGTCAAAGGGGAGAGTGTTTGTGTATGTGTGAGTTTCTAAGTATGAAAACATAAAAATAGTCAACTATACTGATCAAAGTATGTTGCAGAGAGTCTAATGTGACTGAGGCTTTAGACCGTCAGATATGGAAGCTACCATAAGCAAAGTGTTGTTCCAGGTGAGACAGCAATGGAATATTAGTCTGTGGTGAAGGGAAGTTTGGGGGTCAGAGGTGACGACCTAGAAGCGTTTGTGTAGGGGGAGGGGCTTAGTCAGGTCAAAGGTGAAATCATGGAATAAAGGAGTGCATTCAGAGGGTAGTAGGTATTGTTTGATGTTTACAGATGTGTCTTTGGGCATGCAGTGGAGTGTCTGTGTGTACTGAATGAGAAGCAGGAGACCTGCGATGTGTGCAAGTGTGCTTTTGGTTTGCTGATGCGTGCTGCGTATCCCTGCCTGCATGAGTGTGCGTTTGTGTAAATGCATGCCTGCGCTTGTTTGTGTGTGTCCAGAGGTGCTGTGGTGAAAGTGAGATAACTCTTGCCCTCCCGTCAGAGCTCTGGGGGGCTGACGTGTCACTCCAACTCTGCAGCCCCGCAGCCAGGCTATGAAAGGAGTGTTGAGTGACTGGAGTCTGGAGAATATCACTGGTACACACATACTTGCTTAGCACACGCACAAGTCATGATGAAGGTGGCCATTTTAGTCCCTTCCCACTGGGCACAGACGTCAATTCAACTTCTATTCCACGTTGGTTCAACGTAACTTCATTGAAATGCCGTGGAAACAACGTTGATTGAAACAGTCTGTGCCCAGTTGGTTTTTAGCCTCACGTAAGAGCTTATGCTCCGTGAACCGTACATGATACAGACAACATTTTGGTGTCGTTACACTCCTATCATATGGACTATTTCCAGGTTCTGAAATACACATGTTCACATTATTCAACATCACAAATATGAATATGAATATCTCAAAAATACTCTTTCAGATGATGTTAATTTAAAGACATATTGTTTGGAACAATATACTCGACAAGTACATCACATTTCCAGAGTGGGCTTTCTGCTACTTCTGAAGGTCTGATACATTTTATGAGCACCACCAACACAGTGAATGGTAAATGTATTCAAAAGGAACTCCTTCTGCTGGTGATTTCAGGGGGAGTTGGGATATTGGGATATGCAAAAATCATATTTTTAATTTACATATGCGTAGTGTAAACACTTGTACTTTGTTATGATTGTTATTATTTGCTGAATAAGCAATCCTAAAAGAGGGCTGTGATTTGTTAATGACCTATAATGTCAAATTCTATGTTTAAAATGGGAAATGTCATTAAAATGACCCTATAGCCCACTCTGTTTAAAGAGTATATTGTTCCGAACAATATGTATAATATGTCTATAACTAAGCTAAATCAAAAAGGGTGGTTTTGAGATATTCATATTGATAGTTTTAATGGTTAATTCATTTGTGTGAAAATGTGTATTTCAGAATGCAGACATACTCCTTGAGCGCACACTAAAAGGAGTATAATGACACCAAGATGTCTGTATCATGTACGGGGCCCTAAAATGGCCACTTCCATCATGATTTAAAAATACGTACAGTTGAAGTCGGACGTTTACATACACTTAGGTTGGAGTCATTAAAACTTCAACCACTCCACAAATTTCTTGTTAACAAACTATAGTTCTGGCAAGTCGGTTAGGACATCTACTTAGTGCATGACACAAGTCATTTTTCAACAATTGTTTACAGACAGATTATTTCACTTATAATTAATGGTATCACAATTCCAGTGGGTCAGAAGTTTACATACTCTAAGTTGACTGTGCCTTTAAACAGCTTGGATAATTCCAGAAAATTATGTAATGGCTTTAGAAGCTTCAGATAGGCTAACTGACATCATTTGAGTCAATTGGAGGTGTACCTGTGGATGTATTTCAAGGCCTACCTTCAAAGTCAGTGCCTCTTTGCTTGAGATCATGGGAAAATCTAAAGAAATCAGCCTAGACCTCAGAAAAAAAATTGTAGACCTCCACAAGTCTGGTTCATCCTTAGGAGCAATTTCCAAACGCCTGAAGGTACCACGTTCATCTGTACAAACAATAGTACGCAAGTATGAACACCATGGGACCACGCAGCTGTCATACCACTAAAATAAAGTGGTCATCCTAACTGACCTAAAACAGGGAATTTTTACTAGGATTAAATGTCAAGAATTGTGAAAAACTGAGTTTAAATGTATTTGGCTAAGGTATATGTAAACTTCCGATTTCAACTGTATATACAAATGTAAAAAGCATTTCAAGCATCATTCCTCTCAATTAAATTTCTATATGCGAATTGCCACAATCGGAGATACCTGAGATCGCCAACGGGCACAGAGGCTGAGCTGCTTCCAGACACACTGCTGAGTCTGTGTGTGCACAGAACGTCTTCAGACTCAGAGCACAGACAGCCCCACACAGAGAGGACTGACTGTTACAGAGTTATGGGCTAGTTCAGAACAAGATGCACTGAGAGTACTTTCCTTTGATTTTTGTATTTGGTGTCTTCTGTGGGGCCTTATGAAAATCTCTTACGTCAAGCTGTCTCCCTTTCTCCCTTTGTCTTTCAATCTCTCTTTCTTTCAATCTTTCTCTCTCTCTTTGTCTCTCACTCTCACGCACGCAGACACGCACGCACGCACGCACACACACACACACACACACACACACACACACACACACACACACACACACACACACACACACACACACACACACACACACACACACACACACACACACACACAGTGGGTCCTCCAGTCCAGAGTGATTTCTGGTTCCCAGCTTAGTGAGCAGTATGGCACAGTCCCTTCCCTCCTCCAGTTGTTGTTGTTTTTATGACTCAGTCATATCACCGTCAGTCTCTGTCAGTAGAAACCCAACTGATTTACACACACGCACGCGCACGCACGCACACACACACACACTTGATTTACACACCGCTCGGTGGTGTGTGCTAATAAAGCAGACTGGAACTTGTGGCTGGGATAGAGTCATCACATTCAGCACGTAGGCTTGACCACAAGTGGAACACAGGGGTGGTCTCCTCTGATGTTTGTTGTACCCTCTAAATACAACAAACATCAACGCTGGCTCTCTCCCAGGGACAAAGGGGTAGCTTAACTATAGCGCACTGGAAAATCTGGACACCTTGTCATTGTAGCTGGAGCAACAAAACCATCTTGTCAGTCTGCCGCTATGATAAAGACTGAATGTGACTCAGTGTGTGGTTAATACCCTAGACGGGACTTCCCAAAAGGATACGTTCATCGTTAAAACCTTTGTAGGAGTATGGTTAAATATCCAAGCTGTTTCCCAAAATGCTAGTAATCTAACAGCTAAATGCGTCGTTCGAAAATGTTGACGCCCTCCCGCGTCACCTTATACACAAAAGATCTCCTCTAAACATATGATCGCATAGTTTATCCATCACTCTGTGACCGCTGATAACTTCAGAACAAAGTTGACTACAAATGCAAAGTTGCCAATGTCTTTGCAATTGATACAAACAAGCAATTTATCATGTTATGGCTAGGGGGCAGTATTTTCACAGCCGGATAAAAAACGTACCCGATTTAATCTGATTATTACTCCTGCCCAGAAACTAGAATATGCATATAATTATTAGCTTTGTATAGAAAACACTCCAAAGTTTCTAAAACTGTTTGAATGGTGTCTGTGAGTATAACAGAACTCATTTGGCAGGCCAAAACATGAGAAGATTCCATGCAGGAAGTGGCCTGTCTGACAATTTCTTGCCCTTCTTGATTATCTCTATCCATTACAGAGGATCTCTGCTGTTACGTGACACTTCCTACGGCTCCCATGGGCTCTCAGAAGGCGGCAAAAAGCTGAATCGTGGCTTTGCAGGCTCTGGTTGAAAAAAAGTAGCGCGTTTGGGTAGTGGCTGGTTACAGTACTGTGAGACTCAGACGCGTGCCCGCGTCGACCCCATGCTATGTTTTCTTTCGTCTGTTTACCTAAACGCAGATTCCCGGTCGGAATATTATCGCTTTTTTACGAGAAAAATGGCATAAAAATTGATTTTAAACAGCGGTTGGCATGCTTCGAAGTACGGTAATGGAATATTTAGAAATCTTTTGTCACGAATTGCGCCATGCTCGTGACCCTTATTTACACTTCGGATAGTGTCTTGAACGCACGAACAAAACGCCGCTATTTGGATATAACGATGGATTATTTTGGACCAAACCAACATTTGTTATTGAAGTAGCAGTCCTGGGAGCGCATTCTGACGAAGACAACAAAGGTAATCAAACTTTTGTAATAGTAAATCGGAGTTTGGTCAGGGCTAAACTTGGTCGGTGTCTAAATGGCTAGCCGTGATGGCTGGGCTATCTACTGAGAATATTGCAAAATGTGCTTTCACCGAAAAGCTATTTTAAAATCGGACATATCGAGTGCATAGAGGAGTTCTGTATCTATAATTCTTAAAATAATTGTTATGTTTTTTGTGAACGTTTATTGTGAATAATTTAGTAAATTCACCGGATGTTTGCGGGGGGTATGCTAGTTCAGAACGTCACATGCTAATGTAAAAAGCTGGTTTTTGATATAAATATGAACTTGATTGAACAAAACATGCATGCATTGTATAACATAATGTCCTAGGGTTGTCATCTGATGAAGATCATCAAAGGTTAGTGCTGCATTTAGCTGTGGTTTTGTTTTTTGTGACATTATATGCTAGCTTGAAAAATGGGTGTCTGATTATTTCTGGCTGGGTACTCTGCTGACATAATCTAATGTTTTGCTTTCGCTGTAAAGCCTTTTTGAAATCGGACAGTGTGGTTAGATTAACGAGAGTCTTGTCTTTAAAATGCTGTAAAATAGTCATATGTTTGAAAAATTGAAGTTTTCGGATTTTAGAGGAGTTTGTATTTTGCGCCACGCCCATCATTTGATATTGGAGCAGGTGTTCCGCTAGCGGAACGTCTAGATCTAAGAGGTTAAAACAAATATTCTTCAAATGAAAACTGATATGATGACATTCAAATATAAACAGTAACCTATAGGCCTATTTCAATCGTATTGAAATACATTTCATGTTCAATCAATGAAGTTCTATTTTGCTATTGTAGGCTGTAATTTGTCTTAATATATTGTATTATGTATAGCCTAACATGTACGCAATAATGTGCCAAATCGGTGATTTTGTGCATATTTATTGCATTAGATTACCCCGCCTCAATATTTGCAGCTGTAGGTGGTAATATCTTTTTAGGAGCTGATCTGTCATCAGTATTTTGAAATAATGATAATGTTCAGGAAATATTTAAAGGGAGAAAGCTGATTCCAGAGCAGCACTCCCTTTCTTTCGATCCTATCAGTATCGACACATGCTCCAACGACACACTTAGCGAAAGTTCTTAATGCGTGGTGTTTTGGGAAACGCATGTTACATCTTCAGCCATTGTAGAAAATATACATCGTAAAACAGTCGTAAACTATCTGTTAACCGGCCCTGGTCAATTTCAACTGACCAGATTAAAGGGATACTGCAGGATTTTGGTGATGAGGCCGTTCATCTACTTCCCCAGAGTCAGATTAACTTGTGGATGCAATTTTTATGTCTCTGCACGCAGTTTGAAGGAAGTTGCTAATTAGCACTAGCGTAATTCCTAACTAGGGCCTCATTGCCAAAATCCCGAAGTATCCCTTTAAATGTACTAATGTAATCTGATGTGCTGCGGTGTGTTTGTGTACATGTATCTGTTGCAGTGGTGGTAGTGTGTGTGGGTCAGAGAGTCCAAAGACTATGGCCACTGTGGCCATTTTCCTGTCCGCTTTCAAGGAGAAGACTGAAGATATCCAACCAACCACCTTCAAAAACTCCCCACCACATACAAACCCAATCTCCAAATCCTCCTTCCTCAGAGCTCCATGATAAACCATTTCAGCCAGTCAGCGGGACACAGAGCAGGCCCCCAGCCCAGGTCCCACTCCAGGGTCCTCCCGCTTGCTGAGGACTGAAAGCTAAGAGGGAGGATGGGAGATGAAAGGAGCCACCTGGGCCCAGCTGAAGCCTCCATCCATCACAATCAACGCCAGCAGCGGGCCCAATTAGGCCCCGGAACACTCAGGGCCATGCGTTGATTGTGAACACTGTGAAAACAGAGAGAGGTGGAGTGGCGATGACGGACGGGGGTGGAGGGATGGGGAGGGGAGGAAGGGGGAAGGACAGGCTGCCCCATTTCCTCCCTAATGGGCTCTGGAGAGCAACGTTACCCGTAAAGCAGCTGACCTGGGGCAAAAGGGCGGTCGCACCCTTCCCAAACACACATCATACGCTCTCACATACACACTCACACACACACAAATTCACGAAAGCATGCACACACACACTCATACATACACACACGCACACACATTCACCAATGTTCTGTTCTGTCCCAGAAATCCCACATTTTCTCCTCCCCCTAACCCGCTAATCGTTCACTTGCCTCAGTGCTCTCATTGAAAAGCCATTAAAGTTTGCGGTCCACTTGGCTGCACTAGTCAACACCATCAACTTTCCATCTTCAGTAAAGTTACGCAAAACAACTTCATCACCTGAACACTGTGGTGTACTGTACCAGTAAGAGGTGACTGGCGGATAAACCAACGTTCTCGGTGAAAATTACGTCAAGTTCTGTGTCGTGAAAGACAGCTACGTTCCCAACTGCAGTGCACGATGAATCCTTAACCTCCGCGTCCCCTTTAAGCGAGCTGATTTGTCTAAACACGTTACGTGTGGGGTTGCATGAAGACATGGTGGCGTGTGTTTAATGTAGTTCGTTCTGATCAAGTAAAGTACATCAGTTGTGACATCTCTGCTTAGCTCATTCACTGACTCAAGGTTTCGCTCTTTTTTTCTGTTCTGTATTATTCCTCATGTGTTGCTTTATGTGCCAAAAACCAAGCAAAACCTTCTGTTCCAACCGTTTCTGGTAATATAATCTCACTTCATTTGGTTTAATAAGTGAAACCAACTGGGATCGGGTCTTGACTTTTTGAGGATGTGCGTGTGTGTGTGTGTGTGTGCGCGCGTGTGTGTGTGTGTGTGTGTGTGTGTGTGTGTGTGTGTGTGTGTGTGTGTGTGTGTGTGTGTGTGTGTGTGTGTGTTTGTGTGTGCGCGTTATGTGTCAGTGTGCTTGTTTGTATGCTGTATTTTATGTGTGTACGTGTGTGTGCGTACTCGCATGTTGTTCTGCGTATGTAATTGAGGGAATGAGTGGTGACTACTTGGCCTATTTTTAGCTAACACAGAGCCTGTTGAAGGGTCCCATTCTTTGTGGCCTCTATTTGTCTGCAGGCAGAGCATAGCGGCCGGAACTGGGTTTGGGGGAAATTAAAGCAGAACTCTATGTTTGTCTCTTCCCCTTTCAGACTGTGGGACTTGAAAGGCTGTTTTGGGGAATGGGAGATGGCAGCCGTGGGCCAGCCGTGGTTGTTGAGAGGGGAATGTGACGGTTGAGAAGGCATGTTTGGGAAGTACAGAAAGCGGCCATGGGTGTAGCTCTGTGATCCCTCCATACCCATAACCTCAACACAATACACCCAGGCCATACCGCTGGGCCATGCCCGCATTCAAAGATGGTTGGTCTGTCAAGGCTGACAACAGGACTATAGGTGTTGAATTGCAATTGTGTGTGGGGATTGTGCGTCTGTTTCTGTGTGTGCATGGTGTGTCTGTGACAGGTTTTGGAATGTGTGTGTGTGTGTGTGTGTGTGTGTGTGTGTGTGTGTGTGTGTGTGTGTGTGTGTGTGTGTGTGTGTGTGTGTGTGTGTGTGTGTGTGTGTGTGTGTGTGTGTGTGTGTGTGTGTGTGTCATGTCATGTCATCGAGATTGAACACACCGTGACAGACTCACACAATCAAACCAGATGAACAGTGCCTCCTAACTGAGCTTGTTGGGCCGGCTGCCAAAGATTTATGGGAATCTCCCTGTCCAAAACACACACTCTTTCCGGAAACCCTATGGAGACGGGGATGGAGACAGACATACCATGTCACTGTTTGCATATGAGGTTTTCTTTCAGGGTGCTGGGGGAGGGGAAGGGGGGATACACTGGTGAAAAAAGCACCCACTTGTCATACTTGAGTAAAAGTAAAGATGCGTTAATAGAAAATGACTCAAGTAAAAGTGAAAGTCACCCAGTAATTTATTACTTGAGTAAAGGTTTTCAGGTATTTGGTTTTAAACATACTGAAGTATCAAAAGTAAATGTAATTGCTCAAATACACTTAAGTATAAAAACTTGAAGTGTAAATCATTTCAAAACCCTTATTGTAGGGAAAACAAAGACAGCAACATTTTTTCATTTACAGATAGCCAGGGGCACACTCCAACATACAGACATCATGTTACTAATGAAGAATGTGGGTTTAGTGAGTCCACCAGATCAGAGGCACTCGTGGGGTACCAGTCCAGGAAGGTATTGGAGGGGTACAGCGCGCCCCTCTCCACACATTCCACCGCATTCCAGGGGATGTACCATGTCCTACCAGCTGTGGACTAGACTCAATGTATCTGCCAGCCATGACTGACATATACACACACTCTACACATATGCAGTATACACACAGGCTACATAAGTGTACATGCGATAGATAAAGTCACTATACAGTATGTACCCAGGCTTTACATGTACATATATGATAATAACGCGCAACCAGAATGCTACATGTACACTGCATCGCTTGTACTGTGCTTTTCCCTGCATGTATGCTGTGTACTTACATGGTTTTCTTTCTACCTGATTGATCTCTACTTTATCCTGGCATGCTCTACAGTTACCTGTGTGAGTATGAGGCCATCCGCACCAATAACTATAGCGATAAATTATGCATAACTATAAATATAGGCAAGCATCCACGTCAGCGGACAGTTCATCCTTTATTGTTTTTGCAGTACAGCTGTCAATCAACTCATCGACGCATTCGACAGCACGCTGCAGGCCTGTATGGAGTTTACAGACCATTCAGTTCTTTCAGGGTGTTTTCATTGTCATAGTGACCTAGTGTAGTCCCCATGTAATTAAAAATGATTGAGAAACTCGTCTACAGTCAATCACGGACTACAAAAAGGAAACCAGCCCCGTCGCGGACCCCGATGCTAAAGAACTTTGTTGCTCGCTTTGAGGACAATACAGTGCCACCGACACGGCCCGCTACCAAAACCTGCGGGCTCTCCTTCACCGCAGCCAACGTGAGTAAAACATTTAAACGTGTTAACCCTCGCAAGGCTGCCGGCCCAGACGGCATCCCTAGCCGCGTCCTCAGAGCATGCGTAGACCAGCTGGCTGGTGTGTTTAGGGACATATTCAATCAATCCCTCTCCCAGTCTGCTGTTCCCACATGCTTCAAGATGGCCACATTTGTTCCTGTTCCCAAGAAAGCTAAGGTAACTGAACTAAATGACTATCGCCCCGTAGCACTCACTTCCGTCATCATGAAGTGCTTTGAGAGACTAGTCAAGGATCATATCACTTCCACCCTACCTGATACCCTAGAACCACTCCAATTTGCTTACCGCCCCAATAGGTCCACAGACGACGCAATCGCAATCACACTGCACACTGCCCTAACCCATCTGGACAAGTTGAATACCTACCTAAGAATGCTGTTCATTGACGACAGCTCAGCATTTAACACCATAGTACCCTCCAAGCTCATCATTAAGCTGGTGGCCCTGGGTCTCAACCCCGCCCTGTGCAATTGGGTCTTGGACTTTCTGACGGCCGCCCCCAGGTGGTGAGGGTAGGAAACAACATCTCCACCCCGCTGATCCTCAACACCGGGGCCCCACAAGGGTGCGTTCTCAGCCCCTCCTGTGCTCCCTGTTCACCCATGACTGCATGGCCATGCATGCCTCCAACTCAATCATCAAGTTTGCAGACGACACTACAGTGGTAGGCTTGATTACCAACAACGAAAAGACGGCCTACAGGGAGGAGGTGAGGGCCAGGAAAATAACCTCACACTCAACGTCAACGAAACAAAGGAAATGATCGTGGACTTCAGGAAACAGCAGAGGGAGCACCCCTATCCACATCGACGGGACAGCAGTGGAGAAGGTGTAAAGTTTTAAGTTCCTCGGCGTACACATCACGGACAAACTGAAATGGTCCACCCACACAGACAGTGTGGTGAAGAAGGTGCAACAGCGCCCCTTCAACCTCAGGAGGCTGAAGAAATTTGGCTTGTCACCTAAAACACTCACAAACTTTTACAGATGCACAATTGAGAGCATCCTGTCGGGCTGTATCACCGCCTGGTACGGCAACTGCTCCGCCCACAACCGCAAGCCTGTCTGTTCACCCCGCTATCATCCAGAAGGCAAGGTCAGTACAGGTGCGTCAAAGCTGGGACCGAGAGACTGAAAAACAGCTTCTATCTCAAGGCCATCACTGTTAAACAACCATCACTAACATTGAGTGGCTGCTGCCAACATACTGACTCAAATCTTTATCCACTTTAATAATAAAAAATGTAATGTAATAAATGTATCACTAGTCACTTTAAACAATGTCACTTTATATAATGTTTACATACCCCACATTACTTATCTCATATGTATATACTGTACTCTATACCATCTACTGCATCTTGCCTATGCCATTCGGCCATCGCTCATCCAGATATTTATATGTACATATTCTTATTCATTCCTTTATACTTGTGTGTAAAAGGTAGTTGTGAAATTGTTAGATTACTTGTTAGATATTACTGCACTGTCGGGAACTAGAAGCACAAGCATTTGGCTACACTCGCATTAACATCTGCTAACCATGTGTATGTGACCAATGAAATTTGATTGGATTTGATTTTGGATTTAAATGTACTGTAGCAATTTAAGATCAAACGCCATTTGGCCTGTGCTTCGTTTTGTCAGCATGTCAAAGTTATTCATTGCATGCCGCCTTGCTCAACTGGCTTGCAAGTGATTACCATTTTTCTAATGTAAACTTTTTTGGTCTTACCACTATCAATTTATCATCACCATGTGATCACACCATTGCACTTTCTCTCCTTTCAAACTCCCTGCCAGTTGTTTTCACTGCTGTATTTTACATTCAAGTAAGAGCAAGCTGGAATATCTCCTCAAGTGGGCTGATAGTAAAGAAAATGCTTGAATGAAATTGCTTGAAATGTACTCTATGTCCAACAACCTATTGTAGCCCAGCCTAGTCTTTTCTTGGGACTCTTCAAGAGGAATAGATGAGAGGCCAGCGGAGATGCCAGGTGAGTAATTGTGCAAGAGAACAGTGAAGACAGATAGTGTTGAAGCGTTAATAGATAAGTTAATAGATAAGAAGAGTTGTTGTCAAAGCCGTAACTACATATGAAGACACCGAGGTCCTCACTGTGTTAGTTTTTTCTCATTTGAAAAAATACTATATATATATATATATATATATACATATATATATATAGACAGTTGAAGTCGGAAGTTTACGTACACCTTAGCCAAATACATTTAAAATCAGTTTTTCACAATTCCTGACATTTAATCCAAGTAAAAATGCTCTGTATTAGGTCAGTTAAGATCACCACTTTATTTTAAGAATGTGAAATGTCAGAATAATAGTAGAGAGAATTAATTATTTCAGCTTTTATTTCTTTCATCGCATTCCCAGTGTGTCAGAAGTCTACATACATTCAATTAGTATTTGGTAGCATTGCCTTTAAATTGTTTAACTTGAGTCAAACTTTTCAGGTACCCTTCCACAAGCTTCCCACAATAAGTTGGTGTAACTGAATCAGGTTTGTAGGCCTCCTTGCTCACACACGCTTTTTCAGTTCTGCCCACAAATTTTCTATGGGATTGAGGTCAGGGCTTTGTGATGGCCACTCTAATACCTTGACTTTGTTGTCCCTAAGCCATTTTGCCACAACTTTGGAAGTTTGCTTGGGGTCATTGTCCACTTTGAAGACCCATTTGCGACCAAGCTTTAACTTCTTGACTGATGTCTTGAGATGTTGCTTCAATATATCCACAACATTTTCCTGCCTCATGATGCCATCTATTTTGTGAAGTGCACCAGTCCCTCCTGCAGCAAAGCATCCCCACAACATGATGCTGCCACCCCCGTGCTTCACGGTTGGGATTGTGTTCTTCGACTTGCAAGCCTCCTCCTTTTTCCTCCAAACATAACGATGGTAATTATGACGAAACAGTTCTATTTTTGTTTCATCAGACCAGAGGACATTTCTCCAAGAAGTACGATCTTTGTCCGCATGTGCAGTTGCAAACCGTAGTCTGGCTTTTTTATGCCAGTTTTGGAGCAGTGGCTTTATGGCGGTTTTGGAGCAATAATGTCAAGCAAAGAGGCACTGAGTTTGAAGGTAGGCCTTGAAATACATCCACAGGTACACCTCCAATTGACTCAAATTATGTCTATTAGCCTATCAGTGTCACGCCTGACTAGTTGGTGTTCTAGTTTGTATTTTCTATGTTGGTGTTTTTGTATGGTTCCCCATTAGAGGCAGCTGGTAATCGTTGCCTCTAATTGGGGATCATATTAAGGTAGCCATTTCTCCCGCTTCTGTTTGTGGGATATTGTTTGTTTGTGTATGTGCTTGTGACACTACGACTTCACGTTCTTTGTAAGTTTTGTTGTTTTGTTTCTAGTTTCACTGAAATAAAGATGTGTCAACAGACATCCCCCAAACAAACAAAAACCGACTCTCTGAGAATGAGTGCACTGGTAAATAGTCGCTTAATGATATGTCAGTCAGTCATGTGGCTAGCTGCCTGCAGAGACTTCTATTGCAGTTGAAGGGCTCTGGCTAGTATTACTTAGCCAGTTAGAAGGATGAAGTAAGAAGCTAATGTTAAATGGAGCCTACCTCAGCAGGAGTAAAAAATATACTCTTAAGTTATCATAATAACTTTGCTTTACAGAGATTAGTCTACTAAGACGACAGTGAGGCAGGCAGGAGGAAGCAGAGGAGACAGAAAGAGAGAGAGCATGCAAGAATAGAGAGCGAGAGTTTAGTACAGTGGTTTCCAAACTTGGGGTCAGGGCCACATGTGGGGTCCCCTGAGAAAACCTGTACTAATCTTATCAAACAAGAAGACTTGTTTCAATATGAACCTAGAACACTCCAACAGAACATGTTTTGATTTGTTGACAATGTTTTATCGTTGGGGGACAGGGGAAAAAATGGCTTTGAAAGGGATCCAAATGATAGCTCTCGTTATTGTTCGCCACTGTTTTTGTCATTATCATTGTAATGTGGACCCTGCTGTTCACTTGAACTAGAACAACTTTTGTTGTGTTATAGTTATCGTCCTTGGTGTGGATGGCCTTTTAGTCTGTGAGGGCTGTTGATCTGCTTACGTCTGCCATGGGTGTGTATCACTGTGGTATGTGGAGATGTCAGTTGCTTACCTGTCATTCACGTCGTTATATTTGTATACTCTCCCTCAGGCATTGCTGTTCAGATTTGTTGGCTCCGGAACACACCAAAACCTTCCATGCAAACAGCTAAAGAGCAAATACTCCAACCAAGCAAAAAAAAACTTCACCTGAGGTATTTTTCAAGTGGGTCTATGCACTCGTTCAAGAGTGAAATGAAATTGCAGTGAGTGACAGTTTAATTGCATGGTTCGTTTAGGGATAATTGTTCTTACTGTAATTAGAGTAGCATTAAGACGTTAGTGCCTCCAGCTCTAGAACTGAGTCTCTCTGGGGTGGAAGCCGATCCAAGCTCTCCCGTCTCATCTGAAGAGTCACCTGTATTTGAAATGATGTGAGCATCTAGCAAACGCTTATTCAAAGGAATTTACAATCAAGACATGTAGGCTATTCAGTATGTTGCACATTATTTATTGAACCTTTATTTAACCAGAAAAGACCCGTTACCAGAAAAGACGTTAAGAACCTCTTTCGCTAGGGAAAATCAAACCCAACAACTCAGTCATCAGAAATGGAAAGCACCTCTAGCCTCTGAACCCTTCTATAGTACAGCTCTGTAAACACAGGCTGAGACACACTCACTGGGACATCTCACTCTCCACTGTGGAGGAAGGTAACCTCTGACCTCTGACCCTTGACCCTTGGCGCCAGTGGTCCAGTTTGGGGACATTGTCCCTGCCGGCCTTGCAGGACTGTTTTTGAAATGGAATCGGACCTCTTTAATTCCATCCATCTGGGCCGGTAAAATGCTAACAGGTCTAATGTCGTTAGCTATGCGTCTTTACACATGCACACACATACACACACATACACACACTCCTCTCTATGTGGCTCTCTATAGGCCACTATACACTCCTCCCTCTGTGGCTCTCTATAGGCCACTATAGGGTATCTCGGTAGGCTTGTAACCCCCCAGCTAACAACAAATCTTCCCACAACTTCAGGAAACGTTCCCTTAAGAGTCTCATTAGGTCATTAACTAACATTTCAGAGGAATGGTCCTGTGATGTGCAAGGAATGTTTCCAAGAGACTTATTGTCAAATAGAACTTACCTAGAACGTAGTTACCATGTTATCAGCATTTAAGAGTTTAATATTCTAGACACGTTTCATAATAACGTTGCAAGAACATTCATGCGTCCAGTTTTCTGTTAGGAGAATATTACTTCAACGTCCCACCAATCATATACAGAACATGGTTGCCATGTTCTCAGAACATAAGAAATGAATGTTCTAGACATGTTAAATGAGAACATTGCAAGAACATTTGTGTCCAGTTTTCTGTAGGTTAGGAGAATATTCCAAATAAAAATGAATAACACATCACGTCTTGTTACTGTTGCCGAGCCAATCAAGGCCCTGATTTATGGACCACTAATCCAGTCATATGTCTTTGTCTGTTGGCAAGGTTCGGGAATACTCCCACACAGGTCTTTTACAGTGTTTTTCAACTTACATATTTGACATGCATGGTTACATTGTGCATGTTCGTTTGTGCAGTAATTATCATTCAGCGTGTTCTCACCTGGGATTTGAACTCTCTTGGTTCACAGTATTGGGATCTTCCTGCCACCTCTCACCATGTCCGTGTCAGTTATCAGTTCATCTGACTATTCTAATCATTGATGTATAGTTGTCTAATGTTGGTGGGGCATGTTAACCTGTTTTATTGATACTCCTGATCAAATAAATATTTTTCTTGAATGCACTTTTATAAAGGGCTGAGATGTACTTCAAAGTGCGTTCACCTTATTGCTTACCCCTATCGAGTTGTTTCAGATCTAGTGAGGAGGGTTTATGGTTACTTCTGGGCAGGGCCTAACAAAGTAAGTCCTGCAGGCTCTAGTTTTATCTTATCTTGATTATTGCCCAGTCATATGGTCAGGTGCTGCAAAGAAGGACCTAGAAAAACTGCAGCTGGATCAGAGCAGAGTGGCACATTTTACTCTTCACTGTAATCAGAGGGCTAATATCAATACTATGCATGCCAGTCTTTTTTGGCTAAAAGTAGAGGAGAGACAGACTGCATCACTTCTTCTTTTTATGAGACACAATGTGTTGAAAATTCTAACTTACAAACACCTCTGACACACACACTTACCCCACCAGGGGTCTTTTCACAGTCCCCAAGAAAACAGTATTATGTAGAGCCAATGATTACATGGAAATCCCTTCCATCTCAGATTGCTCAAGTGAACAACAAATCTGTTTTGAAACAACAGATGAAGCAACACCTCATGGCACAACGCCTCAACCCTGTTTGACCTAGATATTTTGTGTGTATGTACTTATATGTAGGCTATGTGTGACATTTTCAATTAACGTAGTTTAGTCCGTGTGCTGTTCTGTATCATGTAATGTATTATTATGTATTAATATTTGAAGACAGTAACTCGTTATATTACTTTGTTACTCATAAAAGTAATGTACGGTAATATATTAGTATACTGTATGTAATTAATCCCCCAAACACTTGTCCTAAGTGATTCTGTTGCAATTTGTCTATTTCTCCACATTAAAACTTGGAGATGGAACTCTGTGTTCTCTTTGAGATGCTCAGCTATCTAGAAATTTACCGACTCCCATCTTTAAATGAGAAACAAATGTTTTATTAGATCAAATAGGTGTGTTGTAACTGTTGCCAAATAATGACATCAGCATATATTACTAATGTGAGAGAAGGTGACTCCCTAGCAAGTATTGAACAAACAATCATTACAAACACCCTAACAACCATTACAAACACCCTAACAACCATTACAAACACCCTAACAGCCATTACAAACACCCTAACAACCATTACAAACACCCTAACAACCATTACAAACACCCTAACCATTGTCCCAATAAGGGATATCTCTAGGGCAGGTGCTTATTGGGCCAGTATAGTTAGGCCTTGTCCAGAAGAAACCCTAACCCCTCCTCCCTAGGCACTTGTGTAGATATGAAACAAATTGATAGGTGTAAGCAATAGGGTGAGTGCACTTTGAAGTAAATCTCAGCCCTCACTCAAGAAAAACTTTTTTTGATCATAGTGATTCAGGAGTATCATTAAAACAGGTTAATATGCCCCACCAACATCAGACAAAAGTAAATCAAATCAATGATGACAGAATAAGCAAGTGAACTGTTAATTGACGCAGACACGGTGGTGTAGAAGGATGTAAATGCTGTGAACCAAAAGGCTGTGAGTTCAAATCCCCGGTAAGGAGTTGAATAATAAATGCGCATGTACAATGTAATCAAATATGCAAAGTACAAGCACTGTATATGTGAGTATCCTTTGCTAACAGACACATACATCTGTAAATGAATCAGTGCTTCATCAATCAGTGCTTAGCAACACCAACAAGGTGTGTTGTGTAATGAAACATGGACCATGATATTCTGCTTTTATTGGAACTCAAAAAGCCTCATTCAAACACACACTGTGTTCTCCTTCCTCTGTTTCATTTTTTGATTGGCCAGTGAAAAGAGAGGAGGGTACCCGCACCAGAGAGCAGCAAGCGCCAAAGACATTATTAATGCATGATCCGCATTCTCCTGTTGAACTTAAGGATAATTACATAATTAAATAGGAAGTCATGCTTTAGTGGAAAATTGCATTTGGATCAATGGAAAGGATTGATGTCATTGGCTAATGGCTGGTGCGGTGCGTTGTGTAACCTAGTTTCAGAGATAGAGAGTGGAGTTGAGAGAGGAGTCACCCAGTGTGCAGGCTCTTTGTCCGAGCCTGGCCTGCAGTGATGCGCTCCCTGATCTGTGGCTGGAGCCCAGCCAGTCCTTGATGGGGAGCCAAGTGTGCTGAAGTGGTAGCGCTGTCCCTTCCCACCACACAAAGAGGGCTTTCTCTACAATAGGCTGGGGTGGCCAGGGCTCACAGAGAGAGGGGGGATGGACACAAAGAAAGAATCTCAATTGGATTTCCTAAATTCCTTACGTCCTCTCCTCCGTCCTCTCCTTGCCTCCTTTTTCAAAAAGGTAATTGAGGAGAGAAGGCGAGGAATGGAAACGTGGAAACAAATGCACTTGCATGAAATGAGACTTTGTTTACAGTGGTGGAATTCCAAAATACATATGGCGAGTTAAAAAGAAATGTAGCTAGTTGTGCTAAAAATTTTATAGATAGAAATGTTCTAGACACGTTCTATCGTAAATTCTGAGAACATGGCACCCATGTTCTGTGTATGTTTGGTGTGACGTTGATGGAATGTTCTCCAAACCCTTCAGAAAAAATGGCCTTCAGATTGGAGTACAGGTATTCTGCCTGCCTCCGTTGGATATCAAGTGGTTTAGGAATGAGAGAAAAAAAACGCACACACACAAGCATGTAAGCAAGCATGCACACACAACAACACACACACACACACTGCCCTGCTTTACTGGTCTGAAGAATATCACCTACTCCTCTGTGACTGTGTAAGCTCGTAAAGGCAGTGTGTGTGTGTGTGGTGTGTGTGTGTGTGTGTGTGTGTGTGTGTGTGTGTGTGTGTGTGTGTGTGTGTGTGTGTGTGTGTGTGTGTGTGTGTGTGTGTGTGTGTGTGTGTGTGTGTGTGGCTCTCATTCCTCCAGGCAGAATACCTGTGCTCCAATTGAATCTTCATCCTCTATCTGCCTCATCTGATCGAGGTCTTAACAGGGTAGAAGACACCTCAGCCACATCGGAGCAGTCTCCGTACTGCAAATAATGCCCATTGTGTCGTATCAAAGAGCTGCCCCCCATCTCTCTTTCTCTGTCTCTCTCTCTTTCTTTCTCCCTCTCTCTTCTTCTCCGTGTCTCTCTTTCTCTCTTTCTTTCTCTCTCCTAACAAAGTGGTCTTCGTTAGTCACATTGTGCAGTATGTGTTATTGTGGCCAAGCCCTCCACCCTCCATCCTGCAACAAAAAGAGCATCTGGGAGTCATTCTGATCAGGCATTCACAGCGCCACCTCTGGGAGGACCCCTCTGCTGCCCTTCAGGTTTAGAAGGGTAAGGAATGGGGGCGATTAAGCGGCCAAGGTCCACTGTGAAACACTTAATTAGCTTAATTAGCTTGATTAAAGTCCAATTAGTAGAGATTGTCGAGGAGAGAGAACACCCTGGAAAGATGACCTTTGTCCTTTGCTCTCCTCCTGGTCCCCTCAGATCAGTGAAATTGTGTGGTGTGGGGGGTGTTCTCTCTCTCTGTGTGTGTGTGTGTGTGTGTGTGTGTGTGTGTGTGTGTGTGTGTGTGTGTGTGTGTGTGTGTGTGTGTGTGTGTGTGTGTGGTGTGTGTGTGTGTGTACCCCTTGTTATTGTAAAGCGATGGGCAGTAATAAGGGTGGGAGGAAGTGCCCTGTTGACATAGTCCAGGTTAACCTCCCTACTGTTTTACCACTTCAACTGTGGGCCGGTGTGTGGCTGACAAATACACACACGCACACACGCACATGCACCAGTGGAGGCTGGTGGGAGTAGCTATAGGAAGATGGGCTCATTGTAATGTAATTGTATCAAGCATATCAAACATGTGGAAACCACAGGTTTGACTCCATTTATTCTATTCCAGTCGTTGCAATGAGCCGGTCCTCCTATAACTTCTCCAACCAGCCTCCTCTGACACCCGCAAGAGATTGTGAGTTCAAATCTCAGGTGAGAACATTTTAAATAATAATTACTGTGTAATTGAACATGAACAATGTAATCACGTACACTGAGTATTCAGAACATTAAGAACACCTGCTCTTTCCATGACATAGAGTTACCAGGTAAATCCAGGTGAATCCAGGTGAATCCAGGTGAAAGCTATGATCCATTATTGATGTCACTTGTTAAATCCACTTCAATCAGTTTAGATGAAGGGTAGGAGACAGGTTAAACAAGGATTTTTAAGCCTTGAGACAACTGAGTCATGGATTGTGTATGTGTGTCATCCAGAGGGTAAATGGGCTGGACAAAAGGTTTAAGTGCCTTTGAACGGGGTATGGTAGTAGGTGCCAGGCGCACCGGTAATTGTGTCAAGAACTGCAACGCTGCTGGGTCTTTCACGCTCAACATTTCCCTGCGGCGCATCAAGAATGGTCCACCACCCAAACGGCATCCAGCCAACTTGACACGGGGGTTAAGTTAAAAGCAGTGTGTGTCCCCTAACCTTGACAACAGTCAAAGAGCTGTGAGTGGATCAGTGGTTCACCTGAGTGGATCAGTGGTTCACCTGAGTGGATCAGTGGTTCACCTGAGTGGATCAGTGGTTCACCGATCAGGGCCTTGATGGGCTCGGCAACAGTAACAAGGGATGTAATGAACCCCTTTTTTTTTTGGAGAACGTTTCTTTGGGACCGTCAGGTGATGTCCAATGGAACGTGTCTACAACATTAATATCTTATATTCTGAGAACATTGACACCGTGTTTTGTGTGATGTCGATGGCACAGGAGGTTGGTGGCACCTTAATTGGGGAGGACGGGCTCATAGTAATGGCTGTAATGGTATTAATGGAATGGTATCGAACTCATCAAAGACATGGTTTCCATGTGTTTGATACCATTCCATTTACTCCGTTCCAGCCATTATTATGCGCCGTCCTCCCCTCACCAACCTCCTGTGGTTGATGAAATATTCTCCTAACCATCAGAAAACTGGACGCAGGACTGTTCTTGCAATGTTCCAATGAAACGTAGCTGGAACATTAATATTGGCCACTCTGAGAACATGGTAACCACGTTCAGTGTAAGTTCTGTTTGACATTAAGGGAAGGTTCTCCTAACTTTAACACCCAAACATGCTAAATAGGTTCTTAGGAGGTTTTTTGATAACATACATAGAATGTTCCCCTAACTAACGGAAAACCGGACGCTCAAACATCAGGGGAACATTATGGGTTACATTACAAAGACGTTCTCTCTCCCTAGAATTGTTAGATGGGAATAACCCACAACTAAGCCGCTAAGAGCAACACAACCCCAAAACGAACCCAAAACAGACATATTACGGTAAGTTATAGCAACTCCTCTGACTCAGAATAAGCACCACATGTTATGTGTCATGGTAAATTCCTGTAAATTTGTTTTTTTACAGAAAACACATTCACTCTGTCTCACTCTTTTTCTAACACACACACACACACACACACACACACACACACACACACACACACACACACACACACACACACTGCCTTTACGAGCTTACACAGTCACAGAGGAGTAGGTGATATTCTTCAGAGGGAGATGAGAGGAGATGAGTAACGGGCATGGAGATATCTGTGAAATCCCTGTAGGGTCAGCCCCTAACTCAGAGGTGATCTGTGAAGTGTCAGAGTAGATGGAGGGGTGTTGTGTGTCTTTTACTGCCTGTGAAATGAAGATGGGGGGACGGGGGGAGGAAGGGGTTGATGTGGGGAGGGAGAGTGGGGTCGTGAGATACTGATCTCCCCTCCCTCCCATCAACACGACCATCCATCCAGATACACATACACACACGCACACACACTACCCCCGCTCACCACCCCCCACATACCCACCCCTCAAGAGCTGGTCTCAGCCCTGTTCCCCCATGTCTCTGGGGCCTGAGATAAACGGGTCAAGGGCCCAGGGGTGAGGGGTCAGGGCCTGTGCTCATGGGGAACACATGGAAGGGATAAAGAGGGTCTGGCTTCTATAAAGTGTGAGCAGGGATGGCCTTATTTATGATTCCACCCACCAGTCCCACTCCCCTTAACCCCCAGTGAGAGAAAGAGACAGAGAGAGAGAGACGGAGAGAGAGAGAGGAGGGTTGGAGAAAGATATATCTACTGTCAAAGATGCCAGATAAAATCATCAGCGCTTGGGACCTCTTCCCACACTTCATATTGAAGCCATATCACAACACTTGTTTGACTTGGAGAGATAAAACAAATGGTCTGATGTCCACTAACTGTGACTGATGCCACATGCCCTTCGATACACATACAGTACAGCATGTACTAGAACACATATACACATATATCCACACAAAACAGAGACAGAAACAACATGTGTTGCTAATAGATATTTAAGAGATGAAATAGAGGATACGAGTGTGACAAAAATGTATAAAGTAAGCTGATTTCTCTCCACTTATCATGGAGAGCATTCAGCAGAGCAAAGTAGAGTGAAAGGAGAGAGAGAGAGAGAGAGAGAGAGAGAGGGGACATAATGTGCTCGGGCCTCTCATGTCTTCATTATGCCCTCATCTGGGAGAGGTGGAGAAACTGAGGTACACAGCCCTCTCCCCTTGGTCAGTGCTGACCAGTATCCTGTCCATTCTCTGTATGTTTGTCCCTTTGTGTCTGGCCTGGGCTGGGTGGTGACAGTTGGGGGATAGAGGTGGGGTGTAGGGGGGGTACACCGGGGGGGGCTACAGAAGGGTCGTTGAGCTCATCACCTAAAGAGACAGAGACAATAGACCCCAGAGATAATAAAGACAGGCCCAGTTAAGGAGGGCGGCAGTAGACAATACAGTCGTATTGGGCCTTTCCAGAGACTCAGCTATGGACTTACCACCTCTCCACTTCCTTCCTGTCCTCTTTTATCAACACACAGGAAAGGAAACAACACCTCCACCCTCCTTCCCCATCCCTTCTCTCCTTTCTCTCTTCTTCTTCTCCTCCACCTCCTTGCTCATCCCATCCCTCGCCTCACAGCTGCAGTCAGGAAGGAGGTAGGGGCTGCCCCCCCCCCCCCCCCTTATCTTTGTGTTTTCATACGCGGAGGGGAAGTGGGATCTCCTCAATATGGGAGCATGCTGTTTCTGCCCCTCTGCCTTCATCTCTGTTTATCTCCACGTTTGACTCCTTCTCTCATTTCAAAGCACTGGGGAACTTTGCTTGAGAGAGGGGGCGAGGGAAAAGGAGGGGGGGGGGGGGGGGTCACTGGGTTACCATAACAACTTGCCTCCCCTCCTCTCTTTTTCTTTTGCTGCCTGTTCCTCAGTCAGTCAGTGTGTGTGTACACAGGGTGTGTGTTTGTGTGTGTGGGCGCAATGTTGATCATGCTCATTCCTGGAGGACAAGTGAGACCAACACTTCAAAGGAGATGTGCGTGTTGTCCTGACCCCCTCTGAAGAATAGGGAGTAGAGGCAGCAGGAAGATGTTATGTTTGGAGCAACCAGAGGGAGAGGAAGGATGCGTTTGTCTGGACAGCTGTTTTATTTGTTCAGTAACTGTCATACCTCACTATCAGAGAATGATAGACAGAAAGAGAGAGAGGAGATAGATAGTGCTGAACCAACATTTCTTTTTTATTTAACAACTAATTGTCGGTTCAATTACTTGAATTCCATTTAGTTTGATTTTTGTGAGCTCAACGAGCCGTTTCTCTAGAGGGAAATCATATACAGTGCATTCGGAAAGTATAGATTTTTTTCCACATTTTCTTACGTTACAGCCTTATTCTGAAATTGATTAAAACATGTTTTTTCCCTCATCAAACTACACACAATACCTCATAATGGCAAGTTTAAAAACATTTGAGGAACATTTTTCACAATTAAGACAAGCACACAATCTTCAGAGTGTAGTTTATTTAATTAAAATCAACCAAACAAAACTAGCTAAGGTGCATTCGGAAAGTATTCAGACCCCTTCCCTCTTTCCACACTTTGTTATAAAAAAACAGAAATACCATATCTACATAAGTATTCAGACCCTTTGCTATGAGACTCGAAATTGAGCTCAGGTCCTGTTTCCATTGATCATCCTTGAGATGTTTCTACAACTTGATTGGAATCCACCTGTGGTAAATTCAATTGATTGGACATTATTTGGAAAGGCAAACACCTGTCTATATAAGGTTCCCCAGTTGACAGTGCATGTCAGAGCAAAAACCAAGCCATGAGGTGGAAGGAATTGTCCGTAGAGCTCCGAGACAGGATTGTGTTGAGGCACATATCTGGGGAGGGGTACCAAAACATTTCTGCAGCATTGATGGTCCCCAAGAACACAATGGTCTCCATAATTCTTAAATGGAAGAAGTTTGGAACCACCAAGACTCTTCCTAGAGCTGGACGCCCAGCCAAACGGAGCAATCAGGGGAGAAGGACCTTGGACAGGGAGGGGACCAAGAACCCGATGGTCACTCTGACAGAGCTCTAGAGTTTCTCTGTGGAGATGGGAGAACCTTCCAGAAGGACAACCATCTCTGCAGCACTCCACCAATCAGGTCTTTGTGGTAGAGTGGCCAGACGGAAGCCACTCCTCAGTAAAAGGCACATGACAGCCTGCTTGGAGTTTGCCAAAAGGCACCTAAAGACTCTCAGACCATGATGAAACCAAGATTGAACTCTTTGGCCTGAATGCCAAGCGTCACGTCTGTAGGAAACCTGGCACCACCATTTTTCAGCAGCAGGGGCTGGGAGACTAGTAAGGATCGAAGGAAAGATGAACGGAGCGAAGTACAGAGAGATCCTTGATGAAAACCAAACCTGCTCCAGAGCGCTCAGGACCTCAGACTGGGGCGAAGGTTCACCTTCGAACAGGACAACAACCCTAAGCACACAACCAAGACAACGCTGGAGTGGCTTCGGGACAAGTCTCAATGTCCTTGAGTGGTCCAGCTAGTGCTGTGTTTTTGCTTTGTCATTATGGGGCATTGTGTTTAGATTGATGAGGGAAACAAATGCTTTAATCAATTTTAGAATAAGGCTGTAACAACAAAATTTGCAAAAAGTCAAGGGGTCTGAATACTTTCCGAATGCACTGTATATCAAGCACGAGAGACATCAAATCAAGAAAGAACTGTGGGATGCTGTAGGGAGTTGTAGTTTTCAAAAGGCAAATATTCAAACTAGTTCAGTTCAGACTTAGTAGTTAACTACAATGACCAGAATCCATTGGACCTATTCTTCCTGGCCTTGTTCGTGAGGTAGCTCTACCCGATTGATTGTTTTAGCAGTCTTGAAAGTATGCCTTATCTACTTTGAACAACTACTAAAATAGTGACTTTGTAAGACAGGCCTGCAGCATGGGCAGCTGTGGCAACCCAATGAACATGGTCTACCCTTTACACTAGCCAAGGGATACTTGGCTCACTGGGGAGCACAGAGATAATGGTAGATGGTCTGGCTGGCTGCCTGGCTGCTACAGCCTGAGCAGAGATGAGATGATGACTTTAAGAAATGAAATAATAAAATCATCAAATAATAAAAGTAATATACACAACTTGAATATGTTATTTAAGTAAAGTAATGTGAATGAATTATGGTTAGTAAGTGATAAGCAGTAATGGGCCGTCACTACCATCATGGGTCTCTTATTCATTGCTTTGTTCTGTGTTGCTAGAGACAATCCAATGTTTTCAATGTTTTGACAATTGAATGTTCTCAATATTTGGCTTTGGAATTTAAATAAAAAAACAATATTTCATAATGCATTTAGTGTCCAAAAAATGAATCATCGGAACCGAAATCGAAAACTGTTTTTATTTTTTTAATTTGAATTAGCCGAAACTGAACCGACCTCAAAAAGCACTAATCGCTCAGCACTAAATATAGATAATCCCTGAGCATGTACTTAATAAGACTATATAAAAAAGTGTTCCAGCACTAATGAAAGTTTGAGCTAACTCATTGTGGACTTGTCCAGCCTCTTGCCTTCAATGCCACGCACATGCACTCGCACGCACACGCACGCACACACACACACACACACAATGCCCTGCTTTACTGGTCTACTGCCCAGCTTCCCAATTGATGCCAGCCTCAGTGATTTGAGGACAGGGGCTTTGAGACCCCACAGGACCCTCAGACAGTCTCCATGGCAATGGTGAGCAGATTAGCACACATCAACACTGTGTTTGTGTGCGAGTGCATGTGCGTGTGTGTGTGTGTGTGTGTGTGTGTGTGTGTGTGTGTGTGTGTGTGTTGGGAGACTCCCTACTGCATTTTTATTAGATTCATCCCGATCAGCCCAGCCAAGCTTGTCCCAGCATAAAAATTCACTTTAGGAAAAGTTCAGACAGCATTAGTATGCATGGGCTTCCATCTCCCAGAGAAACCAAAGTCCTCTGCCTTAGAGCTATCCGTTCTCCCCACATTTCTAAACAAAGTGCAGACCCTGTTTTAAGTGCGTTGATAACGGGCAAGGGGTTTCAACTGCAAGAGTGGAGGAGAGGGCGAAAGAGGGCTAAGACAACAGAAATAAAAGGGATAGAGGACAGAGGAGAGAGGAGAGAGGAGGACAAAAAGAAAAATACGGTAGAAGGAGAAAAATAGGGATTTAGATCTACAAGCAGGATCTTTACCACGGCCCGCAGGTTTAGTTCTGAGATGTCCCTCGCTCCAATGATCTGAGCTTGGCCTCCTATTGGTGCCTATGAGGCCTCTTGTGGGTCAAATCAGCTCCGCTCTCCACAGCTCACGAGGGCCTATAGGGAACACCTGGCCCTCGTGTGGGGCAGCTACGACCCAAAAAGGCAGAAGAGTAACAAGCAAAGGCCACACAAAGCTCCAATCACATTCCACTCCCAAAGACTGAACCTAACCACAGTCCTACTCAGGGAGAACCAAACTGTTTCCCATGGTTTGTGTGTAGGGTCTTAAGGCTTAGCCACCTGTTAGAGTGCTCTAGTATTCTGAACTGTGTCAACAGGTTTCAGGGTTGTCGTACTGTTCAGGCTTCATCATACGCCGTGTAAAAGTCAGGAAATGGAAGTTAGAAGACTTCTCTGACTTATTTATGTGTGGTGCTGCAGGTTGTTGTCCAATATTCCTACAGTATGCCAAGCCTAGAGAGAGAGAGAGAGAAGTGGACGAAAGAATAAAGAAAGGAAAGAGGAAAGGGTAGGGGCTGATACGGAGCGACGGTGAAGGATGGAAAGAGAGGGAGAGACAGAGCAGAGGCAGGGAGAGGAAGGAGTTGGGGAACATGTGCTGCTGTCAGTCTGATTTTTAATCCCCTGCATGTTTTTTCTGCCTCCCTTTCCCACGTTCTGAGTGTTGATTGATAAAAACAGGGAGGGAAGAAAAAAAACCTGTGACTAATCACCATGGCTCGGCTGCTGTGTGTGTGCGTGTACTTGTGTGTGTGTGTGTGTGTGTGTGTGTGTGTGTGTGTGTGGCTGGACAGAGGGGTCCTAGGGGAGCTGAGCGGGTCTCTGTTTTCCTGTTAGTAGTAAAGTCAGCCCTCAGGGTCTTGGTTCTGTGGAGAGCCCCATGGACTGTGTGACTGGCACTACTATCAGACAGTCTGCTGCTGGTCAATGCCAACATACTGTCTATTGTCTCTGTCCTGCTCCAACACACATTACAACAACAACAACCAAAACAGCAACCACAACCACAATAGGAACACAACGTTTTGCTAATAAAGATTTAACCAATTTAATATTTTAGTTCAATGTTCTATACGGCTATGCAATTTCTCTGAAGTAGTTTCTTAGTTTTTTTTTTTTTTTGTGGGCGGCAGCCAGATCGTTCCTTTCCCTCTGGCGTTACTGGTCTATCACATCCACATTTCCTCATCAGCCAATCATGTAGCCTCTCATGGACACACCCCGCAGCCCCCCTCACTCCCACACACTCTTAACCTCCTGCCACCCACACACCCCTCACTCCCACGTATGGCACAATAGCACCCTCACTCCCCCAACACTTCCTTCCTCACCCACCTTCCTTCCTCACCCACCTAACTCCCCCAACACTTCCTTCCTAACCCCTCAGTTACAGTGTCCCCTTCGCCCACCTCACTCCCACACACCTCTCCACTGCCACACACACCACCCCCCCCCCCCCCCCCCAAGAATACCTCTCATCTCTTCTGACTCACCAAGAGTCGACGGGAACCAGACCTGTGTCAGTCTACCTTCACATGCCCAGGTCGGACAGACGGACAGACGAACAGACAGACAGACACCCTGGTCAAAGGCTGTCTGTTTTACTGCTAATTGGAGCAATCATAATGGAGGAGCAGTAAATCCGAGTCATTAGTCATTTTCCTTCCTAGGACAGGAAACACGGGCTAGTTTTTAATGCTGGATCTCTGCATACCTGTGGCTACGGGCCTCTTGCTCTCACACACGCGCAAGCACGTACACATGAACACAAGCACACACACAGAGAAACACACACACACAGGCACACATGCACACAGGCACACATGGACGCACACACACCACACACACAGAGACACACAAATAAACCGCTTTCCTTTCCTGGCTGTTTGCTCTGGAGAAAGCCTCGCTCTCTATTTATTGGCTCTGTGTGCTTTTTTAATTTCCACATAGTTAACAGTAGGTCGCTCCTAACGAGAGGAAATAAATGCCAATTCCTGGACAGGATGGAGAGCTACAGAGCTGACCCAGAAATGGGACTCCGTGTTGGACTTGCAGCTCTTGGCAGACTGGTCCCTGACTGGCCCCTGCATTCCATCACATACCCAGGAGAGCACAGGTCTTCTGCCCGATGGAGGGTTTACGCTGTCTGTCGTCTCTTTCTTTCCTACTTTCCCTCTCTATTTCCCTCCCTCCTTCTCTCCCTCCTTCCCCCTTTCCATGTCCATGGGAGACTCTAATTTGGCCTTCTCCTCGACTCCGTCCAATTTCCTCCGTGACCCGGAAACCGATAAGTGGTCGAGGAGTGTCAATTAGTTAGTAGGCGAACGGAGGAGTGTCCTAGCCTCTTCGATAGCTTCCACCCGCCAAGGAAGCACATAGTAGCCAACCGGAGTTCTTTGCGGAAGAGTTTTGAGATCCTCCACACCCCCTTTAAATCGTCTGTTATTTACTCAGAGGAGAAAAACATGGTGATACGCTACTTATCCACGTCTATAAATTCTCTAGCTCAATGTATTTTTACTACTTCACACATTTAATATGGGATTTCGTCACTTGCATGATGAAGCATTTGCATCATACAAGCACATTTCCTCTCCTCCCCTACTCGCCTCGGTTACCTATGACCTATTTGAAAAGGAGGCGAGGAGAGGACGGAGGAATGGAGGAGTTGAGCAAACCAATTGAGAATGTCCCCATGTCATTCCTCTACTGCTGAGGAGAGGAATTCCCCTTCTCCCCAGCCGTGTTATGCCTGAATGGGGCCAGGGAGGGATAGTAAAGGGAAGGGTGGAGTAGTGGTGGAGGAGGGGACGGGGTGTAGAGGGGTAGTGAATGGGTCCTTTGTGGAGCCCCCGCTGGCTGACAGTGGGGCGATCCTCTCGGGGCTCATCTTCACCCCACCACGCCCTCTATGTCTTGGCTTTAGCACTCACACCCTGCCTACAGCGCTACCCACGGCAACCACCACTGCCCCCGGCAACCCAGTGCTGCTGCCTTAGCAACTGCTTCTGCCCCACTGAACCTGCCCCGGCAACTGCTTTTTACTCGCAATCAGTTCAGGTTCAATTCTGGCCATGCTGGGACTCAAGAGGTGGGAACAGGGAGGAGAAAATAGAAGTGGGTAGAGTTGTACTTGTGCATGCACACCCACACACACCCAGAACCACACACACAGACAGACACAAACAAACACAATGTGTACAATACAAAAACGTACTAAAGTCCATCTCAACCCACACACTTCTAGTGGGAATCAACACAACTGGAAATCAAACACTTCAATATTAACTTACATTTTACACTCATACACACATACACACACGTAAACACACATATACACACACACACACACACACACACACACACACACACACACACACACACACACACACACACACACACACACACACACACACACACACACACACACACACACACACACACACACACACACTTCTCCACACACTGATTCAGGGTCGGCTAAATTAAGATTGTCCTTTCTACTCGCCGGTTTGGGATTTGCATTTGAATTCATTCGTGGGGGCTTAGATTTATGCCTGTGTGAGTGGTGCCCAGCAGTGCTTCTCTTTCTGGGCAGGCAGGAGACAGGCCTAACTAACTCTCTGACTGACTGATGGATGGGGGGCTCTCTCCCACACATAAATATGCATGACCACAGAGCCGCTCAGAGCAGATTTCTCACAGTCGGAGAAAGTAAACAGTGGAGAGAGAAGGAGGAGAAACCGTTCCTGGCCACTCACTTCATGTGGAAATTTGAATTCTTTTCAGGACCTCAGCTCAGCAGCCTCAGAGAAAGGGAGGGGGGGTTGCCTTCAGCAAAATTTGACAAGATTTAAGGATTAGCCCAACTCAAGATATTGTCTCGGTGCGCATTTAGAAGTGAATATACATGATTATACATCTCTAACGCACGTGAATGGTCATTTGCAACAGCAAGAAAAGAAAGCCGTTGAGAGCGTTAGAGAAAGGGAATGCGTGTGGCTTTTCTCACAGCTCACAGCTCCGCACTCCCCTATAGCACAACTCATACAATGACTCACCAGAAAGAAAATGGTCGGTCCGAAAGAACAAAAAAAATGCTTTATTGACATAAATTTGGTCAGGCGACGGACGACAGTTGGAGGCCTGGGAAAGCAGGTCTGACGAGGAGTTGACAGAAGCCTCTTAGTAAAGAACACAAAGTGTAATCTGGGTAATTGGAATGTACGCAGGACAGGCTCATTCAGGGGATAAAATGAGGCTAAGCTCAGTTAATTATATGGGATAATGTTCCACTGTGCTCAGGTTGAAATAACGTTGAGGAGACCTGTCACTGGAGGAGAGAGCGACCCAAATGAAGGCTCGGTGTATCGGCCTGAGGAGAGGGATGGAGTGACATGGAGGAAAGGTTTAAGGGAGAGAGTGAGAGAGGGATGCTTGAGAAGTACAGCATTAAGTCAGGAACACTGATATTTAATGTGGAGTTGATGACATGAACTGCAGACACATTTTTACTTTACCACTTTGTGTGTGTGTGTGTGTGTGTGTGTGTGTGTGTGTGTGTGTGTGTGTGTGAAGCAACACTTGTAATGTTTTCCCCTCGCACTCAAACACACAAACACTCAAACACAAGCACTCTGTCGGGCGGACACGCGTGTTGTTTTCGAACACATGAACTAACTCTCTCACTCGAACACAGGCACACACTCATATGCACTCTCTCACACACACACGCACATACAGTATACGCACGCACACAGCGGGAAGCTGTCAGTAGCCCTTTACACCCCAGGAGGCTGGTGGCACCTTAATTGGGGAGGACAGGCTCGTGGTAATAGCTTGAGCGGAATAAGTGGAATGGTAGCAAATACATCAATCTCGTGTGTTTGATGCCATTCCGTTTGCTCTGTTCCACCCGTTATTATGAGCCGTCCTCCCCTCAGCAGCTTCCACTGCTTTACACGTCTACATTGGAACGTAGTGACTGTACAGTAACGTGCTATGCATTATGTCAGCGCTTTTGGCTCTGTGCTTCACAGCGCTGTATGAGTTTTGACTGACAGCCGTTCTGAACTTGAGCACCGCACGCAACAACAAGTTTTCCCAATCACTCCCTCGGAGCGAAATGCAGTAAATTAAGAGGACTCAACGTATTTTGAAAGATGAGACATTGAGGATTATAATAAATACCGCTTTGATGTCATACAAGCGAGCCAAACACCAAATGTTTCCAAATGAGCACTTCACATTTGTCAAATACAGTGTATTCGGAAAGTATTCAGATCCCTTCCCTTTTTCCCCGTTTTGTTTACGTTACAGCTTTATTATAAAATTATTATATATACAATTTATTATAACATTTTAAATAAATTCTGAATAAATTCGAAGTATGCTTCCTCCAGCTCCTCAACGGCACAGCTAGGAAAGCTAGACTTCTTTGAGTCATAAAAGTGCACTGAAATAGTTTAGGAACTGTGTACACTTTGGAGAGGTGCTTGGACACTTGGAGACTCCAGTTAGTCCTCTCACTCAAACCCTTGTCCATTTTTTGTCTTATGTTGCACCTACCCCACATTTTCTATGAATAGTCTTATCATTGAATGTATCCAGAGTATTTTCAGATATCGTTAAGTACTTTAAATGTATAACGCACATACAATGAACAGTGTAATGTTTGGATTTAGTCTTGTGTCAGGCGAACACCTTTGGTCTGATACTTGTACCATTATCTCAAAACTGGTCCCTTTCAATTCCTACAATGGTTATGCATAGGATTTTCTTATTTCTTCTGTAAGAAACATTTCAATTTAGCCCTATCCATATAGGCCAATTCCCACGAGTGTAAAGGGTTAATGGGCCTGTCGGTAATATGCTGACTGCTTGGTTGAATCAGAGGAACGTAGTGAAATAGGAGATCACCTCTGTGGAGAGTCAGTCTCCTCCCTCTCTCTTTCCCGCCCTCTCTCCTGGGACCCTGTGGCTCTGTTGCAGTCTACAGTTTGACCTATCTCCCCATCTCCCATTCCATTGTACTCTCTGGACTCTGGATGAGTAGTGGTATGGCCTGTGGTACTGTGGTACGAACCCGTCTCCTCCCTCATCTCCCCCACCCCGTTGTCATGGCGCTGTGGTTTCAGTGTTGTCTGGATGCTATGTCAACATGGAAACGGGCCTCTCTCTCTCCATGGCATGGTGGTGTTTGGAGCACCAGTGAAATGGTGAAGTGGTTTCTGGGGGTTTGGCTCCCCCCCTTGTCTCGCCCATCCCTCCCCCTTCTCCCCCTGACCCATAATGAGCATCTATGGCATTGTGACCCGGTTCTGGCTCCCGGAGCCAAAGGCCCACCGCGTGGCCAATGCTACGCCGCAGTGAGACACTGCAACCACTTTCCCATGGCACAGCGCTCTCCCAGCCCCGTCATTACACTTTAATATCTTATAATACACTCCCTACCTCCCCCAGCCCCTGTCTCCGCTCGAAACCGGCTGAACCAGGGGGATTCTACCCATGAGTACACACACACACACACACACACACACACACACACACACACACACACACACACACACACACACACACACACACACACACACACACACACACACACACACACACACACACACACACACACACACACAAATGAACACACACTCCGCAAAGAACCCAGGATACCCAATATCTTTTTATGTAACAAACCAGCATTTAGCTGCACATAGATGCTCACGTTGATGGCTGTCAGACCGCTAAATAGGAGCTACTGTGAACTTGATAAACATAAGCATCACTGTTGGGTTAGGCTCAGCAGTAGAAGAACAAAATGAAAATACAGCTCTGATTTATCTGCTATTAGCAAATAAAGTTGTTTTTGTGTTTGATAAGTCAGCGTATGTCATGTGCCATTAGTTAGTTACAGTGATTGCCAGGCCTGGTGATGCTTACTACACTCTTTAAAAAAAAGGTATGTCCCCATAGGCAAACCCTTTGAAGAACCCTTTTTGGTTCCAGGTAGAACCCTTTTGTTTTCTATGTAAAACCCTTTCCACAGAGGGTTCTACATGGAACCAAAAACGGTTCTCCTATGGGGACAGATGAATAGCCCTTTTGGAACCCTTTTTTCCAATTTTCTCATGGAAAGAGGAGATGAGTTGAGTTAGATTTAGTGTCTGCTGGAAATAAACCGCACAGATTATTAGTAGGCTACAGTATCACTGAGCCTTTGGTCAATATAAAGGGGAGTAGGCAGGGAGAAGTGGCTGTGTGGAGGAATTTTGTGTGTGAGAGAGAACTTATAAGTGGGTGCACATGTGTTTGTGTGCGTGTGTGTGTGTGCGTGTGTGTGTGTGCGTGTGCGTGTGCGTGTGCGTGTGTGTGTGTGTGTGTGCGCATGCGTGTTTATGTGTCTGGATGACTTACAGTATGTGAACCCTGTGTAAATGCCTCCAGCCAAGTATGTGTATGTGTGTGTGTGCTTCTCTCTGTGGCTGTGGGAGAATGCATGGTGGGAGACAGAGAGGGAAAGATAGCATGTGTATCAGGTATCAGGGAGTTACAGGAGGCCCAGTGAAGAGCTCCATTCACAGGCCCAGGAGCTGATAAGAGCCAGGTCGTGAATCCAGCCTCTGTTCCCCCCGCTCTGCTACCCGGTCCTGCCCTGTCTAACCCACTGTCCCTCTGTTCTGTTCAGGCCCTCCTGTGTGCTCCTTTCAACTCTGCTCTCCCCCCGACTCTCCACCGCTCCCTCCCTTTATATGCTCTGTGAGAAAGTGGTGGGCGAAGGATCTGGGGGAGGGGAGAGAAGAGAGGGAGGAGGAGGGGGTATAACCCTGAAGGCTCACCAACTTTAATTAGCTGGATTAGAACAGAGATACCGATAGAGTGGAAAGGATACAGGAGGGAGGGAGAGAGAGAGAGAGAGAGAGAGAGAGAGAGAGAGAGAGAGAGAGAGAGAGAGAGAGAGAGAGAGAGAGAGAGAGAGAGAGAGAGAGAGAGAGAGAGAGAGAGTGGGACGTACAGGCAGGGGGATAGAGAGAGCAGCAGGATGATGGCATGTTTTTGGAGCTCCGGCTGAGACTATTGGTTTGTGCGTATGACAGAGACCATTGGGGTAGATGGACATATTCAGGGTGTAGCAGAATTTTATGCAGAGATTATTAGTCAGGCATGTATTAGTCACAGCGTGACCTGTACTGATCAACTCTGACCCCACACACTGGGCTCACGGGAGATGGATAGACTCTCCGGCCGGCCGGTCATATGGGTGTGTGTTTGCTTGTGTGTGGTTGCGTGCGTGCGTGCATGTGTACAAGCATGTATGTATGTGTGTGTGTGTGTGTGTGTGTGTGTGTGTGTGCTGTGTACACTACCAGTCAAAAGTTTGGACACACCTACTCATTCAAGGGTTTTTCTTTATTTTGACTATTTTCTACATTGTAGAATAAGACATCAAAACTATAAAATAACACATATGGAATCATGTAGTAACCGAAGAAGTGTTAAACAAATCAAAATGTATTTCATATTTTAGATTCTTCAAAGTTTCATTTTTTTTTCATTTAACCTTATTAAAGTAGCGAACGTTTGCCTTGATGGCAGCTTTGCACACTCTTGGCATTCTCTCAACCAGCTTCATGAGGTAGTAGCCTGGAATGAATTTCAAATAACAGGTGTGCCTTGTTAAAAGTTCATTTGTGGAATTAGTTTCCTTCTTAATCAGTTGTGTTGTGACAAGGTATGGGTGATATATAGAAGATAGCCATATTTGGTAAAAGACCAAGTCCATATTATGGCAAGAACAGCTCAAATAAGCAAAGTGAAACGACAGTCCAAGGTCAGTCAATGCGGTACATTTTTACTTTGAAAGTTTCTTCAAGTGCGGTCGCAAAAACCATCAAGCGCTACGATGAAACTGGCTCTCATGAGGACCCACACAGGAAAGGAAGACCCAGAGTGACCTCTGCTGCAGAGGATAAGTTCATTAGAATTACCAGCCTCAGATATTGCAGCCCAAATAAATCCTTCACAGAGTTCAAGTAACAGACACATGTCAACATCAACTGTTCAGACGAGACTGCGTGAATCAGACCTTCATGGTCGAATTGCTACAAAGAAACCACTACTAAAGAACACCAATAAGAAAAAGAGTCTTGCTTGGGCCAAGAAACATGAGCAATGGACATTAGACTGGTGGAAATCTGTCCTTTGGTCTGATGAGTCTGATGAGATTTTTGGTTTCAACCGCCGTGTCTTTGTGAGATGAAGAGTAGGTGAACGGATTATCTCCGCATGTGTGGTTCCCACTGTGAAGCATGGAGGAGGGGGTGTGATGATGTGGGGGTGCTTTGCTGGAGACACTGTAAGTGATTTATATAAAATTCAAGGCACACTTAACCAGCATGGCCACCACAGCATTCTGCAGCGATACGACATCCTATCTGGTTAGCACTTATTGAGACTATCATTTGTTTTTCAACAGGACAATGACCCAACACACATCCAGGCTGTGTAAAGGCTATTTGACCAAGAAGGAGAGTGATGGAGTGCTGCATCAGATGACCTGGCCTCCACAATCACCTGACTTCAACCCAATTGAGATGGTTTGGGATGAGTTGGACCGCAGAGTGAAGAACAGACAACAAGTGCTCAGCATATGTGGGAACTCCTTCAAAACTGTTGGAAAAGCATTCCAGGTGAAGCTGGTTGAGAGAATGCCAAGAGTGTGCAAAGCTGTCATCAAAGCAAAAGGTGGCTACTTTGAAGAATATAAAATCTAAAATATATTTTGATTTGTTTAAAACCTGTTGGGGCAAGGGGGCAGTATTTGCACGGCCGGATAAAAAACGTACCCGATTTAAACTGGTTACTACTCTTGCCCAGAAACGCATATAATTAGTCGATTTGTATAGAAAACACTCTAGAGTTTCTAAAACTGTTTGAATGGTGTCTGTGAGTATAACAGAACTCATATGGCAGGCCAAAACCTGAGAAGATTACATACAGGAAGTGCCCTGTCTGACAATTTGTTGTCCTTCTGTTGCATCTCTATCAAAAATACAGCATCTGTGCTGTAACGTGACACTTTCTAAGGCTCCCATTGGCACTCTAAAGCGAAGAACAGCAGGAGAGTTTGTGAGTGGTCAGCCTGGGGACAGTGAGACTGAGATGCGCATTCACGAGAATTCTCAATTTTTTCTTTCATCCTTTGAATGAATACAACGTTGCCCGTTTGGAATATTATCGCTATTTATGAGAAAAATCGCATAAAAATTGATTTTAAACAGCGTTTGACATGCTTCTAAGTACGGTAATGGAATATTTAGAATTTTTTTTACATGAAATGCGCTCGCGCGTCACCCTTCGGATAGTGACCTGAACGCACGAACAAAACGGAGCTATTTGAATATAAATATGGATTATTTGGAACCAAAACAACATTTGTTGTTGAAGTAGAAGTCCTGGGAGTGCATTCTGACGAAGAACAGCAAAGGTAATCCAATTTTTCTAATCGTAATTCTGAGTTTAGTGAGTCCCAAACTTGGTGGGTGTCAAAATAGCTAGCCGTGATGGCTGAGCTATGTACTCTGAATATTGCAAAATGTGCTTTCACCGAAAAGCTATTTTAAAATCTGACACCGCGATTGCATAAAGGAGTTCTGTATCTATAATTCTTAAAATAATTGTTATGTATTTTGTGAATGTTTATCATGAGTAATTTAGTAAATTCACCGGAAGTTTTCGGTGGGTATGCTAGTTCTGAACATCACATGCTAATGTAAAAAGCAGTTTTTTGATATAAATATGAACTTGATTGAACAAAACATGCATGTATTGTATAACATAATGTCCTAGGAGTGTCATCTGATGAAGATCATCAAAGGTTAGTGCTGCATTTAACTGTGGTTTTGGTTTTTGTGACATATATGCTTGCTTTGAAAATGGCTGTGTGATTATTTTTGGCAGGGTACTCTCCTGACATAATCTAATGTTTTGCTTTCGCTGTAAAGCCTTTTTGAAATCGGACAATGTGGTTAGATTAACGAGAGTCTTTTCTTTAAAATGGTGTAAAATAGTCATATGTTTGAGAAATTGAAGTTATAGCATTTTTTACGTATTTGTATTTCGCACCACGCGATTCCACTGGCTGTCGACTAGGGTGGGACGCAAGCGTCCCACCTAGCCCAGGGAAGTTAACACTTTTTCGGTTACTACCTGATTCCGTATATGTTATTTCATAGTTTTGATGTCTTCAGTATTATTCTACAATGTAGAAAATAGTACAAATAAAGAAAAACCCTTGAATGAGTAGGTGTGTCCAAACTTTTGACTGGTAGTGTATATCAGATCTGGGCTGTGTGGAGAGCCATTGTCCCCCTTATCCCTCCATCCTGCAGGTACACTAATGACCCTGCACACCCTGGGAAGGAGAGTTGGAATCACCAAGCGAACACACAGACACACACACACACACACACACACACACACACACACACACACACACACACACACACACACACACACACACACACACCACACACACACACACACACGATCTTAGACTGGAATTGGATGCCTGGAATTCACTTACTCAACACACACAGCAAAGCTATGGAGTGTGTGTATATGTTGTGGGTTTTGAGGGGATCAGAGAGTAGTTGCCATAGGGAATGTGTCCTCCCTGGACTGTGTGTATCAGGTCACAGCTGCTAAAACAGGCTGCAAACAGAATTTGCCTGTTTGTTTATGAGAGGTCTAAAGGACCTCAAGTCAAATAAACCTCTGCTAACTCCAACCTCCTAGCATCTCAATGACCTATAGCTTTGGTCAGCATATTCTATCCCCAGTTAGTCCACTATAAGTCTGGCCAGTGTGTGTCATTTCTGCCAGGCCTCTCATGTGTTGCACAAGCCTTCTGTTCTCCCCATGGCCCTCTTCGGCCTTCCTCGGCCCTCCTTTGCCCAATCTGGACAACTTCGTTCCTGCCTGTTGTCTGACCCCCTGTTCAGAGAGAGGCTCCAGTCTCATTACACTCATTAGTGTTGTGTGTCTGGCTCCTAGACTACAGGTCCCCTGGGGAGGAAGGGGTTGGAGTGTGTGTGTGTGTGTGTGTGTGTGTGTGTGTGTGTGTGTGTGTGTGTGTGTGTGTTTGTGTGTGTGTGTGTGTGTGTGTGTGTGTGTGTGTGTGTGTGTGTGTGCGCATGTGTGTGTGTGTGTGTGCGCGTGTGTGTGTGTGTGTGTGCGTGTGTGTGTGTGCGCATGTGTTTGTGTGTGTGTGCGCATGCGTGTGTGTGCGCATGCGTGTGTGTGTGCACGCGTGCGCATGCTTGTTTGTGTGTGCGTGCATGTATACGTGTGTGTGAACCTCTGGAGCCGGAACACAGCCTGTTTGTCTGTCATCGCTGCGCAGATGTCCGGTGGATTACATCACATTAACCGCACCCTGCTCGCCACTACTCCCTTGCTTCCTCGCCTCGGACCCCCTACATGGCCCCCTCTGGAAGCCCCGAAAGTCCTGTTCTGTCCTGGACAATGAGCCTGGATTTATTACTCACACTGCACTGCTGTCTCTCCCTAACACACACACACACACACACACACACACACACACACACACACACACACACACACACACACACACACACACACACACACACACACACACACACACACACACACACACACACACACACACACCCACCCACACACAGTGCTCTCACACTGACCCTGTTCCTCATGACTTCATCTGCCTTTGACTCATCTCTATTTGGATTTGGGTCAGGGTCCATGAGACTACGCAGTGCATGATGCATTGGAATGTGTGCTGGTGCTGATTGGTGTGGGCCAGAGGAGACACTGCAGAACCCGGAGGTCCCCAGAAAGCTCAGAGGAGGCCTAGCGCTGCTTCACTGAGAGAGAGTGCACCACAAAGGTCAGCTTGTTCTGTGGTTTGTTTTGTTGCTTTGTAGTGAGGTGATGTCATCAGCCAAATCAGCAAGATGTTCTTACATTCATACGGAAGAAGGATATCTAAGGTATAATAATGATTAGGCTGTTTATTTGGCTAGATCTTTAGCTTCCGATCAGTTTTTAGTTTCATTTCCTGCACTATCCCTCAGTGTTTCCCATAACGCTGATCCCAGTGCAGCTCTGTGTCTCAGGTCACAGTAGGCTGAGCGAATGGAACATATACTGACACACATGGTAAGAGTAGATGAAAGATCTATGGGGCTGATGGTCTAGTAGTGTTCTGGAATCTATTGTTAGAATGTTCTAGAACAGAGAGAGAGCCAATGGTGACCCTGTACCCCGATTCTCTCCCTGACCCTGAGAAACAACTCGCCTTTGACCTCTCATAATGATGGGGTTACATACTCCCCTTCCTTTCTCTTTCGCCTCTCTCTCTTTCCTTCTCTCTGCCCTTCTTTTTCTCTCTTCTCCCATCCCCCATCTGCATTCTAACAGAATGCTGTCATCTCTGTTGGATGAATCGCTGGCACTGTTCAGAGCATGAATGCAAAACTGAGGAAATGATAGTGAAACTCCACAGAAAGAGGATAAAAGTGGGGTTTATGTTCATCCGCACAGAGAACGAAGAAGGGATGAAATGGACTGGCTACCGATGCGAGACAGAGAGGGTCAGTTAGAAAGAGGGAGAAAAAGTGAGAGAGGGGGACAATAACACAGCATCCCCTGAGGCTTTTGGGATGAGGTCAGGGGTCGTTGCGGTTGAGAAAAATTCATATCCAAGCCCTGTTGAAGGGTTGAAGAACCCTGCGGCTGTTATGTCCCTTACTGCTCCCCATCCATCCCTCTCTCTGTGCGACTGCTCTATTATGTCTCCCCCAGCTGCAGACCCCCAGGTTTATAGCACTGGAAGTGTAGTGCCACGATGCGGGGACCATGTCTACCCAATGCCAGTAAGGTAGAACAGGGAATCAGGGGCAGGCAGGGAGTTGCTATCCTTCCACATTTTCACAGACCGCCCCTCATCTGATTACCAAAGATACACTCCTCCAAACTATTCCAATCTGGACTCAGGGGTAGACGTAACAATTTGTACAACATGCTATGAATTTCCTATATGTATGATATGTTACGAAATCCAATTTGTTGTGACTAACGTTAGCTGGGTGGCTAGGTAGCTAACACTAACGTTAGCAAGGTGTCTACATTAGCTAAGCTAACAGTTAGGGTTAGGGGTTAAGGTTAGGGTTAAGGTTAATGTTAGGGTTAGGAAGTAAGTTAAAGGGTTAAAGTTAGGGTTAGGGGAAAGGTTAGCAAGCATGCTAAGTAGTTGCAAAGTAGCTAAAAAGTAGTAAGTAGTTGAAAAGTGACTAATTAGCTCAAATTGTCCATGATGTCATTCGAACATGCAACCTGTGGGTTGCTAAACGTTTGCGTTATAGGCCTACCCATCCACCCCAACCAACCTACCACCCACCCTCCTACCCTCTGTTTTTTTCCTTAAGTAACCTTCTGTCTTATGTAACCAATCAAATGTATTTATAAAGCCCTTTTTACATAACCAATCCAGACGTAACATGTCATACTAATTTGAGTGTCCCGGATTTTCCTTTACAATGTTACGTCTAGTCTATGAGACCAGCTTAAGTATTCCTCTGGATCAGAAGGTTGTGTGTTCGATTTTTATTTGGGGTTTTAACCCTATCCCAAACCTTAACCCTTACCTTAACCTTTCAGAATGAGCGCCTAAACTTAACCCTTAACTTCTAAATTTGACATTTGGAAAAATGGAACGATACAGAGCAACAGGAGCAACAAAAACAAATTTAAATTTGACGTTTGGAGAACGTGGATGAACGTCTAATTCTGCAGTGAGACTGTGAGAGCTTGTTGGACTATTCGGTCCTCCAACAATGCCATATCAACAGCAGATTTTTTTGAGAATCTGCCTCACACATAGGCAACGAGACAATTGACAGGAGCCTAGGATTTTGTATAGACATGCAGATGGTATGCTTAAAGACATGTAGACCTACATGTGCACGCAGTGGCATGGAACGAGAGAGGCGGTTTATGATATCATGCTTCCTACCTGATCCTATTTAGAAATATTGTTGTTGGTTTAAAAAAAGAACAGATTGATTGTTTTTCATCAAATTTCATTAAAAACCAAAATGCGTAGAATGATTTACCATCCACAGGTTTATGGTGAGAACGTACATGGCTCGAATGCAATGCAATGAAAATACCTGTAAGATGGCTTCATGATGCTTATAAAGCATTACATTTGCGAACAGCATAACGGCGAGTGGACATTCCCCCTTTCTCTTGATGTTGGATCTTTATCCAGCTCCTGTAAAAAGTTGAGATGTGCCTAAAACCCTCCATCGTTGCCTTGTCTGTATTATACGCCCACGGGGAGCAATTATGGTGCCTGTAACTGTATTTAGACATAGCCTATTTAAAACAAGTTGTTGTTTCGTTTTTGTTAGAATTTCATTTCGTGCCTTATCAATAGCCTAGTGATTTGAACCTTGCTTATTGACTACATTTGGCATGTCCATGTCCAGACTGCAATTTAGAGTAGGCCTAGCCGCTATGTCAGTGTGAATGCTGTAACCTATGTTTAACAATGTATTCATATTGAAGCAATGCAACTAGAACAATGTGGACTGCAAACATGTTCACCGTATTGAGCAAATATGGGGCAGGCTATTTAACCAACTAGGCTATAAGAGACTAACATTGGAATTGGAGTTGATGAAAACACAATACATAAAAGACCCTAAATACACAACTTGAAGCAACCACATATTTAGCCATGGAGCACGTTCTGATTGGCCAGTGAGGAGCCAAGCCTCGACAAACCCAGAACTTGTTTATTCATCAAAGCAACCTTTCTCACCACCACCAGCTACTGTGCCCATAATTCAGGTTGTGAAAATAGCAAAAATATTTCAGACACTCCCCAGAAAGTAAAGCGCTACCGCCAGCAGTGAGATTTACCATTGTGTTAGGTTTGCTAAACTAGAGCCCTAAGTCTGATTTAGTTCAGTTGGGGTTAGCTGATTGTTAGGGATTCAGTGTAGTTTCTGTAAATGTCTCATAGGTTAGTCCTTAAAACTCATTTTTCAACCACTCCACAAATTTCTTGTTAACAAACTATAGTTTTGGCAAGTCGGTTAGGACATCCACTTTGTGCATGACACAAGTCATTTTTTTCCAACAATTGTTTATGGACAGATTATTTCACTTATAATTCACTGTATCACAATTCAAGTGGGTCAGAAGTTTACATACACTACGTTGACTGTGCCTTTAAACACCTTGGAAAATTCCAGAAAATGGTGTCAAGGCTTTATAATTTAGTTCAGTTGGGGTTAGCTGATTGTTAGGGATTCAGTGTAGTTTCTGTAAATGTCTCATAGGTTAGTCCTTAAAACTCCTTTTTCAACCACTCCACAAATTTCTTGTTAACAAACTATAGTTTTGGCAAGTCGGTTAGGACATCCACTTTGTGCATGACACAAGTCATTTTTTTCCAACAATTGTTTATGGACAGATTATTTCACTTATAATTCACTGTATCACAATTCAAGTGGGTCAGAAGTTTACATACACTACGTTGACTGTGCCTTTAAACACCTTGGAAAATTCCAGAAAATGGTGTCAAGGCTTTATAAGCTTCTGATAGGCTAATTGACATCATTTGAGTCAATTGGAGGTGTGCCTGTGGATGTATTTCAAGGCCTACCTTCAAACTCAGTGCCTCTTTGCTTGACATCATGGGAAAATCAAAAGCAATCAGCCAAGACTTCAGAAAAATAATTGTAGACCTCCACAAGTCTGGTTCATCCTCGGGAGCAATTTCCAAATGCCTGAAGGTACCACGTTCATCTGTACAAACAATGGTACACAAGTATAAACACTATGGGACCACGCAGCTGTCATACCACTCAGGAAGGAAATGCGTTCTGTCTCCTAGAGATGAATGTACATTGGTGCGAAAAGTGCAAATCAATCCCAGAACAACAGCAAAGGACCTCGTGAAGATGCTGGAGGAAACAGGTACAAAAGTAACTATATCCACAGTAAAACGAGTCCTATATCGACATAACCTGAAAGGCCACTCAGCAAGGAAGAAGCCACTAAAGGGGGAGGCTTGCAAGCTGAAGAACACCATCCCAACCATGAAGCACAGGGGTGGCAGCATCATGTTGTGGGGGTGCTTTGCTGCAGGTGGGAATGGTGCACTTCACAAAATAGATGGCATTATGAGGCAGGAAAATTATGTGGATATGTTGAAGCAACATCTCAAGACATCAGTCAGGAAGTTAAAGCTTGGTCGCAAGTGAGTCTTCCAAATCGACAATGACTCCAAGCATACTTCCAAAGTTGTGGCAAAATGGCTTAAGGACAACAAAGTCAAGGTATTGGAGTGGCCATCACAAAGCCCTGACCTCAATCCTGTAGAAAATTTGTGGGCAGAACTGAAAAGTGTGTGTGAGCAAGGAGGCCTAAAAACCTGACTCAGTTACACCAGCTCTGTCAGGAGGAATGGGCCAAAATTCACCCAACTTATTGTGGGAAGCTTGTGGAAGGCTACCCGAAACATTTGACCCAAGTTAAACAATTTAAAGGCAATGCTACCAAATACTAATTGAGTGTATGTAAACTTCTGACCCACTGGGAATGTGATGAACGAAATGAAAGCTGAAATACAGTGAGGGAAAAAAGTATGTGATCCCCTGCTGATTTTGTACGTTTGACACTGACAAAGAAATGATCAGTCTATAATTTTAATGGTTGGTTTATTTGAACAGTGAGAGACAGAATAACAAAGAAAAAAATCCAGAAAAACGCATGTCAAAAATGTTTTGCATTTTAATGAGGGAAATAAGTATACAAATACATTTTTCCCTCACTGTCAATCATTCTCTCTACTATCATTCTGACATTTCACATTCTTAAAACTAAGTGGTGACCCTAACTGACCTAAGACAGGGAATTTTTATTTGGATTAAATGTCAGGAATTGTTAAAAACTGAGTTTAAATGTATTTGGCTAAGGAGTATGTAAACTTCCAACTGTATTCACTCCCCTGAGTCAATCCTTTGGATACTTTGTAGTAGCGCCTTTGGCAGCGATTGCAGCTGAGTCTCACTGGGTAAGTCTGTAAGAGCTTTCCACACCTGGATTGTGCAACATATACCCATTATTCTTTTCAAAATTATTCAACCTCTGTCAAATTGGTTGTTGATCATTGCTAGACAAGAATTTGCAGGCCTTAAAAATTGATTTTCAAGTAGATTTAAGTCAAAACTGTAACTCTGCCACCCTGGAACATTCACAGTTTTCTTGGTAAGCAACTGCAGTGTAGATATGGCCTTGTGTTTTAGGTTATTGTCCTGCTGAAAGGGGAATTAATCTTCCAGTGTCTGTTGGAAAGCATACGCAACCAAGTTTCCTCTAGGATCTTGCCTGTACGTAGCTCCATTCCATTCCCATTTCCATTTTTTTTATCCTGAAAAACTCCCCAGTCCTTGATGATTACAAGCATACCCATAACATGATGCAGACACCACTATGCTTGAAAATATAGAGCGTCATACTCAGTAATGTGTTGTATTGAATTTGCCACAAATATAACACTTTGGACAAAAAGTGAATTGCTTTGCCACATTTTTGCAGTATTACTTTAGTGACATGTTGCCAACAGGACGAGAGTTTTTAAATATTTTATTCGGTGCAGGATTCCTTCTTTTCACTCTGCCAGTTAGGTTAGCATTGTGGAGTAACTACAATGTTGCTGATACATCCATTACAGCCATTAAACTATGTAACTGTTTTAAAGTAACCCTTGGCTTCTTGGTGAAATCCCTGAGCGGTTTCCTTCCTCTCCGGCAACTGAGTTAATAAGGACGCCTGTATCTTTGTAGTGACTGGGTGTATTAAGACATCATCCAAAGTTAAAATAATAACTTCACCATGTTCACCATGTCCCTGGTCTTGTGGTTGAATCTGTGTTTGAAATCCATTGCTCGGAGGGACCTTACAGATAATTGTATGTGTGGGGTACAGAGATGAGCGTTTATTATTTGTCTCTGAAATGAAACCATCAAGTGGTAGATTTCAAACAAATACATGTCTGTCATTGAACAACCCAATTGTCACGGATGTCGTATGGATTTGATCAAAACGCAGACCAAAACGTAGCCCAACAAACCCCGAAACACTCTAAATAAACCCCCCCCCTGCCACGTCCTGACCAAACTACAATAACAAATAACCCCTTTACTGGTCAGGACGTGACAGTACCCCCCCCCCCCCCCCCAAAGGTGCAGACCCCGGATGCACCTAAAACAATAAAACAAAACCTAATCCAAAAACCCCCCAAAAATAAACAAAAATAAATCCCCAACTAAAGGGAGGGAAAGGAGCGTGGCTACCGTCACCGACGGCTCCCGTGCTACACCCCCCCCCCCTCCCTAATCCTCCAACAAGGCCCCGGCCTTAGTCCCCAACCTAACCTGTCCTCCCCCGCTGAAGACTCAGGGCTAAGGCGCGTCGCTGGAGACCTTGGGCCGAGGTGCGTCGCTGAAGACCTCGGACCGAAGCGCATCGCTGAAGACCTCATGCCGAGGCGCGTCGCTGGACACCTCGGGCCGAGGCGTGTCGCTGGACACCTCGGGCCAATGAGCGTCTCTGGAGACTCAGGGCCGATGAGCGTCTCTGGAGACTCAGGGCAGATGAGCGTCTCTGGAGGCTCAGGGCTGATGAGCGTCTCTGTAGGCTCAGGGCTGAGGAGCGTCTCTGTAGGCTCAGGGCTGATGAGCGTCTCTGCAGGCTCAAGGCTGACGGGCGTCACTGCAGGCTCAGGGCTGAGGAGCGTCTCTGTAGGCTCAGGGCTGATGAGCGTCTCTGCAGGCTCAGGGCTGATGAGCGTCTCTGCAGGCTCAGGGCTGATGGGCGTCTCTGCAGGCTCAGGGCTGATGGGCGTCTCTGCAGGCTCAGGGCTGGAGGGCGTCTCTGCAGGCTCAGGGCTGGAGGGTGTCTCTGCAGGCTCTGGCTGCGCCGGTTCCGGACTGTAGGGCGACTCTGGCTGTGCCGGTTATGGACTGTAGGCCGTCTCTCTCGGTTCCGGACTGTAGGCCGTCTCTCTCGGTTCCGGACTGCGGGCTGTCTCTCTCGGTTCCGGACTGCGGGCCGTCTCTCTCGGTTCCGGACTGCGGGCCGTCTCTCTCGGTTCCGGACTGCGGGCCGTCTCTCTCTGTTCCGGACTGCGGGCCGTCTCTCTCGGTTCCGGACTGCGGGCCGTCTCTCTCTGTTCCGGACTGCGGGCCGTCTCTCTCGGTTCCGGACTGCGGGCCGTCTCTCTCGGTTTCGGACTGTAGGCCGTCTCTCTCGGTTCCGGACTGTAACCTATGGCCGGACACTCTGGATGGGGCACTGTTGCCGGAACACTCTAGACGGGGCACTGTTGCCGGACACTCTAGACGGGGCACTGTTGCCGGACACTCTGGACTGGGCACTGTTGCCGGACACTCTGGACGGGGCACTGTCGTCGGAAGCTCTGGACAGGGACTGCGCACTGAAGGCCTGATGCGTGGGGCTGGCTTTGGAGGTGCCAGACTAGTAGCACGCACCAGAGGGCTTGGGCCAGGAGCAGGAACAGGACGAACTGGACTGGGCTGATGCACTGGAGATTTGGTGCGTGGGGCTGGTACTGGAGGTACCAGACTGGAGACACGCACCCCAGGGCTAGTGCGAGGAGCAGGAACAGGACGTACTGGACTGGGCTGACGCACTGGAGACCTGCTGCGTGGGGCTGGTACCGGAGGTACCACACTACCAACACGGACCACAGGGCTAGTGCGAGGGGCATGAACAGGACGTACTGGACTGGGCTGACGCACTGGAGGACTGCTGCGTGGGGCTGATACTGGAGGTACCACACAAGCAACACGCACCACAGGGCTAGTGCGAGGGGTAGGAACAGGACATACTGGACTGGGCTGATGCACTGGAGGCCTGCTGCGTGGTGCTGGTACCGTCTTCACCAGACGGCTAGCACGCACCTCAGGACAAGTATGGAGAGCTAACTCAGGTGACAACAATTCGAGGACACGCTCCGTAGGGCGAATGTCATGCCTCATGCACCAACACAGCAGCTCTCTCATAGCTCTCTTCTCCAATTTCCCCATTAATTCCTTCACTGTCTCTGCTTCGCTCCCTTCGCTCACCTCCAACTTCACTCCGACTGGCTCTGGTTCCACCCTCGTCTCCGCCGACCTTCCCGTGAGCTCCTTCTCAAAATGTTCTTGAGGCTGCCTCCTGGTCTCCTCTAGTTTCCTTCGTTTGTCCTCCCATGTCCATCCTTCACCCCGGTGCTCCAATCCCTGTGTTCCTGTATAGCGTTCCCGGACCTCTCCAGTCTTCCTCCATGGTCCTTCTCCCACTAATATTTGCTCCCAAGTCCAAAACTCCTTGTAGTCTACCTGCTGCTCCTTCCTCTGCTGCTTGGTCCGTTGGTGGTGGGTAGTTCTGTCACGGATGTCGTAGGGAGTTGACCAAAATGCAGCGGGAACGTGTATACTCATCTTCTTTATTATAAAAGAAGGAAAAACAAACAAATCACGTATACAAAAACAAAGAACGACACTAACAGTCCTGTCAGGTGCACAGACACTAAACACGGAAGCAACTACCAACAAACCCCCATTACAAAACACCCCTATACATAGGACCTTCAATCAGAGGCAACAAGGAACAGCTGCCTCCAATTGAAGGCCAATCAACAACCCTAAACATAGAAATAGAACGACTAGACTAGACCATAGAAATATACTAACATAGAACATAAACCAAAAACCCCGGAACACTCTAAACAAACACCCCTCTACATAAACACATAGCCAAACAAACCACGAAACACTCTAAACAAACACCACCCTGCCACGTTCTGACCAAACTACAATAACAAATAACCCCTTTACTGGTCAGGACGTGACACCAATGCCATGATTAGGTGGTGAAAAAACACACTAATCTCTTTCATGAGTTCTTTAAACAATTAAAGCTACTTTACCAACATTTCTGAAAATGTCTTTATAGAGTTTTGGAATTAAACTGAAATGCATTTACCAGTCTGCTTGGTTAGCTAGCTAGCTGCTTGGCTCAACACAGAACGTCAGCACACTGTTCTGTGATTGGCAAAAACTGATCCGTCTCGTTGCAAGTCTTTAGCTAAGATTTGACATGTTGAATACTGGAAACTCCAGCAGCCGATATATTCTTTCAGTTTAATAAAACGTTGTTCTAAAACTGCATAAAACCATCTTGTTTCACTACTACAGTGTAGTGCTCTTACTGGTAGGTGACCCAGCCTTCGCAGCTGCTGCCTGCCCTATGTCTTGTCATTGACTTTGGAAGTAGTGGGTTGGGCGTGTGTTCTAGCAGCCACCTGGCTACGTAAATAAATCTAGCCTTTATTACGGTAATGGGAGGCAAGCCAGGGCATGGAGGGTTAGGCTGAGGCATGGAGAGGGCAGGGGGGCAGGCTATGGCATAGAGGGCCAGGCTGAGGAATGGGGACACTGCTGCAGGGTTGTATGCCTGGTATTAACATGAGTCTAATCACTCCACTGATGTGCAGCACTTCCTGCTATATATACACATGCCCGGGTATTTTGGGAGAAGTAGGGGGGGGTCACAAATCCCATTGAAGTTATGGGACCGATAATAGCATTTTCCATGCATCATTTTGAAATCATCTCGAAGTGACTTTGTTGAGCTTCACAATCAATTTTAGATACTTTCGAATGGTTTGGACATAATGTGCGAAAAATGTTAATATCAGTCTGATGACTTGAGTGGAATTTGTGCCACAAATGCTACAAGTTTTGAATTTGGAAACAGTGCCAGGGAAACTAAACCAAAGCATGGATTGCTATCATACTTTTTCCATAGACTGTTTACAGGGTAAGGAAACCAATATGTAATTTAGTAATTTAGGGAGAACTGTCCATTTAATGTTAAGAATATCTATAGCTTTTTCCAGTCACCAGTAATACCTGTCCTGCTGACTACGCCAATAATATTCATCCACCCCAGTCAACTGTTTTCACATAGACCTACACAGAGCAAGGTTATTGGGACAGGACCACTGGGTTATATGAGTCCAAGAATTGACCAGATAGAGCCCTCCAACATGCAGGAGGAATGCTCGCCAACACAAATAGAACAGGGCAGTTGGCAAAGCACATCCCTCTGCCCCCCTGTTACACAAAGAGAAAAGAAGATGAAGGGAATGACAAAGAAAGTGAGAGAGAGAAATAGAGGTTGGAAAGAGACAGAGAGAGTATTGTTTACTTCCTTGCTCCCTTTATTATTAGCTCTGTTTATTATGGTTCAGGGTAACTTTGGATATATAATTCAACATGACCACAAGGAGGGTAACAGAGATGCAAAGGGAGGTCAGGAAAGGGGTGTGGGGGAGGTATCTGTTTCTACACACAAACACACCTGTGTCCAGACTAATCCCCATGTCGCCTCTCTCCTTCCAACACCAACTCTGACCCTCTCTCTTATTAGGACGCAGGGAAGCCCAGGGGTCAGGGGTTAGAGGTAAGGGCAGCTCCACAGACTGGATAATGGGCGTACCGCCACCTGGAGAAAATCGGGGTCTCTTTCTGGAAGATTGGCCGTGACAGTCGCAATTACAGGGACAAAATAAACAGCCCTCGGAGAACAGCAAGGGCTTGTGGGTAACTCGGGGGACACACGACCCCTTCAGTGTCCGAGGGAAGGCCCACAAGTCACTCTGCCACCGCTGCGTCGTACACCACGTGTGCGTGATTAACGGTGGATGCTGGGACAGGGTAGAGCGAGGAGATGGGGGATACAGGGGTAAAGGGTGGGTAGGGGTGAAAGAACCGCTTTGTTTTTGTACTCTCATTTTTGGGTTAGACTTCTTGTTTGTTAGTTCAGAGCCTGTGGATGTGGATGTGTTTATGTGCGAGGGGAGCCTGAGGGGGAAAATGTGGATTCATAATTTTTCTCAAATGATGGAGCGGTCGAAGTGTGGAACCATGCTGTGGATAATACAACAGAGAGGTTACCACAGAGACCATCCGCTCAGCTGCCTCCAATGGAACCTCAGTGTTATCGTTTAGGACTGACCACTGTGTGTGTGTGTAGCTGAGGCGTTCTTTGGAGGGTCCATATGAGTGTGTGTGTGTGTGTGTGTGTGTGTGTGTTTTTTTTTTTAATTTAGGGGAGGCGAGGGGCTAGGTGGGGAGCGACTCAGTCAAGTGGTCAGGAAATAAGACCATCCACATCCCAGTAAGGGGTTTGATGGTTGGTTATTGGTCATTCTTCCACATGCCAGTCTCCCCCTGCCTCAGCCATGCACCCTGTCATTACAGTGACAGTCAAGTCCTGTTTAACCCCAATCACCCGTGGTAATAACCGTTTAAACAACCCACACCGCCTGTAATATTTCACTGCTGTTTTGATGATTATGTCACTCCACTTTTCAACCACGGAAAAAAAGACTCACAGCCCACATGCTGAAATCACTATGTGAACTTTGTTAGGAGACGATTGGTATTTATATTGACCACAGTGGTGAAAAAAAGTGTTTGAGACATATTGGGGTGAGTATTTTCCTTGTGTGCTATATTATTAAAGTTTTGCTGCAGTGATAAAGAGACAGGGTCTGTTAAAGTGAGTTGCATAGATACAAACGGTTGTCAAGTGTCAATGTGCAGCGGGTAGGACGGAGTCAGGCGCAGGACACAGAACTGAGTAAAAAAACGTACTTTACTCGAATAAACCACAAAAATAATTCCACGCAGGGAAAATACTCCAGCTCATAGAAATAGCGAACACTTAACAACGAACAAACCCGCACAAAACCATGTGGGAACCAGAGGGTTAAATAGGGAATAAATAATAATGTAATGGAAACCAGGTGTGTACAATAAAGACAAAACAAATGGACAATGAAACGTAGATCGGTGGTGGCTAGAAAACCGGTGACGTCGACCACCGAACGCCGCCTGAACAAGGGGAGGCACTAACTTCGACGGAAGTCGTGACAACAGTACATTAAATGCATCAACAAATGGACCAGTGAATGCTCATATATACACTGACTATACCAAACATTAATCAAATAAAATAAAATAAAATTGTATTTGTCACATGCGCTGAATACAACAGGTGTAGACCTTACAGTGAAATGCTTACTTACAAGCCCTTAACCAACAATGCAGTTTTAAGAAAATACCTAAAAAAGTAAGAGATAAAAGTAACAAATAATTAAAGAGCAGCAGTAAAATAACAATAGCGAGGCTATATACTGTACAGGGAGTACCTGTACAGAGTCAATGTGCGAGGGCACCAGTGTCGAGGTAATAGAGGTAATATGTACATGTAGGTAGAGTTATTAAAGTGAATATGCACAGATAATAACAGAGAGTAGCAGCAGCGTAGAAGGAGGGGGGGCAATGCAAATAGTCTGGGTAGCTATTTGATTAGATGTTCAGGAGCCTTATGGCTTGGGGGTAGAAGCTGTTTAGAAGTCTCTTCGACCTAGACTTGGCGCTCCAGTACCGCTTGCCGTGAAGTAGCAGAGAGAACAGTCGATGACCACTGTTGCGCCTTCTTCACCACATCATCTGTGTGAGTGGACCATTTCAGTTTGTCTGTGATGTGGACGCCGAGGAACTTAAAACGTTCCACCTTCTCCACTGCTGTCCCGTCGATGTTAATGGGGGGTGCTCCCTCTGTTGTTTCCTGAAGTCCACGATCATCTCCTTTGTTTTGTTGATGTTGAGTGAGAGGTTGTTTTCCTGACACCACACTCCGAGTGCCCTCAAATCCTCGATGTGGGCTGTCTCGTCGTTGTTGGTAATCGTGCCCACTACTATTGTGTCGTCTGCAAACTTGATGATTGAGTTGGAGGCGTGCATGGCCAAGCAGTCGTGGTTGAACAGGGAGTACAGGAGAGGGCTGAGCACACACCCTTGTGGGGCCCCAGTGCTGAGGGTCAGTAAAGTGGAAATGCTGTTTCCTACCTTCACCACCTGGGGGCGGTCCGTCAGAAAGTCCAGGACCCAATTGCACAGGGCAAGGTTGAGACCCAGGGCCTCCAGCTTGATGATGAGCTTGGAGGGTACTATAGTGTTGAATGCTGAGCTGCAGTCAATGAACATCATTCTTACATAGGTATTCCTTTTGTCCAGATTGGATAGGGCAGTGTGCAGTGTGATGGCGATTGTGTCGTCTGTGGACCTGTTGGACCTGGGGGTATGCAAACTGAAGTGGGTCTAGGGTGGCAGGTAAGGTGGAGGTGATATGATCCTTGACTAGTCTTTCGAAGCACTTCATGACGACAGAAGTGAGTGCTACGGTGTGGTAGTCATTTAGTTCAGTTATCTTTTACTTCTTGGGTACAGGAACAATAGTAGTCATCTTGAAGCATGTGGGGACAACAGACTGGGATAGGGAGCGATTGAATATGTCTGTAAACACACCAGCCAGCTGGTCTGCTCATGCTTTGAGGATGCAGTCCTTGTTAGCGGGCCACGATGGTGGCACTGTAATATCCTCAAAGCTGGCGAAGAAGGTGTTTAGTTTGTCTGGAAGCATGACGTCGGTGTCCGTGACGGGGCTGGATTTATTTTTGTAGTCCGTGATTGCCTGTAGACCCTGCCACATACGTCTCGTGTCTGAGCCATTGAATTGCGACTCCACCTTGTCCCTGTACTGGCATTTCGCTTGTTTGATTGCCTTGCGGAGGGAATAGCTACGCTGTTTATATTCAGACATATTCCCAGACCTCTTTCCATGGTAAAATGCGGTGGATCGCGCTTTCAGTTTTGCACGAATGCCGCCATCTATCCACGGTTTCTGCTTAGGGTAGGATTTAATAGTTACAGTGGGTACAACATCTCCAATGCACTTCTTTATAAACGCACTCACCGAGTCAGCGTATAGGTTGATGTTGTTCTCTGAGGCTGACCAGGAACATATTCTAGTCCCGCGTGATCAAAACAATCTTGAAGAGTGGCTTCCGATTGGTCTGAACAGCGTTGAATGGTTCTAGTGACTGGTACATCCTGTTTGAGTTTTTGCCTATAAGATGGAAGGAGCAAGATGGCGTCGTGGTTGGATTTGCCGAAGGGAGGGTGGGGAGGGCTTTGTATGCATCGCAGAAGTTAGAGTAGCAGTGGTCGAAGGTGTTGCGAATGCATGCAGCACAATCAATATGCTGGAAGAATTTAGGTAGACTTGTTCTCAAATGTTCTTTGTTAAAATCCCCAGCTTCAACAAATGCAGCCTCAGAATGTATGGTTTCCAGTTTGCATATAGTCCAGTGAAGTTCCTTGATGGCCGTCTTGGTGTCTGCTTGAGGGGGAATGTACACAGCTGTGACTATAACTGATGAGAATTCTCTTGGTATGTAAAATGGCCGGCACTTGATTGTAAGGAATTCAGTCTATGACCTCAGGAGGGTGAAGAAGTTTGGGTTGTCTTCCAAAACCCTGACAAACTTTAACAGATGTACAATCGAGAGCATCCTGTCGGGCTGTATCACAACTGCACCGCCCTCAACTGCAAGGATCTCCAGAGGGTGGTGAGGCCTGCGCAACGCATCACCGGGGGCAAGCTACCTGCCCTCCATGACACCTACAGCACCCGATGTCACAGGAAAGCCAAAAAGATCATCAAGGACATCAACCACCTGAGCCACTGCCTGTTCACACCACTACCATCTAGAAGGCGAGGTCAGGACAGGTGCATCAAAGCTGGGACCGAGAGACTGAAAAACAGCTTCAATCACAAGCCCATCAGACTGCTAAACAGCAATCCCTAACTCCGAGAGGCTGCTGCATACATTGAAACCCAATCACTGGCCAATTTAATAAATGGATCACTAGTCACTTTTTACAATGTACTCTAAATAATGCCACTTTAATAATGTTTACATATCTTACATTACTCATATCACATGTATATACTGTATTTGTAACCATTTATTGCACCTTGCCTATGCCGCTCGGTCATCGCTCATCCATATACGGTTGAAGTCAGAAGTTTACATTCACTAAGGTTGGAATCATTAAAACTCGTTATTCAACAACTCCACAAATTTCTTGTTAACAAACTATAGTTTTGGCAAGTCGGTTAGGACATCTAATTTGTGCATGACACAAGTCATTTTTCCAAGAATTGTTTACAGACAGATTATTTAACTTATAATTCACTGTATCACAATTCCAGTGGGTGAGAAGTTTACCTACACTAAGTTGCCTTTAAACAGCTTGGAAAATTCCAGAAAATGATGTCATGGCTTTAGAAGCTTCCGATAGGCTAATTGACATCATTTGAGTCAATTGGAGGTGTACCTGTGGATGTATTTCAAGGCCTACCTTCAAACTCAGTGCCTCTTTGCTTGACATCATGAGAAAATCAAAAGAAATCAGCCAAGACCTCAGAAAAAGAATTGTAGACCTCCACAAGTCTGGTTCATCCTTGGGAGCAATTTACGAACGCCTGAAGGTACCCCATTCATCTGTACAAACAATAGTAAGCAAGTATAAACACTATGGGACCACGCAACCATCACACCGCTCAGGAAGGAGATGCATTCTGTCTCCTAGAGATGAACGTACTTTGGTGTGAAAAGTGCAAATCAATCCCAGTACAACAGCAAAGGACCTTGTGAAGATACTGGAGGAAACATGTACAAAAGTATCTATATCCACAGTAAAACGAGTCCTATATCGAAAGGCCACTCAGCAAGGAAGAAGCCACTGCTCCAAAACCGCCATAAAAAATCCAGACTACGGTTTGCAACTGCACATGGGGACAAAGATTGTACTTTTTGGAGAAATGTTCTCTGGTCTGATGAAACAAAAATATAACTATTTGGCCATAATGACCATTGTTATGTTTGGAGTTAAAAGAGGGAGGCTTGCAATCCGAAGAACACCATCTCAACCGTGAAGCACGGGGGTGGCAGCATCATGTTGTGGGGATGCTTTGCTGCAAGAGGGACTGGTGCAATTCACAAAATAGATGGCATCATGAGGTAGGAAAATGTTGTTGATATATTGAAGCAACATCTCAAGTCATCAGTCAAGAAGTTAAAGCTTGGTCGCAAATGGGTCTTCCAAATGGACAATGACCCCAAGGATACTTCCAAAGGACAACAAAGTCAAGGTATTGGAGTGGCCATCACAAAGCCCTGACCTCAATCCTATAGAAAAGTTGTGGGCAGAACTGAAAAAGCGTGTGCGAGCAAGGAGGCCTGCAAACCTGACTCAGTTACACCAGCTCTGTCAGGAGGAATGGGCCAAAATTCACCCAACTTATTGTGGGAAGCTTGCGGAAGGCTACCCGAAACATTTGACCCAAGTTAAACAATTTAAAGGCAATGCTACCAAATACTAATTGAGTGTTTGTAAACTTCTGACCCACTGGGAATGTGATGAAAGAAATAAAAGTTCAAATAAATCATTCTCTCTACTGTCATTCTGCCATTTCACATTCTTAAAATAAAGTGGTGATCCTAACTGACCTAGGACAGGGAATTTTTAAATGTAAGGAATTGTGAAAAACTGAGTTGAAATGTATTTGGCTAAGGTGTATGTAAACTTCCGACTTCAACTGTACATGTACATGATCTCATTCACCCCTTTAGATTTGTGTGTGTTAGGTAGTTGTTGGGGAATTGTTTTATTACGTGTTACTTGTACTGGGCTGTGCGCACACTGGTCGGAGGCCGAGCAGTTGCCATACCAGGCAGTGATGCAACCTATCAGGATGCTCTCGATGGTGCAGCTCTAACACCTTTTGAGGATCTGAAGACCCATGCCAAATCTTTTCAGTCTCCTGAGGGGGAATAGGTTTTGTCATGCCCTCTTCACGACTGTCTTGGTGTGCTTGGACCATGTTAGTTTGTTGGTGATGTGGACGCCACGGAACTTGAAGCTCTCAACCTGCTCCACTACAGCCTCGTCGATGAGAATGAGGGCGTGCTCGGTCCTCCTTTTTCTGTAGTGTGCGATCATCTCCTTTGTCATGATCACGTTGAGGGAGAGTTGTTGTCCTTGCAGCAAACGGCCAGGTCTCTGACCTCCTCCCTATAGGCTGTCTCATCATTGTCGGTGATCAGGCCTACCACTGTTGTGTCAATGGCAAACTTAATGATGTTGTTGGAGTCGTGCCTGGCCGTGCAGTCATGAGTGAACAGGGAGTACAGGAGGGGACTGAGCACGCACCCCTGATGGGCCCCATGTTGAGGATCAGTGTGGTGGATGTGTTGTTACCTACCCTTACCACCTGGGGGCGGCCCGTCAGGAAGTCCATTAGGAACACGTTCCTAATATTGAGTTGCACCCCCCTTAAAAGGGGTCGATCTCATTCCACAGGGATGTTTACTCCAACGCTTCCCACAGTTGTATCAAATTGGCTGGATGTCCTTTAGGTGGTGGACCATTCTTAATACACACTGGAAACTGTTGAGTATGAAAAACCCAGCAGCCTTGCCGTTTTTGACACAAACTGGTGTGCCTGGCACCTATTACCATACCCCGTTCAAAGGCTCTTAAATATTTTATCTTGCCCATTCACTCTCTGCACGACACACATACACAATCAATGTCTCAATTGTGTCAAGGATTAAAACCAGTGGTGTAAAGTACTTAAGTAAAAATACTTTAAAGTACTACTTAAGTACTTTTTTAGGGTATCTGTACTTTACTTTACTATTTAAATTTTTGCCAAATGTTACTTTTACCTCACTACATTCCTAAAGAAAATAATGTACTTTTTACTCCATACATTTTCCTTGACACCCAAAAGTACTTGTTACATTTTGACAGGAAAATGGTCTAAATCACACACTTATCAAGAGAACATCCCTGGTCATCCTTTCTGCCTCTGATCTGGCGGACTCACTAAACACAAATGCTTCATTTGTAAATGATGTGTTGGATTGTGCCCCTGGCTATCCGTCAATAAAAAAAAAAGAAAATTGTGCCATCTGGTTTGCTTAATATACAGATTTTTAAATGGTTAATTATTTTACTTTTACTTTTGATACTTAAGTACATTTTAGAGGTCCATTTACTTCCAATACTTAAGTACATTTAAAACCAAATACTTTTAGACTTTTACTCAAGTAGGTTTTACTGGGTGACTTTTACTTGAGTCATCTTTACTTTTACTCAAGAATGACAATTTAGTACTTTTTCCATCACTGCTTAAAAATCCTTCTTTACCCTGTTTCCTCCCCTTCATCTACATTTATTGAAGTGGATTTAACAAGTGATTCCAATAAGGGATCATAGCTTTCACCTGGATTCACCTGGTCTGTCTATTTCTTGGAAAGAGCAGATGTTCTTAACAACAAGCTCTCACAGTCACACGTCAGAATTAGACATTCATCCATGTTTTTCAAAAGTCAAATTTCGAAGTTGTTGCAAACATTACATTTCAAAGTGCTTAAGGTTAAGTTTAGGCATTAACTCCACATGTTTAAGGTTAGGATTAAGTTTAGGCATTAACTCAGAAATCTTAAGGTTAGGCATTTACGTCGAATTGTTAAGGTAAGGGTTAAAGTTTGCAATAGGCTTAAAACAAAAATAACTTGCTGTAGCTTCATTTGAACTTGTAACCTTTGGAATCAGAGGCAGATGCTTACCCCAATCCATCATCCCCGTCATCTCTGGCCAAAACACATCAGCAAAACCGAAACCTACTTGAAGGTAACAGCGCTCACTGATGCCCCTAGTGGCCGGTTTCCACATCATCTCCCGACGTCCTCAGACATGGTTGGACGTCGAATGCTAACTTGTATCACGGGTATATTTATTGTATTAAATTGTGCCTGAGATTTCAGATTTTGGAAACAATGTTTGTGTCTGTAGTCTACACACACACCACTTTCTTCAGGAGACAGAGACAAGCCCATGGCTCTCTTCCCCTCTACCAGACAGAGTGAGAGCCTCTGGGGGAGTGAAACTGAAACCCTACTCGCTGGCAGTCAGCACATGGAAAGAGTAGGAAGCCAGCCTGGGAATCCGCTATGGGATCACTTTTATCGGTCTGCCACATCAGAGAGACGACCTTGAACAGGTCTCAGCTCGTTAGAGAGCCCAGTCAGAGACCTACGGAGAGAAGCCGCCGGAGAGGAGACTGGCGGACCAGGCATGGGCCAAGCAGATCCTTTTATTACCTGCCAGAGCCAGATTACTTCCAAATGGGAGCCTGGCCTGGATGGAGGGATGGATAGAGAAGGAGACAGAGAGAGAAAGACAGGTGGTGGAAAGAGAGAGGGGATGGTGAAGAGAGGGATAGAGAAAGAGGGGGAAAGAGAGAAAGAAGAGAGAGAGAGAGACAGGAGGGGGGGCTGCTCGCCGTTTGGCAACAGTAGCGTTCCCATAGAAAATAATGCTGCCTTTAGACAGTAGAGACTGCATGAGGGCCAAGTGGACCCACTTTATCCCACTGACTAGTTGAATATTGTACAGTACAGTAGGTAAGAGATCATACAATTCATATGAGGGGTAGTCTGTTGCAATCTGTAACTTATTTGGGGAAACAATGCACAGACCATCGGTAATGATCCAACAAATATATGGGGTCAATCCTGTTTTTCCAGAAACGACAGATTGTGCCTTTAACAGATGAGTAAGAAATATGAGTATTCAACTAATCACAAAGTCTACGAGGAAGATCCAGCGTGCATGGTGTATGTTCCCCCACACCCCACACCCAGTCCCAGTCCCCAGACCACAGCCTCGGAGCTAGGCAGGATATGGATCACCTCAGAGTGCTGTGTCATCCACCACATTATCCACATCAGCCACAGAGAGCTGCAGACCTCACAGGCCAGCTCAGCCACATGGTTCACTGCCCAGAGCTGGGTAGCCTCACTACTCACACAGTTAAACCACTGACTACACCTATTCTACCACCACTCCGTTAGACCTATCAACAGACTCAAAGAGCACTTCCTCTCCAAGAGTAGTTACAAAATCGCAAACACACAGTCACCACAAGCACAAATAGTCGACTCCTATGTGGTAGCTTTGGGCTGTTTCAGATGTGTGTGTGACTAAACCAGGGTTTGCAGATACTCCGAGCAAGTAATAAAACAATTTTTTTGAATAAGGACTGTTTGCATCTATGCAGGATAGAGACATGCACATGCAAGCACAAAACACATACACAAAAACATACAAACTCACAGAGAGAGAGAGAGAGAGAGAGGGAAAGAGATCCCACACATATCCTCTCTCAGAGTCGGTCAGAATTATCTTGGCCTGTTTTTGGGCTTTTTGAAGAGCACAGGGCAGCTTTCAGAAGCCTTAGTCAGAGAATCCAACGCCCCCCTTTGAAAGAGGCTGTCTGCCTTTGAGGGCTTCGCTAGAGGTGGAGCGTAAAAAAATAGATAAATCAATTAGCCCTAGTGTGTGATTTATGTGTGAGGTGAGTGAGTGGCCTACCTCGCCATCTCACATACACCGACACACACACGCACTCACACGCACACCTGTCACTGACACCAGGGGTAATGGAAGCCTGAGCCTGCTGGATTAACCGTGCCACCAGGAACGAGCATCAATCAACCAGCCTCTCCCTCTTTCTCTCTCTCTTTCACAGGCACCACATGCACACACACCCATAGATACATACCCACACATGAACACATATCTGCATGTGCACAGACACACACACACACACACACACACACACACACACACACACACACACACACACACACACACACACACACACACACACACACACACACACACACACACACAACAGGGTAAGAGAGCACTGGAGGAGTTGAACTTACTGGAATTGTCTGTCATTCTTTTGTCTTTCCCAGTTCAGTCCGAACATTTTTACATTACAACTCTACAAAGCCTTCAGCGCTTCATAGCTCTCTCCCTCCCTCCTCTCTCCCTCCCCCCTCTCACTCCATTCACTTCCATCCCTCTCTCTCCCTCTCTCCCTGAAGCCTGGTCTGTGTAGTGTTTTACAGTGCTGGTCCACTCTGCAGGTGCTCTATATTACACTTTTTGTTATAGGTGGTCCTTCTATAAGACAGGCTCGTTAATCACCCACTTAAACAGTACTCTACTCCTCCACTCCGTTTTCCTCTCCTCTATTCTTCTTCTCTTGCTCTCCTCCGCCATCCCTGGCCCGGGTGTGAATTCTCACTCCTCCAAAACCACAGTACTGTTATTCAACCAGGAGACAGGGGAAAGTGGGTCAATAGAAAATAAATAGAAAGCTTATGGAGACTCCTGAGTGGAGGGCAGCCACAGGCCCTATAGCTGTCAAACCATTCTGGAGGAGTTTTATTTTTCATGTGGTGGAGAGAGTTTGTGTTAAATCCTTAAGTTGAGCAGAAGTGCAGCATCACTCTCATATACTGCAAATCAGAGCAGTATGCTGGGAGTTGAGTTTATGTATGGAAGACCCCAGAAGCGTTATTTTTCTTGCTTTCTCTCTCTCTCTCTCTCTCTATCTCTCTCTCCCTCACTCTCACACACACACACACTTAAACCCACACACATTCTCTTACACACTTCAAGCCCCCTTCCTAAAATATCTCTCACACGCTAGGGCTCCACTCTCGCCGGTCTGAGCCTCCCCCCATTGGTGAATTAGCATTTTCCACAGCTCGCTTTTGTCTTAGCTGAGCTGCCCCCTCTCTGCCCGCTGGTATGTGGCCATCATTAATCTGCAGCTAGCTCCACAGCCCAAACTGCCCCCCCCCAAAAAAAAAACAGCTCAGCTCAGGGGCCGCTGGGAAAGGGGCACTTCACAACTCATTAGGAGTCCTCCCCTATCCCCGCTCCTCTCCTCCTCGCTCGCGCTAGCTTGCAGGCGGTCACACGTATTAATCGCATGCACTCATTAGCATCTCACTCCCAGTCGGGTCCTGCCATGCAATATCAAGGACAGGCAGGGGAACGTACGCCTCTTTTGTCGACTGCTTTTAGAGATGCAAAATATGATACCTTTTAAGATTCCAGCTCCCCCTCCCTCATTCCCTAACTCTCCTAAAGTTCCATCTAGCACTGGACTGGATTATAAAAAGTGTCCCACCATCACCACCCCCTTTTAACACAATCTGATGCTGATCCAATGTGGTGTCGCGACCTGTGCCAAATCTTTGCCAATGCAGTGCCAGTCTGTGCCTCCCTCCTGCCCGCTTAGACACAGTAAGAATGACTTCTTCCCAGGCTAGCCACAGTCACAAGACACTCAGCTGAGCCCAACTGGGACTTACATCTGATGCTTGGGCTACAGAACTGGTTTTAGCACATTTCAAAGCAACAGTCATACACAGCGCAGCAATACTTCTCTACACTGTGAATACCTTATGTTACAGGGCAGAACATGAGATATGTTATTAGATATGAGATATGTTACAAGGCAGAACATGAGAGCTGTTTATGTTGACAAGCATGAATGCACATGCTCACACAGATGTGCATGCACACGCACACACAGGGCCGTAACGAGGGTTTGAGTTTTAGTGAGGTCCGGAATTTGTTTTGAACGTTTTGAAAGTTGAAGCTCATTTACTGCATTTCTACTCAATTAAAACACTTTAAAATGCTATTAGGAGAACTGCAAAAACATCCCAAATTCACCCCAGCCATTATCACCTTGGCTGCTCTAGGTTCATTCACCTCAGTCGATCCACAAACACATAGCCTATTAGCGATACAATTGTAATGGTATACCCCTGAAAGGGGCGAAATATGATAAATAATTCACACTGACACGTAGCATCAGCAAGGAACAAAAACCTCTGACATTTTTAGAACTGTATTGTTTGCATGTTGACTTCATTTTAATCTAGGCCTATAAGGAAGACAGCTCATGTGGAGATGTTCACACTGAAAGTAATCTTCTTCTTTTGTTAAGTCTGTAACTCGTCTGATAAGATTAGAACAGATTTTCTCAAGGGACCCCACTTGGGGCCCCGACCCCAAGTTTGGGAACCACTGTACTAACTTCTCTGCTTGCTTCCTCTCTCTCTCTCTCTCTGTCTCCTCTGATCCCTCGTGCATGCATTGCAGCCTGCCTCAGCCACACCACTGAGCGTCACATTAGCGTCTGTAAAGCAAAGTCATTATGAGAACTTAGTACTGTTGCGTATATTTTGCTCCTGCTGAGGTTGGCTCCGTTTAACATCAGCTTTAGCTTCTTACTTCGTCCTTCTAACTAGCTAAGTAATACTAGCCAGAGCCCTTCAACGTTACTGCATTAGAAGTCTCTTCAGGCAGCTAGCCACCTGACTGACTGACGTATCTATAAGCGGCTTTTTACTAGTTGTGCACTCTCTAGACAGGGCAGGAGTCGCGGGACGGTTTTAAAATTGCCTTTTGTCCAGCATCTCACAAACACACTGTCCGCAACATCTCAAGTTGCCTACTTGAGACAACTGTGAGCTGGGGTTGTTTCGTTTCACGTCTCAGGCCCTCGGCCGGGAGCAATATTTGGATGTTGACCCATAATTGATTTTGTTTGTGTACAGTATATATATATATATATATATATATATATATATATATATATATATATATATATATATATATATATATATATATATACACAGTACCCGTCAATAGTTTGGACACACCTACTTATTCAAGGGTTTCTATTTATTTTTACTATTTTCTACATTGTAAATTAATAGTGAAGACATCGAAACTATGAAATAACACATACTTGTTAAAAGTTCATTTGTGGAATTTTTTTCCTTCTTAATGCATTTGAGCCAATCAGTTGTGTTGTGACAAGGTAGGGGTGGTATACAGAAGATAGCCCTATTTGGTAAAATACCAAGTCCATATTATGGCAAGAACAGCTCAAATAAGCTAAGAGAAATGGCAGTCCGTCATTACTTTAAGACATGAAGGTCAGTCAATCCAGAACATTTCAAGAACTTTGAAAGGTTCTTCAAATGCAGTCACAAAACCATCAAGCGCTATGATGAAACTGGCTCTCATGAGGACCGCCACAGGAAAGAAAGACCTGCAGAGGATAAGTTCATAAGACTTAACTGCACCTCAGATTGCAGCCCAAATAAATGCTTCAAAGAGTTCAAGTAACAGACACATCTCAACATCAACTGTTCAGAGGAGACTGCGTGAATCAGGCCTTCATGGTCGAATTGCTGCAAAGAAACCACTACTAAAGGACACCAATAATAATAAGAGACTTGCTTGGGCCAAGAAACACGAGCAATGGACATTAGACTGGTGGAAATCTGTCCAACCGCCGTGTCTTTAAAAAATATATATATTTTACCTTCATTTAACTGGGCAAGTCAGCTAGGAACAAATTCTTATTTTCAATGACGGTCTAGGAACATTGGGTAAACTGCCTTGATCAGAGGCAGAGCAACAGTTTTTACCTTGTGAGCTCAGGGATTCGATCTTGCAACCTTCCGGCTACTAGTCCAAAGCTCTAACCACTAGGCTACCTGCCGCCCCTTGAAAGCCAGTTTGTGAGACGCAGAGTAAGTGAACGGATGATCTCCGCATGTGTGGTTCCCACCGTGAAGCATGGATGAGGAGGTGTGATGCTGTGGAGGTGTTTTGCTGGTGACACTGTCATTTAAAAAAAAATTGATGAATGAATGAATGAAAAGCATTCCAGGTGAAGCTGGTTGAGAGAATGCCAAGACTGTGCAAAGCTGTCATCAAGGCAGAGGGTGGCTACTTTGAAGAATCTAAAATCTAAAATATATTTTGATTTGTTTAACACCTTTTTGGTTACCACAAGATTCCATATATGTTATTTCATAGTTGGTATGTCTTCACTAGTATTCTACTATGTAGAAAATAGTAAAAAATTAAGAAAAACCCTTGAATGAGTAGGTGTTCTAAAACTTTTGACCGGTACTGTATATTTATATATAGATATTTTTTTTGTATTGATTTTTTATTAGAAAAAGTTACGGAGGTGCCCTCACATGTCGTTACTGCCACACACAACACACACACACACACACACACACACACACACACACACACACACACACACACACACACACACACACACACACACACACACACACACACACACACACGTTCTCACAATAGTTTTCCTACAGTCAACCAAATAACCCCGCTGAGCCATTAACAATAATAAAACACTATGACATGAATAATATTTCATGGTTAAATGTAATAACCTGTCAATGACATGCAGGCTCAATTAAATTTGCTTCATGTTATTAAAAGTGCAACGTGAGAATTCACCCCGCCATTAAAATCAATTCACACTCCGATAACCCTATTACACACGCACGCGCACACACGCGCGCGCACACACACACACACACACACAGACACACACACAGAGTCTCAGAAAGATGAATGTTTTCCAGTGTTGAACAGTGACATGGCTGACCTGTGAGTCGACCTCTGCAGAGCTCTGGACTAAGCCCAGGGTTAGGATCATGTTACACTCAGCTGACTTCTTTATTGAGGGAAAAGAGCAAGGGGGTCATCCCAATCAGTGATGTAAAGCAGACCATTGTCACAGTGACAGAATGACCTGATTAATGCAGTGGGGTGTTTGTTAGAGAGATGAAAGGAGAGAAAGAAGGAGGAGGAGGGAGAGAGAGAAAGAGCGAGAGAGGGAGCTCTCCCTCTCTCGCTCTTTCTCTCTCTCTATATATATAAAGAGAGAGAGAGAGAGAGGGAGGAATCAGGGCATGAGAAGTTTTGATACGTGTTTGAGAGTCTGTCCAATGTCGAGCCCTTATCCAGGGGAGAAATATTTCACAGCTGACATGTGTGTGTGTGTCCGTGTGCGTGTCCGTGTGCGCGTTTGTGTGCGTGCGTGTGCGTGTGTGTGTGTGTGCGTGCGTGTGCGTGCGTGTGCGTGTGCGTGTGTGTGTGTGTGTGTGTGTGTGTGTGTGTGTGTGTGTGTGTGTGTGTGTGTGTGTGTGTGTGTGAGCCGGGGGTGGATATAAGTTATGTAACCAACTCTTAGGGGAGAGGGGCCAGGCCAAGGACAGAACAGATGAGGAGAGGTAGAGGCCCGATGCTAAAGAATAACAGTTTCCCTTTACTATTTTTGCCGTCTGACAGAGAGAAAAAGTACATTTTCAGTCTTTCTCTGAGCTATTCTCTCTCTATTTTCTCTCCATCAAACTGCCAATCTGAAAAGCACAAAAACCACAAAGCACAGTTAGAATGGAAGCATTACAAAGCCCTGCGTTACAGTGGCTTAGTTTCACAGAGCGGGTATCAATAATATCCAAACACATTTGATCTACAACAAACATTCTGTTTTTGGATCGGCAACTTAAAACTTACAAGCAACCTACATACCTTATGACCAAACCATTCATATAAAACCACCTTGGCAACCAGACATGTTGTTTCTATACAATATCCATTTGTTCTGGTAAACTCTTTATGTGAGTCATTAAGCAAGTAACTGGTAGTGATGGAAACTAGTTAAAGACGTTGGCAGTGGGATTTGTCTACAGTTGAGGGGAACTGGCCCGTGTCATAGTGATAGTGTGCTTCTAGTCTTTCACATTGAATCACAGTTCTCCGGTGATGTACTGTAAGGGTTATACGGTAATATGATATCATATATGTAATGTATATGTTACGGTAAATGTGTAAAAATGTGTAGATTCCCTGTCTCACTAATACATCTATAGATGACCCTGTAAATAAAATGTTTTTTCTGTTTTTACACATTCACTGTGACATACACCACCAGCCATCAGACTGCTGAATATTTAACCTTAGCTGTGCACTGCTCCGACCTGCACCTTGAAACTATCTGCACCTTAGAGACTATTGTCACTGACTCTCCACACGTCCAGCACTTACACACACACACACACACACACACACACACACACACACACACACACACACACACACACACACACACACACACACACACACACACACACACACTCACACACACTCATAAACACACACACACACTCACACACACACACACATACACACAGTCAATGCTGCTGCTCTAGTATATCCTATTTATTTAACTGCGTGACCAAGACGCTACCCACTTTATATTGTAAATACAGTCATGCTTGGCATAGCACATTTATCATCTGTACTGTATTTCCTATTGTGTACGTATCAGTTTATTACTATGCATACTACCTCTTTTGTTACTTTGATATTTAGATTTTTAATTGTTGATATTGATGATTGCACTGCATTGTTGAGGAAGTTGGTACACAAGAATCTCACTGCACTCTTTATACCTGCTGTAAACTGTGTATGCAACAATTACAATTTGATTTGATTTGGGATTTGATATACAACCCATATTCAAGGGTTTTTCTTTATTTGTACTATTTTCTACATTGTAGAATAATACTGAATTCAAGGCACACTTATCCAGCATGGCCACCACAGTATTTTGCAGCGATACGCCATCCCATCTGGTTTGCGAATAGTGGGACTATCATTTATTTTTCAACAGGACAATGAACAAACACAACTCCAGGCTATGTAAGGGCTATTTGACCAAGAAGGAGAGTGATGGAGTACTGCATCAGATGACCTGGCCTCCACAATCACCCGACCTCAACCCAATTGAGATGGTTTGGGATGAGTTGGACCGCAGAGTGAGGGAAAAACAGCCAAGAAGTGCTCAGCATATGTGGGAATTCCTTCAAGATTGTTGGAAAAGCATTCCAGGTGACGCTGGTTGAGAGAATTCCAAGAGTGTGCAAAGCTGTCATTAAGACAAAGGGTGTCTACTTTGAGGAGTATAAAATATTAAATATATTTTGATTTGTTTACCACTTTTTTGCTTATTACATGATTCCATATGTGTTATTTCATAGTTTTGATGTCTTCAATATTATTCTATATCTTCAATATTATGTAGAAAATAGTACAAATAAAGAAAAACCCTTGAATGAATAGGTGTGTCCAAACTTTTGACTGGTACTGTACATGTAATCATTAGTGTAAAGGTATACTTGTAAGCCAGCAGGGAATACCTGATGGTCTGATGTCAGCGTTGTAGATGATTGATGAGGTGGATGAGTGAGAGATTCTGTTCAGTATCCTCATACAGTAATGACATAGGTTGGCACTATACATACAGTAGACTACTGTATATAGGCTTATGAGATTTAGCCATCTCCTGCATGATAACGATGGTCAGAGGTGCTGGCTAAAACGCACCCAGATCTGCGACAAGGCTAGGCAGGGTACACAGGGGGTACACCTCCTTCCTCCCTCTCCTTAGCTCTGCTGGTAGTAATGTCAGGAACAAAGCAGAGCAGGCTATAGATAATACGGTTCTGCACCCACCGCTCTACCTCTCCTGTGGCTGGTTGAGGGGAGGAGGAGGTGAATGGGGGGGGGGGGCACAGCAGCATCACCTCACAAAAGCCACCATGCAGGACTTAAATCCCCCCCCAATCCCAGTGGGTGAAAAAATTCCCTTTGAAGAATGTCCCTATTTGTCCCCCTCCTTTTTTCCCTTCTCCTCTGCTGCCATGCTGAAGTGTTACTTGTAAATTCATAAAAGTCTCTAATGGCACTCTGGGTACTCTGCTCAGGCTCATTCTGGCTTCATTAAAGAGCTCAGCGGAGGGATGGGAAGGAGAGAGGGGTAGTAGGGTAAGGGGGTGCAGGGGGGGGTACTTCATACCAGGCCCAGTGGCTGTGTTTGTGTTGTAATCGGGGGGTGGAGAGGGGAGTAGTGGGTTATTCTGAGTCAGAGCTGTGCTCTGCAGCCCATAATTAATGTGCCCTGATGGAGGGTCTGGACAATAGGAGCCTTTCAGGCTGCCGTGGGCCCCTGTCTCTGTCCTGTTCTGTCCTGTGGGTGCATTGTTGCCCCTGCCGTAACTTCTGCCAGCTGGGCCGAGGGGGAAACTTCAACACAGCGGGGGCCAGAGACACCACAGTCCAGGAACTCTCTCTCTCTCTGTGTGTGTGTGTGTGTGTGTGTGTGTGTGTGTGTGTGTGTGTGTGTGTGTGTGTGTGTGTGTGTGTGTGTGTGTGTGTGTGTGTGTGTGTGTGTGTGTGTGTGTGTGTGTGTGTGTGTGTGTGTGTGTGTGTAGAAAGGGGGGGTGCATTGATGCCCGCTCTGGCCAAATTGGATTAGCTAAAAAAAGCACAGAAGAAAAGAGCGGGGGACAGAGAAAAGAAAAAGTCACTCACATTCAGCACAACTCAGCAAATTGCAGTTTGTGGCCTCTGAGGAGTCCAGTCGGAGTTTAACCATGAGCTCCAGACTGCTGTCATACTGACTGAGTACAGCAGTGACAGCAGTGACAGTGAAAGTCATGGTTTGTGGTTTGGCTTCCCTCTCACTGAAACCATTGGAAGTTGTGGGAAAGTTGTATGGACAGATGGTTGAAGCCAACTCTCCGTTTGGAAGGTACACAATTTTGTGTGGACAGTCCAATACCCTCCTGTGCATTTGATATGCAAATAAGAACAATATCACTTAGATACGATCAAAGGTTCGAAAGTAGAAAGTAAACCCGCTGCAGCAACTCACTGTATGGATATCAGGTGGCTATCTGCCACATAGTTACCATGGCAGGCATTCCTTCACACAACCGCACTCATGTAACATGGAACAGACCTCTCTCACCAAGGTCTCAGTGTCGCGCTGTCTAGCCCACTGATCCTCAGAGAGAGAGAGAGAGAGAGAGAGAGAGAGAGAGAGAGAGAGGAGACAGAGAGAGAGCGAGAGAGAGAGAGAGAGAGAGAGAGAGAGACAGAGGTAGAGAGAGAGGTAGAGAGAGAGGTAGAGAGAGAGAGAGAGAGAGGTAGAGAGGTAGGTAGAGAGAGAGGTAGAGAGAGGTAGAGAGAGAGGTAGAGAGAGAGAGAGAGGTAGAGAGAGGTAGAGAGAGGTAGAGAGAGAAAAAGAGATTAGAGAGAGAGGTAGAGAGAAAAAGAGATTAGAGAGAGAGACAGAGAGAGGTAGAGAGGTAGAGAGAGGTAGAGAGAAAAAGAGATTAGAGAGAGAGAGGTAGAGAGAGAGAGAGGTAGAGAGAAAAAGAGATTAGAGAGAGAGAGGTAGAGAGAGAGAGGTAGAGAGAGAGAGAGGTAGAGAGAGAGAGAGGTAGAGAGAAAAAGAGATTAGAGAGAGAGAGAGAGAGACAGAGAGAGAGAGAGAGAGAGAGAGAGAGAGAGAGAGAGAAATGCTGGGTCCAGACCAGACTAGAGCAGGCCGGACCAGGCCAGGGTACTAGCACACCCAGTCAGCGAGGCCAGCCAGGCACTCAGCCCAGAGCACAAGCCCCAGGAGCGGGCTATTTCAAACGGCTCCTTGGACCGGCAGTAATGGTCAAGCTTGCAGCTGGCTGCACAATGTCCTACTCCTCTACTCCTCTGTCTCCAGCCTAAGCAGAGCTGTCCAGGCCATGACTCCAGAGACATGCCAGGGACATTCAGACGGACCAGTAGGAGAGAGGGGGAGAGAGGGAGGAAAAGGGAAGCAAGCAGAGAGAGAAAGATTGCAAGAGAAAGGGATTGTGAGAGACAAGTGGAAAGAGGGCAAAATGCTGAGTTAGGTAAAGAAAGATAAATGAATGGAGAGATAGATTGTCAAGAGAGAGATCAAGTTTTTTTCTTCCGCAGACACAACTCTTTCCTTAAAGATGATGTTTCCTCAGGTTTGGCCAGTAGAGGGCACTGTGGTCATCTCTTTGTCTTTAACTGGGCCATGTATACAGAGCTGCTCGCATAATCATATGGACTGAACGTTTCTGACAAACGCTCACGGTGGCTATATGTCAGTTGAGCCTTTGTAACAGTGATATAGCACACTGCTGCCTATGTCTCTCCAGAGACAGGTCCTATTCCAGTGCACTTCATTTGACATGGGGACATCAGATGCTCTGCTAACACAACAGACTGAGTGGCTCTGGGCTTTACCTACACTGAATCTGACCTTATACAGCCAGCCCATGGATACTCAGTGGTATATGATTGTTACTGCTGGGAAAGATCTGTGTGGTGTGTGTGTGTGTGTGTGTGTGTGTGTGTGTGTGTGTGTGTGTGTGTGTGTGTGTGTGTGTGTGTGTGTGTGTGTGCGTGCGTGTGTGTGTGCGTGCGTGCGACTATGGGCGTCTGTTCTGATTTTTGTCCCCTTTGCCTTCTGTCATTTGTCTGTGAGTGGCAGCGCCTGTCCATATCCCGTTTTGTTTCAACACGCATGTGTTTACCGTGTGTGTGTTTGTGAGGAGATGCGTGCGCTCGTGTGCATTTGTGTGTGTGTGTCCCCTTGGCTTTGTGTAGTTACCGCTGCTGCAGATTCCATGAGTTACTGCTCCCGTCCCAGACTGACCACCCTACTACCACCCAGCCTCCCCAGCCCCAGACCGGACTGTTAGCTGTTTATAGCCCCATCAGGCAACACGGACAGGTGCTGAACCGGCAGATAGTACAGACACTCACACAGACTGATCACTAGAAACACATCGTGATTTCGGACGTTTGAAAAGGCCCTGAGAGCGTCGATATAAACCTTCCTCTGCGCCAAAAAACACAAAAAAGATCAAAACAATTGCCCAGGAGCCAATTCATGACGCTCAGCCTTCCCCAAACCATAGCCCTGACCTAAACTTAATGCCTGAACTTAACCCTTTGAGTTGCTTCTGTTTTAAGTCTGTAATCGCTCGGATTTAACGCGTCAAAGTTGGAAGGAAAACTATGAGATCTTGTTGGACACTAGCCACCCTCTCGGGGGCCACAGCCACCTGTCCCTCCGTGGCTCCCTGGGAATAGCATGTACCCCTCTGAATAATGCATTCAATGACCCAGCGTTACAGTAACTGAAAGTAAAGTGCCTAATGTATGTGTTTTGTATTCATTTAGTGTACCCTTTCTATGTGTATTGGTGTAGCTGCAGTAGTGGTATACCTGAATGTACATGGACTACGCACAAATGTCCCTTACTGAAATTACCCAGCGCTATCGTTACATACGCAAGTAAATGCAATCTATAAAAGAGAGGGAAGAGAGGGAGGAGAGGGAAGAGAGGGAGGAGAGGGAAGAGAGGGAAGAGAGGGAAGAGAGGGAGGAGAGGGAAGAGAGGGAGGAGAGGGAAGAGAGGGAAGAGAGGGAGGAGAGGGAAGAGAGGGAGGAGAGGGAAGAGAGGGAAGAGAGGGAGGGTCAGTTCCCGCCCCATATGATCTGTGGTGGTCAGGGTAATCCAAGTGCAGCGGAAGGGAATTACCTGGGTTGACAGGGGGAACTGTGGCGTCCCGGTCCCTCCTAATCTGCAGCATGGAGGCCCAGCCTAATCTAATTTAAAGTGTCAGAGACCCAGGATGACCAGGAGCTGTGGCAGCTCTACCTCATTGAGCAGACTGAGGAGAGGCTTAGGGGACAAAGGTGGCCGCCCCGCTTTGATGTGACAGAGGGGACAGGGGAATGTAGGGATATGGACCAATACCTTCTAGTAGCTTATATGAGTCCGAACATAGCAACTCTAGGGGGTTTCTGAAGGTAAAGTTATTGGCTTTGTCCCAATGTGTACTTTAGACTCATTACTGTACCTAAGACCAGTCATTCTACTCTACTGAGACTTGTCTTAGTCAGAGGTGTGTGTGTGTGTGTGTGTGTGTGTGTGTGTGTGTGTGTGTGTGTGTGTGTGTGTGTGTGTGTGTGTGTGTGTGTGTGTGTGTGTGTGTGTGTGTGTGTGTGTGTGGTGCTGTCTGTTAGCTGATCTGCAATGGGGTGTGGAAGTGAGCGAGTGAGCAGGTGAGCGAGTGAGCGAATGTGGGTGTAGGATGGCAGGTTGCAGCCTGTCTGTAAGGCGTAGGAGGCTGGGGGTGGGGGGGGGGGGGGGCTGGGGGTAGAGGAGCGTGTGGGACTGACTGACTGGAGCTTTAACAACAGGTCCCAGCCTGTCAGGGACTGATCTGCTGGAGAAGCCTGGGCCAAGGCTGTGGGGGTTGGGATAGGGTGCTTTGGGGGAGGATAAAGGGTGGAGGGGCTGGGGCTGGTTTGATTGGAGTAATGAGTTGGACTGGACTAGGATTGGGTTACTGTGCTGTCTGTCTGTCAGCTGTGAGGTGTCTGTCTTGTCACCCTGAGGTCAAAAACAGCCCCCAGCCAAGTCTGCTATGCCACCCTTGACCCTAACCTTTCCCTCCTCCCTGCTGCCAATCCTATCCTGTCCCTTTCCCTGTCCCTGCTGTCACCATGTCCTCTGCACATTCCTCTCCAGGTCACTCAGAGGGTGGAATTACAGTGTGTGTGTGTGTACGTGCGTGCGTGCGTGTGTATGCATGTGAGTGTGCGTGCATGTGTCTGTGTGTCTGTGTGTGTGTGTGTGTTGAAATGTATGCAGTAGATTTTAAGTGTTCTCGCCAAATTTTAGGCTGGAGGTATTTGTTCTATTGGGCTATGGTTACAGGATACAGACCCTGCCAAGTAGGCAGACAGTCTCTAAGTTTAGAGTCTTCTGTATATACCGGCTGATGTATACAACCACAATGCAAAGGCGAGACGTAAAGCCAAGTTTTCTATTGTCTTACACGAGCAGAACAATGTCTACCCATGGAAGCTCAAGTATATGTTTTGTGGGGAAGTCACCGCAAATAGCTTGTCTGAGTAGCAGTTGACATGTGGGGACCTTGACCGTTGTAAGGCCTTCCATAAGCGTATTCATTCCGCGCTGGTTTGAATCCTCGAGCCGACAAGGTGAAAAATCTGTTTACATGCCCATGAGCAAGGCACTTAACCCTAATTTGCTCCAGGGGATCTTCCTGACCATGTAAAAAAAAAAAACATTTCACTGCACCTGTGTATGTGACAATAAAACATCTTTAAAAATCCACACACACACATCCAGGGAACTGTGTGAGAAGTAGCTCGGTACCACAGTAATATCACAGTACCAAAAACATCATGATACTTACGACACCGACATTTTAGGATACCGTAGTACCGTTTCATATGATCCTACCAACCTTTCCGGCCCTACCGATCTAAAGAACCCGCTAGCGCCTGTTATAAAATTGTTTATAAAGTCAGTTGTTTATAAGTTCAGTACATTTTTCAAGCAACATCAACTAGTCTCTTGTTAGCACCGGTCCAATTATGTCCACTTCACTTTCTTTTCGCATATCATGTGTGGCAGCAGTGATCAGCCAGTCGCATCGCCTACCAGCCGTCACATAGAGTTTAGGGTTTAGGGTTCCGCCGCGATCAGCAGGAGGTTGTGGGAAGATGAGCAGCGCAAACCCTGTGAGCGGAGCGATAGAGAAAGTTCAGCTCTGCTCTACTTTATGCAAATTGCACGAGGCCACTGCTGCCGTTAACCCATTAGGTGAGGAGCAAATGTTTGCTTGAAAATCTTCCGTTCGTGAAACATAGTTCCGCCTGTCGTTAGTTCTGGGGCAAGCACAACCCCAAAAAATCCTCACTGGGTCTGGTTTTTCCAATTGTATATTATTTTTGCTTTGCTAGAACACAGAGACACAATCATAAGGTCAATGGCATGGAGGAGGATTGCAGAGATTGTTGGTGTTGATGGTGGGTGAAGAGAGAATTGCACAAAACTTGAATCAAAGCCACCATTTGTAAATGTGTTGAGTAAATTAAATTGTAAAATTTGCCCACCAAAGGACAGAAATCACGAGTAACACGTATTATAGCATTGTAAATGATACACTAAGCATGACTTCCACATGTAATATGCTACCAATTAGATTATGGTGTCTTAACATTATGATTCTCATATATTATAGCTTATGGCTCTTTTATTATAGTTGTGTCATGACATTGATGATTATAGCTCACTTCCTGTAAAATACATAGGCGTACATGGACATGAATGGGTACTTTGAGTAAAATAAATTGCCGCTTTGGAAATCTCTCTTTACCCACCAACATCTCTGCAATCCTCCTCCATGCCGTTGACCTTCTGACTTTGTCTCTGTATTCTAAAATCATTCTCAGCAAAAAAACGAGGTAGAATTACAACGCTCCCCATGCCACATTATTTTCCTTTTTTTACATTTGGAATCGCCTACAAATCGCCAGCTCCTTTTTTTTTCATGTACGGTACTGTACCTAGAATACAAGGGTTGGATTTGCACTAAACAATTTAATGTCAGAAAAATAATGTCGAAAATTTGGCTTATGATTAGCCTCATATACATTATCTACGTCTATAATTTTAAATTGAGGACATATAGCTAGCTCATCAATATAAAAAAGAATGTGTGAGTTTAGCTATTCTCTGCTTCAGATGTACAATGACAAGGGTCACATTGCTTTGTTAATGCCCATTAGGCCAGTTATGCCATCATACTGTAGGCCTATGGCTGCATTGGTGATGCATCCCTTTATGATAAGCTGCAAAATGGGTTCACATGGCTGATATCCTGAGACAGTGACAATGAAATAAAAACGATTGGAGAGCTCACAACGGGACAAAAAGAGAAAGCAACACAGAAACACAGACAAATTAGAGACAAATCCTCTTCACACCTTTTTATTGCAGAATTGGGATCTGTGATGAATGAACATTGACAATAGTTAATCTTGAATAATGTTTTTAAGTTAACAATTAAAACAAGTTTAAACACATCACCTAAATGAATCAACATTGCATGAATCTAAATATAATTTCAAAATGTACAAATAATCAAACTTCTTTGTAAATGTTACACATCTTAGTAAGTAGACTATTATTACTAAAGCATAATTTCGGGTGAACAAAAAAGTCCATACCAGAGGTGGCCAACCTTGCGCCACTCCCTGATTTCCTGGGTGAGCAGACTTCTATTCCAGCCCAGCAAAAATACACATTCTCAACTCAATAGGTTTGAATCAGGTGTTAGTGCTGGGCTTGAACAAAAGCGTGCACACCCAGCATTCCTCCAGGAGAAGGATTGGCCTGCTACAGTTGTAATACGTTTGTAGCCTACATTCTGTGTGACTTTTAACTGTATTATTGTTTACAACATGTGTACGTATGGCATCATAAGTACACATACAACCCATGGCATACAAGGATGTGCCAGCAATCTCTTGGGACATTCATTGGGACCTCTTCATCTACAGACAGGCTTTCACAGCTCTCCATATCAGAGGACAGACATCACAAGGACATCATTTAGACAACCCTGGCTATTATCTTTCTGTCTGTCTTCATAGTTGTCCTCTCTAGGGATTTAAACTGGAGAATATGTTCATAATGTCATCCCACAACCTTCCCGATCTAACTACTTTTTCTGACAGCTGAAGCAGACAATCCTTTCACCCTCTTCCATTGTGTTGATGATATTTCACTTGGCTATAGTATATAATGTTGGCTAGCTAGCTAGCTAACAAGCAGCTCATTAGCCTACACACAATGGCCTGCTGTAGCTAGCCAGCTAGCTAATAATACATCGTTTTTTGACATTTTCAAAATGTATTTACTTACTTGAATAGGTTCACGCCTACGCCCACGCTCACGCCCACGAAGCGGCCCATCTTTTGGAGCAAGGAGTTGTCAAGTGGAAGCATCGCTTAAGGTCGAAGCGTAGAGTCACTCAACGGCTTTCCGCTCTTCCTACACATCTTTTCTTCCATCAGGGTTTTATAATTTAGCCGTGATGGTGAGCGGGGATGGAGACCCTGATCAGTCTTCTGTTTTTATATTTGTACATTTGATACATTGGAGCAGTGCACAGTGTGAGCAAAGTTGATACATTGTATACAGTTGAAGTTGGAAGTTTACATACAGCTTAGCCAAATACATTTAAGCTCAGTTTTTCACAATTCCTGACATTTAATCCTAGTAAAAATTCCCTGGTTAGGTCAGTTAGGATCACCACTTTATTTTAAGAATGTGAAATCTCAGAACGATAGTAGAGAGAATGATTTATTTCAGCTTTTATTTCTTTCATCACATTCCCAGTGGGTCAGAAGTTTACATACACTCAGTTAGTATTTGGTAGCATTGCCTTTAAATTGTTTAACTTGGGTTAAACGTTTCGGGTAGCCTTCCACAAGCTTCCCACAATAAGTTGGGTGAATTTTGGCCCATTCCTCCTGACAGAGCTGGTGTAACTGAGTCAGGTTTGTAGGCCTCCTTGCTCGCACACATTTTTTCAGTTCTGCCCACATATTTTCTATAGGATTGAGGTCAGGGCTTTGTGATGGCCACTCCAATACCTTGACTTTGTTGTCCTTAAGCCATTTTGCCACAACTTTGGAAGTATGCTTGGGGTCATTGTCCATTTGGAAGACCCATTTGCAACCAAGGTTTAACTTCCTGACTGCTTCAATATATCCACATAATTTGACCTGCCTCATGATGTCATCTATTTTGTGAAGTGCACCAGACCCTCCTGCAGCAAAGCACCCCCACAACATAATGCTGCCACTCCCATGCTTCACAGTTGGGATGGTGTTCTTCGGCTTGCAAGCATCCCTCTTTAACCTCCAAACATAATGATGGTCATTATGGCCAAACAGTTCTATTTTTGTTTCATCAGACCAGAGGACATTTCTCCAAAAAGTACCATCTTTGTCCCCATGTGCAGTTGCAAACCGTAATCTGGATTTTTTTCTGGCGGTTTTGGAGCAGTGACTTCTTCCTTGCTGAGCGGTCTTTCAGGTTATGTCAATATAGGACTCGTTTTACTGTGGATATAGATACTTTTGTACCTGTTTCCTCCAGCATCTTCACAAGGTCCTTTGCTGTTGTTCTGGGATTGATTTGCACTTTTCGCACCAAGGTATGTTCACCTCTAGGAGACAGAACGCGTCTCCTTCCTGAGCGGTATGATGGCTGCGTGGTCCCATGGTGTTTATACTTGCGTACTATTGTTTGTACAGATGAATGTGGTACCTTCAGGCATTTGGAAATTGCTCCCAAGGATGAAACAGACTTGTGGTCTTGGCTGATTCATGATGTCAAGCAAAGAGGCACTGAGTTTGAAGGTAGGCCTTGAAATACATCCACAGGTACACCTCCAATTATCTCAAATGATGTCAATTAGCCTATCAGAAGCTTTTAAAGCCATGACATCATTTTCTGGAATTTTCCAAGCTGTTTAAAGGCACAGTCAACTTAGTGTACGTAAACTTCTGACCCACTGGAATTGTGATACAGTGAATTATAAGTGAAATAATCTAAACAATTGTTGGAAAAATGACTTGTGTCATGCACAAAGTAGATGTCCTAACCGACTTGCCAAAACTGTAGTTTGTTAACAAGAAATTATTGGAGTTGTTGAAAAATGAGTTTTAAATGACTCCAACCTAAGTGCATGTAAACTTCCGACTTCAACTGTATAATTTCCCCCCTGATATAACCAAGAGTACTGGCTGAGTATAGGCTTTGCAAGTTCGCTGTAAAGCAGCCAGAGAGGAAAAACAGCTTCAAGACGGGCATACTTACAGCTTTTCAGAAAAGAAAACAGCTTGTCTCTAGCTCAAACGGTTAAAACAAATATGATTCCTATAGCCAGAGCTACCTTGTTTTCTTCCTGCGTGATTTCTTGTGTCTTTGATATAATTTCAAACCATTGGATTCATATAGGTAGGGTTCATATAGGCCTAACTATGTAAACAATCTTTCTCTTTCTTGTGCTCCTTCCATTTTGTTTGGTGCCTAACGTTTTTAAAGTTGGAAGCAGTCTGTGTGTATGTTTTGGAGAGAGAGAGTGTGTGTGTGTGTTTATGATAGAGAGTGAGACAGGGAGAGTGTGTGTGTGTCTGTGTGTTAACTGAAAAGTAGAAGGTTTAATGCAGTGTTTTCCCCCTTACTGCCACAATGAAATGCAGATCATTATGCATGTATACTCCTTCCTCCGGTTACATTTACATTTACATTACATTTAAGTCATTTAGCAGACGCTCTTATCCAGAGCGACTTACAAAATGGTGCATTCACCTTATGATATCCAGTGGAACAACCACTTTACAATAGTGCATCTAAATCTTTTAAGGGGGGGGGGGGGTTAGAAGGATTACTTTATCCTATCCTAGGTATTCCTTAAAGAGGTAGGGTTTCAGGTGTCTCCGGAAGGTGGTGATTGACTCCGCTGTCCTGGCGTCGTGAGGGAGCTTGTTCCACCATTGGGGTGCCAGAGCAGCGAACAGTTTTGACTGGGCTGAGCGGGAACTGTGCTTCCTCAGAAGTAGGGGGGCCAGCAGGCCAGTGGTGGATGAACGCAGTGCCCTTGTTTGGGTGTAGGGCCTGATCAGAGCCTGAAGGTATGGAGGTGCCGTTCCCTTCACAGTTCCGTAGGCAATCACCATGGTCTTGTAGCGGATGCGAGCTTCAACTGGAAGCCAGTGGAGAGAGCGGAGGAGCGGGGTGACGTGAGAGAACTTGGGAAGGTTGAACACCAGACGGGCTGCGGCGTTCTGGATGAGTTGTAGGGGTTTAATGGCACAGGCAGGGAGCCCAGCCAACAGCGAGTTGCAGTAATCCAGACGGGAGATGACAAGTGCCTGGATTAGGACCTGCGCCGCTTCCTGTGTGAGGCAGGGTCGTACTCTGCGAATGTTGTAGAGCATGAACCTACAGGATCGGGTCACCGCCTTGATGTTAGTGGAGAACGACAGGGTGTTGTCCAGGATCACGCCAAGGTTCTTAGCACTCTGGGAGGAGGACACAAGGGAGTTGTCAACCGTGATGGCGAGATCATGGAACGGGCAGTCCTTCCCCGGGAGGAAGAGCAGCTCCGTCTTGCCGAGGTTCAGCTTGAGCTGGTGATCCGTCATCCACACTGATATGTCTGACAGACATGCAGAGATGCGATTCGCCGCCTGGTTATCAGAAGGGGGAAAGGAGAAGATTAATTCTGTGTCGTCTGCATAGCAATGATAGGAGAGACCATGTGAGGATATGACAGAGCCAAGTGACTTGGTGTATAGCGAGAATAGGAGAGGGCCTAGAACAGAGCCCTGGGGGACACCAGTGGTGAGAGCGCATGGTGCGGAGACAGATTCTCGCCACGCCACCTGGTAGGAGCGACCTGTCAGGTAGGACGCAATCCAAGCGTGGGCCGCGCCGGAGATGCCCAACTCGGAGAGGGTGGAGAGGAGGATCTGATGGTTCACAGTATCAAAGGCAGCAGATAGGTCTAGAAGGATGAGAGCAGAGGAGAGAGAGTTAGCTTTAGCAGTGCGGAGAGCCTCCGTGACACAGAGAAGAGCAGTCTCAGTTGAATGCCCAGTCTTGAAACCTGACTGATTAGGATCAAGAAGGTCATTCTGAGAGAGATAGCAGGAGAGCTGGCCAAGGACGGCACGTTCAAGAGTTTTGGAGAGAAAAGAAAGAAGGGATACTGGTCTGTAGTTGTTGACATCGGAGGGATCGAGTGTAGGTTTTTTCAGAAGGGGTGCAACTCTCGCTCTCTTGAAGACGGAAGGGACGTAGCCAGCGGTCAAGGATGAGTTGATGAGCGAGGTGAGGAAGGGGAGAAGGTCTCCGGAAATGGTCTGGAGAAGAGAGGAGGGGATAGGGTCAAGTGGGCAGGTTGTTGGGCGGCCGGCCGTCACAAGACGCGAGATTTCATCTGGAGAGAGAGGGGAGAAAGAGGTCAAAGCACAGGGTAGGGCAGTGTGAGCAGGACCAGCGGTGTCGTTTGACTTAGCAAACGAGGATCGGATATCGTCAACCTTCTTTTCAAAATGGTTGACGAAGTCATCCGCAGAGAGGGAGGAGGGGGGGGGGAGGGGGAGGAGGATTCAGGAGGGAGGAGAAGGTAGCAAAGAGCTTCCTAGGGTTAGAGGCAGATGCTTGGAATTTAGAGTGGTAGAAAGTGGCTTTAGCAGCAGAGACAGAAGAGGAGAATGTAGAGAGGAGTGAGTGAAAGGATGCCAGGTCCGCAGGGAGGCGAGTTTTCCTCCATTTCCGCTCGGCTGCCCGGAGCCTTGTTCTGTGAGCTCGTAGTGAGTCGTCGAGCCACGGAGCAGGAGGGGAGGACCGAGCCGGCCTGGAGGATAGGGGACAGAGAAAATCAAAGGATGCAGAAAGGGAGGAGAGGAGGGTTGAGGAGGCAGAATCAGGAGATAGGTTGGAGAAGGTTTGAGCAGAGGGAAGAGATGATAGGATGGAAGAGGAGAGAGTAGCGGGAGAGAGAGAGCGAAGGTTGGGACGGCGCAATACCATCCGAGTAGGGGCAGAGTGAGAAGTGTTGGATGAGAGCAAGAGGGAAAAGGATACAAGGTAGTGGTCGGAGATTTGGAGGGGAGTTGCAATGAGATTAGTGGAAGAACAGCATCTAGTAAAGATGAGGTCAAGCGTATTGCCTGCCTTGTGAGTAGGGGGGGGAAGGTGAGAGGGTGAGGTCAAAAGAGGAGAGGAGTGGAAAGAAGGAGGCAGAGAGGAATGAGTCAAAGGTAGACGTGGGGAGGTTAAAGTCACCCAGAACTGTGAGAGGTGAGCCATCCTCAGGAAAGGAACTTATCAAGGCGTCAAGCTCATTGATGAACTCTCCAAGGGAACCTGGAGGGCGATAAATGATAAATGATACGGTTCCTCCGGTTCCTCCGGTTCCTCCAGCCAAACCACAGGTTGGCCTTTGCAAATATGAGAAAATCAGACATTCTATGCAGTATTCTATTATACAGTGAACCGTGTGAAGTTAAATTCAGTATGTGTTGTATTGAGAAAAAGTGTGAATATCAGTGACAGGATTTTTTTTTTGTAGCATGTGCATAACGTTTTGAATACGGGAACAAGCTTCCAGGGGACGGGGTGAACAGGACGCTAGGCAACTGAATTTGTCCCCCGTGGTATCGCAATACTACTTGGTATCGTGATACTTGGCCTGGTATCGTATCGTTAGTAAAATGTTGGTATCGTGACAACACCATTGTGTGTGTGTGTGTGTGTGTGTGTGTGTGTGTGTGTGTGTGTGTGTGTGTGTGCGTGCGCGTGCGTGCGTATGCGTGTGTGTGTGCGTGCATGCATGTGTGTGTTTATGTCAGTATGCTTTCACGCATGTGTGTGTGCGTGTGTGTGTTTGTGAGTCTTTCTCTGTGTGTGTATGTGTGTTAGTATGTCTGTAAGGTTATAATTGTGTGTCCTGTCACTCCACATTAGAGACCTGTTTGTTCCCACTGCTGATGTTTATCCTGGGCCCCTGAGAGAGACAGGGGGTGGGGGGTTAGTCCACGGTCGACCCCCACTCCACCGCTATGGTCCATTCCTTAATGGGATAAGAGGACCACAGTCGCCGATGGAGACAAGGTCAAGCTGAGGTGCTGCCAGCTCTGGTTAAGTGCAACAGTGTTTCCCCCCTATGGGACAGGTGCACTCAAGCCATCTGACTTGCTCACTGGGCAATTCCACAGAATTGTTCTGAGACTCAGATTTTTCACTTCAAATGTGTGCCAAACAAAAACCATTGACTTCAAAGTTGAACAAACTCTATGCACAAGAACCACTTTTAACAATTTACTCTGAACATTTTACAAAAACACATTACTGGAAAAGTAGTGCAGATGCAAAGTTTGGTAACTGAATTTCGGTAAAAGCGCCCTTAGTTTCTTGTGACCACGTTTTCCAAAAACTCTTAAATATCTGCTCAGAATTAAGATTCAGCAATGTCTGCAGAAATAATGGGATGCCAGCTATGACATGACATCTTGAGTTTGAAAAAATCTATTTTGGTTATTGAACTACAGTAAGTAAAGTGGATTTACACCCGGTAACAGAATTGCGGTAACAGAATTGCATCATGGGTCCCTGATCTGTACTACACAGAAATGCAAAATTATGGATATGAATGTCATTCTCTTGATGATGAGGATGTATCCTAAATAGGTACACAAAGGTAGAAATATGCAATACCCTCCTTTGCATATTTGGCTATTACTCTACACACTGGCTGTTATTTTAACCCCATATTTTGCATACATGGATTACCAACTGGGGTCATTTAATCCCAAAAAGAAATGATTGGAAAAAGCATCATAGCAAAATATCAACTAAAGTAATATCAAAACATAATTAGACATGTAAATAATGTTATCTGAAATAAAATATAACCAAAACAAACTGTTATTTTAGCAAAATTACAGTTAATTTGCATATTCTGAAATGAATAAAATATATATCTTAAATAATGTGCAGTTTTGTTCAAAAGTACAACCCACACTGGTACCACAAAGATTATTTACCATGATTTGATTGCGGTATCATTTCTTTTTTAGAAGTTTGAAGTAAATATTAACTTTGTGTTATTTATGTGGATAAAAACAACTGCCATTAAAAGGGATGGTGCACCATACTTTTATTGACAAAAAGTGATTCATCCATTGATCCTGAGAGACAATGACCAACAATATGGCTTAGTTTTCTTCATTTACTTACCCCACAGCCAGCATTAGCATTGCTGTTTGGTACAGCCTATGATTGGAGGCTTCCTAAAGCATGCCCAAATCCTCAAAGTCACTTCAAACCAAATGTTATAGAAACCCAATTACCAGTTGCACATATAGAACACTGGAGAATATTATAGGAATTCTGGTATTTACATAACATTTTCCGTAGAATAACTATTTAACCCGAGAATACACACCAATCAAATCAAATCAACTCTGTCACATGCTTCGGAAACAACAGGTGCAAACTAACAGTGGAATGCTTACTTACAGGCCCTTCCCAAGAACGCAGAGAAACTAAAGAGAAATAATAGAAACATTCAAAAATAATAACACAAGGAATAAATACACAATGAGTAACAATAACATACAAGGCGTACCAGTACCGAGTCCATGTGCAGGGGTACGAGGTAATTGAGGTAGATATGTACATATAGGTAGGGATAAAGTGACAAGGCAACAGGATAGATAATAAACAGTAGCAGCAGCGTATGTGATGAGTCAAAAGAGTTAGTGCAAAAAGGGTCAATGCAAATAGTCCGGGTAGCTATTGGTTAACTATATAACTCACCACATGTAAACAACGCACATGCAACAATTTCAAAGATTTTACTGAGTTATAATTCATAGAAGGAAATCAGTCAGTTTAAATAAATTCATTAGGCTCTAATCTATGGATTTCACATGACTTGGAATACAGATATACATCTGTTGGTCACAGATACCTTTAAAAAAAGGTAGGGACGTGGATCAGAAAACCAGTCAGTATCTGGTGTGACCACCATTTGCCTCATGCAGCACAACACATCTCCTTTGCATAGACTTGATCGGGCTGTTGATTGTGGCCTGTAGAATGTTGTCCCACTCCTTTTCATTGGCTGTGAGAAGTTGCTGGATAGTGGCGGGAACTGGAACGCGCTGTCGTACACATCGATCCAGAGCATCCCAAACGTGCTCAATGGGTGACATGTCAGGTGAGTATGCAGGCCCCGGAAGAACTGGGACATTTTCAGCTTCCAGGAATTATGTACAGATCCTTGTGACATGGGGCCATGCATTATCATGCTGAAACACGAGGTGTATGTATGGTGGCCGATAAAGGGCATGACAATGGGCCTCAGGATCTCGTCACGGCATTTTTGTGCATTCAAATTGTCATCAATAAAATGCAATTGTGTTCGTTGTCCATAGTATATGCCTGCCCATACCATAACCCCACCGCCACCATGGGGCACTCTGTTCACAACATTGACATCAGCGAACCGCTAGCCCACGTGACGCCATACATGCTGTCTGCCAACTGCCTGGTACAGTTGAAACTGGTATTCAGCAGTGAAGAGCACACTTCTCCAGCTTGCCAGCCATCGAAAGTGAGAATTTGCCCATGGAAGTCAGTTACAACACCGAACTGCAGTCAGGACAAGACTCTGGTGAGGACGACGAGCATGCAGATGAGCTTCCCTGAGACAGTTTCTGACAGTTTGTGCAGAAATTAATCGCTTGTGCAAACCCACAGTTTCATCAGCTGTCCACGTGGCTGGTCTCAGATGATCCCGCAGGTGAAGAAGCTGGATGTGGAGGTCCTGGGTTGGCGTGGTTACACGTGGTCTGCGGTTGTGAGGCCGGTTGGACATAACTGACAAATGTTTTAAACAACGTTGGAGGTGGCTTATGGTTGAGAAATTAACATTCAATTCTCTGGCAACAGCTCTGGTGGACATTCCTGCAGTCAGCATGGCAATTGTGCGCTCCCTCAAAACTTGAGACATCTGTGGCATTGTGTTGTGTGACAAAACTGCACATTTTAGAGTGCCATTATATTGTCCCCAGCACAAAGTGCACCTATGTAATGATCATGCTGTTTAGTCAGCTTCTTGATATGCCACACCTGTCAGGTTGATGGATTATCTTGGAAAATGAGAAATGCTCACTAAAAGAGATGTAAACAAATTTGTGAACAAAATTTGCAAGAAATAAGCTGTAGGGAACATTTATGGGATATTTTTTTGTGTGTGTGAAGTGTATGTTTGGCCTTATGTTTTAGGTTACTGTCGTGCTGAAAGGTGAATTTGTCTCCCAGTGTCTGTTGGAAAGCAGACTAAAGCAGATTTTCTCTAGGATTTTGCCTGTGCTTAGCTCCATTCAGTTTCTTTTTTATCCCCCCCAAAGCATACCCATAACATGATGCAACCACCACCATGCTTGAAAATATGAAGAGTGCTACTCAGTAATGTGTTGTATTGGATTTGCCCCAAACATAATGCTTTGTATTCAGGCCAAAAAGTGAATTGCTTTGGCACATTTTTTTGCAGGATTACTTTAGTGCCTTGTTGCAAACAGGATGCATGTTTTGGAGTATTTGTATCCTTCTTTTCACTCTGTCTATTAGGTTAGTATTGTGGAATAACTACAATGTTGTTGATTCGCCTTCAGTTTTCTCCGATTACAGCCATTAAACTGTTTTAAAGTCACCATAAAGTAACTGTTTTAAAGTCACCATTGTCCTCATGGTGAAATGTCTTAGCTGTTTCCTTCCTCTCCGGCAACTGAGTTAGGAAGGATGCCTGTATCTTTGTATTGACTGGGTGTATTGATAAACCATCTAAAGTGTAATTCATAACTTCACCATGCTCAAAGGTATATTCAATGTCTGCTTTTTTTACCCATCTACCAATAGGTGTCCTTAATTTCGAGCATTGGAAAACCTCCCTGGTCTTTATGGTTGAATCTGTGTTTGAAATTCACTGCTCGGCTGAGGGACCTTACAGATAATTGTATGTGTGGGATACAGCGATGAGGTAGTCATAAAAAATCATGTTAAACACTTATTACACACAGAGTAAGTCCATGCAACTTATTATCTGATTTGTTAAGCACATTTTTACTCCTGAACTTATTTAGGCTTGTCATAACAAAGGGGTTAAATACTGATTGACTCAAGACATTTCAACTTTTAAATTTGTATTATTTAGCAAAAATGTGTAAAAACAATTCCACTTTGACTTTATGGGCTATTGTGACACAATATCTCAATTTAATCAATTCTGTAACACAAAAAGTTAAGGGGTGTGAATACTTTCTGAAGGGTCTGTATACCGTAGAACTTCAAGTCCATCAGTACCTACACAACATACATGCTCTCATTTGTCTTATATTGTTTCTCACAGATTGTTACCATAGAACTTTATTAATAGCCTGGGCGTTTATTTGCTTACATCACTGAACACAACAGGCGCATATTAGAGACAGGCTTCTATTTCAGCCAGGCGTCTAATGCGCACAGCTTTAGCATAGTTAATTGTTTAATTCCAGCATTCACTTCCAGCATTTTAATCAATTTCTTCATTTCCTCCACTAATGTGTTAACATTTACACAATGTGTCACGTTTCTTTTGTCTCAGTATGCCTGTATAAAAACATAAAAAAACATATTATTCTCCTCTTTGACTGTGCATTTTTGGCAGTTCTTACTTTCGCCAACAGAGGGCAATCGGATGATTCCTAGGGTTATGTACTCCCGAAGTTGTTGAATGTTTTTGTGCTTGTGTCACGGATCCCTCTGGAACTTTCGTGGCGCACACCTGGCCCCTATTCCCACTGATTGTATTTGTATATATGTGCCCTTTGTTCACCACGGTGCTGTCAATTACTGTTGCTAGGTCCATTGGTGCGTGTGAGTACCTGTGCTGTGTGTTTTGGGCTTTCGTGCCCTTGTGGATTGCGAAGATGATTGCGGGTCTCCTCCCGTGTGGTAATCATTGTGCTCTTGTTTTATTTATTCAAAGTACTCCTCGCTCTTTTGTTTGGGTTTTAACCCTGTGTTTTGTTAAGTGTTTGTTTGGTCTTCTTCCCCGTGCCTTTATACGGCACGTTGGAATTTGGGGCTTAATAAAAAAAACTATTACGCATTCCTGTGCCTGTCTCCCGAATAATTTATACCAACGTCACAGCTTGCCAGTTAGCTAGCAGTTCTCAGCTGTTAGCAGCCAATGGCTAGCAGTTTCTTACTAGCGATAAAAACGGATTATTGCCAAATGTTTTGAGTCATTACTGAATTATTTAATGTAACAAATCAGACATTAAACTCAATGTATGGTTATTCATGGCAACCTCGTAAACCATTCATTTAGACCCGGTGTTTATTTGAAACAGACATTTATTTGCTGAAATGTGCGCCGTTGCCCAGCTATTAAAAGGGACAGGTGGCTGTTTGAGACTCCATTTAGTTGAAGTTTTACAGTATATGACATGTTAGCCATTAGATATTGGGAGATTCCATGAAATAAAATGAAAGCTGAATGAGCATGTGTGTGTTTTAGAGACCGGAAGGTTAGATGTAGTGCTTATGAGTAGAGAGGCGGTGTACTATGTTGTATGATTAGGGTGTGTTACGAGCAGAGAGGTGCATCGTGCACACTCACTATCAGCTAGCCTGATGACCCAGTTAGAGAGAGATAGCGGTACACCTGCTCCAATGCCAAACACAGTGAATATTAACTTTTATACTGACGACAACGACATGAAACAAGACCACAGCACAATCAGGGATTTACAAAGACAATATGGCACATTTCACAAAAGCAACAAAATAACTTTCATGTTGCAATCCTTATTGCATTCGGTTGCCAGTAAATAGTATGTCTAGAGCATATAAAGGCAAAGTACAAGAGGCTGGAGGTACTCAATCATAGCTGCTGACGACCTTGAGTTAACTTTTTATTGTTCGCTTGACATTTATTCATGTCAAGCTGAGAAGTGATATTGCTCGGTTGAGCAATAGAATTCCCACCGTGTGTGTGTGTGTGTGTGACTGCGTGCGTGTCTGTATGTGTACAGAGCAAGAAAAGATGTAGGGAAACAGGTTAGTACAGACAGTACATACAATACAAAGGATAGCAATCTGAGTGAGTACTGTACATTTTATGCTCAGTGTTTCTTTCCAAAAGTTTAACACACTAAACTGCAATGTAACAACAACAGTGGGAGAGAGAAAAAAGAGAGAGAAAGGCCACAGAGAGAGAAAGTGAAAAGGCTACAGCGCCAGAGTGCTGTGAGGAGGAAACCAGAGCATTGAGATAAACAGGTCTTATCAGGCATAGCTGTGCATATCACAAGTCTGTCAAACCACAGTGTGCGTAAACGCAGCCATGGTACACAGCCTCAGTGTGCTGATGGGGAGAGATGAGAGAGAAGATTACTGCACCAGCTGGGACAAACACTGGCACATAGACAGAGCTGCACAACACAACATCACACACCAACTTCTCAACACTTACATAACAAGAAAGAGAAGAAAGATACATTTATTCTGATGGATGTACATTTTTTGTGGAATTGAAAAAAGTTATTTAATAAAGTTAAAAAAGTTTACAGATTAGATGCACTGAAATGAAAGCAACTTCTGAAAATGAACACTCGGATAATAGTGATAATAGGTCTGATCTCACAAACAATGTTAAGTAAGTATAGATAAATGTAATCTAAAGACAAGCGTGTACATTTCTTATCCGAGGGTATCTGTTACTGACACACTGGTTGAATTATGCAACAGAACGTGACAACAGCAGTAATTAATGAGGCACTCCAGTTCCACCCCTTTATGTTAATCTATTCATATATGAAAATACACACACTGTATTTATGCAAATGACCACATATAATTATATTTCTTTTAACACAACTTTTTTTTTAGATACCTGACATAGTCAGAGGCTATTCAGTGACTACTGTGGCCTACACACAGGCCCTCAGTAGCCACTGAATAACCTCTGACTATGTAATCCATAAATGAGTCATCCTAGACAGATGTAAATATCCCAGGCCAACCTGCAGTACATATTGCCCTGCTCCACAAGATCACAAACCCGTACAGCAAAACAGTCCAAACACAGGCCAGAGTAGAGTTGAGTAAAGAGCAAAATATGCAGCAGACAGACGGTGACATACATACACGTGAGGGGAGGCTGGTATCAGCTTTTAAGCCATAGAAAGTGATACTTTTGGGAAAACACAAGACTCGCGGTCCGTGACACATAAGTCAATACATTGCATTCAATGCAAAAAAATATGCTTCAATAGTACTGGGGGTTTCCCCCCCCCCCCACCACCTCATGTTCCTTCAGAGAGGAGAAGTCTAGTTAACAGATGAGTGATGTGGGTTAAGGCACAGGGCTTTCTCATTCATCCCCCCCGCCCGTTCTGCTTTCCCAAAGTGTCTCAGTGCACTGTGTGACTGACGCCTGCACATACACACATTTTCAGTCAGCCCGCCACAGGCCTATTTTCAGAGACGAGGCTGCCTTCCTACATGTACCTATTTGAGTAGTGCTTATGAGGTGTTTTTGTCAGTACGGTACGCTATGGTATGATACCAGCCAACGTGAGTTCCGCTCACAGAGAATGACGGGTACATCCCTGCCTCGTATACGCTGATTTCCAGTTCTTGCTCACCTGTGTTTGCATGTGTGTCTATTTGTGTGCGTGTGGTTGCGCATGTGTGTGTGTGGGTGTGTGTTTGTGTTTGGTGATATGTGTGTGGGAGGAAAGGATAGTGGAACAGAGAGCCCCACCACCACTACCGGGCATATCACCCACCCTGTCTCTCTCTCAAGGGGGCAGTGGGAGGGGTACCAATTACCATCTAAATCATATCATATCACAATTTCTTGGTCACATACACATGGTTAGCAGACTTGGTTAGCAGACTTTCCGAATGCACTTTAGCTAGTTTTGTTTGGTTGATTTTAATTAAATAAACTACACTCTGAATATTGTGTACTTGTCTAAATTGTGAAAAATGTTCCCCAAATTTGAATGTATCTGGTATTTACATGGTTGGTATTTACATGGTTTAAGCAACAACTTCCTTTTACAGCCCTCTTTCCTCATATCTCCAGACTCAAGAACAATGACGTAATGACATGTACAGTTGAAGTCGGAAGTTTACAGACACCTTAGCCAAATACATTTAAGCTCAGTTTTCACAATTCCTGACATTTAATCCAAGTAGAAATTCCCTGTTTTAGGTCAGTTAGGGTCACCACTTTATTTAAAGAATGTGAAATGTCAGATTAATAGTAGAGAGAATTATTTATTTCAGCTTTCATTTCTTTCATCACATTCCCAGTGGGTCAGAAGTTTACATACACTCAATTAGTATTTGGTAGCATTGCCTTTAAATTGTTTAACTTGGGTCAAACGTTTCAGGTAGTCTTCCACAAGTTTCCCACAATAAGTTGGGTGAATTTTGGCCCATTCCTCCTGACAGAGCTAGTGTAACTGAGTCAGGTTTGTAGGCCTCTTTGCTCGCACACGCTTTTTCAGTTCTGCCCACAAATGTTCTATAGGATTGAGGTCAGGGCTTTGTGATGGCCACTCCAATACCTTGACTATGTTGTCCTTAAGCCATTTTGCCACAACTTTGGAAGTTTGCTTTGGGTCATTGTCCATTTGGAAGACCCATTTGTGACCAAATTTTAACTTCCTGACTGATGTCTTGAGATGTTGCTTCAATATATCCACATAATTTGACCTGCCTCATGATGCCATCTATTTTGTGAAGTGCACCAGTCCTTCCTGCAGCAAAGCACCCCCACAACATGATGCTGCCACCCCCGTGCTTCACGGTTGGGATGGTGTTCTTCGGCTTGCAAGCCTCCCCCTTTTTCCTCCAAACATAACGATGGTCATTATGTCTAAACAGTTCTATTTTTGTTTCATCAGACCAGAGGACATTTTTCCAAAAAGTACCATCTTTGTCCCCATGTGCAGTTGCAAACTGTAGTCTGTCTTTTTGTATGGCGGTTTTGGGGAAGTGGCTTCTTCCTTGCTGAGCTGCCTTTAAGGATATGTCAATAAAAGACTTGTTTTACTGTGGATATAGATAGTTTTGTACCTGTTTCCTCCAGCATCTTCACAGGGTCCTTTGCTGTTGTACTGGGATTGATTTGCACTTTTCACGCCAAAGTATGTTAATCTCTAGGAGACAGAACGCGTCTCCTTCCTGAGCTGTATGATGGCTGCGTGGTCCCATGGTGTTTATACTTGCATACTATTGTTTGTACAGATGAACATGGTACCTTCAGGCATTTGTAAATTGCTCCCAAGGATGAACCAGACTTGTGGAGGTCTACAATTTTTTTCTGAGTTCTTGGCTGATTTCTTTTGATTTTCCCATATTTACATGCAAAGAGGCAATGAGTTTGAAGGTAGGCCTTGAAATACATCCACAGGTATACCTCCAGTTGACTCAAATGATGTCAATTAGCCTATCAGAAGCTTCTAAAGCCATGACATAATTTTCTGGAATTTTCCAAGCTGTTTAAAGGCACAGTCAACTTAGTGTATGTAAACTTCTCACCCACTGGAATTGTGATACAGTGAATTATAAGTGAAATAATCTCTGTTAACAATTGTTGGAAAAATGACTTGCGTCATGCACAAAGTAGATGTCCTAACCGACTTGCCAAAACTATAGTTTGTTAACAAGAAATGTGTGGAGTGGTTGAAAAAGGAGTTTTAATGACTCCAACCTAAGTGTATATAAACTTCTGACTTCAACTGTACACAATAGTGCAGAATTTCAGAGATCCGTTTTGGCTTGTGAGCTCTACTTTCAAAACTCTTGGCTGAAATTTCACAAAACGTCTGGAAAGTCTCTTTAATTGTAAATGTCCAAAAAACAAATGTAGCAATCGACTATTTCACACAATATTGTAGCAATTTAACATCACTAGGGTAGGGGGCAGCATTTGGAATTTTGGATGAAAACCATGCCCAAATTAAACTGCTTGTTACTCAGGCCCAGAAGCTAGGATATGCATATAATTGGTAGATTTGGATAGAAAACACTCTAAAGTTTCCAAAACGGTTAAAATAATGTTTGTGAGTATAACAGAAATTATATGGCAGGCGAAAACCTAAGGAAAATCCATCCAAGTACTATTATTTTGAAAGGCTGTTTTTCCATTGAAAGCCTACCCACCATACAAAGACTTAGGACCAAGTTCACGATCTCTATGGCTTCTTCTACATGTGGCCAGTCTTTAGGCATTGTTTCAGGCTTTTACTCTGAAAAATGAGGAAGATACTGCACTTTCAATGAGTGGACAGTGGAAATTTCCAGACATGAGTCCAGCGCGTGATCGGGAGCGCGCCTTTCTTGTTTCTCCTTTTCTGTTGACGAAGCTTTTGTCCGGTTGAAATATTATTGATTATTTATGACAAAAACAACCTGAGGATTGATTTTAAACATGTTTGACATGTTTCTACGAACTTTTATTTTACTTTTTTGACTTTTCATCTGGGTGTTGAGAGCGCGCTTTGTGCCTTTGGATTACTGAACTAAACGCACCAACAAAATTGAGGTTTTTGGACATAAAGAGGGACATTATTGAACAAAACAAACATTTATTGTGTAACATGGAGTTCTGGGAGTGCCACCAGATGAAGATCATCAATGGTAAGTGATTCATTTAATCGCTATTTCTGACTTTTGTGAGTCCTCTCCTTGGCTGTGAAATGTCTGTATGGTTTCTTGTGGCTAGGCGCTGTCCTAACATAATCGCATGGTGTGCTTTCGTCGTAAAGCCTTTTTGAAATCGGACACTGTGGTTGGATTAACAAGAAGTTTATCTTTAAAATGGTGTATAATACTTGTATGTTTGAGGAATTAGGGGATTTCTGTTGTTTTGAATTTGGCGCCCTGCAATTTCACTGGCTGTTGTCGAGGTGGGACGCTCACATCCCAATGATACCAGAGAGGTTTCAACATAATAAAATGAAAAGATGCTTAAGTTGACGCTTCATTCAATATAATGTGGAAATATTCAAATAACCCAGATTGTTCGCTCATATTTTGTTTCACACCTCCAAATGAACTATGCCATTTATTAGAAAAGCCCACATTTCCTATAACTCCTCAACTTGAGAACACAGTCAGTCAGTCACGTGCTCTCCAGTCAACATGTTTAACTCTGAGCGGCATCAGTTGGTCTTGAGAGGAAACCTCTTCAAACGCCTGTCTATCTGTAAGTCGTGTCTGCCTGTCTGCACACAATGTGCCTCCACTACTCTCTGCTGCAACTGGGGCCTTGCAGCACGCTCAGATGACCACAAAGACTGTGCCGAGATACACACAGAGAAAAATATGAGAGAGAGAGAGAGAGAGAGAGAGAGAGAGAGAGGAGAGAGAGAGAGAGAGAGAGAGAGAGAGAGAGAGAGAGAGAGAGATTGGGGTTGTGATAGTGTCAATCCATCTCGTTCCTCTCTCTCCCTCATTCTTTTGGTAAACATGGTTGCTGTGTGTGATGACGGGAAACTAGCGGTGGTGATTCCAACCACAGCAGTGTGATAATTGGGGATGGCTGGTGTGTTTACGGACATATTCAATCGCTCCCTATCCCAGTCTGCTGTCCCCACATGTTCCTGTATCCAAGAAGGCAAAGATAACTGAACTAAATGACTACTGCCCCGTAGCACTCACTTCTGTCATCATGAAGTGATCCGAGAGACTAGTCAAGGATTATTTCACCTCCACCCTACCTGTCACCCTAGTCATACTTGAGTTTGCATACCGCCCCAACAGGTCCACAGACGATGCAATAGCCATCACACTGCACACTGCCCTATCCCATCTGGACAAGATGAATACCTAAGTAAGAATGCTGTTCAATGACTACAGCTCAGCATTCAACACCATAGTACCGTCCAAGCTCATCATTAAGCTGGTGGCCCTGGGTCTCAACCCCACCCTGTGCAATTGGGTCGTGGACTTTCTGACAGGCCGCCCCCAGGTAGGGAAGGTAGGAAACAACATCTCCACTTTGCTGACCCTCAACACTGGGGTCCCACAAGGGTGAGTGCGTTTGGTACGCCTGGTACGGCAAACGCACCACCGTCAACCTCAAGGCTTTCCAGAGGGTGGTGCGGTCTGCACAACGCATCACCGGGTGCAAACTACCTGCCCTCCAAGACACCTACAACACCCGATGTCACAGGAAGGTCAACAAGATCATTAAGGACAACCACCCGTGCCACTGCCTGTTCACCCCGCTACCATGCAGAAGGCGAGGTCAGGACAGGTGCATCAAAGCTGGGCCCGAGAGACTGAAAAAACAGCTTCTGTCTCAAGGCCATCAGACTGCTAAACAGCAATCACTAACTCGGAGAGGCTGCTGCCTACATACAGACTCATATCACTCGCCACTTTAATAAATGGATCACTAGTCACTTTAAACAATGCCCCTTTAATAATGTTAACATATCTTACATTCTCAGGACGCATGTATATACTGTCCCTTATACCATCTTTTGCACCTTGCCTATGCCGCTCGGCCATCGTTCATCCATATATTTATATGTACATAATCTTATTCCATCCCTTTAGATTTGTGTGTATTAGGTAGTTGTTGGGGAATTTTTAGATTACTTGTTAGATATTACTGCACTGTCGGGAACTAACAGCACAAGCATTTCGCTACACTCGCATCAACATCGAACATCTCTGGAGAGACCTGAAAATAGCTGTGCAGCGATGCTCCCCATCCAACCTGACAGAGCTTGAGGATCTGCAGAGAAGAATGGGAGAAACTCCCAAAATACATATGTGCCAAGCTTGTAGCGTCATACCCAAGAAGACTCGAGGCTGTAATCGCTGACAAAGGTGCTTCAACATAGTACTGAGTAAAGGGTCTGAACACTTATGTAAGTGTGATATTTCAGTTTTTCTAAAAACCTGTTTTTGCGTTGTCGTCATGGGGTATTGTGTGTTGACTAATGAGGGGAAAAAACGATTTAATCCATTTTAGAATAAGGCTGTAATGTAACAACATGTGAAGGGGTCTAAATACTTTCAGAATGTACTGAAAGTAGAAACACATTTGTATTCACAATCATATCAAAAACCTAGCATAAGAACAAAAGGGAATTGAATTTATTTATATTCTGAATATGTGAAATGTCAGAATAATAGCAGAGAGAATGATTTATTTCAGCTTTTATTTCTTTCATCACATTACCAGTGGGTCAGAAGTTTACATACACTCAATTAGTATTTGGTAGCATTGCCTGCAAATTGTTTCATTTGGGTCAGATGTTTCAGGTAGCCTTCCACAAGCTTCCCACAATAAGTTGGGTGAATTTTGGCCCATTCCTCCTGACAGAGCTGGTGTAACTGAGTCAGGTTTGTAGGCCTCCTTGCTCGCACACGCTTTTTCAGTTCTGCCCACATATTTTCTATAGGATTGAGGTCAGGGCTTTGTGATGGCCACTCCAATACCTTGACTTTGTTGTCCTTAAGCCATTTTGCCACAACTTTGGAAGTATGCTTGGGGTCATTGTCCATTTGGAAGACTCAATTGCGACCAAGGTTTAACTTCCTGACTGATGTCTTGAGATGTTGCTTCAATATATCCACATAATTTTCCTGCCTCATGTTGGCATCTATTTTGTGAAGTGCACCAGTCCCTCCTGCAGGAAAGCACCCCCACAACATGACGCTGCCACCCTTGTGTTTCACGGTTGGGATGGTGTTTTTCGGCTTGCAAGCCTCCCCCTTTTTCCTTCAAACATAACGATGGTCAATATGGCCAAACAGTTCTATTTTTGTTTCATCAGACCAGAGGACATTTCTCCAAAAAGTACCATCTTTGTCCCCATGTGCAGTTGCAAACTGTAGTCTGGCTTTTTGTATGGCGGTTTTGGAGCAGTGATTTTTTTCCTTTCCGAGCGGCCTTTCATGTTATGTCGATATAAGACTCATTTTACTGTGGATATAGATAGTTTTGTACCCGTTTCTTCCAGCATCTTCACAATGTCCTTTGCTGTTGTACTGGGATTGATTTGCACTTCTCTCACCAAAGTACGTTCATATCTAGGAGACAGAACGCATCTCCTTCCTGAGCGGTATGACGGCTGCGTGGTCCCATGGTGTTTATACTTGCATACTATTGTTTGTACAGATGAACGTGGTACCTTCAGGCATTTGGAAATTACTCCCAAGGATGAACCAGACTTGTGGAGGTCTACAATTTTTTTTCTGAGGTCTTGGCTGATTTCTATTGATTTTGCCATGATATCAAGCAAAGAGGCAGTGAGTTTGAAGGTAAGCCTTGAAATACATTAACAGGTACACCTCCAATTTACTCAAATGATGTCAATTAGCCTATCAGAAGCTTCTAAAGCCATGACATCATTTCCTGGAATTGTCCACGCTGTTTAAAGGCACAGTCAATTTAGTGTATGTAAACTTCTGACCCACTGGAATTGTGGTACAGTGAATTATAAGTGAAATCTGTCTGTAAACAATTATTAGAAAAATAACTTGTGTCATGCACAAAGTAGATGTCCTAACCGACTTGCCAAAACTATAGTTTGATAACAAGAAATTTGTGGAGGGGTTAAAAAACGAGTTTTAATGACTCCAACCTAAGTGAATGTAAACTCCGACTTCAACTGTACATAGTATTTACCTATGTGATGAATGATGATCACTGGCAATTAACTGCAGTGTTGGATTATTACCCCATATCATGGAATAACTTTGTGAAAGTTTATTTTAAGGACAAATGGTAGACATACAGAGTTATTTGATTTGAATGAATGGCTGACACAACAGAAAAACAGGCCGATATAGTCTTGTCTAAAAGGTTGGTGCAAGTTTGCTTCAGTATTCATTTCTCGATCGCGTGAATTTGTGTGTTGTGTCGTGATTGGCGAACGACACAAATGGATGGATGCGTACCTGATAAAAACCTTATAGCCTACTGTGCAATAAATTCCAAAATAACCAGACACCATTTGGGAGCTAAAGGTTGACAGCCCAGTGTTTCTGATCGGGTTGATAATTTCACGTCTGCTCCCGCTCTTTCCAGGCCAGGCTGCCCTGCATCACGCTCTCCTGCCATCTATTACGCACACCTGCCTGCACACCACCTGAAAGCCATGTGTTTGTTATATTTGCTACCATTCAACAAATTCTGCTCCATTTATTACCACGTGCCCGTCCTCCCCAATTAAGGTGCCACCAACCTCCTGTGGTGTGGCCATCTTTATTGCACAACATCTTCTGGTTTGCAGAGAAATGCATTGAAAGAGATAAATGAAACTACTATCGAGGTCTAACTTCTAACTTCTGATGTTTTCTAACATCTGAGTGAATTTGATCGATGTATTCAATGTATTGTTGCTGTTATCAAAATAACTTGTGGTAAGTTCATGCAGCCACTCACCCCACTTGCTTCAGAGAGCACGTTCACCACATGACAGGAACAAGCACATAGATCTCATGCACGAAATGATGGTAGGTTAGAATGCAAGGATGAATATGCCTTTTTTCCTCAGGGAGAGGACTAGATAGTTTATTATGCATGTATGAGCCATACATTGGCATGTTGAGTCCGCGAATCGGACTTCTTCCCAGAGCTTCCTGAAGCTTCTGTGCATGTGCATATTCTCTACACGCAGAGAGCAGCCTACTCATTTAATAAAGTTAGATCAAAGCTGAATCAATGTCTGCAATATCACATAATGATCACAGTATTCTACATAACATCACTGAATATAATAGCATAACATTCCTGTAAGACAAAAAGACCTCCGCATTAAATCGTGCATGGAAATTCTTAAAGTTTTACCGGTGAAACATCCATGCAGCATAATTTTGCATAGTAACCATTTGATCTCAATCTGTTTCATGGGGATATGCATTTAGATATTCTTGACTTTAAACAGTGTTGATTTGAATGATGGAGTGAACGAATTTTAGAGCAGATGGTGTTAACAAACTATAGTATAGCCTACCTGTGTATGGTTTTGTGTGTTTTTGTCATACATTGACGTTGTCCTATGCTATTATATTCGGTTCTGTTATGACGAATACTGTGATCATTACAGTATGTGATCTTGCAGAGACTGATTAAACTTTGATCTAACTTTATTAAGAGAGCACCATGACCATTCGCCGGAGTAGCCTGTTCTCTGCGTGTAAAGTAGAGAATATACACATGCACAGAAGCATCAGGAAGCTCTAAGGATCCAGAAAAAGTGGGATCTGCAGTGTCCGAAATATCTCTTTAAGCCGAACTTAGTAGGCCAACAACATCCCAGTACACTTTCACCCAATTCCTTCTTATAGTACAGTCATCATTCCTTCACTCCATCCTCTCTCCTCCTCCCTCTTCCCCACTCCCCATTGGCAACCCCCAGAACAGCCCGTTGTCCCTGGTGAGCACGGATAGTGATTTTTACGGTTCCCCCATAACAATAGTCTGAGGCCAGACTGGCTTCTTTATGAACTCAGCAATCTTCTTTTAGAATCCCTAAATGAGTGGGATAGGTGGGCGCACTTGAGAAAGAAAGTGGAGGAGAAGGGAAATAAGAAGTGACATAACAAAAGGCTTGGTCTCTAAGCCTCCTCCTGTTTCCAGTGTCAGCTAGGCCGGGGCCCTAGGCACTCCACGCCACGTCCCTTTGATGTTACCAGCAGGCTGGGATCCTGTCAAGTGCAGGGTGGAGGGTGTAGGGGAGGGGTCGAGGGGAGGGGCTCAGTGGAGGCTCTTCGGAGGACTAAGGGGAGGACCATCCTGCTTAGTGAATACATTTTTTTTAATAATTGCGAAACATTCAAAAGGTTATCCTTTTTAGATAAAACTATACTAAATATATTCACCAAATAACTGATTAAAACACACTGTTTTGAAATGAAGGTCTACAGTAGCCTTAACAGCACACTAAAGTAGCACCATGGTGCAGTTGGAGGACAGCTAGTTTCCGCCCTCCACTGGGTACATTGACTTCAATACAAATCCTAGGAGGTTGGTGCTTCCCACCCCCTTCCATATACTTACACAGTAATCTAGATGACTTCTAGAAGACGTCTTCCAACATATCAGAGCTATTGCTGTTTGAACGGACATGTTGTCCATCCAATCAGAGGACCAGAGAATGAATCTAGTACTGAAAGCATAAGCTACAGATAGTTAGCACTGCAGTGCATAAAGTGTGTTGAGGAGTTCACGCAAACGGAGAGGACAATAGTTGAACAGTTTTGAACAAATGTATTTCTTTAAAAAAATGGAGTATTTGTATTAGTTTACCTTTCACTTACTTAGCTGATGTAGCTAATTTAGCTAACTCAATAACCTGACTCAAACAGCAGGAAGGCTATTTATGTTAGCTAGCTAGCTGGCTAAGGCTATCCAACACTGTAAAGGTAAGCTTTCGGTTTGTAAATGTATTGCCACCGGGGCCCGCCGGTGTAACTGCTAAACTGCTTGCTGTACACTGTACTGTGTGATTGTACACATGGATTGAATTGTGGGTTTACTAACATGTTAGTTCTAGTTTGTTGATTATAAAGTTAATATGGTGACAACGATGTAGGCTGTGTTGCGGTTAGCGGTATCAAGGTTTAGCTTGCAGAGGTTTTCGCGCCTGGTCACAGACAGCTGTTATGTTGTGCGCTGAAGTCCACAAGCAAAGGGAAAAGTTGATGTGAGAATGAATTATACAACGAGCAAAGTGACGATGCTGTATGTGTCTGTTGTGAAAGCAAACTGTGTGTGCTGGTGATCAGGGATGTATTCATTCCGCCGATTCTGTTGCAAATTGTTTCTCAAATGGAAGCAGACGGAACGAAACGGGGAATTTGTCCAAAAGAAACTCTCGTTTTAGCTGCAAAATGGAACGTTTTGCAACTTATTTGACTAATGATTACACCCCAGATAAGCCAGATGCAGGCAAGAGTGTGCAAGGTGGTATTGAATGTGTCACTGTTTGTCAGCATGATTACTCCAATTTGTCACTCGGCATGTGCACCTTCGTCACCAGTGGACTTGTAAAGTCCCCTCTGTTCAGTCAAAGCCTATTATTCTTTGCTAATGATCAGGTGCTCCCATTACAGTTTCTCAATTGTTTAAGCACAAATTTGAAAACAGGGCCCGGTTTGTCAAAACACTACACACAATTAGCACAACCCTACACCAAAGTAGCGCAACACTTCAGATCATTTGCAAAATGGAATACTTTTGTCAAAACTATACACGACTTCATAAAAACAATATTTTGTTACCATACGAAACACACACATTTCAGATGACTTCAATCTTTTTGAACCAGTTACACACTGCTGTTGCTAACCTAAAACACTTTTAGCAAGTCTTTGTCAGTTGATCAGTGATTTGTCAATTGTCAGTGATTAGAGTACTGTAAATGAAGTACACAGAAAAAGTGCAAATATACAAACACTACACAAGACCAATGCTGCAGACTGAGGAAAATATCATTTATTTCTCTCCATATACCCAAATCAGTCAACATGTCAACATTGAGAATCACAACAAAACATCTTCCAGTTTTCATGCTACTACAGTAGTGTGCATAACACTGTTAGCTCAGCAAACAGACAAACGTAAAATACTGTATCCAGTACAGGTTACAATTACAGTAAATAACAACAACAAACATAAAAAATAATCTGAAAAAAACTGACAATATTGTACAGAAAATACTACAGTAAACATACTATACATTATCTCTTCGCCTAGCTGGATCTGGCCAGAGAATTTCATCAACATCACAAGCAATATCCTCATTAGCAAGACAACGCGGGAAGAACCGTCTTGAATGTCGAATCCATCCTTGCACAGCTGCGGCGTCGACTTGGTCACAGGCGTCCTCCATGGCCTGAATGAGGGGTACCTGAGCCTGGGGCTGGAGATCGTAAACCTTCCACCGCCATGCAGAGAAAAACTCTTCGATAGGGTTTAGAAACTGAGAGTATGGTGGAAGGTATAGTACTGTCAACTGTGGATGGTGTTGAAACCAGTTCTGGACCAAAGCAGAGCAGTGGAATGACACATTGTCCCAGATGACAGTGTATTGCATCTGGTGCATTTCATTACCTGCTGTGACGATGTGGTGCAATCGGTCCAAAAATGCGAGAATGTGAGGTGTGTTGTAAGGGCCCATTTTGGCATGACGGAGGAGAACCCCATGCTGTGAAATGGCAGCGCAAAGGGTGATGTTACCCCCACGTTGCCCTGGGACATTAGTTATAGCCCTGTGGCCAATGATATTTCTGCCTCTCCTTCTTGCTTTTGTGAGGTTGAACCCTGCCTCATCAATATATATGAATTTATGTAGGATTTCCTCAGCATCCATCTGCAAAACTCCCTGAAATACAGTGAAAGACAAGATTGTGTAGTTCAGGATAGGTCTAGTATACAATCAATGTAAAAAAGTCATGTGTCCAGTATGCAACATCACAGTGCTAAAGTGAACAATACAAACCTCCACATATTTATTGCCGCAGCCGTTTGACCCTCTCTGAATTCCGCTCAAAAGGCACTTGATAAAGTTGTTTCATTTGAACCTGATGTCTTTTCAGGATGCGTGCCAGTGTTGACTGAGAGACCTGATGGACATTATTGAAAATGGCATGGTCACCGATAATGTTAGCTTGTAGTTCTGAGCCTGATAGCAGTATTGGCCAAATCCATGTTTATTATCTCTCTCTCTCGTTCTTGCGTGAATATGGGCCCCGTTCCTCCTTGTCGTTCCCGACCCTCAATCCTATGTAGAGAATAATACATGTAACTTACTGTACAATGTCACAGGAAGGGGTATCACAAGTGCTGATATGGTGCATACAATAAGCAGCTGATTACTGTAACTGTAGACAGATCTTTTACCTGTTTTCCTGTCAAAAAGTCCTGATGACAGATGCCACTGTATATTTTTTTACATTTTAGTCATTTAGCAGATGCTCTTATCCAGAGCGACTTACAGTAGTGAATACATACATTTCATACATTTCACGCCTTTCTTTTTTTTTTTGTACTGGCCCCCCGTGGGAATCGAACCCACAACCCTGGCGTTGCATACACCATGCTGGCGTTGCAAACACCATGCTCTACCAACTGAGCCACTGCTAAGATTTGGCTGAACTCTCAGTCCAGCCTCCCTCAGCGTCAATCCGTGGTTCACCACATGGTCCACTAGTGTTGCACGAATGTCATTTGATAAGTTTGGTCCTCTTCTTCTTTGTGCACGTTCTCCTCCTGCTTCAGGTCTTCCTCGACCTCTGGCTCGGCCTCTGCCTCTTCCTCCTTCTCCTCCTCTGTGTACTCCTCCTCTCACCCTCACTCTTCTTCTGACTCTTTCCATTTTGGTTGAAGGCAGGTGAACCTACCTGCTGCATTTTTATAGTGCTTAAACCTGATTGGTGTGTCTACAATTTAGCAATCATGTGTTTGTGCACCTGATGGCTGTGTTTAACAGATTGGCTCATAGGTGTGGTAATTTGACAGTCAGTGCTTTGGAATTGCAAGGAAGTGACATCATGACATACTTCTGTGTCTGATGTATACAAGTGTGTTTAGTGTTTTGCAAATCACTGTGTGTAATGTTTGTGAAGCTGACAATGTGCTTACAGTTGTGCAAATATAGCCTTGTGTTTTGCTCCTTGAGTGTAAGGTTTTGCTAATTGTGGGAAAAGTTACATTTTAGTGTGTAAGCAATCGTAAAAAACTGTAATACCCTCAGAAATCAATCAACAGGATGTTAGGTGTGTGTGTGTGTGTGTGTGTGTGTGTGTGTGTGTGTGTGTGTGTGTGTGTGTGTGTGTGTGTGTGTGTGTGTGTGTGTGTGCGTGCGTGCGTGCGTGCGAGAACATCTGATGGTAATCACTCAAAGACAAAGAGTTTTCTTGTATTCTTATCGTGTTCATTTCTGAAATGACTCAAACATTCGTGCATGCAATGTTTTTCAATTAATTATTGTACTGATTCTTTGTATCTTTGATCATTGATTCTTTGATAGTTTTCTATGAATCAAAGGGGCAATCTGTGATTCCAACAATTTTTTAGACGTTTAAATTCATGATATATCAAATCAAATCAAATTTTATTTCTCACATACACATGGTTAGCAGATGTTAATGCTAGTGTAGCGAAATGCTTGTGCTTCTACTTCCAACAGTGCAGTCTAACAAGTAATCGAACAACAACTACCTAATACACACAAAACTAAAGGGGTGAATGAGAATATTACATTTTACAGAATATGTACATGTAAGTATATGGATGAGTGATGGCATAGGCAAGGTGCAATATGTGGTATAAAATACAGTATATACATGTGATATGAGTAATGTAAGATATGTAAACATTATTAAAGTGGCATTATTTAGAGTGCATTGTATAAAGTGACTAGTGATCCATTCATTAAAATGGGCAGTGATTTGGTCTCAATGTAGGCAGCAGCCTCTCGGAGTTAGGGATTGCTGTTTAGCAGTCTGATGGCCTTGAGATAGAAGCTGTTTTTCAGTCTCTCGGTCCCAGCTTTGATGTACCTGTACTGACCTTGCCTTCTGAATGAAAGCAGTGTGAACAGGCAGTGGCTCGGGAGGTTGTTGTCCTTGATGATCTTTTTGGCCTTCCTTTGACATCGGGTGCTGTAGGTGTCATGGAGGGCAGGTAGTTTGCCCCCAGAGATGCGTTGTGCAGACCGCACCACCCTGTGGAGAGCCTTGGGGTTCAGGGCGGTGCAGTTGCTGTACCAGGTGGTGATACAGCCCGACAGGATGCTCTCAATTGTGCATCTGTAAAGGTTTGTCAGGGTTTTGGATGACAAGTCACATTTCTTCATCCTCCTGAGGTTGAAGAGGCGCTGTTGCGCCTTCTTCACCACACCGTCTGTGTGAGTGGACCATTTCAGTTTGTCTGTGATGTGTATGCCAAGGAACTTACAACTTTACACCTTCTCCACTGCTGTCCCGTCGATGTGGATAGGGGGGTGCTCCCTCTGCTGTTTCCTGAAGTCCACAATCATTTCCTTTGTTCTGTTGACGTTGAGTGAGAGGTTGCTTTCCTGACACCACACTCCGAGTGCCCTCACCTCCTCCATGTAGGCTGTCTCGTCGTTGTTGGTAATCAAGCCCACTACTATTGTGTCGTCTGCAAACTTGATGATTGAGTTGGAGGCGTGCATGGCCACGCAGTCGTAGGTGAAAAGGGAGTACAGGAGGGGGCTGAGCACGCACCCTTGTGAGGCCCCAGTGTTGAGGGCAGTGAAGTGGAAATGTTGTTTCCTAACTTCACCACCTGGGGGGCGGCCCTTCAGAGAATCCAGGACCCAATTACACAGGGCGAGGTTGAGACCCAGGGCCTCCAGCTTGATGATGAGCTTGGAGGGTACTAGGGTGTTGAATGAACAGCATTGATTGCAGGTAGCCTAGTGGTTACAGTGTTGACTTGTAACCGAAAGGTTGCAAGATTGAATCCCTGAGCTGACAAGGTAAAAATCTGTCACTCTGCCCCTGAACAAGGCAGTTAACCCACTGTTCCTAGGCCATCATTGAAAATAGTTAAATGAAGGTAAAAAAAATAAAATTCTTACATAGGTATTCCTTTTGTCCAGATGGGATAGGGCAGTGTGCAGTGTGATAGCGATTGCATCGTCTGTGGACCTGTTGGGGCAGTATACAAACTGAAGTGGGTCTAGGGTGGCCTGTAAGGTGGAGGTGATATGATCCTTGACTAGTCTCTCAAAGCACTTCATGATGACAGAAGTGAGTGCTACGGGGCGGTAGTCATTTAATTCAGTTATCGTTGCCTTCTTGGCTACAGGAACAATGGTTGCCATCTTGAAGCATGTGGGGACAACAGACTGGGATAGGGAGAGATTGAATATATCCGTAAACACACCAGCCTGCTGGTCTGCGCATGCTCTGAGCACGCGGCTAGGGATGCCGTCTGGGCCAGCAGTCTTGCAAGGGTTAACATGTTTAAATATTTTACTCATGTCAGCCACGGAGATGTTAGCGGGCCGCGATGGTGGCACTGTATTATCCTCAAAGCGGGCAAAGAAGGTGTCTAGTTTGTCTGGAAGCGTGACGTCGGTGTCCGTGACGTGGCTGGATTTATTTTTGTAGTCCGTGATATCCTGTAGACCCTGCCACATACGTCTCATGTCTGAGCCATTGAATTGCGACTCCACCTTGTCCCTGTTTCTGGTTAGAGTAGGTTTTAATAGTCACAGTGGGTACAACATTCCAATGCACGTCTTATAAACGCACCCACCGAGTCAGCGTATAGGTCGATGTTGTTCTCTGAGGCTGACCGGATTCGTTCAAGTGAAGACCGCCCGCATCATCGGTGTGCCATGAAGGCATCGCTCTCTGACCAAATATGCTGTCCTATAGGATATACTACACCCCTAAGGATATAGTGAAGTCTTGTTACGTTCTAGGATCTCTGAGGAATCCATACAAATGTGATTTGACTTGTTGAAACAATGTTTAGGTTGAGATTTTCACAGATTCCTTTCTTTGCAAATTGAACGAGTGGAAATACAAAATCGATCGTGCATGCTATATGGACCTTTTTAGGATATGAAAAATGATTTTATCTAACAAAACGACACTTCATGTTATCTCTGGGACCCTTTGTATGATAAATCAGAGCAAGATTTCAGAATGTAAGTACACATTTCACCTTCAGAGGTGAATTTATCAAACCTATCGCAGTGAAAAAAAAGTGTTTTGTTGTTAGGAGCTCTCCTCAAACAATAGCATGACATTTTTTCACAGTAATAGCTACTGTAAATTGGACAGTGCAGTTATATTAACAAGAATTTAAGCTTTCAGCCGATATAATATGGAGAAAAAATGTATAAAATGTATGCATTCACTACTGTAAGTCGCACTGGATAAGAGCGTCTGCTAAATGACTAAAATGTAAATGTAAATATAAGACATTTATATGTGCCAACATTTGCTGTTTCTCTAAAATCCGCGATCTTGACATAAGGCGCTGCCCAGGCAGGAACGCAAAATATTAATCTTGTCCATTCCCAGCATGCCTCTCCAGGGTGCAGTTGGAGAGGCACATCGCGGCGGCACTCCACCAACATTTTTTCTGTAGCCTCTAGGCTGGAGATAAAATGTATGACAATGTAATGAGATGGAAACTTTTTACATCATGCAGGTTTCTCAGATCAAATAGCCTAATCTAAATGGGGACCTATCAACAACAAAAAATGTGCTGACATGTTAAGAAACAACATATCCTAAAAACAGGACAGCTCAAAGTAAAATGGACAATATGGGATGGACAATCAGGCTGCTCACAACTACTGTCCAGGAGTTTCATCCTGTTGGCTAAATTGTCATAATCAATGGTTTCAAGTTTGTATTCATACATTTTTTACGAGCTGATCATAGTGACAAAAAAAATGGTTTCCTGCTGAGTAAACACATTGCAAATAGGCTCAGGATACAGTGCATTCGGAAAGTATACCCCTTGACTTTTTCCACATTTTGTTACGTTACAGCCTTCTTCTAAAATGGATTTAATATTTTTTTTCCTCATCAATCTACACACAATACCCCATAATGACAAATCGAAAATAGATTTAAAGTACTTTTTGCAAATGTAATAAAAATAAAAAACAGAAATGCCTTATTTACATAAGTATTTAGGCCCTTTGTTGAGAGTCGAAATTGAGCTCAGGTGCATCCTGTTTCCATTGATCATCCTTGAAATGTTTCTACGACTTGGTCGGAGTCCACCTGCGGTAAATTCAATTAATTGGACATGACTTGGAAAGGCACACACCTGTCTATCTAAGATCCCACAGTACATGTCAGAGCAAAAAACAAGCGATGAGATCAAAGGAATTGTCCGTAGAGCTCAGAGACAGGATTGTATTGAGGCACAGATCTGGGGAAGAGTACCAAAACATTTATGCAGCATTAAAGTCCCCAAGAACACAGTGGCCTCCATCATTCTTAAATGGAAGGAGTTTGGAATCCCCAAGACTCTTACTAGAGCTAGCCGCCTGGCTAAACTGAGCAATCGGGGGAGAAGGGCCTTGGTCAGGGAGGTGACCAAGGACCCAATGGTCACTCTGACAGAGCTCCAGGGTTCCTCTGTGAGAACCGTCCAGAAGGATAACCATCTCTGCAGCACTCCACCAATCAGGCCTTTAAGGTAGAGTGGCCAGACGTAAGCCACTCCTCAGTAACAGTTACATGACAGCCTGCTTGGAGTTTGCCCAAACGCACCTGAAGGACTCTCAGACAGTGGTGGAAAAAGTACACAATTGTCATACTTGAGTAAAAGTAAAGATACCATAATAGAAAATGACTCAAATGAAAGTCACCCAGTAAAATACTACTTGAGTAAAAGTCTAAAAGTATTTGATTTTAGATATACTTAAGATTCAAAAGTACATTTAATTGCTAAAACATACTTAAATATCAAAAGTAAAAGTATAAATCATTTCACATTTCTTATATTAAGCTAACCAGACAGCACCATGTTCTTGTTTGGCACACTCTAACACTCAGACATTATTTACAAAAGATGCATTTGTGTTAAGTGAGTCCGCCAGAACATAGGCAGTAGGGATGACCACGTGTTCTTTCGATAAGTGCGTGAATTTTCCAATTTTCCTGTTCTGCTAAGCATTCAAAATGTAACGAGTACTTTGGGGTGTCAGGGAAAATGTATGGAGTAGAAAGCATAAAGAAGTCATATTTCAGTTTTTGCTTTGTCATTATGGGGTATTGTGTGTAGATTGATGGGGGGAACAATTCAATCGAAGAGCAAACAATTCACTCAATGAAACAATGAATGTTCAAGAATTGGTGGGAGACAGTGGAGCACATTCTGGAGAAGTGAGTGCATGCATTCTGCAGAGACACCTCTGTCTTCGCCACACACCCCTCCCCTTCTTGCCTCAACATTTTAAATTATACTCAAGACACGTTATCGTCCCACATTTTGATGCTTTTCACTGTCAGCCAAAACGTAATAATTAGCTAGGCCTATTTCCACACACGATGCCCAGATTGCTTGCTTCCCAAATAGGCATAGGCCTATGCACTTGTGATTTGAAACACAGCTATATATCAACAATAACAAAAAAGATAATGATCCTCTGTGGCTAAGTCAAGCTCTCTGGTAAAGTATTTCGAATGATTTTATTTAGACAGGAGTAATTATATCATTTTGGCAAAGCATTTACTTTAGGGGAAGCCAGCATCTGAACAGTGCACTGTGCACCCGCCAACTTTCCTTTCTAATCCGCAAGTGGCAGAAACAAGAGATCTGTATATAATGACGAGATCCTCATGTCTCCACCCTAACAATGCGAGTCGTTGTCCCAAAGGCGGGAATGCTGGCGAGAAGCTTAGGTCTGAATATTATGCCCATAGAAAAGCATTGGGCTTCGCCTCTTCCTCTCTGCTGAAACGTGCGAGCGAAACAGCGCCACTCTGGCTTACTATATGTAGCACATGTACAGTATCTAATGCTGTCTGGCCAGAAAAAGTATGACATACTATACTCCTTTTGTCCAGACAGCATCAGATACATGGTCTACACATATGGAGACAGAGGGGCGCTGTTTCGCTCGCACGGATGCTTAATCTGAGATTGATGCGTTTTTCTGTCGGCACGCATCTCAGTCAAGTAAATGATCAATATTTAAAAATGTTATTTGGATGAGCAAGGAGGTACAGTAGGGCGGGCCAGGCCCACTAGGGCCCACACATAACGCTGGCACTGCGACTCTGACGCCTTTTGGAAG